>NC_090841.1:73114599-73746384 GCF_028021215.1 Eschrichtius robustus | reverse complement strand
GGTATTAGACAACATTTAAGGTCTCTTCCTGAGCTAATACGCTAATAAATTCTATAATTTATCCTTTATGCTATTATGGTCTTGCTTCAAAAGCATAGCATGCATGCACACACACACACTCAGTGTCACTCACACACCCACTCACAAGCTCGGCATTTGCCATTATTAACTTCTATTACGGCAACTGCTCTTCCCCCCCCTCCACCTCCATATGCTGGTCTTCCAATCAGAAATGCCTCCAGGTCTTTGCCCAGTGAGATAATAGGATGATGTCTAGATATTCAATAAATAGCCAGAATGCACACTTCCTCAGACCTCTGGCCTCTTTGGTCATCACAGCTCTCCATCTTACTTGTCCATTCGTAACTCCATGATGAAGTGAAAACATTCAACCTCAGGTGTCACCAACTCCTGGAAGTTGAGCCAAAGCTGGTTTTGCCACCTTCTGTCTACTCCCTGGCAGTGGAAAGAATAATGGCACCGCATTATTGCTTGGACCAGTAAGTTCATATCCAGCAGGCAGGTTGCTACCTGTAAGTGGGTGTAATAATAGTATCTACCTCATAACTGTTGTGAGGGACAAATAAAATAATGAATGTAAATCACTGTATCTGGTACAAACGTTTTGTTCTCCAAGGCTATAAAATAAGCCCAAGACTCTGAGAACAGCCTCTGTCATCAAGGGGTATTGACGTTTGTATCAACTCATCCTCAGACAGTCAGCGTCTGGCTGTCCATCCTTGAATGCCCTGGTTCCATGACTTGGTGCTATTCCACCAGAGACTGTGAAGAAAATGGCTAAAGAGAGAGAGACAGGGTAAAGGCCCCAGGAGCTGGAACCCTACAGAGAGAGATTATGCCAGATGTCCCAGAAGCCTCAGAGTTAGGAGAATACAGTTTTGATAAGTGAACCAGTAATTCCTTTTTTTGTAAACTTAGTAAACTTATCAAAGATGTAGACAGAGACCTATTTATGAGGGTAGTTATTGACATTTACTTAGGATAGTAAAAACCAGATTATGAGGAATGTGATGTTAATTTCATGTGTCAACTTGACTAGGCTATGGTGCCCAGTTGGTTGATCAAATAGCAGTCTAGATGTTTCTGGGAATGTATTTCTTAGATGTAATTAACACTTAGTTCAGTAGACTTTGAGTAAAGCAGATTACCCTTCATAATGTGGGTGGGCCCCCCCCAGTTGGTTGAAGACCTCAAGAGCAAAGACTGAGGTCTCCCAAAGAAGAAGCAATTTTGCCTAAAACTTACAACATAGAAATTCTGCAGATTTCAGACTCAAGAAAGCAATATCAACTCTTGCCTAACCTTCCAGGTTGCTGGCCTACTCTACAGATTTCAGATGAGTTAATTCCTTTAAAAAATTTCCCCTCTCTCATTTCTCTCTCTCTCTGTCTCTGTCTCTCTCTCTCTCTTTCTTCATAAAAAAATAGATAATAGATAGGTAGATAGATAGATAGATAGATAGACCATCCTATTGGTTCTGTTTCTCTGGAGAACCTTACTAATACAGGGAACGATCACAAATATAAGGTTGAAACATATGAAATTGCTGTTTTTGTAGCTCAAAAACAATTGAATATTGGCAATTTCATCTAGTTTGAGTGATACACACAAATACACATATGAATCCTAAAATGAGAAAAAAAAACTGAGTACATGATCCTTAGTTTGTAGATTATGAGTGATTTTATTCTCTCCATAGTTTTTTCATCATTTAATTTTCTAAAATTAATATAGAATATTTTAAAATTAGAAAAATATATTTAAATATCAGTCAACCCAAAGTCTTTTCTTCAGTAATGCCATAAAACCAGAAATAAGTTAAGCCACTGTAAATCATTAAAGGCCTCCTTTTAAACATTACTGCTATGCTGTAGCTATTTTATTTATTAACACCTTAACAAAAGCATAAACTTTCAGGAATGTGAGAGTATGTGACAGATTAGCAAATATTGGTGAGTGAGAATACCCTGAGCAAAACACCTTGCCTTGAAAAAAGTGGAACTTTCCTAAGAAAGGGAACTGTCGTAGAATGTTCAGGAAAGGGAGGTAGGGTACTCAGAGTACTCCAAGGAAACCACAGGAGGTTGCTAGGAGAACAGAAGAAGAGAGAGGGTCAGCTACTGGAAGGAAGATGAGGCTTTGAAATCACATACATCACATGTGGCTTAGAACCAGTCATGCGTTGGTAGCAAATGGAATGTGGTCCTGGTGTCAGATTCCCAGGAAACAAAGGCAACATATGCTGGCTTTAGTCAAACTCACTTGGTTTGGTTTGGCTTGGGTTGGGTTTCTAAACAGAACAATGCCCAAGAACAATGGGTGTAAAAGATAAATATTACTTTTAACAGAGCTCTTATGTTTATTGTTATTTTGGCAAAGCATTAGAGTGCTGTGTCAATAATAGAAAACATTTGCCTGAATTTCAAGAATCCTGTGATTTGTTTATAATGATAAAACTACTTAGGGGTTTTCCTTCTTAATGGAAACTTCTGTCAAAAGCTATGAATGTCTGTTGTATATGATGAGAACTCTAATTCTGAAAGACTATGAAAAATGATCAAATGATTTGGCTTGGGGAATCCTGTTAAAAGACTGCACAATTCCTTTTAGCATCTGATCACTGCCTCTTCCCAGCCCCCCTTTCTAGTACATGAAGCCATCCACTGAAGCACCCTTGCACAGCTGCCTTATCTAGTATGGACTCATTGTACTCATGACCCCAATGTTGCTTACCTACCTTGACCATGGACTTGGCCATGTGGCTTGCTTTGGCCAATGAGACTACAGCAAACTTGATACAAGCAGAGACATACACATTTTGGCCTCCTCTTCTGCTCCTTTGCCTTCACCTTGACATCATGCCTGGGCTACCCTGCCAAAGCAGAAGACACATAAAGCAAACACGTGTCTCAGTTGCCCTACCTGAGGCCCCCAACTGTGGGAGAGGCCACATAAGGGCAGTAAAGCCATCAAACCACCAATAAAGCAAAAATCAGTGTTTATTGTTGATTCTCCCTGAATCAACTGTAGTTTTGTTGTTGTTTGTTATGCAGCATTATTACAGCCTTAGAAAGCTGATACATCTAGGTAGGACCTTTTGCTCAGCCTTTCTTCCACTCCTTACTTCTCACCAAAACCAACCAGTCTTTTTTGTTTTTTTTAATTTATTTATTTTTGGCTGTGTTGGGTCTTCATTGCTGTGCGCGGGCTTTCTCTAGTTGCAGCGAGCGGGGGCTAATCTTCGCTGTGGTGCATGGGCTTCTCACTGCGGTGGCTTCTCTTGTTGCAGAGCATGGGCTCTAGGCATGCAGGCTTCAGTAGTTGCGGCACATGGGCTCAGTAGTTGCGGCTCGTGGGCTCTAGAGCGCAGGCTCGGTAGTTGTGGCGCATGGGCTTAGTTGCTCCGTGGCACGTGGGATCCTCCCAGACCAGGGCTCGAACCCGTGTCCCCTGCATTGGCAGGCGTGCTCCCAACCACTGCGCCAACAGGGAAGTCCCAAACCAGCCAGTCTTAAGTCTTATTCCATCAAAGTCCTGCTTGATGCTGGCTAATTTATATGAGTTTTTTAGTGTGTTATAAGAATGGATAAATTATGCCATTTTGGGTTGCTTTATTAGGAACTTTAATGGTATCAGGAGAACAAAATTTACACATTTCCCACTTGTGACAAATTAATACAAGACAGACTGTAAGGCAATAAAAATGTGAAAGTAATTGCAATACTGGGGTTGACAGGTAGGAAGATGCCCCCCAGGGAAAGGCAAGAGGTGTGGCCCAGTCAACGTGTTGGGGGCACGTATCAGACAAGTTCTGGTGTCAGGGAGGCCAGGCTGGAGGGAGAGGCATCCTGAGGAGAGCAGGCACTGTGTGGGATCACGATTCAAGGTGCAAACTACATACACATATCTGGAAAGGTCAATGGTATTACAGAGAATAAAAACAACTAAGAAGACAATGTTTGCAAGAGTATTGGCAGGACAGAATCCCCAACCCTGGAGGGATCAGAGTCAGAGTCTCAGTTTTAAAGCAGCAAATACGGCCCCTTAACCTGAACTGACATCTTACTGGCAACGAAGCAGAAAGTAGGTAATTAGAACCAGTGGAAAGTCAGATCCTGGCCAAAAAAAAAAAAAAGGTGAATTTGATGCCGCACACCATGAGTATTGAAGTCAGGTGACTTTTCTTTCTTTGGCTTTTATAGGTTTGAGCAGGAAAATAATTATAGAAACTAGGTTTCTTGTCCTGCACTTGAAATTGTAAATCAGTATGCCAGTTCAGTATGATTTGGATAACTTTTTACATTAAAAAAAAAGTACTGATTTTAAATATCTACCAGATTTGTAAGCAAACATACAATCTATAAAGGAATTTTTTCAAATTGTATATAATTTGAAGTGGTACTTATGCAGACACAGTCTGAAGACAGTTAAAACAATTCTTCAGAAAGGTCAGACTCTTGAAAATTTTTGAATAATGAAAAAAGTTATGTTTTGGCCTAAATTATTCCAGTGGACTGTCTAAATTGATCGAATTCATCAACCATTGCTCAACTTTATACCTCATGTTGCCTACGTACAAACAAAATCCTCCTAATGAAAAAAAAAAAAAAAAATCCTCCTAATGGTCACTCTAATTGCATGCAATAAGCTCCCAAAACCAACTCTAGAGTCATGGCAGTCAGATCTTAATAATTTAATACCCTCAAGCCTTCCAAAATTGGAGACAAATTTAAATCTAAAGTAAAAGCATAACTCCCAGTAGGTTTCAGTTGCTAGACCTGTGTGTGTGTGTGTGTGTGTGTGTGTGTGTGTGTGTGTGTGCACGCGTGCACGCTTTATTACAATTTATTGTACTAGGTACATAAAGTGTACGTTGCATAAAAATTTCCTAAAAACTATACATCTGATTCCTAATTAGTTTTCCTTCATGAACTGGGCTGTAGATTAATCTAATTACATTGCATACATTGGAATATTAGCTTTTATTTGCTTCTGTTTGTTTTACTCCAAAGTCTAAGACACATTTGTCAGCTTTATCTGCTGCAGGCAAGTAGAGCTTGAGGCAATCACTCAGCAGTTTAGAATACAAGAGAAGCCAAGCTGAAGCTTACTAAAGTGGATGAGAGTAACAAAATTAGAGAAAGTGCCCTCTGTTCCATGAGGAGAAATTTATTGGCACTCCCGTGGCACTCTTGTGGTCAACATTTTTTCTACAGAACTATAGGAAGGCTCAAGGAAAACCTAATGTGATGTGTTGTGCAAGGGACAACATGAAATCCAGAGAATCCATTCTTCTTCAACTGGAGTTCCTAGTAAAAGATTTTTTTTCTTTGCCAGAGTGATTGTATGGTGATTACATCCCAGAAAATATCAGGGGATCCAGGCAAATTCAATTGTTAATTAAATATAACTTTCCTGGTGACTCTTAATAGTCATATTTAGAGATGGGTAGACTTAGGCTCTTCCATGGCCATCTTCTTGCTTCCAATCTCCTTGCCCTTTTAGAAAGGCATAGTTTTTTTTTCACTTTTTAAAAATTTTTATTGGAGTATTAGTTGCTTTACAATATTGTGTTAGTTTCTTCCGTACAGCAAAGTGGATCAGTTATACGTATACATATATCCCCTCCCACTGCCACCAAATGATGCTGTCAATATCACTTAGGGCTCTTCTCATCCCTTCACAGCAGCCAAAGCTATCCGTGCCTGGAACCTTGAGAAAAACATAGTTTGGAACACCTCCACGCAGTGCAGATGTTTACTACCATGAAATCGAGTCCAAGTAGAGTGAAGGAAAGCAGAAAAGATGTCGCCAAGTGATTGCATGATACCCAGGACAGTCAGATGTTTTTTTGTCAAAGGGAGTGGGGCAGTATGCCAGCCTTCGCCTTAGAGACCATGGCACGTGGTGGTGTCTCTGGATGAGTCTGGAGACTACAGCAGTCAACAGGCGCTCTCATCACTGAGCAACTGGCCATACCTGAAGCTCCTGGGAGGCACCACCACTGCTTCCCAGTAGCCTATACAAGGCAGCACACAGTAGGAGCGCAATAAATATTTCTTGAATTAGTCCTTGCCTTTAGGAGATGCATCATCATCGGCTGACATAGACATGATTTTCCAGTTTGACAGATTTTTTTGTGAGTTGTATGGAAATAAAGTCTATTATTTTGTTTTTCTTATTAGAAAAGTAATATGCATTCATTACAGTCTATTTGAAAAATATAAACATTCAAAGGTTCGTCCCTGTGTATTACTTACTTTTTCATTAATACACCATCAGCATCTTGCCATGTGATGGAATATTATTCTACAGCACTCTTGACAGCTGTGTAGTATTCCATTACATGAAACATCTTTATTATTTGATTCAATTATCATTGATTAGCAAGTAGAATAGTGAATGGCTCAGAGTAATGGCTTAATATGTATTTTTGAAAGAATAAGTGAACTTAATAGACATTTAGTTTTTCCTCCATTCTTCTCTATTAAAAATAACACTGCCATGAACATATTTGTGGTTAAATCTTTATGCATATACATAATTCATCCTTTAGATGAATTCCTGGAACTTAAAATGCTGGCTGAAGAGTACAAATTTGCTAGATTTTAATCCCATCACCATAAAATTTTCTAGAGACTGCTCAGGTCACACACAGAAACAATTTGCTTTACTCAAAGCGGCCAACCGTTTGTTTCCCTAAGTTTAGCCTTACAACTAAGAAAAAAAAAGATCTAGTTTTCTCTCCTCCTACACCACAAGAAGAACCCAAACCTAAATAATTAGGACATATTCGTTACCAGGACATCTATCTATCAGATGTGAAATTAAGTGGGTCAGGGAAAAAAATCCTTTAGTGTCATTCACCAGGGACCAAATAGGAATGATTATAGGGTATGCAGTACTGTCCAGCCACATAAATGACTTAATTGGTTGCTAATGAATGTTTTGCCTCAGTCTATTTGGCCCTACGTCCAGTAGTTTGTTTCAGTAACTGCCACAAAAGTTGGACTCTAGGTGCAATGTCAACGTCATCCCATGATCCACAGGCTGTGAGAACTGGAGAACATCATCTACTTCAACCACCTGCCATCAGGCAGGACTGCATTTAAAATTTGCTGAACGGGACACATCCTGCTGCAAAATGCATTCCTGCAAGGGATTGTAGGGGACCCCACAAGGAATGCAAAGACAATATGTAAATCGAGTAACACTTAAATAGCCTAAAATTATTGAGCCACATTTGCAAACACTATCGTGTTTAATTGCAAGCTTTTCCTTTTGTGAGGTGCTCACACAATTCAAAGACAAAATCCTAAACACCTGGAAAGGCCATTAGCACAGTGTTTCAAGACACCACCGAAAATCCCTGTTACAGGCCAACCGAGCTCAAGTGCATTTCTTATATTTTTATGAACGCTTTCAAGTGACTCTCAGAGCGGTTCCTTAACACCATTGTTTTCTAAACGTCAGTATGACCATTAAGATTATCCACTTCAATTAGACATAGTTTGTAAAATGGATTCTTTAATGCACATGTAAAGTGATCATTTTCAACTTATATTACTGAGACTATGCATTTAGGCTCACAATATCCAGAACCAAAGGTAATTTAACACTTTTTCATTCCTTCCCCACTTTTGTCACGTTGCTACTTTTTTTTTCATTCCATGATGATTTGTTGACCTAGAATATATTTTTTTTTGAGTACAGAACATCTTAACAACAAAAATAATGACTCCAAAATTACCAAATGTAATTATGGGAACTACTTGATCTTACCATGTGAGAGACACATCAAAGGATGACAACCCAGGCTTCACAGGGTAGCGACTTCTGGGAACAATTATTTCAGTTGTTAAGAAAGGGAGGGGTGGAGGCTGAAAAAAGAGTTATCTCTGTTTCTCTTTCAATTAGATATCGTTCATAACTGAATGTATGTATCACAAGATACTTTTAAATGTGTGAAACTTTATTTCTACAGGGACATGCTATTATTTAATAAATTAGATGTAATAAATATGGCCTGATCATAGTATCTATGACTACAATAAAAAATAACAAGGAGTTATTGAAATGCTACCACATGGTAATTGTACACTGCACCTTTCATATGGGAATAGCCACATTGCCAATGGAAATGTGACCTTTATTCCTTAAATCCTTGAAAATGCCCTCTTTTGACCTATAAATATGTCTTCAGACTCACCAGTTCAGAAGACAAGATAGCATAAAAAGCAAACAAGATTTATACTAGTTTCCAGATTGTTCTGGCATAAACTCAGTGAGGTAGGTAGTACTGTGAACCACATTTTACAGAGGAGGAAACTGAGGCATTGAACAGTTAAACTGCCCAAAGTGATGGAGAAGGATTTAAACCCAGACTGTCAATTCCTAACCACCGAGCAATAATATCAAAATCTGATTTGTGACTTTTGATTGTTTGTCCATCAGCCAGTTGCTAAATGAAATCACTCTTATTCACGTTGCAGAGATTAAAACTGCCAGTGTGACCTTGGCAAGTCACTTTGGCTCCCTGAGCTTTTGTAACCTTATTTTTAAAGGGGAGTCTTAGATATCTCTGTGTTAGAGCTACCAGTTGATCTTAAAGATATTGTCCAAGTCTGGGGTTTTTGGGTTTTGTAATATTAAAAGATATCAATTATTTGAATAGCCATTTTATACAGCTGAATCATCGACGGTGTCTACATATTACTGTTTCCATTTCCCCAAAATGTTGGGCCACGATTTCAAATAATATAAAGCTTTACAGGTTACCATTATCTACCGTCACTACAAAGTACTAATATATTAGATCATATTACGGAGATGCCAAATTAAGTCAATAAAATGAATTTGAGTCACAATGAAAGGAATCATTAAATATGGATAGCTTAAATTACATCCCAGCGATTATGAACTTGCCAGTAAATGATTTGCTTCCAAGAGAAACTATGGAATTCATAAAACTCTATAAACATGATGGAAAGATTTATTGTCCTGGAATTGTCTTGAGAAATATTTTCTAACTAAGGGAATAATTTAATTAGTCTGTTTTAAATGAATTGTTTTCCCATACAAAAGTAGGTGAAATCAAGGGCAAAATTGATACCCATTCTTCAGAGCCAGATCCCCTTTCCCAGGGCAAGGAGACTAACTTCATTGTCCCGGGAGCTGTCAAATACCCCATGGCACACAGTGACCAAATCTAGAAATAGAGTCCTGGAAACTTTTGCTCTTTCTCAACAAATGTAATATAACTAGTCATATTTTTCTCAGTTACTTTTTAAGAGTAGATAACTTTTGCCCACTAGCACCGCTCCCCAAACCCCTACACAAATGCATTGCATGATTTATGGGTTAAAAGTGAGAAGTCTGGAAACTAGCAAACTGTTTCACATTTCAAACAAACTCGTGAGTCCACTGAAGGTCTTAAGTTGCAGCAATGTGGGTGGCCTTCTAGATCTTTTGGAAATGGCTTTTTTCTTTTTAATCCATATCTGAGAAAGAATGTCACCAACAGGTATGAGAGGGCAGGAAGCAAAGGATCTGGAAAAAGGAAGATTAACCTGCAGTGTCTTTTTCCCACGTCAAGACTATAATTATGAAGGCTTCACAGGTAAAGACGAAGAATTTAGGCTGCAGAGCAGACTGACCTTGAATCCTGGCTTCCCACTGCCCCTTTTCCCAGCTCTGTGACCCTGGGCAAGATTTTTAACCTCTCTGAAACCCCAGCTCCCTCACTTGTAAAAAAAAAACGTAACAATTATAGAACCCTCAGGGGTTTGACGAAAGGATAAATTAAGATAACATGTAAAAGCTAGCACAGGGTCTGGTCCATAAGTCATAGACATTAATAATAAAGTTGCTTAAGATTATATGTTGCCATAGATGCTCTGGGTCATTGTACATTTGATTCCTTTTGAGTACCCAGCAGTGATTTACATTGAAGTTTGTCTAAAAGGGCAGTTGCTCTCAGCAAAGAATGAATGTTGAAGGCCTGCCTTGTTTTAGCACTCTAAAATAATATCTATATTAATTTCCTAGGGCTGTCATAATAAGACCTCACAAAATGATTGGCTAAAAACAGAAATTTGTTCTCCCACAGTTCTGAGGCTAGAAGTCTGAAATCAAGGTGTCACATGGGCTTTGTTCCTTCTGGGACTCTGGGTAGAATCCTTCTTTCCCTCTTGTATCTTCTGGTGTAACCAGCAATCCTTGGCATTCCTTGGCTTGTGGCTGTATCACTCGACTCTCCCTCCATCACATGGCCATCTCCCTGTGTCTGTTTCTCTTATTTTCTCCTCTTCTTATAAAGACCCCAGTCATATTGGATCAGGAGCCCACCCTGCTCCAGGATGACTTCATCTTGACTTAACTAATTATATCTGCAGCAACCCTATTCCTAAATAAAGTCACATTCTGAAATACAGGAGGTTAGGTCTTCAACATATCTTTTTGGAGGACACAGTTCTCCCCATAACAGAACCTCTTACCTGGACCATTGCAATGGTTTCTCTCAAAGGCTTTCCTGCTCCACACCCCCTGCCTGCCTCCCCCGCCACACACATAGAGAAGCACACGTACTCTAGACAGAGCAGCAAGGGAGGGCTCATTAACAATATGGATTATAGCAAGTATTATAAATCCATTTTTAAGTACTCTTAATAAGCACCTGAATTTAGTCAGTCTTTATTCAGGATTTTAGGCTTTTTCTTTAGGTCATGCTGATGATTTAGTCTAGGCTCTCAATCTGGTATGAAGCAAATAAGGTAACAAGCCTTAACCAGAACTTATACTGGTTACATGACCATTTAGGAGGCCAAATACATTTCATAATAAGATCTTTATAAACTTTTTTATTTTTATAACAGTTGGCAAATATTTTGTTACTTTTATATATTTAAAATTCATAAGGAGGACAAGTTTTAGGGCAACCAAATATATGCATGGGGCCCTGAAACATTGAAACCTTTCAGTTGAAATGCTGTGGCGTCATCTTATTAATGAACTTCAAAAGGAAAGTCTTCAGTAGCATTCTTGACACCACACTCTATTAGCTTTATAAGAAATAACCTAATAAATATTCTAGCCTATGACACTACATAAATTTAGGTCAGAAAACTTAAAGGAACAACTACAAAAACAAATAGTGTCTTACTATTCAGTAAAGGACTTTTATTCAATGAATCCATTCAACCTAAAACCACCAATGCACATAGGTCCAGATATACAGAGCCAAGTGCAGGCTGCTTTGAGCCACATACTCTTTGGACACAAATTCAAGGGTGAAGCATGTAGAATCTGCAAGAGAAAAGGCTTCCTGTATGAAAAAACACTACTCAAAATTCATGGAAGAAAGTTCACAAATTTAGAGTTACAAGCAATTTTAACTGGTAATGTGTCAGGAAGCATGAGAATTGTTTCACATTCAACCAAGTCCAAAGTCCTCACATCCTGACAAAACCACTCCTAAATGTCTACAAAACAAAGGGTCAATGCCTTTCAAATTATTTCCTCACAAGTCTCATTAGGAAAGGGATTATGGAAACCACAATGTGGATTTTAATTTTAATCGGCTCACACTTGAAACTTCTGTGTTGGGATTGGGCAATTGCGTGTCTGCATAGAAGTTATCTCACGCGGCCAATCCCAAAAAAAGCCTTGGTAATAACGATACTACCACTAAAGTCTGTAACAGATATAACATGCTTAGTATGTGCTAGACAACATCCTAGGGCTTTACAAGTATTCATCATTTAATCCTTACAACAACTTAACAAGATGGGTACTCGTATAAACTTCATTTTACAGATGAGCCACCTGAGCTGCCTGAACCCAGGCATTCTGGCTCCAGAGTTTATAGACCTTTAAACATGATGCTATCTTGCCTCTAAGAATCATTTTTCACAGCACTTCTACTTTTACTATATCTAATAGGCATCTCAAATTTAAAATACCCAACAAACAAAAACTTTTTTCCTGCTCCCATCTACTTCTCCCACAATCCTTTTCACCTCTGTAGGTGGCATATTAATTACTTGCAGTTGCACAGGCTACAGACTTGAGATTGAGCCTTGGAATCGCTCTTTTCCTCACACCCAACTTCCGATCTATCAGCATATCTGGTCAGCAATCCCTTCTAGATATTTTTAGAATCTAATCACTTCTCCCCATTTCCACCACTACCACCCTCATTCCAGTCTCTACCATCTCTCATCCGGACCATAGCAGTGGCCTCCTCAAAGGTCTTCCTGTTTCATATCTTCGCCCCCATCACATATACAAGCACACATACTCTAGTGTGAACATTGCAGCAAGACAGAGCTCTTTGAAACAGAAACGAGATTGTGGCCAACCTCAGCTCAAAGCCGCCAAGTGTTCCCCTCCCACTGTAGTGGACGACCAATCTGTGCCCCAGTTGAGAGCCAAGCCCCACCCCCCCGTGTTCCCTAGCTCCCCTCACCCTCACTGGCTCGGGAACCTTGCTCCTGAAGTCACCCCCTCTTGTAGATGACCCGCTTGTCCTCTCCTGCCTCTTCCTCATCAGCATGAAGAGAGGCTGCTCCAAGTAGACCCTTGGCTTCCACCCTTCTTCTTGTGTCCAATATCCCTTTAAAATGTTGTGCATATTCATTATATTAAGTGCTGGCCCCAGTCACCCTTTAACTTCTGACTCTCATTTTCGTGGAACTTGTCACTACGTGAAATTGAATGATATAAACACTATTCATCAGCTTGCTTGTGGTTTGTCTCCTTCTCCTCTAGATTATACACATCATGAAACCAGAACTCTTGGGTCCACAGCTATTCCCTGCCAATCTAGAACAGTGCCTTGTACACTACAGGCGCAGAATAAACATCTTGGAATGAATCGATGAATGAGAGAGGAAATGGATAGGTCCTGCTACTCTATTCATATCTTTTCTTTGCTATAAAGAAAACTGATTATCTGGGATAAGGGGCTGACCGATATCAAACACATTCTTTGGACATGTTATATAATAGTCTTCTTTTAATGTATATTAGTATAGTCCAGGTTTATTCGACATCATAGTAGCAGCTATATGTCCCTGCTACTGTTTAATATAAATGTACCATCAACCCTGAATTGTATTACTCTACTTATTCCCATGAATGATTCATTTTATGTCCAAATAGTTGAATCTACTGTCTCCAATTTCCCCTGCAATCAATGATCATCATCCTGGTTTCTTTGAACTCTCTCCATTATCTCTGGAAATCGATTTAATTTCAAGTTTCATTATCTACATTGTTGCAAACCCTTTTCGGTAAAGGTTTGAAAGAAACAAATTTATACATTTAAATGTACGCACTATCTCAATTCAAAATTTCACTATGCTCAACCTCCCAGATCTGCTTAACAATTATCTACATCTCTCTATGTGGCTTAGTGCCCTTTTCTTCCTCAGACTACAAAAGCAGTTACACTTTTAAAGCTCTCCTGCAGAAAACTAATCACAATAAGCGGAATAAAACGTCATTCTGAATGACAGGACGAACCTTAGGAAAACATCCGTATTTACAGGACAAGCCTCAGTTTGCGGCAGCCAGCAGGCTGCATGGTGCTCCCTACGGTGTTGACAAATACAGCCACTGAGGTTGCTGTGCAGTAATCAGGGAAGCCCAAAAAGAGGCCAGGAGAAGGCTTCTGGCAGTGTTTGGAGTTTATCGCCTTCCAGTAAAAATAATCGCCTGCTCTGCCGATCTGCAGAGTCACAGCTGACAAAGCCTTCTTGCCCAAAATGCTGTACCCTGGGAACCCTCATAGAGTGCGGTCCGGAGAGCAGAGAGACAGTCCTGGATCTACAGAGCCTTCCGTGGAAAGG
This sequence comes from Eschrichtius robustus, assembly GCF_028021215.1. Classification (NCBI taxonomy): domain Eukaryota; kingdom Metazoa; phylum Chordata; class Mammalia; order Artiodactyla; family Eschrichtiidae; genus Eschrichtius; species Eschrichtius robustus. Next base: position 73,732,513 of record NC_090841.1, on the reverse strand, counting down.
TGTGTCTGTTTGTTACCTAGGATCTGTTCAAGGGGGGTTGGGAAAGTATCAGGAGAGCAGTGCCTTGTGTGCTAGGCAGAAGATGAATAAATTCCGGAGACCTGTGCCATATCCGTATCCAGTAGTGCCTATAGTTGACAACGCTGTGCTGTGCACTTACAAATTTGTTAAGAGGGTAGATCTCATGTTAAGTTTTCTTAACACGTACACACAAAGGGACACAAAGAAATTTGATAGATGATAGATAGATAGATAGATAGATAGATAAACTTGAGTTTCGACTTGAGTAGAAAATATTGTTTCTAAACCAAGCTTCTCTCTCTGAAGAGTCAGTGACAAGACATCCTGACTGAGTGTCAGGGTGCCCCCTGGGAGAAGACTGCATCCTCATTCAACGTGTGATGTGGAAAGAATTGTGGGAAGCCACCAGGGACTCTCATTCGTCACTGCTTTAAGGGCTACTGAATCCCTGAAGATGAACTCGGGCTGCCCAAAGTGCTGGACTGGCTCTCCTCAACCCAGAAGTGTCCACACAACTGAAAGTGGGAATCAGTTTACAGAACGGTCTGTCTTTAATACAGACAGTGTATCAATGCACACGACAACAGTTCTGGAAGAGGAAGAAACAAGCTCACTCTTTTTCAGGCAGTTACACGACTGGCTACTCCAGCTCCTTGAAGTTTACAGTACTTAAAATACATATCTTCAGGGTCTAGTGCAGCAATTTTCAAATTATGTTCCCCAGAGATCAGGGGTCCAGGGGGCTTCCTCATAAGCTGCCTTGGGACAGCAGAGACGGGGCTCAGGGCCTCCCTCCTGCCTGCTATCCCCCTTCCTCTGGGCAGCCTCATTTACCTGGTTTAATTATTGGGACTTTTGAGTATAGTTTTTTTTAATGTGAAAATCATTATCTAGTGATTGGTGCAGGAAAGAGCAAAATCTTAGCATTCTACCTCTTCCTGATGGAGGTGGCTTCTTTAGACACACATGGTACCTTCCTTACCTCAGGTTGCTCTACAGAGATGAATATATTTAGATTTTTAGACAATAGTGAGACCTTAAGCAGAAAAACACTACTGAATGGATAAACAACAAGCACCTACTGTAGAGCACAGGGAACTATATTCAATATCCTGTCATAAACCATAATGGAAAAGAATACATATATATTGATGTAGTACATATATATTTATTCCCCATAGTGGTCCAGCTGGTTAATTCCAACTCATTCTTTAAGACTCAGCTCAAGCATCAGCCTGCATGGACACTCTTAGTGGGCCATCACCCAGCAAAGGTGATCTTTCCTATTTTTCCTACTGCTGTACCTAATGCATGTCTCTCATAGAGCACGTACCTCACCGTGTGACAAATATTTTTATATGCATCTTCCATCCTTAACAGAAAACACTTAGCATGATCCCTGGCACAAAGCACATGCTCGTTAACTGATTTGCTGATAAAGGAATAACGACTAATTAGTGGTCATATCCTAAAGCATATTCCACGATGACTTTACATGGACACCTGGTGGGATTTTGTCCACTTTGAAATTGATAACTAGTGTTTAATTCATTTGGAAATTACTAAGTTACCTTGAATATTTTTGTCCTCATCTTCTCTTTCAAGTTTTTACAGCTGCATCCGGAATATAGTCTCAATATGATTTGTATATTCACGGCAAATTTAATTCATCCCACGATATTAGAAGATTGGATGAAAAATATTATTACTATAATCAGTATTTGGAAACAAACTGCAAAATATTTGAAGAAATGTAATCTTATGTATACTACATCCCATCTGCATGAGGAAGTTTGAATTCAGATTTCTAAATTGTTTATTATTAGGTTTGGTAATAATGTACCAACTAGCAACTTGGGTTGTGAAGCTTAGCTGCTTATTCCACAACAGTGGAGGTTGGTAGACTTTTCTGTTAAAGGCCAGATAGTAAATATTTTAGGCTTTTCAGAGCATATTGTCCCTGTTGTATATTCTTCCTTGTGTGTGTGTGAGCGAGCGCATGCACACACTTGACAACCCTTTAAAAATGTAAAAACCACTCTTAGCTTGAATGCTATAAGTTTTTTTAAAACACATTTTTTAAAAGATCACTAATGACCAGACAGGATTTTTCTCACAAGGCATGGTTTGCCAATCCTTGTTCTACAACAGTTGTTTGTTGTAACTAATTATGTTGTTATATCCTGTTTTTATCAAGTTAATTATTTGGTGAGTCTTAAATAAACAAATAGTGCATATTTATTCTACTTTTTAAATCTTTCAAAGGTAAAATCAACAAGACTTATTGGCCAGCTATCATGATATGAGGGGGAACACATCATCTCAAATTACCCTAGGTTTCAAACATAATGGATTTGGTGGAAAAGATGAGGAATGTATCTGAAGTGGTAGACACAGATTTTTAACTTAATATGACATCTGTATCTTCCCAGATGTTGCTTGGGAACTTAAATTGTGCTGAATTTGGAAATATGGGAAGATCAAGTTTTCGGGAGGAAAGAGGCCGCTGTGACACATTGTGGTGGAGATAGTAGATTGATGCATATTTCAGTCTTTAGACAGAAGAGACGCATAGCAGGAGGTAGAATCTTGCAAATCATAAGCATATAGGCGGTATTTTAAACCAAGAGTGTGGATAAAAGTACCCAGAAGGAGGGTGTAAGAGGAGAAGAATCCATAGATACAAGGACAATCTTGCCAGAGCCTGCGAGGGCTCTATCCTCCGCCCGCCCGGTGCAAGGCGTCATCCAGAACACAATAAGATAACCACTAACCACAGGGGCAATGGCTCCATCTCTAAAGTTAAGAAATGCTCAGCTGCTACATGTGTCCTTAGAATATGTTCTGAAAGAGGTGGTGGGGAAGAGAAAGCTAAAGGTAGGAGCAAAACAATCTGAAATTTGTTTATCTAAATCCCCTTGGTGTTGAAGAAAGCTGAAAGACATGACAACTACTGTTCTCCGCGGGCACCTCTTTCAAAAGAGTTTTGGCTTATTTAGATAGAATGTCACTGGTTAAAGGAATTATTTAGTTTTGAGGTTTGCACATTTAGAATCTATTTATAAATAGCTATGTACACAAGATGTATAAAAAGTGCTCATTGAATGAGAATACTACCATTTTTTCCACCGGTCCTATGGAAACTGATTCAGCTCTTTCTTGCATTTTTTGCAAGTATATAAAAACGTCATGGCTCATCTTCAAGTAATTTCCATTGAGATTCTTTATAGTGAATGCTCTTCATTATCACTTATTGTTAATGACTAATTGTTAACTTTGTCTCGTGTTGTTCTCTAGAATTAGAGAACTTCCTTGGGGAAGTTAATAGCCACAGTTCAAAGTTATAGAGTGAATAGAAATCATTATGCTGTACACCTTAAACTTATCCAGTGCTGTATGTTAATTATATCTCAATAAAACAGGAAGAAAAAAACACAACCAAACAAAATTATAGAATGTGCAGTATATTTTAAAGAAACAAGTGTTTAATGGAGAATTATTTAAACAGCTTTTTTTAATAATCACTAAACTCACACCTTCTTGACCAATAGTGAACATTATTCATTCTTAAAAGTAAGTTTCAGGTGAAGATTGAATGAAAATATAAGAGGTGATTAGATTTATGTTCATTCTCAACCATAGCTGACAATTTCAGAATTAAAATTTGAATCTGTCTTTGCTCTCAAGTTGGGCCCTAATACTGTATAATTTCATGGACTAGCTTTTCCCTACCTTTCAAACTACAAAATGGAACATTGGCACGCAAAGGTCATCTCGTCCAGCCACTTTTTCACAAAACATGGCGCAGTGACATTTGAATTCAACCTTACGTCTACTGAGCTACTCACTAGACTTACTTTGACAGATCTGAGTATGATGGATGCAGATTTCTATCCAAAAGGTTTGGCTAGGCCTCAGAAGTAATATAACCTTTCTTAAAGGTTATTTTTAACCACTTGCTAAAAATTCCTGGAGGAAAAAAAGTGACGTGCCCTTTAGTAAAATGAATACAATAATATACCTACAACTGTTACCACTGCAGTCAAGTTTGGCCAATTGCCCAAATAAGAACTTACTCCTTAATAGCCAGGGGCTGTCCAGTGCTGGCCCAGCACTTTGAAAGGGGGCTTAAACTAAAGATTATGCAGAAACTGAGCCACAGTCTAATTTTGAAACAAAAAGACGAGGGAAAAACACTAAGGTAGTTCTTGCAAAGCCTCCATTAAATTGTCAATTAGCTCTGATATTGTTTTTAGAAAGTCAAATCAAATATAATGCAATGGATTTATTCATTAGGAATCCCATTGACTCAGTGAAGGTTAATCTAACAGTTAAACAATGTTTGGTTTTATTTTCAAAAGATTTTAATACGATTCCATCTCTGAGAGATAAAGTAGAATTAAGAAGTAAAGCAATCAGCACATTGACTTGACCAGCAAAATTAGCAGCACTCGATTTGAGATAATAGCCAGAAATTATTTCCCAAATAAGACTCCATGTACTTTCATAATTTGTTAGTGATTGGTTAAGAAAAAAGGTTGTACAAATATAATTAATTTTCTTGTTCACGGGGTTTTGGTAATGCAGATTTCATTTTGACAGCATCAAAGCCAAGATATTGCCATTTTAAATTCACAACTAATAATGTTTTATTCCAGGGTTCTCCAGTTATTAAGGTAAAAAGAGGAATTAGCAGCAGTGCCATGCTGGCTCACATGGCTGGGACTGTGCTTCTGGGTTTGGGTGAATGTGTGGCCCTGATCAAAGCCTTCTCTACGAATCCCTCTTCCCTCACCGCTTGGCAGCTATGGATACAGACAACCCCAGGAGATAGCTGTGAGGAAGACGTACACTGGGAAGATTTCTCCCACTCCTTCAGAGTAGAATTAGAAACTGAGGTTATGGCCCTGTAGAGACGCTAAGAGAGAGATGTAAACCCAGACTGTAAAGGAAGAGCTACTGAAAACACCATCCTTCTCTGAGATCAAGGTAAAGCTTTTGTCCAAAAGTCATTTAATTGTTTTCAATATTTTTACTCAAAAAAGCAAACCACTCTATTTCAACCATTTCTTTTTTGTAAAATATTAGGTGTGTTTTATCTGTTACTTTACAAAAAGGAGACTATTTCTTCAAGCCCATTAAACTAGTGTAAAAAGTTAGAAAAAATGCCCATGTTTTGAGATGCCCATCACTCAAAAAAGAATCCCTATCATAAACTTTTGTTTAAGCTACCTATGTAAATAGTAGTATCCATTATTTTTTCTAACAAATCCACTTACTATTGGCCTCTATGAAGACTCTAAGCTTAAGTCTACCTCAGGAAAATTGGTATTGTGAAATATATGATTTCTAAAATCATTTTTAAAACCCATTTTTAAAATCAGTGTTCCAGCTTTAGCTATTCGATAATGCTGCCTAAAAGAAAATTGCAAAGATAGAAAGCCCTCGCTAGAGGTTTGTAAGCCAGTTTCCTTTCTCATACTTTAGATGCATGAATGCAGAACTTTCAGACACAAGGAGTCAAACAATCAGGGTAGGATGTCTGATATGTTTCAACATATAAAGTTACAGTGTGAGTAACCTTCTGATTTTCTGGGTTTTTCTAAAAAGCACAGAGCATGTCTTTAAATGCATTAAACACTGTCAACAGGACTCTGTGTGATATCTCACTTGGCACACATACGTTTACTTCTGAAGTGCCCATTGTGCATTTAGGACTCCATGAGACTCCCCGCGTCCACAGCGTCACCAGAGCTCATAAACACCCCAGCTCCAAATTGTTAACTTCTAAGTGTACAAGGACTGTGTCCACCAACTATGAAAAGTATTAGAGGTACACAGGCCCCAGGCACTAAAGAAATTTGAGTTGGGTTGAAACAATGTTTTCAAAAAGTGACATTTTAGTAAACATTATATTTAAAATCTTCTGGATATAAATTTTGTAACTTTTGATGTTTCATAAAATTTCATACATGGTGCAGTTAAATTTCCCCAGTAGGCATTAAACTATATAGAATTTATGATAAATATTGATGGATGGATGGATGGATGGACAGTTGGGTAGATGGATGATGGATGGATGGATGGGTGGATACGCCATATGTGCAAGACAGGCTATAAGAACTGTATTAAGTAAAAAATACCATGCCCTTCTTCTCAGAGGTGAGCATGGAAATAATAAAAAAAAGATGAAGGTAGAAGCCCTTTCACTTGAGGGATAACCTTACACGTTTTGGTCTTGGTAGAAGAGACCCTTGTTGATGAAGGACTTTTTCCAATGAAGAGTTATATTCAAAAGGAGAGGGGTGAGGGATGGTAGTAAAAATAAAAATGAACTGAGGAAAGACAGGAAATTAGTTTGGAGAATGAGGATGTGTGGAATTGTTAAGTCCTTTGTATAGCTAGGTTAAACTTTGTAATACAGGCAATCCGGAAAAAGTAGGGGTTTGTGATGGAAGATTTTATTTGTGTTTTAGGGAGATAATTTTAGCAGTAGTACAGAGAAGAACTAACTCAGGTAGGAAATGCTGAAACATTATGCAAAGATGATGCGGGGAGAATGGAGAGAAGAGGCCAGACCTAAGGGACATTCCTTAAGTCCAATGGATAGGTCGTGAAGACCAACTAAAGGAAAGGGATGGAGGAGGGAAAGGAGTCCTCAAAACCTAGTGTTTCCAGTCTTTGGGACTGGATGTAAGGTGAGATCATAGAGAATTCAGGAGAAAGGAAGTAGGACTTTAATTTTTTAAATGCTCATATTGAAGTAATTGTGAAACATTCACGACAGGAAATGTCTTGCCATTTCCGGAAGCACACATCTGTCATTCCTGAGGCTGCTGCTGTGTATTTATGAGGCACCAACAAAGTCAACAGCCTGAAGAACAGGTGAAGAGAGAAGGGGATCACTCATATTAAAGTACTGGTGAAGGAAGAAGATCTGGAAAAGGGGGACCAAAAGAACTGTCAAAATCCTGTTAGAAGAATCAAGATAGGCTGGTGTTCTAGAAGCCAAAGGAAAAGTGGGTTTTTAAGAAATAGGAGGTAAACAATTGGGTGACATGGTGTGGAAAAAAATAAGAATACTCTAGTCTGAAAGTACCACACAGATAGAAACTTAATGCTGTTCAATATGTTTGGGGAAAGTTTGACTGTAACATGCTCCATAGTGAATGAAAGTAGAAGTGAAGAGAATGACTTCTGTTGATTCATTTCTTCATTCAGTCATTCCAGATATTAATTGATCACCTACTACATGCCAAGCACTGCTCAAGATGCTGGGGATACTGCAGCGGACAAAGTAAGCCCCTTTTTCTTTACATTCTGGTGGGGTGAAGATCCTTCCAGAGATTCATCATGAGGAGCAGGAATAAAAATGAGCTCTTGCTTGAATAGGGAGACAGAGTGAAGGGGAATATTTTAAAAATGAGGGAAACTTGAGCCCGTCTGAGGCCAAAGGAAGGTAGAGGAGAGGATACACATAAGGATCAAAGAACAAACAGGAGCCCAAGAGCTGGGGGAGCAGTAAGAATCCTCCCAGCCCACAGTAAAGGTTCACATGGCTCTTGATAATCCTCCACCTGTGGTCACCGTAAATTCCCAAAGTCAAATATCCGAGCGGGCGGGGGGTTATAGCTGTCTGATGATCCTGACATCACCAAGTGTGGGACCAGGCTGGTAAGAGCATACTATGATCTGTGTGATCGGCTGCCACACAAACGCCTTGGAAGACAGAGGACCTTGCATCCAAGGAGAACTCACAAAGTTCCACTCCTGTTGACCTGTTGGTCTGCAAGACCACACCCCATCTCTGGGTCCAGCATATCACATGGAAGGAAACTGCATCCCACAAGCATCTACACTTTAATTTAAAGTCTCTGAGTGGAATTCCTAGCACAGAGTTTAGCACACAGGAGGCAAAGACAACTTGAACTGATTTGAATGGACTAGAAAACTCCTAGTAGTGATCACCACTGCCCAAGCAGGAGATGAGTGCTTTAGCCAGGTCTTATGTCAACTACTTTCCTCAGCAGTTTAATAACAGACATTAACAACAGACACATCAGGGTGCTGTTCTCAGGTAGAGCAGTGGAGTAATTATACTCCCTAGTACACGGTGCACTGCATGCCTCAGTGGTTGCAAGATTCCCCTCCTGTTTCACTTTGGTTTTACTCTCTTATCTGTGTCCTTACCTCAATTCCACTCCCTCCCAATAGACACCTACCTTCTCTAACGTGTTTGAAATAGATCCTTAAATACGCGTGGGTCCTCGTAAAATCCATAGTGCTCTGGTTGTATTGCTGATTTACATAAGGAGTCTTGTGCAATAAATTCCCTGCTTTTTCCTACCTTTTCATCTCAGCACTATGTTTTTAAAATCCATCCATGTTGCTGAATGCACGGTCTGTCACTATAATGCAAATGAGCTCATCTACAAACAGTAAGGAGGGGAATGATGTCAGGATAGCAAAGAACTTGCAGGGCTTCATAAGCTATTCTCCCAACTTCCTAACATTTACAACCACCAGATAAGAGCCACTGATCACCAATCCAGTACACAAATCCAGCTGAAGGAAGCCAGCACGGAGGATTACACAGTGTTCACAGCGCCCATCTGCTCACTTCCTCCGGTCTTGTCTTGACCGCCTACCAACTTGGGAGCCTTTACATGTGCTTCTCTTCGATCTTTGCACCTTTTGCTCTTCTCTCCAAATTCAGCAGGCTAAGCACCTCCTTATACTCCCATCCATCGTCCTATATTCAAATTGTTATGATGAAGCCCTAATGGAATTTAGTATTTTTGTATGTATTAGGAATTTGATATTTCTTTTTAACTGTTAATGCACCTATTAGAATAATTATTGTTCTTTTCCGTATTTTTACTGTATTTTAGTGATAGTGCATCACTATGATATGTCATAACTATGATGGAGGAAAGTGTACGGAACTGTAGAAAATCCAGTAGCCATAAAGGAAAAGCTTGACGTTTCTGGCTATGTAAAAATGTAATATACAGCTGCATATAATTATACAGCCTGGGAGAAATGTTTGCAATACCTATAATTTATAATGTAAAAATGGATTTTAATCCGAGTCAATACGGAAGAAATAATACATTGGACAGTAGGCGAAAGAAACTAACAAGCAACACAAAAAGAAAAAAAAAAAGGCCATAGAACATATGAAAACATGCTCAAACTAATTAGCAATGAAAGACATGCAAATTAAAACAATGAGATAGCATTCTTCAGCTTTCAGATGGCTTAAAGCAGTCTGGAAAGGCACCCACTTAAATAGTGATTATGCCTCAAGAGGAGAAAAGAGTCAGGAAAGAGACAAACGTGGTCCATAATTCCCTTATTCTCTTAGTGTTTCATGCTTCACCGTAAGTATGCATAGTTTAGGCAATTGGATTTTTTATATAAATGTAATGGAAAAGTCATTATAGGCTAATATATATGACCAAAAGAGGCTTCACAGGAGATGTCTGGGCTTGAGGGAAAAAGAACTTAGGGCATTGGTTCTCCCCGGGGGACAACGTTGCCCACTAGCGGATGTTTGGCGATGTCTGGAGGCATTTGCGGCTATTACAAGGGGAGGGTTGTACTGGCGTCTAGTGACTTGAGAGGCCAGGACGCTGCTAAACATCCGACAGCACACAAGACAACCACCCACACCAGAGAACCGTCCTGTCCAAACTATCAAGAGTACCTTGGTTGAGAAACCCCTACTTAGAGAAAGGGATACTGCATGTTTCCGAAGGAGAATGACCTGAGGAAACCCACGGAGGAGAGGATGTCCAGGGTGTGAACAGTTGACCCCGTCTGCACCAGCTATTCTGGAGCGGATCACTCAGGTATTCTCAGGGGGCTTCTCAGCACAGCGCTAATGCACTCCCAAGAATGCTATGCTTTCAGGGGATGAAGCAGAGGGAAATGAGAAAAACAGCATTAAAGCTGTTTTGGTTGACTTGCATTACTTCAGACTTCTTGCATTTGATTTTATACCCTATGATTATTTAAAAGGTTTCCTTTTTTTCTTTTAACATCTTTATTGGAGTATAGTTCCTTTACAATGGTGTGCTAGTTTCTGCTTTATAACAAAGTGAATCAGTTATACATATACATACATCCCCGTATCTCTTCCCTCTTGCGTCTCCCTCCCTCCCACCCTCCCTATCCCACCCCTCTAGGTGGTCACAAAGCATAGGTTTCCATTTTAATCAAGACTATTTACTGCATTTTAGACGTCTGTTCTGCATAAAATAATACCACATGTATATCATAACACTTTGAATGTTCAATTTGATGCATTTTTAAAAACTGGGTTCCACAAAAAATGATTAGTAAATACTCAGTTCTATCTGATACGTTGGATTAGTGAGGCCTGGCACGAGGAAAAAATGACTAAGAGAATAAAACACTAAGTTTTAGCGAAATTCCTGCCACTGAGTGTCAAAATATACTCTGGCAAGTGATTTCCATACAGTTGGTGAACCTGGGGATCACCGGATCCAAAAGCACTGATCAGGAAGATAATTATTTGAATTCAAATAGATATTCCTGCCATTGCAACAACCCCGCAGAGTAAGATTTCAGTCCAAATTCTCCAGGCAGCTCCACTAGGTAAACTGGGAAAAGCAGATGGATGTGACTTCCTTTGTCAAACATCTTTTCAGGTCCTGCTCCACGTGGATGATTTGGTAGCGAGAAAGGTATGCTTTGGCGATACATTTTTTTAAATGATTTAACCAGGGTTGTCAGCATACAGAGGATGAGACACAACTGTCTACATTTCACAAGGATATTTCTGGGCTGTGCTATGACTCTCCCAAGATTTCAATCCCCAGTCACCTAGCTTGCTAGGGATACTGTCCAAAAAGCCTCTTTGATTTACCAGGGTAAGCCTGTGGTTTGACAGAATGTACCAATAAATTGCAAAGTCTGGGCTAACCTGGCAGATACTCTAAGAAAATGCATCTCAGTAGTCCAGTGGGACCCTTTGAAACATCTTCAGCAACTGGAGAAAGAAAAAAGAGACATCCATCTCCCTTAGCCCAGGCAGCTACAAACGCATGAGTTGTTAGCTCAGCTGAGAGCATCATGTTAAAGAGACCAAGGTCTCTGATCTGATTCCTGATTCTCTTCTGTTACATGGCCACAGTATCTACAACAGTAAAACTCCTTGGACTCAAGGGGACCCAATGGAAAATTACAGATGAGACAAAACATAAATAGGACAAGGAAGATTACAAGCCCTTAGGATGGATTGGGAATGGTGTATGCACAGAACTCCGTTAACTAATTCTTTTCTACATAGCATTCTCTGAATTTTTCCTACAAATCTGCATTCAAATGGAAATCGTTTTGTAAAAAAAAGATACTTCTGTGAAAATAGACAATTGAATAAAAATGAAATGTCCAATTTATGTACTACCACAAAGGTGAGCAATTTTTGAATGAAATTTTTTTACTTCTCATCTGTTTTTCTCATCTTCATGGAAATAGCCCAGACTGGAAAGTGGGATTAGAAAGAAGTGAGAGAAATTCCACACAGCATACCTTGTATGTCACCTCCATTTCTTCTCTTCTTGATAAGGAAATGGTTCACGATCACAGTCACCCTACCACAGGGTCTCCCTCACCCCAAGTTCTTCAATAGCACTCTCATAACTTGCTTCTCCAAGTGTGACCCGTGAACCAAGTGTCAAGGTCACCTGAGAATGTATTAGAAACGCAGGTCCGCAGGCTCCTCCCAGATACACTGATTCAAAATCTGCCTCTTGACAACCTGCCCAGGTGACTCTGATGTGGATTAAAGTTTGAGAAGCGCTGCCCTAATAGAGACCCAGAACATGACCAGCAGTGTGGTTTGTCCAGGTCACATCCGTGGGGCCACCTGTCCTCAGCAGTCATTCCTTGACGTGCCAGCTACCTGCTTCACAAGGTGGATCACACCTGGTGGTGTTTTGTGGTTGACCTGTTTGATGGGAATTCTTTTCAGAGCTTATCAGCATTTCACTTGGTGCTACAGGTATCAAAATGTCTAAAAGCTCAGCAGGATTGAACAACCAGCAAATGTTTGCCGGTTCAACGTGCTTTTTAATTGTGAGTGAAAAGCAAAGGCTGCTGTTGGATACAAATAGGACACAGTATGTATTTGTGGACTAACCAGTTAAATGTAAATGGCTTACCCATAGTATCATTTAAAGGGCTCACAGCATGTAAAATTGCCGTTTGAAGCTGTTGTACTGTGGACTGAACAGTGGAAAACATCACACTGTGATTGACCTTGTTAGCTAATAAAAATGGTCAATATTGAAATACTTTAGTCTTTGACAGTTTCGTGTACAAGTAACCCTTTTCAAAAGTGTGGAACCAATGATTACATACAGGACACAGGAAAGCCCATTGAATACATCATCTTTCTAATAAACTATTATTGAAAGAATCGGTTCAAAATGAGGTATCGAGTATTTCTACATTTTAAAACCTAATCCCAAGAATAAAACATTTTTTAAGAAAAGGAGCAGAGGCTTAGTAGATCAAGAGCATCAGACATGGAATTCAGTATTTACAGATCAATCCCTGTGTCTCAGTGTTTAATGAAGGAGATGTACAGGGTTAGAACTTCACTTGTTTTCATCCGAGACATACATTTTTCCTTGAAACGCTGAATGTGTAGAACTCATTTCTAACCTAAATTCTGACTCTCGTTGCTCTGTCCTCTCTTTTTTTAAAATTATCTGGTAGGCTTAACAGTGTTATGCTGTGCTATGTCTTTTCAGAGACACAAAAATCGGAACAAAGGTCATAAAAAATAAGGGTGATTTCTTTGATCTGGCAACAATCAATCAAGCTGATTTTTTTTTTTCTTCTTGGGTGGTTGTCTGTTGCAAACAGTCGTTTGTTAGGAAGATAGATTCCTTTTTGTCCTTTCCTCTTTGCTCAGGCCTGGTCCTGTCCTCCATCCAGACATCTGACTGCTGAGTATTGGGCTACTGATATGTAGGCACTAAGACTGCCAGCTTCCAGGGCATGGAAAGGGGGCCCCTATGGCGCCAGGGTGGAAGTACTTACTGAATAAATAAGCAAACGAGTTACCATGAAAGCAGGCTAACAACTCAGCTGGCAGCCTCAGCGTTCAGACCCGCCAGCCCCACTCCCCTCTGCCTTGTCTGTCTTTGCCCCTGGCCACTGCTGCGCATTCCACAGTGATTTTCAAAAACATTGTTAGAGTAGGTTTATGTCTCTTCTGATTTGACAGACACGCTGTATATTTACTGCAATGAAAGAACACTGTCATCAAATCCACAAACAGCTGACAGTTGGGAAAGGAATTCCAAAGTGGAAATCCCCACTTGGGACCTTTGATCATCACAGAGACGAGAACGCCAACCAGTTCTTGTAGGAAAATGAAGGGATGGCAGCTAAACCTGGACTGTTTGTCCTTATTACAGCAAACTGTAAAGCAAATGCCAGTGTTGAAGAGAAGTCCAGAAAAGATTCAAGCAGATTCTGCCTTTCTACAGGAAAATGCATGGACAATAAATTCAGTGGGGTTGATTTTGTGTCTTGGACCTCTGATATGGGTATTAATTTTCTTAAACCAAAGGTTTCTCTAAACATACTGGTCTTGACCTCATATCAGAAACTTGGGCAAGTTGACGTCTCCTTGAGACTCCTCTCTTTTCAAAATGCAGACCAAAAACTCGATATCAAGTTTAGGCTTTTGGAATTTATCTTAGCCATTTACAATTTTAATGGCTACCAGTTTATGTAGAAGTTGGCATCTGTAAAATCTCCTACCAGCAGGCTCTCAAAGTGCATTTACAGACTGAGTTAATATAATTGCTGAAAAAAATCTATCCCCTTCCCCTTACTTTTCTCCCCAGACCAAGTGTTGTTAGTATTCCAAGGTTTCACTCCAGTTTAAAATCTACTGAAGGGGGAAAATGAAAAGTAAAAATAAAATTTATAAAATGCATCTATTAAAGTTTTGACACGGATAGGACTTCCAAGAAAGAATGGTGTGTAATTATCATGCTTGAATCAGTCGTCCAAATTTTACCTTGGGGAAAAAAAAAAATAAAGTGTTTTTAAGACTTTTGATGTAATCTCTCACTCCTGTCAATCACGAACATAAATGACATTTGCTTAGAAAACAAACTCAAATCATGTGTGTCATCGTGCTATACAAAGTTATTTTTAGCTGATAATGCCACCTTATATTGAATTACTGTCTACCAACAGACCCCATTTGTAGGCTTTATCCAAGAGTGACAGTACAAATTTCACACACACATTTTTTTTTTTAGATTCATATCAACAAGGCCTCTGGGCAAATGTGCAGACAGAAAGTTCATACACTGCCTTTCCAACAACTTTCTCAGTGACATTCCAGAAAAGACTGTGGTAAAACAGTCTTGTCAACAGATTGGGACTTCAATGTTTAATTTGTATCAAAAACCATCTATTTTTACTTGGCTTCACATAATACCATTTATTAATCTCAGTAGTAGATATTAGCACAGAATTTTAACAACCAACTGTGGGAAAGAATCTGTTACCCAACAATGCAGAAAATCTGACATTTACTATTGTACACGTTTAAACACCTTATTATGTCAAATTACAGAATTGACACAAAGGTCTTCAATCCTACTATTAATATTAACCCAGTAATTCGTTTAAAAGACATATATTTAGAAATATGTATGTTATATAAGTATAATGTAGAAAATTTAGTGAATATCTTTTCATACCATTCTCTTTGGCTTGGCTAAAACATTTACCTATAATTTGTTATACAGTACACGGCGTTTTTATTTGGTATTGACTTTTACTTTAACAGGAAATTTGTAAATCACACCTTTCAATTATGATGTAAACATCAAAGATGACACTCCTTGGAACAGATGTTTATGAAATGAAGCTTTATCTTCTTAACATCAGTAAAAAGTAAAACCTAAAGCCTTACTCTATTTGTGATGCCTCAACCACATAAATAACATTTTAGAGCTGGAAGACAGAGTTGAGATTTATAATCCAATCCCACCGTTTTAAAAATGAGGAATCTGAGAGCTGGAGATGTTAACTGACTTTTTCAAGGTCACAGAAGTAGTTAGAGGCAGATTCGGAACTAAACATCCCAGCCATCCACATGCCCTTCCCTTCGCAAAGGGTTTGGCATTTGACCCTGTGGTAATGACATCTTTAAAGATGCACACACCTGGCTCCAATTGTCCATCTACTGAGAAGAAAACAAATGATATATAGGCCCTTCCATGGTTCCAAGCCCAGAGACAAGACCACTCTGTGACCCATTAAGCCAGATGGGCTAAGTCTGCCTGGAAGCCAACTAGATGTCAATCTGTTAACCTTGGTGTGGACTCACTTTCACTTTCATGAAATATTAAAATATTGACATTTTCCTGGGTAAATGTCCAGGAGGATTCAAGCTTCTAAAGTCCTTTAGTCCCACGGTGTCTGTGGGAACACTTCAGAATCCGAGCACAGTTATAGGTTATCCGGCAATCCAGTTAATGGGTAAAAAATTAGTAATAATAAATTAATTCATTAATAAGCCCATGCTTTGAAATAAAGAGAAATCCCCCAAAACCTCCTTTAGGGCATCTTTATATCTCTGGTGCCTAAAAGAATTCCTAGCATTTAGTAGGTTTATTGAATGAACTATTTATTGATGTTGATTCATTCCTTAATAAACCTATAAATACAAAAAACAAAAATAGATCCACACACTAACTTACTGAAACTGATGTGACTTTAGGCAACGTCTGGCGGGTTTCTGGGATATGCAATTTGGTTTGTGCCTGGTAAGTCCACATAGATGAGAAAGCCCAGATCGAGGTACAGGGTCAGCAAACCCGACTGGGATGTTTATGTTCAGGAATCAACTAAAACTAAGCACTATTAATAATCTGAGCACAGCTCGAAGCCAGAGGTAAAAGAAAGAAATAACTTTCAGCCAATTGATACTGG
Source organism: Eschrichtius robustus (assembly GCF_028021215.1). NCBI lineage: Eukaryota > Metazoa > Chordata > Mammalia > Artiodactyla > Eschrichtiidae > Eschrichtius > Eschrichtius robustus. The sequence goes on along the minus strand of NC_090841.1, from coordinate 73,716,493 downwards.
CCTATGTAAAATGAATGGGTATCTGGAGATTTTGACTGGAAGGAAAGGAAACATAATCCCTTTCAATGTTCTGCAGATACCCATGTGTTTAGAAAGAATAGATGTGTTAAATGTTCTAGATGTTTCATTTGCCGTCTCTTTTTCTGCCATTAAACTGAATAGTACTATAGCTGAGTTGTGTGACGCATGAGATGCCTGCTCTACAACCAGGTGTGGCATAAGAACAAAAGGAAGATTGTGTGAATATGACAGAAAGGTTCAAAACAGGTTTTCAAGGTCGTTGGCCGTGTATCCTTTTGATGATCCAATGGACTAATTTCATAATAATGCTTTTAACTGGGTAAAAAATATATATAAATATAAAATAAGTGTAAAATATTTAATATAAATAGAAGTGTAATAAATATGACTAAATAAGTATAGAGTATAAAAAATAAAATACGACTACGAAGGAAACAAATTATATTAAAATGCACATATCAATATGTTAAAAATAAAGTACAGTAATTTATCAATAATGATAAGTAAATGTTATTTCAAGATATCTGCAACAACTGAATTGTGATAGAAAAACATCTGTGCTTTTTATAGAGGATAAAGTCTACATATACTGCAGATACTTCTGTGATTGTCTGCATTCATAATTAAAGAAAATGTTCAATTCCAGTTAGAGGTAAACAAAGATAAACATGCAAATTTTTCCCTATCCAAGTTCATGGAATCCCTAAGTTCCTTCCACAGACTGCCTGAGGAAGTGTTGACCCAGGTTAAGAACCCCTGATTTGGTGTAAGACAGATCCTGAGCTGGAATTCTAGCTCTGCCGTGGGTGATTTCAGTGACCTTGAGTAGGTTGCTTACTTTCTATGAGCTCCATAACGTGAGAGCAGAAATGCAAGTCACATGGAATACGGTGTGTGTCATAGTGTACGCTGCCTGGAATATATTAAACTCTCAAAGTATTATATTTTTGACTCCCAATGAGACAATTTTTTCTAGCTCTTGATTTAGTATTTTAGAATAAGTTGCTTCACTTCCAAGTAAGCATGTGAGATTCCTTCTCTATTGCTGAGAATTACACTCTTCTTCATTTTAGCAACTTAATTCACAACAACAAAAAAATATGCTGAGGGGATTAAGGTCACATGTGATTCTAGAATACTTCATAAGATAAACAAAATATCAAGTGTTCCATACACCCAAATTCATACTGTTGGAGAGGAGGTGGGCATTGAATTTAAGACACGAAATCCCTTAGATCACTGAGACAGTATGGTGCCCCCAACAGTATATACCAATTTTAATGTTGCTATTCATATCAACTAGGTATTTGTACTTAATTGAGCCAAAATAGTTGAGATTCAGGAAAGCTAAGCAGGAGAAACTCTGAGTATCTGATTTCATTTCAGCAGGAGTCTTTCATTTCTAGAATCTATAACTGGCCAATGGCTATGGTCAATCCAGCCTGTACTGATGGTCATTACATGGAGGCACAGAATGGATGACCATCTTAAGTGAGAAAATGCATATGAAATCATTGTGAATGTTTTTTTAAGTCATCAATTCAATTTTTGCACCCTCAAATTAGAACACAGAGAGTGAGGCAGCATGCTAAGAATTTTTTGGAGCAGAAAAATCTGTTCCCTCCAAGGATGAATTGACAAAAATAAGGTTTTCTTCCTTGGGTTTGGAGGATAGAGTAGTATATCATTTCATACTGGAAGAGATATATGAAAATTTCATCAATATTGTTATTAAAACAGAAGCAAAAATCAACAAACGAGAGTACATCAAATTTAAAAGCTTCTCCAAAGCAAAATAAACAATTAACAAAATTAAAAGACAACCTACAGAATGGGAGAAAAATGTTGCAAACTATTTATTGGTAAAATATATAAAGAACTCATATAATAACTCAATAACAAAAAAATCTCCAGACAATCCAATTTTTTAAATGGGCAGGAGAACTACAGAAACATTTTTCTGAAGAAGACATTCAGACGGCCAACAAGTGCATGAGGAGATGCTCAGCATCACTAACCGTCAGGGAAATGCAAGTAAAAACCACAGTAAGAGAGTATCTCGCACGTTAGAATGGCCATCATCAAGAAGACAAGAGATAACAAGTGGTGGCGAGGGTGTGGAGAAAAGGGGACCCTTGTGCACTGCTGGTGGGAATGTACACTGGTTCAGCCACTGTGGAAAACAATATGGAGTCTCTTCAAAAAATTTAAAATAGATCTACCACATGATCCAGCAATTCCACTTCTGGGTATATCCCCAAAGGAGATTAAAACAGGGTGGTGAAGATATATATGCACTCCCTTGTTTATAGCAGCATTATTCACAATAGCCAAGATATGGAAACAACCTAAGTACCTGTCAGTGGATGAATGGATAAAGAAGATGTGGTGTATATACATACAGCAGAATATTATTCAGCCATGAGAAGGAAGGACTGCTTGCCACCTGTGACAACACGAACGGACTATGAGGACATTATGCTAAGTGAGATAATCAGAGAAAACCAAATCTTGTATGATATCACTTATATGAGGAATTTTAAAAAGCCAAATTCATGAAAACAGAAAGTAAAATAATATTTATTAGGGACTGGGGGATGGGGGTGGATAGGATAGATGCTGTTTAAGGGTACAGATTTACAACAAGTGGCAGATAAATCTTACAGATCTAATGCACAGTACAGTGAATATAGACAACAATATTGTGTTATAATCATCAAACTTGCTAAGAGACTAGACCTTAATTATTCTAACCACTGAAAACAAATGATAATTATATGACATGATAGAGGTGCTAATTATCACTACAATGGCAATCATAAAATATATAAATGTACCAAATCAACATGTACACCTTAAATTTACACAATGTTATATGTCAAATGTATTTCAATCAAAATATGGATTTTTAAGCATTTAGACAATTAGAACTAATGTTGGAACAGAAAACCTAAATTATCCTTTAAAGTAATTTTATGTAATTGCTTTTGCCTATGATGAATTTGAGCAAATTTAGAATGAACAGTACATTGGTAGAATAAGATTACACTATAAGTTTTAAAGATAAAGATCTTTGATTTCTCAAGTAAAAAAAAACATTGTTATTCATTGAAGTTCATTAAAATTTTGGAAACCTTCAAATGGGGAAGAGGAATTTGATTTTCCTAAGGATTGAAACACATAAATTATGCCTACAAGTTCTTAAAAAGTTTGTTTACCCTTTCTAGGAAATGGGAGATATCCCTTTTAGCTATTGAGTGAAAATGTCCTTTTTATTGCCATGAATAATTCAAATCCTACTTTTGTATTCTATATATTTTACCATTTAGTTCAAGTTTTCTTTCTTAATTTCTTTTTTTTATGTTTTGTAATTTTTTAATACTTATACTTTTAAAATATCAAGTAAACTCTAGACAAATCTTTGTAAATCTTTTCTCCATATTTCTCTTCTCTCTTTTGTTCCTTCACTGTAAACCCCGAGTTTGAAAGTTGGCTTTTGCCAAATTACAGTTAGAGAATTATAATTAATTTATTTACCCTGTTCTAAGCAGCCAAACATCTACACAAATATCTCTATAGACAAACAGTATTATAAAACTAATTGACATATTTCCAGCAAAACAAAAACTTTATTACCTTATGGCTCTTCATATTCTAAACATTTTAATTTTAATTAGGCTTTAAAAATTTTTTTTTAAATGCCTTAAACATGCACCCAACTTTTTGTCTCTGCAATCTCTGTAACAGATCCAGGCAAATTATTTTTCAAGTGACTTAATTTCACAAGATACTACTTTGTACAGTCAATGTATAAACCATTGATTGTTTCTAAATTTTCCTGTGTTTATGACAGCGAATATCAGAACAGATAGCCAGTGGAACCCAGTGTATAACTATGAATCAACTGTACCAGCAATAAATACTTTCACAGAAAATTGTTCATGAATCTTTCTTAAGTTCTTACTTACCAAATCTAGATTCCAAACTATATGAACCTATAAAACCTCATGTGCTCTAGTTACATGATCTTGGATAAGTTATTTATCTCTCTAAGACTCAATTTGTTCAACTGTACAATGGAAATAATAATAGTAATCAGGTAGGGTTGTTTGAAGTTTTTGGGAAAATGTATAACAAGTAGCAAGAAGCTTGGCACACAGAAGTACCCCATAAATAATAATCACTACTTTTCTCATCCTCAGAAGCATTGATAGTCTTGGCTTCTGGGTGAAACAGCTGCATTGTTCAATTACATCCAATCCACCAAATGTCCTACTACTCACAATATATACTGTCTTCATAAATCACCTACTGTTGGAAACCCATGAATAAAATCAAGAATTTGGCTTAAATATTTTTACATATGAGTCAAGTAAGTACAATCAAAAACCATCTTACAATTAAAAGAAGGAGTTTTGCTTCATGTTCTGTGGCTCCAAATCCCAAATTTCCTTTTTGTATTTAATTCTATTTTTATTGTAGATATAGTTTCTCTATGAATAGGGAAAAGGGTGATCGAATTCTCCACGAGTCATTGAAAATACAAATACAATTAGTATTCCAATTTTTAAAGGAAATTATTACTTTCTAAAAATACTTCCCCTTGAAATATACTTTTTTAGGATAACAAATGATTTAATGTCAAACAAACAGTAATTACATAGCACTTTATATTTTATACAGTTACATGTAAAGGACAAAATTTTATAAAATATTTACCAGAAATTATAAACCTTATAACAGGGACAAGCAAGATTATGATCCTACAGATAAGAAAGTCAGACCCACTTCACTATTCATGGAAATCCATCCAACAGCCAGTAGTGGCAGAATTGCAAATGCAAGCATAGTGAGCTGGTAAAGCGACCCTCAAAAAAAAAAAAAAAGAGAGAAGCCTTGATTTGTCACATTTGTCAATACTCGTGGTCCAGTATGGCCCACTATGACCAGTTTCAAGCTACCCGTGATTTAGCAACCAGCTATAAAATTCCCGAACACATTCAACAATCAGCTCTCAAGAGCCTGTCCGAAAGGACTTCTGCCTACCACTGAGGCTGGTCTCCAGACCCGTAGATTAGTACTCTCTCCACTTCACAAGGCCATCTCCTCAACATGCATCATGGACATGTCCAAAAATAATGTGTTCTGGGAATTCCCTGGCTGTCCAGGTGTTAGAACTCCACTCTCACTGCCAAGGGCCAGGGTTCAATCCCTGGTCGGGGAACTAAGATCCCACTTGCCATGCGATGCGGCCAAACAAAAAAAAATTAAAAATTAAAAAAAATTTTTCAATGTGTTTTTTCTAATCTTTTCATTTTTACATCTGTCTTTAGGTTCTGGAGTTAAGGCCACCTTGGTTCAAATTCTGGGTTCCCCTACCTCTAAGTTGTGAACCTGACTTTGGGGAATTTACTTAACTTCTCCATGCTCAATTTACTCATCTGTGGAATGATGACAAAGAAAGCTAATAATAGCACCTACTTTATAGGGTTGTTGGGAAGCTTAAATGAAATGTGTATAAAGTGCTTAGAATAGTGCTTGGCATAAAGTAAGTTCTCAATAAATGGTAGCTCGTTGATATTAATGATATAAACTTTAAGTAAGTATAGAAAATATTAATATATAGCAAATATTTAATACAGCTTGTAAGTGGCAGAACTGAGATTAGAGATTCCATACTCTTTACCAATATGCTATACTATCTCTCAATACACATATTAATAAAATGCACTAACACATTAACAGTGATAGTCACTCTGTGGATTATGGGTTATATTTATATTTTCTTTATAATATTTTCGTATTTTGAAAACTGAAGTATTACTTTTACATATATATGAAGATGTGTTTGTATAAAACACACACTCACACATACACACACACAAGTTTTCATAAATAGAGATATAGCTGACCTAATAAAGGCAGCCACAACCCAGGTCTATGCCTATGGCTACCTTAAGGCTGTGAGATATATATATAGATAGATAGATAGATAGATAGATAGATATAGATGTATGAAATATAGTATCTAATATATGTATGTATTAGATCTATAAGCTTTATATAATCTCCTTCTACCTAGCCTTCTCAATAAAGAGATCTAACTCTACAGAGCATTAATGATAAAAGTAGATTCTTCTGAAAACTTTGATGGGGGGATGTCACATCATAATCTAAAACCAAAAAATTTTATGAGATGTCTTCATTCCTCCAAAGTACCTCTCCAGCCTCATTTTCCCTCTCATGGGCTCTCAAGGCCACTCTTATGTCCTGAATGCGTTAGATTTCGAATGTCATTCAGCACAATAAAAATCAGGCACAATAAAAATTTTCATTCAACCTGTCCTGCGCCAAAAGAAGAAATTGAAAAGCAGGTATCACAGTGGTTGGAGGGGAATCTGAGACTAAGAAAATATGTTATGTTGACTTCTTGCCTATTTAGAATATTACCAAATATCGTATTTCCCAAATTAACTGATATCTGTCATCAGTACCTTCATTTAGCTATCAACTTAGCCTTCAGCTACGCAAGAGTGATTCAGTTCATTTAATCAAGCACATTTTGAGGACTATTATTTCAGTCATTCATATTCGACAGTTGTTTATGGGTGTCAACTACAGCATTAGATTCTGAAGGTCACAAACATGAATGAAAAATGGTCTCTGTTTTAGGGAACTTATAGTTTAGCACGCAAGATAATAAGTATATTCAGAATTCAAAACATGAGCCCTGGTTTATCAACACCGAAAAGTAGTCTTCTGAGACGGAGAGATCTTGTTCCTCTGGGTAACAAGATACCAATAATTTCTGAAGAATGAATGAGTGAATGAATGAACAGTTGCAGGAAGAATATCCCCAAAGGTGTTTGTAGTTTGAATATATTTTTACTAAATAACTGTCTGATGAAAACATACAGGATCTTCCTTTTACTCCAAAGAAGTGCTCCCAATATCAGAGCACCACTCAAGACCAGAGGAAGGTAATAAATTGATCAGTTGCCAAGAGAACACAAAATTAACTTGAAAAGGAAGGTTTTCTTTCTTTATTTTATTTAGAAGACCCTCAGGAATCAAATTCCCAGAAAGAAACAGTAACATTAGTTGGGAGAGCTGAAGAAGGAAATGCATAACTTTAAAAAAAGAGTTAAAATGAAGGAAATAAAGGGGAGAACTCTAGTAACCTACAAAGTGATCCATACCCATGAATGACAGGCGATGGGAAACAAGCTCAGAGAGAAAAAGAAGGGCACATGGTTCCAGCAGAGGCTTTCGTCAGAAAGGTAAGAAAAAACAAAAAAACAAAAAACAGTAGAGCGAGAACATGGGGATAAATACTAAAAAAAGAATATGGGTATGTAACTACCCCCAGGAAAGAATAGACCACTTTATGTGGTACTAAATCCCCATCTTTGAAAACACTGGAAGAGGAGATGGATGAACAAGGATAAAGCAGAGATGGTTCATTCAAGTACAGGGTTGGGCTAAGTGACACTGAACACTTGGGGTTCATTCCAATGTGGAGAAAAGTCTGATAGTGTGAATACTTCAAAACAAATGAAGGATGAGGCACATAAAAAAGAATGAGCAAAAAGAGTATGGAGACTCAGAGAGAAACAAAGGAAAAAAAGTAAAAAGAAAGAAATGAAGGAAAGGAGGGAGGGAGGAAGGAAGGAAGGAAAAAGAAGGAACCTGTAATCCCAACTACGAAATGCCAACATGCAAGTGTTCCTTTTGAAGACATCTCTATAAGTCCAGGAAAATTGAAAGCTAAAGTAGCACTACAGGGGAAATGGCCCATAACCTGGTCTGCTGAAAGCAATTTCAGGGGCACAGACTAAGCCCTGGTTCTGATTATGCCACAGCAGCTTCAGGGGGGCTCCAGGAACAAACTGGTCCTAGAGCCCCCTCTCAGGCTCACACCACTGGTTCTCAACAACAGGTTTATGAAACTCTGCCTCCCAGCACATTTGTAATTCACACACACTGTGTCAGTAACTAGTTCAATAAAAGCTTTTCCTTTGCTTGAGAAATTCACTCCTGCTGGAATTTGAACCATAGATCCTTAGATCCGGAGGAACTAGAATCAACATGGTGATTCCCAACTCCAGAAACATTCATTTACTCAGCTCCCTGTTAAATCCCCATGTGTTTATAAGTTGTTAACTGGGAAAAGGCTCGTGCTCACTGACCGTATTAGCTTGAACTGTCTGAATAACCACAGCTTTGTGACTTAGGAACTAATGACACTCAGGCCAAAGATTCTGGTTCTTTCCCATTTTCCAATGTCCAATTACTTCCTCCAGCAATGAGGCCACATGCCAGGCATTAACACTTTTCTTTTCCTTCACAGGCAATCTAAATTTAAAGTTTCCTTATCCTCGCTCTTTCTGGTAAGGTAAATTTTTTTTTCACAAAAACTATTTATTGTAGAAGTTTCTTTGGAAAATAGGCCTTTCATGTTTCAGAAACTGAGCATTGCTTTTCATCAAGAATTCAAGTTCTTTAAGAAAGATTAACACTTGCAAAATTAACACTATAAATTATAGGAAAAGAGACCGACTTTGACTCTCAACCGAGTTACATTAAAACCCCCATTTCCTTATGAACTTCCATCATTTATTTTCTTTTCTCTAATGTTATTACTCTAAAGTTCACTTTATTTTTTTTTTTTGCATTTTACTTTATTTATTTATTTTTTTTAACATCTTTATTGGAGTAAAGTTCACTTTAATGCAGTTGTATTAGGACCAGGAAAATTAATATTAAACTACTGGAAGTGAAAATCAAGGCACCTCTGATTTAAGGATTTTTTCAAAATAGTGCCTCTGAAATAGTTTCCTGGCTGCTTATTATATATCTTAGCAAGAACCAAACTTTCTTTCAACAATTTACACATAATTCAGAAGCTGGAATATGCCAAATGAGAATGATAATATCCTTTAGAATAAATTCTTCCATTTCCCGAGACTCTACAATATTTTGAAACGTTATTTATAGCAATGGTAAAATACTGCATGTACAAGGCACTATCATGTACCAACACAGAAAGTGTGATATTTCCTGCTACATTACTCACATACAATTGTACAGAGATATCCCACCCCAAATCTTTCTCTCTCTGCTTTTCCCCGAGGTCTGCTTGTCCTGCTAACTCTGACTCTAAAAACTTAATCTTTGTGACACCATTTTAATTTGTAAGCAAGTTACAACAAAAGAAATCAACAATGTGCAACTTTGATAGGTTACTGATATTAAAATACCAATTAGTATTCCTCACTTTCTTTGAGAATAAAGACAGAAGATGGATTTTGAAAGATGGCAGTTTTTAATTATTTCCCTTATCTGTGAAAATTCTTTGAAGTACAATAAAAGGTTTCTAGGCATAAAGGCACTATTTATGCCAAGAGGAAGATATAGGTAGACAGGGAAACGGCATCAACAAATTTTGTACATTGTGTACATTTTCCATTTGCTTGGTCTTCTACTACATTTCTAAGACACGATTCTTCATTAAGAATATAAATTCAATCTATTAAAATGGTGGAATCTATTAAAAATGGTGGTGAAACTGTCAGAGGGATCCGAAGAGATGTGATTTACATTTGGGGGAATAAACAGAAAAAGGTTTTTGGCAGAGGTCCCTAGGTAAAAAAGACCAGTATCTCAGATTAAAAAGGTCTGGAGAATGAGACAGGAATTCACACTAATCTTAAGAATATAGTGAGAAAATGTAAGGGATCAGCCACCAGTGAATGCTCAAGGCAGATTCAGGGAAAAATAATAGGCTTCCCTGATAAAGTAGAGAATAAGTATATGATGGTGCTCTGAATGGAAGATGCCATGGGTGCTTGATGGAAAGAGGTTATTAAAAGCATATGGTCCCTACAGCCAGTTTGATGTCAAAGGAAATACTCAATACAGGAAATGGCCCCTGGGAAGAAAAAGGTAATTTCTCTCTAAAAGTTAAACCAGAAATAGTAAATACCCAATAACGGTATCCATACGGTGAAGTCATCACAGGAGAAGTGTTATCTCAAAAAATGACCAAAAAAAAAGGGAATCCTGGTCGTCTAAAGATGGATTCTAGAGTAAAATCTAAGGAAAGCAGAACTTCAGTATTGGTAATAACTCAATATTATTGTAAAAAGAACATGTGAGCAGAAGAAATGTTATTTCATGTGACAGAAAAAAAGAGACATTCTGAGATCTTGGCAGATTTCATCATATACAGGCCAAAGGAGAGAGATGGCTGAGCCTTTGTCCATTAGGACAACATAATTCTTAAGGACAGGGATCATTGAATTTAAATGTCCTAGCCAGGAGAAAGTATGCTTAAGATTACCTACCTCCCTAGCTCGGATTTTATCTTCAGTTAACTTTTGAAATTTAATTTTGCTTCCATGGGAGAGAGTATGTGGATTGTGGATGACAATATCAATTTGCAAAGCTTCCTACTGCAAAATAATGAGTTTGCATTCCAATGTATTCATTAGTTTCTTGTAAATGGTGTTAGTATCAGTTCCTAGAGGATGATCAACGTTCGGGACACTGAAAATTAAAACTGAGGGTTTCCTTAAGGTACTTGTTCCTCTAAAGCTTGTCTGGGTCATCAGCTCACTCCAATCTCTGCCATCTTTGTGAGAGCATTTTTAAATTCAGTAAAGGCAGCAAAGCCTATTAATACAGTGCATGTGTGGCAGGTAGAAAAGTGCTTCCACCACCTCCAAGATATCCACCTTCTAATCCCCTGGAACCTGTGAATATGGTAGGTTACATGGCAAAGGAAACTAATCCTGTGGATGGAATTGAAGTTGCTAATCAGATAACCTTAAAATAGAGAGATCATCCTAGATTATCCACATGGCCCAAGGTAATCATAAGCATCCTTAAAAGTGGAATAGGGAGACAGAAGAAGAGAGTCACAGGGAGATGTGATGACGGAAGCAGCGTCAGAGAGATGCTACCTTCTTAGCTTTGAAGATGAAGGAAGAGGCCGTGAGACAAGGAATGTGAGTGAGCGTGCTCTAGAGGCCAGAAAAGGCAAGGAAACATTCTCCCCAAAAGCCTCCAGAAAGACCGTAACCCTGCCAACACCTTGGTTTCAGCCCAGGAAGACCCATGTTGAACTTCTAGCCTACTGACAGATAATAAAGTTGTATTATCTTAAGCTACCATGTTTGTGGCAATTTGTTACAACAGCAATAGGAAACTAGTACAGCACGTGGGCAAGTACAATTGCACTATGATTTAGTTGAACTAGACTTCAAGAAATGCAGTTGTGTAACCAATTTCTAAAGAAATTGCTCTACTAGGATAACTAAGGTAATAGGATTTGGAAGTAGACAAACCCAGATTCACATTCCAATATGGACCATTAAACGGCGATATGAGTAGATTGTTTAACCTCTTTAAGCCTCAACTTCATCATCCATTAAATAAAGAGAATACCTACTCCATAGACTGTAGTGTGAATTTAATAAGATAAAGTTGCCTGGTCCAGTAAAAATGTCTGTGAAGCATTCACACTCGGTAAAATGTTTGATGAGGGGAAGTTATGCAATGATTTAAAAATACCAATTAGCACTTCTTTTCTTTTTTCCATTTCTTCTTTTTTTAAAAAATTTAATTTATTTATGTTTTGTGCAGCAGGTTCTTATTAGTTATCTATTTTATACATATTAGTGCACATATGTCAATCCCAATCTCCCAGTTCATCCCACCACCACCAACCCACCCCCACTTCTCCCCCTTGGTGTCCATACGTTTGTTCTCTACATCTGTGTCTCTATTTCTTCCCTGCACACCGGTTCATCTGTACCATTTTTCTACATTCTACATATATGTGTCAATATACGATATCTGTTTTTCTCTTTCTGACTTACTTCACTTGGTATGACAGTCTCTAGGTCCATCCACGTCTCTACAAATGACCCAGTTTCATTCCTCTTTACGGCTGAGTAATATTCCATTCCAATTAGTACTTCTAATATTAGGTGCTGGGGCTGCAACAACCAACTTGATAGACTCTGAAAAATAACCATGTGACTAATATCTGATGATAAACCTTTGATGAGTGTGCAGGAAGTTCTATTATCACATAGGGGCACTTTGGCTGGACTTATGTATCAGAGAACACTTCTTTAGGGAAGTAAACTCTAAAAAGAGACCTAAAGAATAAGTGGAAAGTAGACAAAATAGGCAGAGAATGAGTGGAAGGGCATTCTAGATCGGGAACGATATGGTACAGGGCATGAGAGCTTGACAATCGGGGGAATTGAAAATCACAGTGGGAGAGCTACATTTCTGGCCAGCACGGGAAGCGTCTTTTATCCTCATTGCCAGATGGATTTCTTGCGATGTTTTAACTGCAGAAGAGACACAGGTCACGACTGTGTTTTAGGAAGATCTTTGTTGCTACAGTGTAGAATACAAATTTGAAAAACTAAAAAGACAAAAAGTCAATAGGATACCCACTGGGAAAGTGCTGTAATAACACAGACAAACTACTATTGCTACTTTTGGAATCAAGCTATGAGAAAAAAGGAACACACATGAAAGAAAGAAAAGAGATGAGCCCATGCAGAGGCAGTGCTTTACTCCAGAGCGGAAATGGAAGGAAGGAAGGAGGGAGAGAGGGAGAGAGGGAAACTACTGCACAGCAGCTCAGGAGAGCAATTGTTCAGAGAAAAAGGACCAAGGAATGAAGGGTCCATCAGCCACTTACGGGCAAAGAGAGAGGACAGCAGGATGGAGGACAAGATGTGACCTAAAGACAAGATCTCAGACCCAACAGAAAATCAGACTATCCTAGTTCAAAGTGAGCCCTGTCTCACTATTACTGGGTTCTCCTGGTAGAATTCTAAATGGAATGTACACAACAAAAATGCAGGATGTGACTGAACCACAAGAATATTCCTGTAGAACTTTGGGTTTCAGGGTAAAGAGAGCAATCTTGGGAAGTAATACTCAAACCTACAAGTACCTCAGAACCCTGTCTAATTCTGAGCCAATGTGGAGGGACGGAGGCTCTGCTCCATGGCCTCCTCGCCCCCCGGGGGGCCTGGGGCTTGAGGTGGATGAGGGAGCAGGAGACGAGATACAGGTGCTCATGCGCAGATGCTCTGTGGGGAGCAGGAATGGGGAGAAGCAGGGCCACAGCACATCATCACTCAGACACAGCCAGGCTTTCACGAACAAGGGATCTGGTGGAAATGTCCGCTCTCAACAAGAGAGCCTGTACATGTCAATAAAACCTTTCCCCATAGGCAGAGAAATCTCACAAGAAGCCGGAAGTGAAAAGAACAAGGGTTTGTTTGGGTTTTTTTGAGCAAAACTGCGAAGCAATACTATCGAATATGATATTAAGGTAAAGCATAATTTTCATAACAAGGGTAAAATCGTGACTCTTACGCAGCTATAAAAATGAACACGTGTTTACCATTTTATTTAACTCGTGAATAAAGAAAGCAGTGAGGTGTTGCCACCAATTCAAAGGAGAAAACAACAACAGGACTATGAAGCAGTCAGAAATATTGAAATGAATGTGCAAAATGGAGACAAAACTGGCCACTTCCACAGTCAGAAGAGAGACGACAACAGAAATGAACCTTACTGGACAGAATTCGTGTATCCACAGACCGGAAGTGTTCTAGCCTTGCTACGGTTATCCATAAGGACAGCTTCCAGTGTAGTAAATTAGCTCCCACAGAATAGAATCACGTGTTATGGATAATGATCGCTTTCCACTGAAACTCAAATTTTTCCTGAGAGTGCTTCAACTGGTATTTGTCTATAGAAACTTACCAAAGGTACTTGCAGATGGTCCTGGAATTTTAGAGAAAGAAACCCATCTCCAGGCCACCATTTATGCTGAGGGTGGTACAGATCCTGAGGAAGCAATAGAAGATGATGGGGTGGCAGCAACCAGAGAACCTTGCCAGTGTGACTTTCTCCCATAGCTCTTTTCCGAAGATCTGTCTATTAATATTTGATCACGGAGCCTGCCTGTACCAAGTTCCCTGTTTCTCAGCTCATTGCCCACCTCCCACCCCCAAAGCAGACCTTGAGAAGGTCTGAACCTGGCCCCCACTCCTGGCACCACCCAGGCACAAAGCCTGGGTCTAGGGGATCCCCCAGCACTAAGATGAAATATGACAAATCCAACCCTCCTGTTGTTTATCTGTAGCGCCCAACACTGAATCCAGATAGCGTTTCCACGTACAAGCTCAGCCTCCCCTACCTCACTTGGGTGACAGATGTTAACAGGATTAGAGCTCAAAGGCCTTTGATGGTGGAATAATAGACAATGACCAGCACTGCTTACAGACTAGAGTAACCAGAAGACCTGCAGCCGAAAGTGGATAATTCCTTTTGAAACAGGAAACAAAAAAGCATGTGGGAGCAATGAAACAAAACAGTAACTTCCACAGGAAGCTTATGAGAAAAAAGTACATTCTAAAACTCCAGGGAACTCCCAGAATCCCGAATAAGTACAAACAATCTGCCAATATGTTGTTTCAAAGGCAGAGGATAAAAAAAATGTTAAGTCTAGGTGGAGGGGCAAATTTTGCCTCTAGATGTCAAAAGTAATTGTAACACAATATGGGAGAGACATTGGGGAAGCTCCCAGCAGCAATTTTACATATGCACGGTGGTCATTTCCAATCATGTAGACAGAATGACAGCAGTAAACAGTTGCAAGAAATAAGAATACAATCTAGACCAAGAGATTTTACTATACTCAGATGTCGACGTTACACGTGATTTAAGAAAAAAAAATCCGTTTTCTTATATGTTAAAACTGTCTTTAAAATGAAGTCAAACAAAATAAAGACAAAAGTAATATATTTTATGAAACTTTATAACAAACAAATTTCTACTTGTCCTCCAGGTTGGACTGTAAATGCCCTATTTGTTCATGGAAAACCCATTATGGCACATGGGGAGAATGCATTTTGTTAAAACAAATGAGGATTCGTCCCATCTCACTGACACCACTCTCTCATAGTTAGTCCAGAAATTTTACAGGTATCAACAGTGGCACATTCAGCAGACATATCATTAAGTCCTAAAAAGAAAGATGAGAAATAAATATGATCGCTCTGTGCCAGGCCCTGAGCTAAGTGTCGCCTCAATCTTATTGAGTCAATCACACGTCCAGATTCAACCCTAGATACAAACAGAGGAGGATTTTTAAAAAGAAAGAAAGAAACTCAGAACTGAACCTAAATAATCATGCTTGCCCCAAACAATTAAGCCATGGGGTTTGGATACAACCCGATTCTGTCTGATTAGAGAGGAAGTAAGACTGCCTTAGGTGACGGGTAGAAAGCAGTCTGAGTTATCTTGAAGCAATACTGCTCTTCGACTAAACCAAGATTATATTCCAAAACATCTTTAACTATACTCAGTCCAAATTGATTTTCTAAGCACCTGCTATTTGCCAGACATTGTTCTAAGCACTAGGACACATCAACACACTAAACAGAAAAAAAAGAAGAAGAAGAAGAAGAAAGTTCTGCCCTAGTCGACTTACAGTATATAAGACATAGATTTGGTGATATCTTTGGAGAGACAGAAAACATTCCACTCATATTTTCTTTAATTAAGGTTCTTAAAGTTTCCCAAAGGAAAAAAAAATAGATCTGTCAATAGAATGGTTAAATTAGCAATAGTATGATTAAGCCTCCTGGTATTATAGTAAGATGTCAGCTTTTGGGAACACTGTTGTCCCAGTAAAACAGACGATTCCTTGCCTGACTTCACTCTGTAAGTGGCGGGTAGGATGCCATCGTATAAGGTAACGTGGAAGAGTGGCGCCTGGAGTCCTACCGTGTGTGTTCCAGCCCCTGCCCACCAGTTACTAACCCTGTGGAAATCACCCCAGCTCTCCAGATCCCAATTTCTTCAGCTGTAAAATGAGATAACAATACCTCCTCCACGGGGTGGATGAGAAGCTAAGTGAGCAGAGACAGCCCTCAACTTAGCACAAAGCACTTGTGAGCGTTAATAGATGCTATCACGATGTGAACGAGAACATGACTTACTGCTGCTACCCAATTCAGTTGTCTTTAAAAGATCAATATCTATGCAGTATATTAATGCTTAATACCAATGTCACACAGCAATAACATTCCATCAAATCTATTGGCTATGCTAGAGGATGGAAACGGTAGTAGAAATATGTGGTATATACACACGCACGCACACACCCCTACACACACATATGAAAGGAAAAGAAAATGTGTGTGTATTACTTACCTGATTCCTAATGTGCACAATTATCATGCTTGGCCTATACTACTGCTGCGTTTCACAGAAGAGGAGACTAAGGATCAGAGTGATTGACTAATATAGCCAAGGTCACATAGCACTTAAAAGAATAAATGTAACCCCCATCCTCGTCTTTTTTATTCTGAAACCTTGGTGCTTCCAGCAAGACCATGCTTCTCTCACATATAAAGACTTAACAATATTTAGATCTGCAGTACTCTTCCATACTTATATTTGGAAAAAAATTTTTTGCCTTGTATCCTGAAACTTCCCAATGCCTCCATCTAAAAGCACAAAGTTGTCCTGTGAAAACTGTTACAGTCTCCATGCGTCTTTTAATGGCTGAGAATCCCCAAATCCTCACTCCATTTGGGGCACATATAAAGCATCTCTGAGACTTAGACAAGCTCAGGATAAGAGGTGCTTTCTTCCTTCTCTAAACAACTGAGAGCCACAGCCTCTATGTGACTCACCTGTGATGATCTGGGGCCAGTGTGTGGATGAATAAGTGAGTGAATCCATTAATGCATCGGATGTGACTAGTTCAAGAATTCTTGATCAGCAGTTACCCCAAATCTTTATGTTCCCTTGCTGTCCACCATCTTGTTACCCACGGTCCAACCCCAAAGTGGATCAACAAACTTACTATGTAAAGTCTAAGAGGGAAAGAATGATGAATGTATGTACTTTCAAATACCTCCTTATTTCCATGACTCTAATGCAATGTAAATACTCATAAGCACGTAATTTGTACATTAAATTGTAATTCAAGAAAGGTTTGTACAGTGAGAATCACTAGATTTGCTTTGAGAACCATCACAGCAACCACTTCAGATATGGTCATTCACAAAGCAACCTACGCACTCCAGAGTTTGTATGTTTGAGATTTGCCTTGATTACTTGGAGAAGGCTGCAAACATAACCGTCCTTGCCAGAGGGACGTGAAGTCCCCTTACATCTTCTTTTTTTTTTATTAATTTTATTTATTTATTTATTTATTTATTTTTGGCTGTGTTGGGTCTTCGTTTCTGTGCGAGGGCTTTCTCTAGTTGCGGCAAGCGGGGGCCACTCTTGATCGCGGTGCGCGGGCCTCTCACTATCGCGGCCTCTCTTGTTGCGGAGCACAGGCTCCAGACGCGCAGGCTCAGTAGTTGTGGCTCACGGGCCTAGTTGCTGCGCGGCATGTGGGATCCTCCCAGACCAGGGCTCGAACCCGTGTCCCCTGCATTGGCAGGCAGACTCTCAACCACTGCGCCACCAGGGAAGCCCCCCTTACATCTTCTTAACACCTGTGACCAGCGGTCACGCTTGCGTATGAAGTCGCCAAGATCTTTTGAACTTTGTTATCTTACCCATTCTGTTTATAATCAGTTTCAGTTTTTAATTTGATTTTGCAACTGTAGTTAATCAAAAGATATTTTCAGTGCCACATTTTCATTTCCTTCCAGCCAACACTGCAATAACTAGAGTTTTAGCAACTTATTCCTCGTTAAATGCCCATTAGAAACACCTTCTCCTCCGTATATTTTGGATGATAGTTCATATTTCTGATCCTTCTTGCCTTTTATAATGCTTACAGTTTTTCACTGATAATCATACTTTGGTTCCTTTTTATATGAAAGTTGAATTTTTATTTTTCTTGTTTTGTTTTCATTGTCAACATTCCAGATTGAGTTTTATGTCAGTGCTTCTTGGAAAATATATAAATGTTATATCAAAATTCCAGAAGTAGGAAAAATTGTATTCCAATAAAACAGTTTATATATATAATATTCCAATTCACTTTTATGAGGCCTCTAGGCATGCTAGGGGGAAAAAAAGCCCTGCCCCAAAGTTGCCACAATCTATATAGTCTAAAATAATTAATGATTAATTTAGCCCAAAGGTCAACTTTTAAATAGAAGGGTAATTGATCATTCTTAATAAAATATTTAAGAGTGAAAAATACCCGGAATAAAGCTTTTTTTTTTTTTAATTGTGATCAGTTTCAAGTAATCAGCACACTCTTCTCCTTGGGGACCAATATTCAGAAAAAGCAGTTCATTTGATTTTATCGACAATATAGTGATACTTGGCAGATTGGGTATTTTTCCCCTTTTTAAATTTTTTAGATGTTGAAGACCTGCCACTTTGGCAGCACTGGAAATCTCAGTTACTTCAAGGGACTGGCTCTCAGTATCGCTGGGTCCCCCAGTTTGGGGGTGCAGATTTTCTTGCGGATTTTTCCCCCTCTTAATTACTTTCCTCCTAGAGCACAGTCATTCATGAATAAGAGAAACCACTGGAAAAGTGACTGACCAGCTCCGTCCCTGGTGAGAAATAATTGACTTCTTAGTATGACAGGAGAAGAATTGGAACAGAGAGCAAGGAATAGAGGTGAGGGAAAAAGAGAAACAGTTATAGATCATGGAGTCCGGTTGTAAACATCATTTACTAGGCTGTCGGTACGGTTTCTAACCCCATCTGAGTAAAGACGCAGGAAATAGCTGAGCATCAGAGAAGATCTAGCTCCTTCCCACCTGCGGGACTGCGGAAACTTCGACTCTAATGGTTAAAGGACCCTGGAGCTGAAACACCGCTCACAGCTAACGTTTGCATCCTCTCGAACACATGCTTCCCAGGTGATCATCTGTTCTTCCAGCGACAAGAAACTTTATATCCCCTAAGGAAGTTCACTGGAGAGATAAATATTCTTTTTATGAAGTCGAAATGCCTCTTCTTCCAAACTCAGACTCTAAATGGCGTGGTGGTGGCTGAACCCAATTCTATCCCTTGGGTTCAGCTCCTCGGAAACGTTTTTTGTGTATTAGGTTTTCCACCGTCTTCCTCTTTCTAGTCAAGGCAAAGTTAATAAGAAAATAACCAGTCTTGTAAATTACCATTACTTATGTCTCTCGGCCTGTCTCCAAATGACCCCAAGCTAAAAGACAGTTTTTCATTTTGCTCTTATCTAAACCAGGGTTTTGGGGGTTTGTTTTGAAGCTGAGGAGCCCATTTCTATTTGCTTATTTTTTATTCAGAAAGTTTGTATCACTCTGTTTTTAAGTGTCTTTTAAATACCTTTCATCCTGGGGGACATGGGCAGACCATCTCCAAAATGTGAATAAAATAGATCTCGTCACATTACTGTTAGGGGCATTGTTGGAAAATGCCAAGTCCTGGGTTTCAAAAGAAAATGAGAAATTTTCAATTTACAGCTGTAAATGTATGAAACACCAAACTAACTTTGCTTGAAGTGCTGACCATGACAAAACACACTACAGTCCTTGGTCTGAAAGCCCCTTGTTTCCCGACATGAGTAGGTAATATCACACAAAAACCACCTCAGATGACTTTTTCTTCCAGACACGTGGTCAAACCAAAATAAGCGCATATATTAGCTAAATAGAAAATTAACAGAAACCATTCAAAAATGGGCTCTGTTTGCACTCAGGAAAGTGCACAGAAGTGTGGGGCACACATCCAATTAAAAGTTTATTTTCTGATGTCTAAACTGTTACATATACACTATTTATCAAAAGTGTCATAGGCAGTAAACTACTGCAGAATGATACGCATGCCAGTGGCAGACTTGTGCCCTGTAATACAGGCTGTTGGTGATTAAAAAATTTAGAAGAGTGACAAACATTAATGAATTCTGCATGTCATAAATAGTTAATTACCCTTTCTACAACAAATGCCAAAAGAGAACAGTGGCAGAGAGAGAATAGGAGATTCGAATGACATATCTAGAGACCGTATAATATAGGTTATCTCTGTCTACTGATTCAGACACCAGTTGAAATGAGTTGCTAAAATGCAAATATTCCTAGGTGCCTGTGATCCTCTGAAATTCATATCACCCACTAAAGAAACTAGTCATTAATAGATTCCATTTCTCTAAAGCACACGTGACGGATCCTCTTAGAAAATAAAGCCAAAGTTGGAAGGGAAACAGTAAGTAGAAGAAGCAGTTTCTGCAGCTTCTCCAGGTAATGGCACTTTATCTCTATTTCACTCCAACTAAAGTATCCACCAATGCCTAAGGGACTCCTTCTCAAGAGGCAGACAGACTCTAATTTCACAAGCCCACGCGCCAAAGGAGGTTATGACATTCAGGCTTTCCAAGCAGGGTGTGAAGATAAACCTCTGCATTGAAGGGACAACCCACTTTAAATGTTACATCTTACACTTTGCAAAAGCACGAAGACCAGAACGAACTTACACACAACAGCGCTCTTTTTTACTATAAAGCATGTCAAGTTCATTTGGCTGCAAATTAAATAAGTAGCCAAATGTGACTATTTGATTTTCCGTTCTTAAGTTCGTTTTGATCCAGTTTCTTCCAAAAATGCTGAAGAAAACAAATGTAAAACATCTTCCTGAATTCAGCAGTTTCCCCCTTTTCTAACATGGGCAGGAAAAGTTGATATGAAAGTCACTATTTTAATAGTGTATAAATTTATATGTAAACTCATATAATTTCAAATTAATAGAATAATACAATAGTTTTTCAGAGTAGTTCCATTCTTTGGAATGTTTAAAACCATAATCAACTGTGATGGGGTATTTTAATGGTTCAGTTTGACTCAGAAGTAGAATGCCCTCATAAAATATACACACTACTATATACAAAATAGATAACCAACAAGAACCTACTGTATAGCACAGAGAGCTATACTCAATATCTTGTAATAACCTATAATGGGAAAGAATCTGAAAAAAGAATTGATATATATATATACATATAACTGAATCACTTTGCTGTACACCTGAAACTAACACAACATTGTAAATCATCTATATTTCAATTAAAAAATCTTTTAAAAATCTAAAAGAACATAAAATTCTTTTAAAAAGATGTAGAATGTGCTCTATAAAGAGGAAATGAAGAAACATGGTTAAAAATTTGATCTATGTTCTGCTTTAAAACATTTTTTTCCAGTGAGGAAGCTAGTCAAACTTACAGACAAGAGATGAGTAAAAATAACTTCCCATCTACTAAGACCTCTTTGACCACTTCAGTTCCCCTCTTTCAGGAGTAGTATTTTAACTAAAATAAATGGAACAGTTCTTATGTCTCTTCCCTACACCCACAGATCCTATTTTTCTAACCGGCAAGAAATAGCATCATAAATACAAGTCAGGGAGGAAAAAAAAAAAATCTAATGATGCCCTATCAGAAGCATTTTAATAGAACCCTGGTACAGATGATTTACTAAGAATACATCAAACTCTTGTCTGGAAAAGGAAAAATAAGCAAAACAAATGCTTAGAAATACAGTAAGAACACATATGGCAAAAGCAGAGAAATGAGTTTCCAGAAAAATCTAATAAACCCCCAAATGCACATGAACTGATTTCTTAATGCATCTGAAGGTTCTGCTTGATTGTCATGTCGAAGCCACCTATAAGCTAAGGCATACTGACCATTACTCCAATATGTCAAGCAGTTTTTCCTAAATTTGATCTGAATTTCCATCACAAATGAAACAAGTCTACTAAAAGTTAAAATTTACTTCTAAAAGGAAGTTGAGCTTAGTATTCCATTTTAGTGTCTGTGTAAGTCTCACAAAATACAATGCATTGTAAAAAAAAAAAAGTAAATTTATTTCCAAGGAAGAGATGATAAAATATGACAATGTCCTCTGGGAAGCCACTTACCTGACTGAGACAGCTTTACCACAGTCTTTACATCATTGTACTTTAAATGTCTTCCCCTAAGTACCTCAGTTTATGTTCAAATAAGCATCTGTTTTTCAAGTAACCAAATGAACATAACCCGATCACGTGGAAGCAACTGACTTGTATAGCTAATAAATATTACACAAACCAAGGAACGGTGGTAAATTTATGACAAATGACGTTATGTTTCCTTTTAGATGTATTATAATACTGCAAAATGATTGCCAATACCATACTTTAAACAACACTATTGAGTATTTTCCAAAACAATATTTTTGACAACATATATATATATATATATATATATATATATATATATATATATATATATATATATATATATTTATACCAAATGCATCATGTGGTAAATTGATTTGATTTTATAAGCTACTTCTCCCATAGAAAGTAGAGTAAGGGAAAAAGCACCCCATCAAAATTAAGAACTTAGGGGAAGGAAAAAAACACGGAAAATACATTTGAATTAGTGGTCTTTTTTTTAAAAAAAAAAAGGTCGAGTAAAATTGTACAGGTTGGATTTAGAAATCTGCTATGAACTGTATAGATGATCTTTGAGTGCTTGAACCGTAACTAGAAAGTTTACAGCTTGGATCAATTATGAGTAATTGATTCTCTCAGTTGCACTGACCGATACGTGTATGAACTCATTATCCATAACATAAATAAAAGGATGCCTGTCTCAAACAGAGACTAAAGGCAGCCACTTAGACAGACAGGGCTACTTGAATGACTAGGGGTGTGTGTGTGTGTGTGTGTGTGTGTGTGTGTGTGTGTGTGTGTGTACAGTAAATTGTCTTACAAGCTACTCAGCATTTTAATAAGTCAGGTTTTTAGTTTGTTAGTTTTTTGCTTTCGCTTTTGGTTTTGTTTGGTGGTGTGCAGAGAGCTGGACATCGTGGCTGAGATCCAGAGATGCTTGCGGCATGCTGACAAGACACCTTGGCCAAAGTGCTGCACCTCCCATCCTCTTGGCCTTTCCCGAATTCCCCAGTTCATTTGTTTCTCTCCCAGGGAGCTTCACTGAGCAGTTAAAGATCATGCTTAATAGCCCTCGGATATAAGGAAAAGATTATATTTAATGGATTTAAATATTCCTTTCCCTATCACGATTAGCATTTCACAATTCAGGAACTTAATTGGTTTCCAAAGGTACAGGGGGAAAAAAATAAAAAGAACTCTGGATTTTATATGCAGTACTTTCTTGCCCCCTACTGGAAAATGTGAGCCTGGCATACTAATCATTCTCATTTTAAAGTATTTTCTAATTGATTTTTCCTGTACATCAGCTACAAACCCATATCTACTTCAAGCAAAAGGGAAGGGTAGTAGAAAAGTGTAGAAAGCTTTAATACCATTAGCTCTGCATTTTATTGAAAAAAATGAATTTTAGAAATCCAATTTGTGAAAAAGAAAAAAAGCCCTTAGGAGTATACAAAAGTCAATTTTCCAATTGCATAGTAAAAGTAAATCCACCGTATCAAGTTGAAAACTGGTAGAATTTTTGTAAATAGAGCTTAAGGGAAGCTTAACATTCAACTGGATATGCAAAGATTATAAAGGGAGTATGTTTCCTGCTTTTAAATATTATTCATGACTTCTTGAGCATCAAGAAAACAATTTCATTAGAAAGAGTATTTCAATAATATCTTTATTTTTGAAGGCACACTTGCCATTTTTCTTCAGAAACATTTTATAACACAGAGCAGCTGTGGCCTCTGGATCACTTTTTGATCATTTTTCCTCCAGCAGTAAAATTATTAACGTCCTCTCTTATTAGGGTGATGACTATCACTATTTCTTGGGTATGCTTTTTAGTTTTTATGGTTCAAGACCTCCAAACATTTTTATACAAATATAGCTAATCACAAATCGCAACCCGCGCAAGGATTTACGTTTTCCTTAGAGCAACATTCTTTTTTCAACAAATTCCAGGGATCGCCAGGTTGATAATAAATATGACCGGCCTTCAAACAAAGAAGAGGTTCATCTTGGTGGGGTGCGCCGCTGGGACGTGCGTCTCTGACTTTTTCTGCCTCTTTAGGTCTTTCAGACAAGCAGCGGTTCCCTCCTGGGTGTCAGGGACCTTTGTAAGGAGAATAAGCAACAGTGACCTTAATCTTTCAAATGACAGGTCACTTCCCTGGTGAGGAAAATGTCCTCTTCCAACCACATCCAGCGGGGAACGGCTCAGACGGACAGGCAAGGGCATCCTGTGAAGAGTAAGGACCTTCGCTCTCCACGGCCCTCCTTTGACACTGAATGTCTTCAAAGGCCAGTGCTTGGCTTGATACCAAGACAAGCGTTGCACTCCAAAGGCACCGAGCAGACACTGCTGCCAGCAGACCTTCATCTACATGCCTCTTGGCTCTTGACTTCAGTATGTGGAGGGTTCCCATCTCCTTGGAATGATCAGTGGATTCTTTTGGATTCTTTTCATCCTTAGTGTTCTTCTGTAGTCCGATCGTTTTCATGCAAAGAGAGAGCTCTCCAGGGGAGACAGAGGCGCATCATTATCTTTGATAATAATCTTCGAATCCCAAATTGCAAACATCTGCTCCAGGACAACCACTATCCTTTCCTGGTAAATGGCATCCTGGTGAGGGCAGGGAGAGGGCAGTCGTTCAAAGGTTTCATTTCATAGAATGCCTGAGAAGGGTCTTGAACCTTTGAGGACTAAGTCATTCACTCTTGTTATGGGCGCCAGGGATGCTGCCTCAAAAAATTACCTGCTCTATAAATAGCAAGTGCCAAATCTCTCCGCTGACTTCTCTGTGACCTGTACAAAATGAGCATCTTCCAATAAATGTCCTAGCAAACAGGTGTGCATATTACCAAGCTCAGGGTAATAAACACCCCCCTTACCCGCACAACAATAAGGACTGGAAACAGGGGACACTTGGGTAAATGTCTCAAGTTGAACTGAAGTATGAATAAACTCAGCTCGGTGATTATCCTGCCCTATATCCTGCTACAGAAGAAATAGTTTCCGTTGTAAACCAATTCCGGAAGTGTCAAAGGTCAGCATTGTCTCAAAAATGTACCTGACGGTCTCACTCCACCCTATAGGGAGTTGATTGCCAGGACAACTTTTGAACAGAAAATCAGTAACGATGCAAGGTCATAGGAGTTTTCCTAGTCTTTTTCCTCCTGACTTGTCTGCATGGGTGTCTCCTCAAGGTTCACTGGTCGGATTTTAAGGAAAAGCAAACTAGCATGGTATGATGCCATTAAATCAAATTACTTACACGCCCCTGAGTATGGTCAAAGTAAATTCAGTGGTAGATCTGGAGTTAGATTTTATAATATCTCTCTACAGGTCAACTGATTTAGTTATCTGTAAATGGAGGGCCATTTTGTAATTCACTATGTGGAGTTAGATTTTATAATATCTCTCTACAGGTCAACTGATTTAGTTATCTGTAAATGGAGGGCCATTTTGTAATTCACTATGTCTGTCCTCGGAATCTTCCAGGCCTATTTTCTAGAATTTAGGAAACAGAACCTTTAAGTCTTCAATCAAACAGTACTCAAGAATTTTCTCACATCCCAAAACATTTCCTGAAAAGAGTTTCAGGCTACCTGTAAACAGAGGGAGGTGGCATCTCCAAACACAAAAGTCTTCATTAAGAATGCCTTCATCCTGCTAAGAATATATGTACTGGAAGAGCCATCTACTTTCTTGCTATCTAAACACATACCTGGCAAGTAAAAGATAGCCTGAAGCACTCAGCCACAGCTATTCACATCCATTTACCAGTAGGAAAGTGGGCATTTCTAGGTGTCACCTCTCCATTGCTTTGGGACATCCGATACAGAAAACACATAGGTTTGGAGCAGCCTCTGGGGAACGGGGCCCAATGCCATTGCTTCACTTGTGTGTCGTGTCCTTATAATCAACAGCACAACTACGGGCACTTCAGGTTAGCTCAAAGGCTTTACTCTCTAATTCTCAGCCCTCCACGTCATGTTAAACTCACTGAAATGGTTGATTTCCAAGGGCTTTCGACCTTTAGCCATGTTGGCCGAGAGTAATCCTCTGGACGATTCAAGTTCTGGATCTCCAAAAAGTCAAACTCTGGGACAATTCTTCAATTAATAATTTCGTTTTATTAGTGTATAGAAAATTTCACGAAACTCATATTTAATACTTATTACACACACCACTTTTGTACAAAGCAGCCTTGGAGAAACAATGAAATGAGTATCACTACAATGAAATGAGTATCGGTTCCCGATTTACGACGCTTTGACTCGTGATTTTTCGACTTTACGGTGGTGCAAAAGCGATGTGCATTCAGTACATGCTTCGAGTTTTGAATATTGATCTTTTCTTGGGCCGGCAATATGCAGCACTATCGTCTCTCGTGATGCTGGGTGGTCGCAGTTAGCCACAGATCCCAGTCAGCCGTGCAATCAGAAAGGTCAACAACCAATACACTTACAACCATCCTGCACCCACCCAGCCATTCCAATCTTCCCTTTCAGCACAGTGTTCAATTACATGACACATTCAACACTTTATTCTAAAATAGGCTTTGTGTTAGATGAATTGCCCAACTGTAGGTTAATGTAAGTGTTCTGAGCACATCTAAGGCAGGCTAGACTAAGTTATGATGTTCAGTAGGTTAGGTGTACTAAACGCATGTTTGGCTTATGCTATTTTCAACTTACAGTGGGTTTATTGAGACATAACCCCATCATAAGCCGAGGAAGATCTGTCCATCTTTTGTAAAAAGTCTGCCTTTTAAAAAGGAATAAAGATTGTGATGTAATATCATGTTCTCTTTTGTTTGCTTTTGCCTTGCCTTCCAGATCATTTAGTGCAAAAACTTTGTCCTCGGTGATGTCTGATCTTCCTAGTGCAGGAATTTTGGTGAAAAGACTGTCTTCACTCCTTGAGGGAAGCATCATGCAGTGCCTGGCGCATAGCAATTGCTCAATAAAAATCACTTTCCTACTTTCCTTCATTACAGACTTTGAGCAAGGGTAATAGCCTCTTTAAATTTCATTTTCTTTATAAATAAAATAACAATATTAATAGTGCCTACTACAAAGGGTTGTTGAAAAGATTTAGTGAGTTAGCACATGTAAAGTGCCTGCAAATTAAAAAAAAAAAAAAAGCTAAATAAATGTTAGGTGCTGTTACTGCTGCTTTTGTTATACTATTATATTTCTATGTTCTAATGGTGGTATTGTATTTTTCTCTTGTAAATCACTGCTAATCCATCTAATAGGTGAATAGCATGGATCATAAATCAATGATACGTATAAACATATCTAAGGCAAAAAGTATCAAGAGTCATACCCAATGATGTGCCATGATTGTGAAGAAGAAAATAAAGGCAGACTTTCTGAGCTTTAGGAAGAAAATAGAAAAAGTCTATTTCATATTATTGAGGTGGCCATCAAAAACTTTTCTGACCATAAATAGGTATATTTTGTGGACTGAAGACCTCTAGAAGAAACCTCTACCAGAGGACACTCTGGTAGATCCTAGGAAGGTAAAATGATGACCTGAGACACTCATCTGTGCCCTTCATGTCCAGTGGCCAGTGGAAAAGGAGATGTTTCTGGGTATCCCCCTCCACAGCATTGAGACATCTGACACAGAAAACACAGAGGTAGTGGAAGTCTTTCGGGAGTGAGACTTCAATGTTACTGCTTCACTTGTCTTATTTAGTAAGTTAATCAGGACAAATATGAACGGATTATAAAATGAATTAATGTGTCACTTCTTTGAGGGTTCAGACATTTTTCCTCCCATATCTTTGCTCATTTCATGTTATTCTCCACGATGCTGAAAACAATAGTTCAAACTCCTGGTTTCAGTGGATCTGCAACTGAATGTTTGTGTGTCCCCGAAAAACCAGATTACAATTAGAAAAACAAACGAACACAGCATACCCTAATGATCGGTCCGAATAGCTAAAGAGTTGCTTCTTCCTTCTTCAAACATTCATCCCAGTCTCCATTTCGGGTTTTAGAGTTAAGACTCTGATGGTTGTTTCTTATGGTTGTTATGTGAGGGAACACAAGAAGTAGATAGGAAAGGAATAAATTAAAGGAACAATAGGAGTAATAGAAAAGGAATCAATTAAAATGACCTTCTTAAATTTTCATTTTTCATCTGAAATGCCAAGCCTCTTCCACAAATCCTTGGACCTCAGCCATCAGTCTCTTACTCACTTTACCCTCTAGCTTCTGGTTCTTTTCTCTTCATGACCCCAAAACTCTTAGCGATTCACTAACACAACAAGCCATTTATTTATGTTAACTAAAATTAGAAGAAACAGGTAATTAATGAAAAGACAAACAACCAGTGTCTTCATTGACTAACTCATAATTTCATCTTAAAGAAAGCATGCTCTCGCCATGATTTCTAATTGATTCCTTCCTCTTTGGGAACACTGGTGTTGTAGTTAAGCCATTCCTTTAAAAAAAATAATAATAAAATAACTATGGCTTATTTCAAAAATAAAATATGAATAACTGAAATGATTTTTGATTTCTTTTGACTGCACAAATTATTTTGAAAGCTAACAGCTCTCCACATTTTAAAATAGATTCAATCATTCAAACTCAATCACAAATTTTCTACCCCATAATAATTTCTAATCATTTCACAGTGCACACACACCCGCATCTAAATGCCTTCTTCCACATGTCAAAATAAAATTCATATCTATTACCACATCTCTGAACCATCAAATCGTTCAAAATGAAGATCATAAAATGAAGATATATGGAAATGATGT
Source organism: Eschrichtius robustus (assembly GCF_028021215.1). NCBI lineage: Eukaryota > Metazoa > Chordata > Mammalia > Artiodactyla > Eschrichtiidae > Eschrichtius > Eschrichtius robustus. Next base: position 73,687,763 of record NC_090841.1, on the reverse strand, counting down.
GTAATGCCACAGTGGAATGTATTCAGCAGAGGTGAGCTAGCCAAACTCCGATAATACCTCTCTAAAACTCAACAGTATTTTGCCTTTGAAATAATTTATTATTAACTTTATAAAATAGTTCATAATACTTGCAACTTAACTCAAATTTTGCTTAAAAGAGCCCAGATTTGTGCTGAACACAGTATCATTTTTGGAAGCATCTACAGGGTAAACACTGCTAATATCATTATTACTGTCCCTCGTTCCATTTATAAGGTTGCTGCAGTAATTTATGCAGAAGCTCAGATTTTGGGAAAAATAATTTACCCCAAACAGAAATAATTCACTTGTGGATAATGAGAAAACTTTATTAAGACTGAATGATCTATATACACTTCCCCTTCTCCAATAAATGGCAATAATTATAAAATAAATGACTCCCTTTGCGTTTCTCCTCCTCAGGACCTCCACTCCGGTCCACACGTGGAAGCAGACACAGAAACCTGCCACGTACACACACTTGCACACACCTAGACTCACACTCTCAAATGCTCACACACACGCACACACAGGTACACACAGCATACCTACACACAGACATGCAGGTGAGGACAACCCGGATGGTCTAATAAGGGTGACATGCTAGGACTGTCCTTCAATACACCTTTATTCTGGGCCCCTACTTATAGAAGAGAAATGTATCTTCTGAGCCCTATACATACCTGTGAACGAACTGCTATACAGCAAAAGGCCTCATGACCCAAGTCCTCCCAATGCCAAAAGTGGTTTCCTGGCTGTGACCGTGACGTGACTAAGTTAGCAGTGACCCCAGCTGGCATTATAACAGACTCTCCTCTCAGAGGACAAAGTTCACCTACAGAGGACAATCCCATTCTCCTGGAATAACCGTGTCCCCTTTTCCTTCCTTTAGCTGGGCTGCCCCTTCTTAAAAACCCCTACTCCTCTCTTCCCCTGATGGGCTACACACACGCTGAAGGATGCCAGAGGCTCAATTAAGCAGGCTTTCAGCTGAAGGCTTCAATCAAATGCTGGGAAACAACACACAGAGAAGGAGTCATCCACCCCTGTAGTGCCTAACCCATCCCAGGGACCACTCAGAAGGGCTGCAGCCTCACTGGGTAGACCTTCCAGGAGAACCCAGTAAAGATATTCCTCATTCCCTCCCCCAGATGTTCCCTACTAGATGCCTCTTATCTTTAATTAATCCTGACCTTGCTGTTTTCCTGTCCCCTCCCTCCACTTGGGCTACCCCATCTCTATGATAGAAGTGTCTCTTCTCCAGTTATTTCCCTATGTGTCTTCAGCGGGAGGCCCAGGATGTCTTTAGATGTTCTGTCCAGCTTGGAGTGATTCTCTTACACGAAGCCCCGAGAGTGACTCTTTTTACCAGAACTAGCCTTCTTTAACTGTTCATAGCTTAGCCCATTTTCTAAGTTAGATTCTTTCCATCCAGTCATTCCAGAACACCTTGTCTTGAACTTCTACACATTCCTATTAAATTTGTATTACTTGAATTAATACAGCTTCCCAAAGCATCCTATTTGGGCACAAACCATGAAATCCTCCTATTTTACAACAATATGGTAAGATTTGAGGAATCATTTGCATTCCTGGTTAAATGGGATATTGTTTCTGATTCATCAAAGTAAACTAATTTTCATCTAGAGTTTGGTCTTTCCCTTTTAAGATCTCCCACAGCCCAGTCCCAGGAAGGATACAGTAGGGTTCACGTTGCACTGCTTGTTCCTCTCCAAAATCATTAGCCTCCATTCTGATGGTGTCAACCAGAAAGGAGGTAGAATCCTATGCTGGTCAGAATGGCCATTATCAAAAAATCTAGAAACAAATGTTTCCTTGAGTTAGATTTACAAGGAGTTGAATTCATAACTTCTAAATGGTTTGATTTGAGAGGAGGCTATTTGCTAAAATGCCTCTGGAAGGGTACATGATAGCATGGTGATTCATACGGAAGCTTAACACAAGCCATAGAGTGTATTATTTCGGAAACATCATCTCCGGGGGTCGGGACAGCAGGCAATACATTCTGCTGGTAATCCCATCAGGCTGCGTGTTTGGTCATTACTATTCCCTTTTGTTTTTGCTTACCTACTTATCCAGTTCCCTGGGAAAGTGATCTTCTCTGATTGCTAAATGAAGATACTGAAATTTGCTCAGAAAGAAAAAAAAACAACAGCATTCTTTTAGTAGACTTTGCAATGTCTTGCAGTTTCCTTGCATCATCGTCAAAGCATAGGATTCTACCTCCTTTCTGGCTGACACCATCAGAATGGAGGCTAATGATCTTGGAGAGGAACAAGCAGTGCAATGTGAACCCTACTGTATCCTTCCTGGGACTGGGCTGTGGGAGAGCTTAAAAGGGAAAGACTAAATTCTCGATGAAAATTAGGTTACTTTGATGAATCAGAAACAATAGGCTGCTACAAAACTGCACAGAATATGGTCTTAACCATAATGATATTTCAGTCTTACAAAGGATTATAAAACAGATACACAATAAGAAAAGTAAACTAAGATATGTGTAAAGGAATGCTTTGGAGGTCAGGGAGGTAAGGATAAACTCCATCCTAGCTATTAAGACAATGGATGGTTTCACAGAGGAGATGGCGTTTGAACTGGGGAAGATTAGGTGGGACTTGCTCATTTGGAGGCGGAAGAGAGAGAGTTGAAAGGGGAATGTCATGGCAGAGGGAAGAGGACCAACGAAGGTGAGAAATCGTGAGGTATGGGAATAGAAAGCAGTATTCCCCTTAAGTGACCTGCAGCAATGGCTCATGAAGAAGGGGAGTGATGGGAAACATATTTGTTAAAACATGTTGAAATTAGATCAAAGAGAGACTAGCACGCCACCTGAGGAATTGCTCTTTATTCTAGAGGGAATGGAAAATCTCTGAAAGGTCAGTAGTCAAAGGTGGCTTCGGGAAGATTGCCAGCTGTGTGTAAAAAATAGAAGGGAACACAGCTGGACACAAGACCAGTTAGGAGGCTACTGCAATAGACCTCACAAGAGAGGGAAGGAAAAAGTCCAAGAGTGTGAGGGATACCTCAGAGACAGAGCTAAGAGGGCTTAACAATCAAACCAATAGGAGGGGGACGCCAAAGAGGAGGGCTCATAGAGCCTTGAGTAACTGGGAGAACCACGGCGCCTTCACAGGCAACGCAATAGAAGGAAGCAGAAGAGAATAAGCTCATTTCCATGCATACAAATTTGTGTATTATTTCTGCAAATTTTAGGTGCATCCCCCAATCCAGAAAAGTGTGCAAATCATCTACGGAAAATATGTGTGTTGGATAAATATCATTCCCATTAATTCTAAAGCAACATTTGCCCTATCAACACCTCAACGTGGTCTCCACCTAATCTTCTTTCTGCCTTCCCAGCAGCGAGCCTTTCCACCTGATGGCTGGCTTGTCACCTCCCCATGTTCACCCACAGCTCAGGCTCTCCATGCTGGTCTTCCACTGACTTCAGGCTGCTCTTGAGCATTGGACCTTCTCAGTTCAGCCCCAGCATCCTCTCACCAGGACTTTCTAAAAATCCAACTGGACACAGCATGTCCAAGGACCTGCCCCCATCGGATGGCTGGGCCCGGACAGAATCTGAGGTGTCCGGCCGAATGAAGGTGGCGACAGTCCCGTTGGAAAGGCAAGATGGGAGCGGAGAGTTCTGAAGAGCTGGGAGATCTCATGACAATTATCCTCAGTCATCACCACAGCGAGGGGGACCATGGAATGTGCCAGCCCATCCTGTGGGACAGCAGGGTGTCCCTCTGAGGACAGGAGGGCGGGGAAGCTCACACACCTGGTCTCTTACACACACCTGGACGTTTGCCTAGTAGAGGATGGACAGGCGTTGGGACTATTTTGCCACGTTGATTCTGCAGCGGGAGAGTGTGAGTGTGCCCTCTGGCGGCTCACGGATGCCGAAGGCCCACTGGTGGCCCGCTCTAGCCACAAGCAGCAGGCGTGCCCTTCAGAGTGGAGCCCTGGGAGGCTCAGAGTGAATGAACAGCTAAAGTGAAGTGAACAGAGGTTAAATGCTCTTTCACTTACTTCTAAGTGACAGGTTTTAATTAAACATAATTCACACCTCAGTTGGGCCCATCAGCTCTGCAGAGAGTCCAGGTTTCTGCTGCTGACAGACTTGAAGGCTGATAAGAGAGGAAGTGAGGAAAGGAGACCTATGTGCTGATGGGGTGGAGGGGGAAAAGGTGCAACTTGTGTGAACCCATCAAAATTCAGAAAAGAAAGAAAGTACACTAAAAGGAATGCGCTATGACTAAATACAGTTTGACATACTTAGGCTGGTGATTTTGATGTTTTCACTCTCTTAAAAAAGTAGCTAAATAATTTGTCTTTGTGAAACAATACCTTGGATCCCAATGTTACTTTTCACCAGTTTCAAAAGTTACTGGAAAATGTTATCAATATTTATTTCATGACAGTAGAAATATCATAAATCCAAGCATTCCCATTATATAGATTCGACCACTATATAATGAAGCAGGGACCAATTTATGCGGAGAACACGGTCCAGGATGACAAAAGAAACTCCGATTCCTCCATACAAGACCCCGACCTGGCTTTCAGTGGAAGAAAATCTGACAGCAGCAATGGCTTTTGCCATTGAAGCCATTCCCCTTTTGTTTGCCAGAGCTAAAAACAATTAAGGATATACAGAAAAAACTTATTCTTGCTAAAATTCTATTTCTGGGGTCACAGCTGCAGGATTAACATATGTTAAAGCTCAAACTACTGAAGGTTGATTGTGCACATCTTTCTAAGTGCAGCTTAATCGTCCAAGAATGCAGATCACATTTCAGATGTATTTAAAGCATGAAAAATATTTATATAATTATTGTCTCATCCGATAAATATTAAAATCCTGAACCACTCTACTTAAGGTCCCTGAAGTTTCTGCTTAGCAAAATCCTCACCATCCACTCAAATCAGCTCAAATTCCACATCCTCCGTGAAGCCGCCCCTAGTGCCCCAACAGGAACTAACTGTCACCTCTGTGAAACCTCAGAGCACTTTGTCTTCCTAATGTGGCGCTTATGTGCCCTGGATGGTCGTTATCTGAAGACGCACACGTCTTATTTCCCTACTTCCCTGTGTAATCCCCAAGGGAAGGAACTGTAATTTACTCATCAGCATATCTGCCCTAAGAGCCCAGTAAAAGACATCCCACTTAGGAGGTGTTAAATATATTTTATAAATGAATGATGACTGCATGAAAATTCTCCAGGGTACCCCAGTTTTCCTTTTAAAGTTTGGTCTTCTAGAATATGAAAAGCAAGCTTCTGCCAGATGCACCTAGCCCGGGGCTGCTCCTCCGCCACTACATCATAAATAAATCCCATCTGCTGCTCCTCTGCGCCCAGACCCTCTGGAGATTCCCTTTCAGCTAAATGGTCACTCTCTGCTCTTACCTTGGATTTCTCTCAGTTCTCACTCCTGGGGAAACCTCACTTAGGCCAGGGGTCTATCTAGGATGCTGCTTTCTAAGTTATATGCTCAATACCATACGCTTTTCCTCTTTAAACTCTTAATCACTACTTTCTTTCTAGTTATCTTCATTTCCTCCCTCTTGAAATGTTCCGTTTCCGGGTCTCTCCTGAAACTATCTCCTTTGAGTCTCCCACAGAACGGAAGGCAAACAGATGGTACTCCAGTCTCACTGGTAATTACCCCCTGAGAAAAGCATCCTTGTTCCCAAAGCAGGTACCTTGGACTAAATGAGAACTTTCGCCAGAATAACCCAGGTGAATAGGGTGATATGCTCCGTATGTATACGATCATATTTTATATCATAGGAACCATCATCATTACTTTTTGGCAAAACCAGGCTGTCACTCCCTACAATGAAGGATGGCCAACGTCTAAAAACTAATATTAATGATTTTCCTTTCTGTCTAAAAGGAAGTCTTTCAGGCTCCACCCACTTCCACATCCAACTCCACCTTGAGTATGGATCTGGGGGCACCTGAATCACAGAAGAGAAACTCTTGGGCACCTACTCTTACCAACAATCGTGTACTCTCCTTCTCATAACTAACGTTTAAGCACAATGACCTTATTTTTAAAATGCTACTTATGCAGTTTCCGCCACCACCAGGTAAATTATTTTGACTTTTTGGCAAAGTCAGTATCAAATCTTTAAACCCAGGCTTGGGACAATGGGACAAACAAAGACCCCTCTTTGCTCGAGAGGAAACAGAATTCTGCCTGCACATTCAGTTTGACTGTAACTGCAAACCATGATCTGCTGAAATTTTCCCCTAACAGTAACACTAACTAGCGAGCTTTCTCCAAGAACAGAGCGTCTATGTCATCGGGCAAAATGGCAAAGGTCATCCAAGCGTACTTCACACAAGAAGAAGGGAAAGAGTGAGAAATGATAATTGCCCTTTTCTCACCCAGACCAGGTCCAATTACCATCAGTTCTTTGCGGTGGTGTTTTTCCTCTTTTCTATCTGGTGTATTAGAGGGATCATCCAAAGGCTACAATTTAGATGCAGGGCTCATTAAAAAGAAGGTTGGGATTTTAATATGTATACCCAACACAAAAGCAAGATATTTATTGCACTTGGCAGATGGCTGAGGTTAACATTTCATTGAAAAGATTTTTCAGAGATTAACATAACTGCATGCATCTCTTTCCTTCTTCTCTCATAGAGAGGCAAAATAGAGCAGGAAAAAGTACGTAAGGATGGCAGAGCTCCTGCTAAACTTGTCAGCTTCATCAACATTATGGACAAACGATGGTCAATTTTACAGTAAAGTGCCTGTGTTTTCCATTTCAGCATTTTAGGTCTTAACTTAGAAGGCTGTTTGTACTGTTTTGTAATCTTCTCTTCCTCTGTTTCTTCTGACATTCCAAGTTGTCCAGACTGCTTGTGTTTTCTGTTATTAACCTTCGAAACTCCCATCCACTCTATGATAAACTTGCTGGGAAAGTAAAATTGAGAGAAGAGAGATGTTTTATTTTTCATCGTTCTACTTAATGAAATAGCTTAAGGAATTAGTTTGCTGTTTAAAAGTTACTCACCTGTATCCGTGGGAGAGAAAATAGCTGTCACATGAAGCAGCAGCAGAACCTCACAAGTATTAGCATTTCTAATAAGACTCAATTCTCTCAGTCTGGTGAGTAGGAAAAAACAACTGTCTTGGTCATTTGTAAGAGTAAACTTAAGACAAATAACTCTGGTTAATATGAGGCCAGATAATTTGAATAGTAGGGAGACCAACAGAGACCTACCAGAGGAAGTAATTGATTGATAATGGATCATAAATTAATACTATGTATGGCTAATAGCCAATACTTGACTCTTATCTATTATGGACTCTGCCAATATAAATAGCTCTATTTTCAACCCAACTGATAAATTCCTTCACATTGAGTCAACTTCGTACTTCAAAACAGTCCTCGATAAGGCCTAGTAAAGCCACGAACTGCACCTCGCATCCAAGGTACTTTGATGTTATTTATAAAACAATTGACGTCATGTTAAAATCAGTTTTGGACAGGCTATGCCAACATGGGTAGACACAGTCTACGCGTTGGACCCTTTGTACCTTGAAAATTAGCAATTTGTTTCATTGGGGGGTCCAATTTGAAGTTCCATTGCGACTAACAATAATTCATTACCTAAAAAGGAGCCTATATCACCTATGAATTGTCCTTCAGCAAACTATGGTCTGAGGCATACTGTCCTCAGACTCCTCAGAACGGCTGGTATTTGTCAAAGTCTGACTCTTTCCTGACCAACAGGCTCCCGTGACTGGAATACCCAGGAGCAGCGGTTCTCAAAGGGCACACTCGGCATCACCTGGGAACCTGTGGGAAAGACAACCCGTGAGGTCCAGCCCCAGACCTGCTGAATCAGAAACTTTAAGGGTGGGGACCAGCAGTGTGTGTTTAACAAGCCCCAGGTGATCCTGATGCAGGCTCGAGTTTGAGAACCACTATTCTTGAGAGAGATTTCTCCAAATGTGGTATAGGAACCATTGGCCTTAGAATCACCCAGTACTAGTTCCTGGAGCCTGCCCTGACTTGCTGAATTACAATACCTAGAAATCTACATTTTCCACAAGCTCCCCAGGCCTCTCTGTATGCACCCTATAGTTTGAGAAACACCCAGTTAGACGTAAATGAATAGAAGATTCTTCCACTGAAATGCAAAGGGGGATATGAACCCAACTATTGGATTTGCTGAAAACGTGTCATATTTGAAGACATCAGTCTAGGTCTCTCCTTCAAACTTGCGGATTGTGAAGTAAGTCAGACAGAGAGACAAATATCAAAGACATCACTTATATGTGGAGTCTAAAGAAATGATACAAATGAACTTATTTACAAAACAGAAATAGACTCACAGACATAGGAAGCAAACTTACGGTTACCAAAGGGGGAAGCGGGCAGGGGGAAATAAATTAGGAGTTTGGGATTTACAGATACACACTACTATATATAAAATAGATAACAACAAAGACTTTCTGTATAGCACAGGGAACTATACTCAATACCTCGTAATAAACTATAATAGAAAAGAATCTGAAAAAGAATATATATAAAAATATATATATTTATATATATATATATATATAAATAACTGAATCACTTTGAAACTAACACAACATTGTAAATTAACTATACTTCAATTAAAATTTTTTAAAAAAAGAAACAACTTGGGGACAAGTAGAGAGATCTTCCGTACTGGTTAGTATGAGAGCTAAAGTCTGCACCTTCATGGTAGCTATGAAGAGGCCTTGACTCATCACAAAGAGTGATTATTTTCTAATTGAAAAGAATAAAGCTGAAATAGAACTAACATCTCAGTGTCCCCAGATCATTCTGTAATTAACATGAGGCTGCAAACAGCCCAAGGAGTAGGCATCTTTTTGTGAAACGGGTTTTTTTTTTTTTTTTTTTTGGAGTCCAGAAATATCGCTGGTGACAGCATGGACATTCCCATGCCTCTCCTCAAGCAGCCACACTGTCCATCAGTAACATCATTAAAGAGTCTCCCTCTCCATCAAAACACAGCCAGAATTAGTTAAAAAACACTTGCCAGTACTAACAAATATTTTCATGTAGGAGAAGGGGCAGCAGATGTTGAGATGGGGAAGGGAGGAAAAGGAAAGTGAAAAATGGAAAAGCAATAGATTAAAAGACAGAAAGCCAGGCTCCAGACTGGCCTTAATAGAAGTCAATTACCTCCCCCTTTATCTTGTTAAGTGAAAATAAAAATATCTACAAGCACAATAACATTCCTATAACAAGGATTACAATCATGGCAGCAGCCTCAAAATCCCACCCTTTTCCTCTGAGGTCTCTGAAAATAAAAATCCACAGAAACAAAACATTACATAATTAAAAACCTGCCTAGTGCAATGGTTGGACATAGTGGGTTTTCCCAGCATCTTCATACATCACAGAGCCTTTATCAAGGTAACATTTGGATTTTGCCAAATTAATTTTTTTTAGCCTTATCATTATAAATGAATGTGTCTACTCTCCAACCCTGCAAGCAGCAACAACAAACAGATGAACCTTTCAGATATTGCAAGAAACTGCTTTCTCACGAAGACAACGTGGTATTTTGGAGAAAGCAGGATGTTTGCAACAAGAGGGCCTGGGTTCAAACATCTGTCCTCCCATTTAACTACTATGTTAGAGGAACAAGTCAGTAAAATCAATCTGGGTTTCAGTTTTCCCATATTACAAAGATCCTTCAGAAGTTTGGATATCAGTTAAAATCCATGAAAATTCTTTAAGTGTAATGAGCTTTCATGCATGTCGCTGTACTCTAAGTGTCCTAACATTACGAATTGTGTCTTTTCATCCTTTCCAATGTACATAATAACACATAACTTATTTAATTAGTAGATTAATTAATTAGGTGTTGTCTGATCCTGTCATGGGCATTAGAATTGGCCCCAGAAGATTGTCAACCAAGTAGACCCAAACCCCAGGGTTCAAAGCCAAACCAAGAATGGCAGTTATCTAAAATGGAGCCACCAGTTAGTACAAACCCATGTCAGAGGGTGAGTGGAGACGGTCCAACAGCAGGTACTAAATCTTTCATCTGGCCCCAGGGGACAGGGCAAGACCTGAAACTCAAGGCCATGCCCAAACATCTAGGAGTGAACAGCACAGGCATGTAGAGGAGGGGAGAACAAGGAAACAGGACCAGAGACGTCACAAACTATGCCCAGGGGACCCTCATCCCAGGTGGTACAACACCCCAAGACTTGTGTGATTCAACCTGAGTTAAAGTCCCAGGGTCAGGGCAGATGGCTGGCTAATTTTTACTTACCATTATTTGAAGGAGTGAACATAGTATATTTGAAAGAACTTGGGTGGGTTTTCAGCCAGACAGAACCAAGTTCAAATCCCATTCTGCAGTTTACTAGCCTTATGACTTCATGTAGGGCCTAACGCTTGAGAATATCAATTTCCCATCTCCCCATAAAATTAGGATAACAATACCCTCCCTAATCCCCATAAAATTAGGATAATAATACCCTCCTCACAGTGCTTTTGTGGAGGTTAAATAAAATCAGCAGTCATGAAGGGTCTGAAACAATACGTGACAAACACTCAACAAAAGTTAACTTCCTCTTCCTGCTGTAATTTCTTGACTTCTCTCTTGGCTACATTTTTATTAGCAATTTATTATCCTTATACAGTTTTTAGTCAGTAAGTTCTTATTGAAAAAAAAAAATTAGACTTTAATTTTCTTTTAGCCTTACTTCAATATCTGATTCTAACATAAACCACACCACCCAGAACCTCTGATTCCATTCATAAGAGGGCAGCAGTAGGATGCTGGAAAAACATTGACTAGAATCCTCGGCAGTAGACTCTTCAATAAAAGCAAACAAGCTGCCTCACGCTGACTAAATAGGCCTCGATACCTATGCCATAAAATAGAAGGCTCCCTATGAACTAAAATTAAAGAAGAATTTTTTTTTTCAGAATGTGAAATCTTAAGATTGGCCTTTACAGGTGAAATACAAAGAAATCATAAGTTGATAAATACGTGTTAATTTATTAATTTATTCAGCACATATTTATTGAGCTCATATTGTATACTGGACAGTCGGTTAAAAGTTCAGGACACAACATTGGAACAGACAGACTTTGTGCTGCCCTCAAAAAGCTTATAGGCTATTTATCAGGATAGCCTGCATAATAAATGAACTTTTAAAGTTTCAGTAATTTCACAAGACCAAGATGTATTTCTCAGTCAGTTAGTAGCTAGCAGTTCTCTGTGCTTGGCAGCCCTCCTTCCAGTGGTTAACACGTGTATCCAAGTTCCTTCCATCTTCTTGTGCCATCATCTTAAACACGTGGCCTCCAGGGTCTTTAAAGAAGGAGAAACGATAATTTCCAAAATATAAAAATAGCTTATACAACTCAACAACAACAAAACAACCCAATTGAAAAATGGGCAGAAGACCTAAATAGACATTTCTCCAAAGAAGACATAGAGATGGCCAATAGGTACATGAAAAGATACTCAACATTGCTAATTATTAGAGAAATGCAAATCAAAACTACAGTGAGGTACCACTTCATACTGGTCAGAATGACCATCATTAAGAAGTCTTCAAATAATAAATGCTGAAGAGGGTATGGAGAAAAAGGAACCCTCATACACTGTTGGTGGGAATGTAAGTTGGTGCAGCCACTATGGAAAACAGTATGGAGGTTCCTCAAAGAACTAGAAATAGAATTACCATATGATCCAGCAATCCCACTCATGGGCATATATCCAGACAAAACTCTAAATTAAAAAAGATACATGCACCCTTATGTTCATAGCAGCACTATTTACAATAGCCAAGACATGGAAACAACCTAAATGTCCATCGACAGACGAATGGATAAAAAAACATGCGGTATATATATACAATGGAATACTACTCAGCCATTAAAAAGAATGCAACAGTGCCATTTGCAGCAACATGGAACGACCCAGAGCTTATCATACTAAGTGAAGTAAGTCAGAAAAAGAAGGAAAAGTACTATATGATATCACTTATATGTGGAATCTAAAATACGACACAACTGAACCTATCTACAAAACTGAAACAGACTCACAGACATAGAGAATAGACTGTGGTTGCCAAGAGGGAGGGGGAATGGGGGAGGTGGAGTGGGAGTTTGGGGTTAGGAGATGCAAACTAGTATATATAGAATGAATAAACAACAAGGTCCTACTGTATAGCACAGGGAACTATGTTCAATATCCTGTGATAAACCATAATGGATAAGAATATAGAAAAGAATGTATATATGTATAACTGAATCACTTTGCTGTACAGCAGAAATTAACACACCATTGTAAATCAACTACTATATATCAATTTATATAAAAAAGAGAGAAAGCGAGAGAGAAGCAAGTAGGTGATCGACAGCCCAGCCTGGAAGTGGATTACAACACTTTGCCCATGTCCCACTGGCCGAACCCAATCATGGGGCTCCAACTTCATGGCAAGCAGCGCTGAGGACGTAGTTTTCCTATATGCCCAAGAAGAAAAATTTACAGTGGGATTCAGTGAATATATAAAATGACCTCTGGCATATCTACTGTTTGCAAACTGCTGTCCTGGGGAGTAAGAGAAACAGATGCCTTCCCTCCCCCAAGGCCCTTCCAGGAGCTTACAATCTAGTGAATGATGACAAATATATACATGGATAACTGATCAGAGATAGATTGGACATATGATATTACAGAGGGTCTGAGCCCTGGAAATACTGAGCTCCTGAAGCATATGCAGGGGGAAAAAATGCAGTGAAGAAAGGGATGAGCTTTTACAAGGAAATGTGAGGGAAAGAGTTCCAGGTGGAGAAAGAGTTTGAGAAGAGGAAGTGTTTGAGCGACAGCGGGGGGCCCAGCGTGGCTGGCGTGTAACTCATGAGACACATGATAAGCTTGAAAAGGGAGGGAGCAGGGGTTTGAATGTCACGGCTTAGAGTTTGAAATGATCCCTGTGTACAGCAGGTAGAAGGAGCAGATGTTTGTTTGGAGAATGCAGTCAAGAGGCCCTGAGGTTCTAAAGTGAGGACCTTCCCAGGCCGCTCCTTGATTCCATGCCCCTTGGAAGCAAGTACCATGTCTTCGTCAACTCCTTTTCTTTTTAATTTTGCTTTTAATTCACTTCCCTGCCTACCGAGGGCATAGAGGGCTCACTTGGTCGGTGTCGATCGACAGAACAGCTGCCCAAATAAATGTATGAATAGAACCCTTCTGACAAGAGCGAACACCACAAGGACGCTGATAGCTGCCCCGTACGTAGGGGATCCACGTACAAAATTTAAGGAAAGAAACAAGTAGCAAATGATGGATAGTGTGCGCCATTTTAGAGCTGAGACCACACATCACTTGTTCAGCAAGAAAAAAGTATGATTCGTAGGCCAAGGCCCAAGAAATGAAGAAACAGAAAGGCTGGCCTTCCATTTTGGGTATCTCCATGCCCCCTGCAGCAGGGAGGGCCTTTACCCTGGTTTCTGGGACAGCCGAGTTCTCAGCTGCCTCCACCGATTTCCAGCCCATTGGCCTCAGACAAGCCAGCTGCCCGTTCCATTTCTTCATCCAGACACACTGATGTTGCCAGCTACCTCCCCCAGATTTTAAGGAGGTAAAAGGAGACGGATGTCAAAGCCCTTTGAAAAGATGAAAGTCCTAAATAATATATAAAGTACCCATTTTAATGGAAAGTATGGTCTTCAGGTAGAAAGCGCAAGAGATGGAAGCAGGACACTGGTTAAAAGAGGAATGAAATCGAAAGCTTTTTTTCCCACCACCATGCTTGGCCCGTCCGCGGTGTAGGCTTCAAGTGCCAGCTGATTTGGACAGAAAGCATCCCCGTCGGCAATAAAACCAGTTTCAGACCCAAAGCAGCTTCTGCCTTGGGCTTTGCACTGGTGATTAGCTTCTCTTGTTCAGCACCCGAGGGATTGGCTCTTACCATACTGTAGGGCAACTTAATTAAAGAATCAGATAAACAATGCAATGCCTCCCTGTCTGAATCAAGCCAAAGTGTCATGAAAAATAAAACAATTAAGCAGAAACAAAGGCCCCGATAAAGTATTCAAGCAGAACAAGTTTATACAAAAACTTAATGAGGGTTTATTATTACAAATCAAAAGGCCAAGAGGCAGCACGCCAAGCTCTCCATGGCTACCTGTATCAGGCTCACCTATAATGCAACAGCGCCGAGGGGAAAACGAACAATTATGCAGAAACCACACTATGCCTTGCATGTGTCCTGCGTTGAACTTTCCCGGGAGCCTTGATAGGCTACATCTCTTTTAAGCCTTCCAGCAACCTCTCTGAAATAGGTATTAGCTTCATTTTTCAGATAATGAAACAAAGCCTTGGGGAGTTCATGTGGCTTGCCCAAGTTCACAGAATTATGAAGCATCAACCAGAACTAAAACCTAGAGAGCTCACCTCAAAACACCGTCCTGTACTGACTGGGGTTGTAGGTTGATCTCCCTACCCTCCTCCTCTTCCCTGATTTGTGCCCACGCTGGACCTTAAGTGGCCTCAGTGATGCATTCCATTTCTCTAACTCATCTTTGAGGCTAAAATTTTGGGATGAGAAGAAAGAGATGAAGTATGGAAATACTGTGACCTGTCAGAAGGCGGAATCCCACCCTTTGTAGTTTGAACCAATTAGTGATTCTTATAGAGAAAAGTTCAGAATGGATAGCAGATGCTAGTAAGCAATATTTCTGGGCAAGCAAGGTTTTTAAATATGCTGCCAGGTGGGGTTGCCCACTCCTCCTATTGAACCATCACCAACTTTGTGTCTGACTCTGAGGCTCCTTCCTCTATTCTGAGTATTGCTGATATGGAGGGATTTGGTCAATGATAATGGATGCTTATGAAGGTGAAAATCAATAAATACCAACATCAAAGGTATTATAATTTGTGAGCTTAGAAAATGCCCTGTGTCCTGAGTTCTGTTGTTGTTCTTGTTGTTTTGCATTAGAGGAAATGGAGAAGAAATGTCAGATCTAAGACACTGAACTCTTAAAAAAAAAAAAAAGGCAGAATTTGAAGATAGAGATAGGTTGACAGTGAAGAAAAAATCCTGTAGATGTGGACACCCACATCAGCCAGGACCCAAGCCTCATAACCAGGAGAACAGGGTTGTTGATGGCAATAAATGGGAGCACTGGAGTCAACGTATAGCTGAAGTGGAGATGACCCAGAGTTCTCTGGAAACATGTAATTGTGAGAGTCTTGACATGTCGGTGGTAACTGACATGACAAAGAGAGTAAAGGTGAAGTCAGAAAAAGTAAGAAAGGGTCAAGTTTAGACTCAGAGAGAAAACATGAATGATCCGTGGGCAAAGAAGAAAAAACAAGAAAGGGTAACAGGATAAAACAACTAAAGAAATGAAGAAACAAATCCAAACCAAGAACCTTTATTGTAAAACCTAAATCAGTCAGGATCCCAGCAGGAAATGAATGGTACACTCACACTGGGAGAAGGGTTTATTAAACCCTTCAAGGAGGATTTATTAAAGCAGCTCTTACAAACAGGGAGGCAGGGCATTGGGAGACCACAAGAGAAACTGCAGAATCCCAACGCTAGCATGAGCTGAGCAGCTGTCTCCACCCCACGGTCTGAAGGGCTGTGAGCAGAGAATAATGACCAGATCCTAGAAGGTGAGACTTACAGAGGGAGAACCAACTTGGTGGGGCTGTGAATTTGATTAAGGGGCACACCAACTTGAGGTTACTCTGCAGGGAGGGTTCTGGAGACTCAAGACCCCAACCACACCTCCTATTCCTCCCCTCCCTGATCTCTTCCTGGGGCTCCCCATTGGACAAATCCAACCAGAACAAGACAGTGAGGGTGCCATTGGGGTAATTCACGCAAGTCAACCACAGAGCTGAGAGAAAGGGGGAAAGGTACAAACGGAAGGTGCCCAGCTTAGAAGCCAACAGGACAAGAGTCAATGCCTCTGATCCAGAGTCTAATCTTGGTACAGAGAACCAGTCTCCAGCTATGACATCTGAGTGCCAAGGAGAACATGGAAGGACTAACTACATTTCAAAGCTCTGTGTGAAACTGGTGTCACTTAGCAATCATCTACTCCTCAAAACAAATACGCATCGTTTACTTTTAGTGTTGGATATAAAGAATATTAACACCCAGAATAGACTTTAATGAATCTGTTAAGGAAAACAGCAAAATATCACCTGGCAAAAATTCAACTCCTTAATTAGTTGTCACAACAAAAGCCCTAACACGTTTTCGCCACCACGAGTTACAGAGACCTCACTCGGCCAGACTGAAAAGTCAGGCTCTCGGCTGTCAGGGCTCCCAGCTGCAGAATCAGCCACGCTCTGGGCAGCCGGTCTATGTTCGCCGCACTAACTCATTAATAGCCTCTCTCTCTAAACATTGAACTTGCCCAGGCCATCTCATCTAGTCAATTGAGAGTTCTCTTTGGAACACGGCATGCCGAGGTTTAGAAAAGAAGCACCAGCATTTTTTTTTAACATGCCCAAGAATTACGGGTGCCATAATTGCTGTCCCACGTGGTCACCATTTAAAGTTTCCAATGATCCCACACCTCTCGTTTATTAAAGACTATTTGACTTAGAATGTAATAATTTAAAAAAAATGTTTTTCTACTTATGGCATCAGTTATGCAGGTTGGCTTTTCTGGCGGGGGGAAGCAGAAAGTAATGAGACATCATCAGTATTCTTTGAATTTCTAACTTTAATTCACAGGTACCATGATAGTATAACTTATTATTGGGTACCTGAGGTGGATGAATCCTCCACAGGCTGTCAGTAATTATTCTCGAGTACCTATTAGGAGGACACAGAAAATTGCTCTTATGTGCTGACTCAGAAGTGTGTGTGAGCCCTCTGCCACCCTCCCTTTTCCTTCTCCAGGCTCTGAGATTTCACCATGATCTATCTGAGCTGATTCGCTCACAAAAGTTCTATTAAATTTCAAATTATCTCATCACACTACTGATGGTATATTAAGATATAAATAAAAGGAAATAGCGACATGATTTATTGGGTACGTGTCACCCCATAGGAAGAAAATGCAAAATGAGACCCCAGGATGATATAAGTAGCAGCTCCAAAGAAAAATATTTGAGGGGATTTCTGTTCTATCTCGTCTCATGAGGCCTCAAATGTAAGTTTTGGTGGAACACGAGAGACCCATGCACAGGACAGCTGTCCCTGTGACCTCGTCAAAGTCTGGACCCTTCAGATGCAAGTGAATGCAACCCAAGTGGCTCTGGACAAAGCAAAAAGGGAAGTGATTGGATGTCGTAACTGAGACGTTCGGGCTTCAGGAACGGCAGAAACTCACAAGAATGATGGCATCCGTTGCCCTCCCCACCTTCAAGGTGACTTGTTCCCCGTGTATTGGTCTTGTTCTCACTTGTCGCAGTTCTGTCTTTCCTTGAGGGGTGAGGAGGAGAGGCCTGGGTGACCTCGGGTGTGGTCGTCTGAACTCAGGGCCTGGGGTGGGGACAGAGGATGAGCCCATAGGCCAGGTCCTCCAAGGAAGGTGGTGTTGTCTCCAGGAGAAGAGCAGGAAGGAACCCTGGGGGACAAGATCAGGAAATGTCCCTAGGGATTCTAACCCCAGAGGCCCTGAAGCCTCCCCTCCGGACAGAGGCATTGGATTTCTTTGGGGCCCCAGGGAGGCGGAGAAGGGGTCCTGAGCAGATGCACCGAGAGTTGTGAGGCTTTGTGTCTTCAACAAAAGAAGTTACATTTATATGTGGAATCTAAAAAAATGGTACAAACGAACTTATTTACAAAACATAAATAGAGTCACAGATGTAGAAGACAAATTTAAGGTTACCAAGGGGGAAGGGGTGGGGAGGGATAACTTGGGAGATTGGGATTGACATATACGCACTACTATATATAAAATAGATAACAAATAAGAACCTACTGTATAGCACAGGGAAATCTACTCAATACTCTATAATGACCTATATGGGAAAAGAATCTAAAAAAGAGTGGATATATGTATAACTGATTCACTTTGCTGTACAGCAGAAACTAACACAGCACTGTAAATCAACTATACCTCAATAAAAATTAATTTAAGGGTCTTCCCTGGTGGCGCAGTGGTTGAGAATCCGCCTGCCAATGCAGGGGACACGGGTTCGAGCCCTGGTCTGAGAGGATCCCACATGCCGCGGAGCAACAAAGCCCGTGAGCCACAACCACTGAGCCTGCGCGTCTGGAGCCTGTGCTCCGCGACAAGAGAGGCCGTGATGGTGAGAGGCCCGCACGCCGCGATGAAGAGTGGCCCCCGCTCGCCACAACTAGAGGAAGCCCTCGCACAGAAACAAAGACCCAACACAGCCAAAAATAAATAAATAAAAATTTTTTAAAAAAATTAATTAATTAAAAAAAAAAAAAAAGTTACTTGTTATGTTGGTCCTTCCTCTTCAATCCCAGAAGAGAAAACAAAGATCTGAGGCCTGGAAACAGCGGAGGCCGATGGAACATCCCCGAGGCTGGAAACCTGGGGAAGAGGACCGACTCCTTTCAAGGGTCGTTTCTTCTGCTCACTAAAAACAGATTAAACAAACAGCCACCAGAACAAACAAGCCTCATTTTCTTTTAGATCCTATAGCCTTTTAATAAAAATTCAAAATCTACTGGGAGCCTCTGTGTAGTCCTTTAGCAAGGAAGGTGCCAGAGCAGAGGATGTTTTCACTGGAATAGATGGCGCTGCACGCTGCTCTGTGGGGCTTTTCTTAAATGATTAACCTTTTCTCGTGTTGACATGCTGACTGTGTATTTAAGAAGTAGTATCTGATGCGTCTCCCCTTCAGAGCTGATGTAAGAGGCACCGTGGCTTCTCCATCCTATGCAGGGGAGAAAATTAGACACCTCTCTGTAGCCCTCTCCCACTCCAGCTGCATTCACCCACCAAAAGTTTTCTGAGAGGGCAGGAGTTTTCCCCTAAAAGTATGTTTAAATTTTTTTTCCTAAAAACAAACGCCTTCCAAAATCTGGGGAAACAGAGTCGCAACCATCAGTAAATTCTGATACAAGGAGAAGTGTGTACATGGGCGACCATATGACACAGAAGCTCAGAGGACAGGGCAGCACACTCTGCCCTGCAGATCGATGGGGGCTCCAGAAAAGGCTCTATTTATGCTGTGTGTCTTCAAGGACAAATAGGACTTTGCCAAGCAGCCAAGGGGAGGGTGGCAGGGATGGAGGGGGATTGAGGTCCTCCAGGCAGACAGATCTATATGGGAAAGAGCATGGAAACAGGAGAGACCACAGAGTGGAAGTTAAGATATGAGCACCGGGTGCTGATAGAAAGTATTGGGAGCCTGTGCTGGCTGGTAAAAACGTCTGTATCCCAAGTGCATTAGTCTCCCAGGATGGCCATGACAAAGCACCACAAACTAAGGCGCTTAAAGCAACAGAAATTTATTCTCCCATGGTCCTGGAGGCTAGAAATCTGAAATCAAGGTGTTGTCTGGATTGGTTCCTACTAGAGGCTCTGAGAGAGAAACTATTCCAGGCTTCTCTCCTGTCTTCCAGTGTTTGCCAGGCATCCTGGATTCTCCTTGGTTTGTAGCTGCATCCCTCCAATCTCTACCTCTGTTTTCACATAGGCTTCTCTCCTCTGTGTTTATCTCTGCGTCTCTTCTCTCCTCATAAGGACACCAGCCACGTTGAATTAGGGCTCACTCGACCCCAGTATGACTTCATCTTATCTTACATCTTCATGACACCTGCACAGACTTAGTTCCAAATAAGGTCACATTCGTAGGTGCCATACTTTTTATGTGGACAATTCAACTCACAACACCAAGGTAACTGGTGTCAAAGAAAAATTGCATGGACAAGTTAGACAGGTAAGGAAGACTTTATTCAAGATTTTGCAATGCAGAGGAGATCAAGACCATTGAAATAGGTGGGAGAGATCAAACTCAGCTCCATGGAAACACAAAGGATGCGTTTTTAAGCACAGGAGTGAGCTGGTGGAAAAGTACTGAAGAACATTATTGGGGAGTTTGGTCAATGTGGTGAGGCATCTGTGTTGGCTGATTGGTGCTGAAGGAACTTAGGCTCCTACCCTCCCACAGAGACCGGCAGATGGGGCACTAGCTTTCTTGATAGTTGCTTTTCAAAGGGATGGCTCCCAGGTCCTTGAGAAAGACATTGCTGGCTTGTAGAAGATTTACATCCCAAAGGGGCAGAGAAAGAATCAACAACTGCAAATGTCTAAAGGAAATGCTCTAAGAAAAGGGGGGTCAGGGCCTGTAGTCAGGAAGAAACAGGCTAAGGAGAACATTAAGGCAATCTTGGTCACTGGTTAGTCCCAGAGGTCAGAGCTTCAATGATGTACAACGGTTACAGGCGTGTCTGGGTATGGAGCCCCTCCACCCAACAGCCTCAGACTTTGAGGAGCTCTTTCCATGCATTTCGGCGTGCTCTGACATGAAGGTCTTCATGTAGCTGCTGGAATTTGCAAGAAATTTGAAAGAAATTCTAAAGACCGGGTGAAGGATAGTTCATAAGGAGACAGGAATGAAGGCAAAACAGCTAATTATGAGGAGCTGGAATATCCAAAAGCAGCATTAGAGGAGACGAGAGAAGAGGTTAGAAGCATTTTTAATGTGTCTGAAATAGTCTCAAAAATTGAGGTTGATTTGATGCAGTGTCTTGTGGTCTCGAACTGTTCTGGGGACAAAAGGCCTGTCACTTTCCAGTTCTTTGAGGTGTTTGGAAAGATGCCTTGCGAAGTGTCCATCCATAGCTTGTAAACCGCAATCACCTCTCCCTCTCACTGTCCTCGCGCAGAGCAAGAGACGGAGGAAGAGGGGCTGGGAAAAGGAAACGAAAGATTGTCGTCTGTCCCTAAATGACAATCTGAGTGGCTGTCTTTCCAAATTAAAGAGCAGCACATGGGCTTCCCTGGTGGCGCAGTGGTTGAGAGTCTGCCTGCCAATGCAGGGGACACGGGTTCGAGCCCTGGTCTGGGAAGATCCCACATGCCGCGGAGCAGCTAGGCCCGTGAGCCACAACTACTGAGCCTGCGCGTCTGGAGCCTGTGCTCCGCAGCAAGAGAGGCCGCGATAGTGAGAGGCCCGCGCACCGTGATGAAGAGTGGCCCCCGCTTGCCGCAACTAGAGAAAGCCCTAGCACAGAAACGAAGACCCAACATAGCAATCAATCAATCAATCAATCAATCTTTAAAAAAAAAAAAAAAAAGAGCAGCACACACTCAGAGACGTCTTCAGCAGCTTTCGATAAACTCGGGATGCCCCAGGGACCATGCGTTCGTGATCACATGTTGTCTTTGGTCCATAGACTTTAATCTTCCTCAACTTAAAAAAAAAAAGGTGATGCAGTAAGCCTTGCAAAGAGGTCCACCGGGACCTGAATGAATAAAACAACCCTCTTGTCCTTTTCTGCTTGAAAAGAATTCTACTGGTAAGCAGCATAGAAAGTCTACAGGTATCAAGCTGGGCAATGTTCAATTGTAACCAGTGTATTTCTAGGGAGGGCTAAGGCTTTCAGTGAAGGGTTAGCAAACTTTTACAGGGAAGGGCCATAGCATAAACATTTTTGGCCTTGCAGGCCCCATGGCTTCTGTGGCCACTACTCAGCTCTGTAGTTGTAACGCAAAAGTAGCCGTAGTCACTGTGACAATGAATGGACATGACTCTGTTCCAATCAGACTGACTCAGTGACACGGAATCTTGACTTTCATATGCAATATTATCTTTCTTTTGATTTGTTTTCCAATCATGTAAAAATGTAAAATCTGTTCTGAGCTTGCAAGCTGTATAAAAACAGGCAATGGGCCAGATTTGGCCCGCAGGCTGGAGATTTAGACCCCTGGCAAAATGAAAAAAGAATTGCAAACCCCACATATGCCCAGCGTATCTCATTTTCTTGCTTTTCATCCAAACGTGAGCCAGTCATAGGGACAATGTCCCAGCACCCACGCTGACAAAAAGAGAAAGAGAGGCAGATCCTAAGTTGCTTTACCGGTGTCCCAGCCTCATAAGTGCCTAATACGACACAGAAGCAATCATTAATCAACATGCTCGCCACGTGTTTACTGAAGGCCTGCTCTGGGCCAGGCAGGCACGAGACACTAAGCCTACTTAACAGCAGAGACCCAAACCCTTGGCCTCATGGAGTCCTCCCCACACTGTTGTCCTTTAACCTAAGAGAGCATTAGATTCACCGATGAGGCTCTCAAAATTACAGAGAGTGGATATTTCTCAGAATGCCCCCGATCAATTAAACCAGCATCTCTGAGGTGGGGCACAGCCATCCTTCACTGCCAAATCGATTGGCTTTTGAAACCTTCCACTGCGCACACGGCAGCCTCGGGAGTGGATTTAATTGCTTTGGGGTGGGCCTGGGCACAGGTAGTTTTTAAAGCTCTCCGGGTGATGGTAAAGTGCAGGCAGGATTGTGAACATCAGCCTAGAGCTTCTAAGGAAGCAGGTTTGTTGCATGAGACTCATGGGGCCCATCAGTCACACCAACACCTGAAAGCAGCTTGGGGAGGAGCCCCCCAACCCCTGCCCACACCCCCAGCCTGCTGGTGACATCATGTGAATGAGGCCAGAGTGTTCTAGCCTCGGTCAGTCCCTCAGAACCTCAGACCCTCTGTACCCAGGTTCAAATCCCTGACCTTTTCACCTTGAGATCCAGTTTCCTCAATTACTTCCCTTACTCCACAAGGTCATAGCTCAGCTTCTCCTTTCTCCCCGAAATATAGCCTTGAAAACATAGCCTTCTTACTGTCAAGATCTGTGCAGAGCAGTGGTTCTCAAAGGATGGCTCTTGATCCGGCAGTGTCAGGGTCACCTGGCACCTGATTAGAAATGCATATCCTTATCCCCATCCCAGACCTACGAACCAGGAACTCTGAGAGTGGGTCCCAGCAACCTGGTTTTTCTGTTTGTTTGTTTTTGTTTTGAAGTATAGTTAATTTACAATGTTGTGTTAGTTTCAGGTGTACATCAAAGTGATTCAGTTATACATATATATCTATATTCTTTTTCAGATTCTTTTCCATTATAGGTTATTATAGGATATTGAGTAGAGGTCCCTGTGCTGTACAGTAGGTCCTTGTTGTTTACCCATTTTATATGTAGTAGAGTGTATATGTTCATCCCAAACTCCTAATTTATGTCTCCACCCCACCCCTGCTATCCCCTTTGGTGACCATAAGTTTGTTTTCTATGTCTGTGAGTCTATTTCTGTTCTGTAAATAAGTTCATTTGTATCATATTTTAGATTCCACACATAAGTGGTATCATAGGGTACTTGTCTTTCTCTTTCTGACTTACTTCACTTAGTATGATAATCTCTAGGTCCATCCATGTTGCTGCAAATGGCAGAATTTCATTCTTTTTATGGCTGAGTAGTATTCCATTATATATATGTACCACATCTTCTTTATCCATTCATCTGTTGATGGACACTTAGGTTGCTTCCATGTCCTGGCTATTGTGAATAGTGCTGCTATGAACATAGAGGTGCATGGATCTTTTTGAATTAGAGTTTTTTAACAATCCCTCCAGGTGAGTCTGAAGCACATTTGAGTCTGGAGAACCGATGGCACAGAGAAGTGAAGAGTATAGTGAATTTGAAGATGTCACTAAATCAATTAGCAGTTGTTGGAAAAAAATAAGCAGTGGACTAAAGTTTGGGGAGGTAAGTGTTTCAGAATTTCAGCCTTTGATCCCTTAGAACACTCAGACTCTAACTTGAAAGATGGTAGAACTCTTTCAGACTTGCATCCTTCCACTTGCAACACCATGGATGAACCTGGAGAACATTATGCTGAGTGCAATAAGCCAGACACAGAATGACACTCACTGCGTGATCTCACTTATAGGGGGAATCTAAAACGGTCAATCTCATAGTAACAGAGAGTAGAATGGTTGTTACCAGGGGCTGAGAGGTGAGGAAAATGGGCTGATGGTCAAAGGGCACAAACATTCAATTATAAGATAAATAAGTTCTGGAGACATAATGAACATCACGGTGATTATAGTTAACAATACTGTACAGTCTACTTGAAATTCGCTAAGAGAATAGATCTCAAGTATTATCACCACACACACACACACACACACACACACACACACACACACACAATGGTAACTATGTGAAGTGATGGGTATGCTAATTAGCTTGATTGTGGTGATCTTTCCACAATGTATACATGTATCAAAACACCAGGCTGTACATCTTAAATATATACAATTTTTATTTGTCAATTATACCTCAACAGAGCTGGGAGGAAAAAATAATGGAGCTCTTTCAGCTAAAAACTGCAGCTCTTGGGGAGTATATCTCCAGACTTAGAATATTCTCTTAAATTAGATTACATAAAGCATATCACAAGAACACTTCCAGCATTTCTAGGTCACCAGCATAGAACTTAATTGGAGAATGGAAGACAGAGCCGTCTCTTGCTTGTTGGAAAATTAAAACTCCTGTGAGAGGGTTTGGGGTGGCAGGTGGAATGGGAATTGGGCCATGATATCACGTATAAAGCTTCAGAGAGTTTGGCCAGCAAGGAGCTAGTAAACTGAAGGGTAACCCACCCGCCACTCTAGGTTGGGCCTATCTGATCCTGGTGTTTGGATATGCTGTTTTCAGAAGCTTGGTTAAATTTGTTTTCATTGCCCACATGTCACCAAATATGAAGGCTTGAGAGGGACATAAGGATAAGGGGTCTACATAGCCATTGTCAGTGATAAACAGTGCCAGATGCTAGCTCAAGTGGTAAGGATGGATTTTAATCAGTAATATAGTGTTGCACTAGGGAAGAGAGTCCAGTGTGAACGCAACTCAAATTCAATTTGTACAGAGGAGATGGGGCATTTTAAAGGGAGAAGGAAACTAGAGAGAGGGAACCGTAGGGGTTTGAGAAGAGTGAGGGAAGTGAACAATGGCAGGGCGGGCAAGGGGGCTTCGCCCATGTGAGAACCACCTGGGTTAGGCCCCTACCCTCCCACAGAGGCCGGGACACAGGGACCCTGCCTTCAGGTGCTCAAATGAGGTCACCTATCTGTGCATTTGGGGACATAGCAGGCCTATGTCAGTGTGTGCGTGTGTGTGTGTGAGAGAGAGAGAGAGAGAGAGGGAGAAAGAGAGAGAACAGTGCTAAAATTTCTCAAACTCCCCTGAGAAATGGTATCAGGGGAAAATAAACAGAGAAAAATTAAGAAGCCTCTCAAAGACATTTTTATCTCAGAGAAAGTGGGGCACCACCCACGGCTGCCTCTACCCAGGAGAGAACTTGTTTAGAAAATGCAGCTACATCATGAACCTTAGAAGGAAGGTTCACAGAGGCATTTCCTTTTTAACTTCAGTGAGAGAAACACAGCATCAATATTCCAAAGTGCTGCTCTAAATTTGTCAAAGAGACCAAAGAAATGGCAGAAGAGTTAAAGGCACGGCCATCTAAACACAACAGATGGTAGGAAGCCTGTCTCCTGGGGGGGGGGGGGGGGCGGGGGGCGGAAATCTTGAAAAACAATCAGTGCCCAACAAATATTATTAAGTGGCAAAAGCAAGTGCAGTAAAATTCAGGTGGAAAATAGATTCTCGGCTGTAACCAAGCTAGGAAAACAAGACAAATAAGGGGCTGTAAGAGACTTCAGAGTATAATTAGAAGGGCAAGAAGAAAAAAAGCCCACGAACGCAGAAGGTATAGAGTGAAAAGGCACCCCGGGTGTGTAATGAATGAAACGCAAGGAGAGGAAGAAAATACTTCACAGATTCTGACCCTCATCCTCTTGTTCCTATTAAATTTCAGTCGGAATCAAAGTTACACATGTAGAAGAACAGCAGGCTTAAGAAGATATAACATGAATAGATGTATAAAAATCATTTCTTACACAAGAGATTAAATTGAATCAAGATTCTCTTTAGTCTTTTTTCCTCTCATGTTCCATCCAAGTTAGATTTAATCACCCCGTGAGCTCAGAGAAACCCATACATGTAAGGACATGAAGTCTGACAATTGCTCAAGACACCACCACCTACGAGGCTCGAGGCTGCTGCAAGTGAAAGCCAGTGAGCCCCCGGGAAAACTTCCCCCAGATTCTGCAGTTACTAGGGGCAAAAGATGACCTCACAGCTGGTGCCTTGAACGTTTTCCTGACTCAGGGGAGGAAAATAGCTCCCAGGGAGCTGGCATGACCAGTAGGAGGGATACGGACGCTGATCAAAGGAACAGCTCGGCAAAGCCGTACACCGAGATGTCTGCGGAGTTCTGGAGGATGCGTGTAGACGGGTGGTTCCCAGGAGCGGTGCTCTGGTCCTGAGGCGACAGCTGGCAATGTGTGGAGACACTTTTGTCACACCGGGGGAGGGCGACAAAGACATTGAGTGACTAGGCATCCGACAATGCATGAGACAGGCCTCCGCAGCAGATCCATTCAGCCCCAAATGTCCCTAAGGCTGAGACGGAGAACCCATGGTGTAGACCAAGAAAGAAAAACGCTGCTGAAGAATGAAAAGGACTCAGCTTGTGGCAGAAGCATTCATATTAAGTATCGGAGGATGCTGGAGAAACAGCCAGCCGAATCGTTAGCACAGTATGTGAACGTTAGTATGGGCAGGTATGCTCTGGGAGGAAAAGAAGACAGAGGCCTGGGAACAGGATACATAAGAAGTCATACGATGTCCTCTACGCCATACTTATAAGTTGGACAGGGTTGCACTGGGTGTTTGAGATTTTATGAAGTAAGATATGCAAACACTGTAGAGTGAGGGGATTGGCCTGAACCCCTGTGGGAGTCACATAAGACAGGCTGCCATGCAGAAGACAGAGGCTAGTTGAATTAAGAACACTTCAGTGAGGTATCACCTCACACCAGTCAGAAAGGCCATCATTAAAAAGTCTACAAACAATAAATGCTGGGGAGGGTGTGGAGAAAAGGGAACCCTCTTGCACTGTTGGTGGGAATGTAAATTGGTGCAGCCACTATGGAGAACAGTATGGAGGTTTCTAAAAAACGCAAAAATATAGTTACCATATGATCTAGCAATCCCACTCCTGGGCATATATCTGGAGAAAACTATAATACATGCACCTCAATGTTCACTGCAGCACTATTTACAATAGCCAAGACATGGGAGCAACCTCAGTGTCCATCAACAGAGGAATGGATAAAGATGTGGTACATATATACAATGGAATGCTACTCAGCCATAAAAATAATAATGAAATAATGTCATTTACAGCGACAGGGATGGACCTAGAGATTATCATACTAAGCGAAGTAAGCCAGACAGAGAAAGACAAGTATCATATGCTATCACTTATATGTGGAATCTAAAAATATGATACAAGTGAACTTATATACAAAACAGAAATAGATTCACAGACATAGAAAGTACACTTATGGTTGCCAAAGGGAAGGGGTGGGTGATAAACTAGGAGTTTGGGATGAACACATACACACTACTATATATAAAACAGATAACCAACAAGGACCTACTGTATAGCACAGGGAACTATATTCAATATCTTGTAAGAACCTATAAAGGAAAAGAATCTGAAAATGAATATATGTGTGTATGTGTATATAACTGAAGCACTTTGCTGTACACCTGAAACTAACACAACATTGTAAATTAACTATACTTCAATTTTAAAAATAGGTGAAAATAAAAAAGAATGACAGGAAATATTGGAAGATAAAAAGAAAGAAAGGAAAACACCTCAGTGGCTACCCAGCTGCCAGATGGAAGGTTCGCAATCCCTCTGTCAATCGAGGGCAAGGTTGGGATCCTTAGGTTGCTGGTTTATAGGTTCTCAAAATAAAGCTATTTGCATGGTTGGAGAAGCAGTTTCTTCCAAGAAGAAGGCTGAAAGGGGGAAGTTTCTGAAAAGGTAGAATTCACCTGAATCTATTGATTCATCTAGATAGAGAACTAGAAATTGCAGCATCGTGATCCTATGAGTATCATATGAAAAGCTTCTTCCTAAATTCTTGATTTAAATATGGTACTTTTGGACCTTCTTCCTAGCTCTCTGAGACCCTGCAGGCTTAAAGGCTAACAATTCTGTGCAGGACAGCTGATGACATCAGAATCCTTAGGGCCTGGGCTTCATCTGCCTCATGCTGACATGCCCTTAAAGAGCCGAACCCAACAGCAAATTTAATAAATCCCACACATTGTAGTATGTAGTCCAAATCTAGTGTGTCCCACTGGTGGATTTTGTTTTATCACGCTTTAAGCAGTCTCTCTGGAACTCTCTGAGTAACTATGCTTTTTTATTCTTTTTATTTTTAACAAATTCATGTTCACTGATCCATAGATGTTGTGATACCATCATAAATCCTTACAATACCAGGAGTGCCTTCAGAGATTTTATTTTTGGTTGCTCCCAGTATTCTCATCTACTTTGATGTGAAGCAAAGCCTTTACACAAAATTCAAAGGGCTACAACATTGAAAGGATTACAACGGCAAAATGTCAACAATTTTGCACAATGAACTGAGAACTGTTTCTGAAAACTGCTCTCTTTATCAAAGGAGCATACACGTCTAGTTATTCGGAATCTGTGCCAATCTTCTTGCAATGCTGTCCTTAAGAGCGTGTAAAGGGCTTTTTGTTCCATTACAATGACTGAAACAATTTTAAAATAAAGTTGGAAATGACATTTCAATAAGTGAATTAAAAATGAAGGAGAGTGGCACCTAATTCATCATTTTTCCAAATTTATTTACCTGGATGTTCATTTGGATCAAACCACCAGAAAATGCCATATTGTCCCAGAGATACCCTAAAAATTTACACTAAAATAAAAATGGCTGCTTCAGAAATGTTTATATATATAATTTTTATTTTTGTCATATAATCTTTTCAATAACTGTAAAATTGTTACTTACTTTGGAGAATTCCTTAGTTTTCATCAAATGCGCATGAATGTCACTTCTTATAATCATTGATCTCAATTTTTTTTAAAAAATGAGTTCTAAGAAATGCACATAAGTATGCCTTGGGAATCCAGTTTTCATTTCAGCTGACCAGGCAAAACCTATGAAAAATTTAATGCTTGTGAAATCTAAAAAAATTCTGATTTTAAACAGGAAAATTATATCTACCTTATAACATACATTCAATAAATTTGAATATCATGTATTTAATATTCTATTTCAAATTTGCATATGATCCAAGTAATTAACAAAAGACCAACAATAGTTGGTCTAAAAACCACCTAAAAACACTTCAAATCTACCATATACTTTTATATAGAACTATTACTATATCATTTAAATATTAATTTTCACACAAATAAGTTCATATAAAAACAACTTAGGTCTGCAGGCCAATGGGTAAAAAGGTCTGCAGGCCAATGGGTAAAAAGTCAAAATTACAAAATACTAATTTCTATTTAGTACTGGTCTGAAGTTCTTGATTTTCCAAAAAGCAAAAGGAGAAAAAGTAAAGGAGGGAGAAAACCAAAATTCCAGAAGCACCCACCACGTTCCAGTCCTTTATGGATGGTCCTATACTTGGTCCTTTATATCAAGTTATTTCATTGCAAGAGTAATTGCATGGGATAGACTCTTACACATGAGAATAATCTAGGCATAGGTATCACTTTAACTTAGCCAATTTCTGACAGCTAAACTTGTAGTAAATACAATTTGGTTTTCCCCAGTGTCATGCATTTTTGGTAATCTCACAATTTTCCAAAGACCTATAGGAAACAAACCTATTTAGTTTTATTTACTCCATCATTTTCAAATTCATTTGACCACAGTACCCTTTCATTTTCCTACAATTAGATGTTAAAGGAACAATGAACTATACCAGTCTTTCTGGTGTGGGTAAATTGAACATATTACTGGAAAATACAAACCATACAATATGTCAAGGACACTCAAAACAAGCCCCTAGGAAGGAACCTTGATCTAGTATAATGCTGCATTTCACCTCTTGGCTTTTTAATGTTCTCAGACTCTCAACTTGTTTCAAACAATTCCCGATAACCTGTTATGGCTTAATTGGCTACCCTCTCTAGCAATGTTTTCAAATTAAGGAAGGGAATAGTGAGAATTCCCTCCTTTAACGCAAAGGTAAGATCTGCTGGAGGACTTACAGGGCTCCATTGGAGTAGCTAAGCTTTTCAGGTACACCTCAAAACCCAGCACCCCCAAGATTACCTGATCAGCGTATCTTGGGTCTTGGACACCCACATGACCCAACTGCATCTTTTTTTTTTTTTTTGATTTTGATTTTCATCTTTTTTTTTTTTAACATCTTTATTGGAGTATAATTGCTTTACAATGGTGTGTTAGTTTCTGCTTTATAACAAAGTGAATCAGCTATACATATACATATATCCCCAATTACATCTTCATTCCCTCTTTAGAAAATGTGAATAACAAGATGCCACTTTCCACAGATGTACAGAAATGCTTAACAATTGAGGGAACAGTTTCTAACACAATTTGAGCTGTGCATACAAAGATGTAGAAGAAAAGGTCTAAAAATGTAAGGTACTCCCATCTGGTAAAGTCAGTGATTTTGGTTAAAGTATACGTTTCCATTTAAAAAGAAAATAGCATCAACAGTGTAATGTGCAACTTAGTAAATCCAAAACACATTCTATGAAAATGACTTTTTTTATTAAATCAGGAAGAAACTAAAAATGTCTTTGACTATGAGTTTGCTAAAGTATGGCATGGTTACCATAATTTCCACATTTAAACATGAAATAAATGTATGATTTTGGTTTGTCGAAGTGAATATTAGGAAGCCAGAGGCAATTTAAATTGAGATAGTCTCCCATTTTCCTGTTATTGCATTGTCACAAAATGGTCAGCAGAATAAACAAGAATATGTTAACAGAATTTCAACTCTAATTTTATCACAAAGCCCTGCATTAGTCGGGTGTTTTCCTCTGCATTATTCTGTGTGAAATACTGTGTTAAAATGTGACTTTGAAAAATTCAAGTCAAAGTTTTCAGAAACTACACGCATTCACAACTCTCCAAATATTTACTTACTTTGCTAAATTAAAAACATGCTGTTTTTCTAAAATAATTCAGTTACTCTAATACTTCTATTATGGGCCCAACCTCTGCTAAAGACACTGTAGGAGAACACACACACACAAAGTATATATACCATGGTCCCTGCCCTCACAGAACTTACAATTCAATTATGAATTAAAATAACAAGAATAGTAATGGTTGAACACGTCACTACAGTGTAGATCCTTGATGTTCATGACAAAGGCATTCATCTGGAGAGCCTCATGGATCCTAAAATATCAGGCTCTCCCTAAAGCCCTCCTGTGTTACAGAGATGGAGTAACACACCAGCTAAGTGACTCTGAGAAGTGAAACAGAAAGAGGAGAAATGATGAACGGGACCTTCATGAATGCCCAAGTCTACTTCAAATCGCTTGTAAAACTGTGTGATGCTGGCAGTAATGCTAATATAATTCAGAAAGTATGGATATGTACAATCATATATTCGCAACGAATATTATTGCACACTTACTATGTATCTGGTAACTGTTCTTAGCATTGGAGATATAGCAGCAAATACAGGATACAAAGGCTATTCTCTCACGAAGCTGACATTCTAGTGGGAGAAGACAGAGAGTAAATCAATAAATACTGAATTTGTCAGGTTATGCTGTGAGTGCCGGGGGCAGAGGCACTGCTGGAAACGGGGATTGGTTGCTCTTTATATGGAATGGTCAGGAAATACCTCTTTGTGACTTTGATATTTGAGTAGAGAACTAAAGATGTCAAAGAGAAGACCTCGCCAAGAAAAGAGGAAAGCACATGCAAAGGCCCTGAGGTGACAGTGATGTTAGCAAATTTGAGGAATAGCAAGGAGGGTGGTGTGGCAGGACTGAAGTGCAAAGGGCAGAGGTGAGAAATGAGGTCAGAAAGAGACACGTACATGGGGTAAGGGCAGCAAGAGCCAACTGTGCTGGGCCTCAATCAAACATGGGCTGGAGTCTTACTTGAAAGTGTCATGACATGGGATACCTTTGTACAGATACTGAAGGATAAATGAGATTTATCTAACTTGAAGGAAAGGAAATTTGAGATTCATGCTTATGTCTGTTTGCTCTCTATTTTTAGATCTTTCTGGTACTTCTGAGAACACTAAAAGAAAGACCAATGCTTGTGCTCAGACTTTTATTCAAAATGAATCATCCATTCCTGGCCATTTTTTTCCCACCAGAACATCTTGGAGCCCACTGAATTCATATGGCCAGTTCACTGGCTTTCTAACTTTCTTCACTTTATTCAAATCTCTCAGAAAATGAGAATGTATAGTAAAATGAGTCACATATGGCTCCACGTGAAAGGAAAACTTCTCAAAAACTATTTAAACATCTGATTAAATTTTTTTAAAATCCATTGTGGCCTCAGTCGGCTACCAGCTTATAGTAGCAGAAACTTTAAGAATGTAAGAAGGTGAATTTTCATACACCTGTCTGATAAAGGCATTCAAGCATGGTTTGGAAAAAAGGTGAGAACTAATCAAGCAAGGTGATCTCACCCTAAATATACATTAATTTATGAGATGTTAACAGCATGGGAATTAACCTATGAAATAGCTGCTCACTTTATTAAGCAAAGAGGACCGAAATGTGCTACTCTCATCATAACAAAAAAATGAAATACATCATACTGCAAGGCAACTAGGCAATGACTGAAATGGGTTTTATAAGGACAACATGCCTACTGAATGGCCCAGCCCATTTCAAGTTCAAGAGACTAAATCAAGAACTAAATTTCAAACTGATTTCTTGAGCCTTCATAAGCATATATGGAAAATTGATTTCTCTTTCTACTCTTCAATTTTCTCAGCTATTCATTGAGGAAAATTCCATTTCACTACTTCCCAAGGGGTATGTTTTGGAGTTGTTCATGTCTGTGACTGCTAAATATTATGGTTTTCTCTGCTGTGTCTATAACCTCAAAACAGTTATTTGCAAATTCCAAGGCACACACACACACACACACACACACACAAAATCCATGCATCCTAGTTTCATTTATTAGAAATCTCCTAAAAGGTCATTGGAGTGCATAGCCCAGTATCCTGAATATCATTTTGTGAGGTCTGGGATTCCTCATGGATTTTTCTGTTGAATTTATACAAATGAAAAAAAAAAAAAAATCTGAGCAGTCATTTGGGAATGGGAGTTTAAAAATTCTGCAACCTTCATAAAGCCTTTCTCAATCAGGTACATAAAAGTGATGTCTCCCTTCCTTGAAATCTTCTAGCAGTTATGGCCTGTATTAGTCATTTGTCAATTTATTTTATACTTCTCTTTGATAGTTCTTCTAGTCTTTGTATTTAAGTATTATTTTTAATATTTTATTGTTACATTTCTCGATACTTAGGACTTATCTAACCAGATTTTTAACCTTTACAAGATTAAAGATTAAAACTGTAACATCTATGCAATTCCTTGCCCACCTAGGCATTTCCAGATAGGAAATATCTGGAATACAGCAGCTATGCCTTCCAACAATAAGTTGATTAGATTTTTGATTTCAGATACATTGTTGGAAAAAAGTCCACAGCTGACACAGCTGCTGATACTAAAGCAACTACATCTTCCAAAAATATTCACAAGAGCCTGAATAAGTCAACCTATAAGGATAATCACAATTTTTACACAATTGAAGATATAAAAGCTGTACATTGAGGAGGATTCTGGAAAATAGCAGAGTAGGAACCACCTGGAATCTATCTCCCCACCTAGACAACAATTGCACCAGCAGAACCTATCTACTATAACTATTTTAGAACTCTGAAGGCTTGAAACTTCCAGGGTGAAGCAATTAAAGGCATCCAAATTGGAAAGGAAAAAATAAAATTATCTCCATATGCAGATGATGTGATTTTATATGGGGAAAACCCTAAAGATTCCACAAAAAAAACCTGTTAGAACTAGTTCAGCAAAGTAGCAGCATGCAAAGTTAACACGCAAAAATCACTTGCATGTCTGAACACTAACAATGAAAAATATGAAAAGGAAATCATAAAAACAATTCAGTTTACTAGAGCATCAAAAATAATAAAATACTTAGGAGTGAACTTAACCAAGGAAGTGAAAGACTTGCGCAATGAAAACTACAAAACAGTGCTTTAAAAAATCAGTGAAGACATAAATAAATAGAAGCACATCCCACGTTCATGGATTGGAAGATTCAATATTAAGATGTCAATACTACACTAAGCAATCTACAGATTCAATATAATCCCTATCAAAATTTCAGTGACTTTTTTTTGCAGAAGTAGACACACCTATCTTAAAATTCATATGGAATCTCAAGGGACCATGAATAACCAAAACAATCTTTAAAAAGAAGAACAAAGCTGGAGGGCTCATACTTCTTGATTTCAAAAGTTACTATAAAGCTACAGTCATCAAAGCAGTGCATTACTGGCATAAAGACAGACGTATAAAAAAGTGGAATAGAATAGAGAGCCCAGGAATAAACCCTCACATATCTGGTCAAATGATTTTTGACAAGGGTGTCAAGATCATTCAATGGGGAAAGGACAGTATTTTCAATAAACGGTGTTGGGAAAATTGGATATCAACATGCAAAAGAATGAAGCTGGACCCTTATCTAACACCACATACAAACATTAACTCAGAATGGATCTAATAGTTAAATGTAAGACCTACAGCTATAAAACTGTTAAAAGAAAATATAAGACAAAAGTAACTAAGAGGATTTTCTTGTTTAATTTTTTTAAAGGAAACTCAGAACATTTAGCCCAACCTTATTAGTTTATTAAACAAACTCCACTGCATGCATTTCTGTGGACCACCTTTATTTGTCTACTTCTGTTCTACTCTTAGTATGTTTCTATTTATGTTTTGTTTTATTACATTGTATGTGTTTATGCAGCTGCAAAACGTTTTAGAAGTTATCTAAATACATGAACAAGGTACATTAGGTAATGCTGGGCATTGACAGATTTCCTTAAGGATTACCCAGTTCAATGATTGGGTTTTTTTTTTTTTTCATCAATAAGCAAGAGAAGAAAAGAAGTTAAATGCAAAAAGTCAGTTGATCATATTTTTCACTTTATATTTTTAATTGAAGTATAGTTAATTTACGATGTTGTTTTAGTTTTAGGTGTATATATATAAATATATTCTTATGTTGTTCACTTTTGATTGTTGTGTCGTTAAATAGAAAATGTGTAATTTGGGCAGTGGTTTACGAAATAAAATATTTTCCTGCATTAAAGTAAGCAGGATCTTACAAAGGCATTGCTGTAGAATAGGGACATATAACTGCAAAGAATTAAGAAAAGGCTATAATTAATGATTTTCTTTAGCCCTCTCTGTGTCACTCATCCACCATGAATGTCATGATTTTCTCATTTCACTGAGTTTAGCAGGAAACCAAAATTCCTGGAAAAGCTGAGTTCTTCATCTTACCCCTTTCACTTTACGATTCTCTTAACAGCTTGGACAATACAGTTTTGTTCACGTGGGAATATCCCCCAAGTCACAGAGGTTGAGATTTTGACCCATGCCTCTTACTTCACAGAAGAGATCCCACTGCACCTGGTGTACAAATTAATGTTTTTAAAGTCCTCACCCGCCAGCAAACACATTAACTTTTTAAATTGTGACTGAGTCATTTCTTCGAAACTTTCTCAGAAAAATGCTGATCCTAACAGATTTGCTTTCAAAAAATCTGGATATGATTTCCATAACATTTTGAGGGCAAAATGCCAAACGCTCAGAACTATTAAAGATAAAGAGCAAGCAGACGAACAAAAAATATTATCAGCTATAAAAGTCACCGACTGGGAGAGCTTCACAGTTAACTCTTGCATTTCTTCAGCTATGGACTTATCTGGATCAGCTTCTTCAATAAATCTGATTATTCTTTGATCTTAAAAGGAATCACAGTGTTATTTGAATGGAGAGAAGATTGATATTTCACTTGTCGTGGAGAAGGAGGTCCTGTGACTTTACTTAAGGCATCACCACCTGTATGTAGTCTCATCAGGGTCTCTATTTCCTTATTTGGGTGATGGGTAAGCTTTGTGGACATTTATTGAGCCATACGGTTATGCTTTGTATGCTTTTGATAAGTAAATTATAACCCCCCAAAATTATTAAATGTTTTTAAATAAGTGATCTTGATAGAAATCTTTTAGGTACATACCAACCTGAGAGATGTACTGAATCCTCCATGTTTTGAAATTCATATCAAATTTATTATAGGCAGTAATGATTTAGTGTATGGTTCACTTAGGCATCTTGTTTCCCTTCCTCTCTTTTCTTTAAACTACTTGCTACTTAGTATATCCTCTTCCAGATGGACAAGAGAAGGAAAAATAAGATCAAAGTAACCTAAGGCTTTATACTACCATGATGGGTGTACCAAAAGTCTCTCATTTTTGTAAAGGAGGTAAAATATATTTGCCAGGGAATTCCCTGGCAGTCCAGTGATTAGGACTCCGAGCTTTCACTGCCGAGGGTGCAGGTTCAATCCCTGGTCAGAGAACTAAGATCCTGCAAACCTCACAGCGTGACCAAAAATAAATAAATAAATAAATAATAAACTATACTTGCCAAAGAGAAATTGGGTGATTATCAGTGGGATTCCATGATTCATTCTAATGCTCACTCATTTGTATGATACTCAAGAAGTATTCAGAAATAAAATTCTGACACCTGTACAAGATCTATTAATAATTTGTTTCATATTCAGAAGTCCCATCAGTTACTCTGGGTTTCCCTTTTCCTACTTTGAATGCTGTACCAAAAAACTTCCCCCCTCCTTGATTTGTTCTTCTTTTTTGGTTCTAGAAAGGATATGGCAGAGCTAATCAGTTCTTACCATGATCTTCACTCATTTTTACTTTGATTTTCCAGATTCCACCTCGTAGGGCACATGTCATATGGTCCCATGTGCTTCTCTTTATCTTCATGGGTTAAGAAATCTACCAGGGGTCAATCTGAGTGACAGTATATATATTTTTCTAACCAAGGAATTCAATCTATGTGGGATTTAGGTCTACTTACAGGAAGTATGCATAAAATGCAATCAGTTGAAGTGTGTGTGTGTGTGTGTGTGTGTGTGTGTGTGTGAGAGAGAGAGAGAGAGAGAGACAGAGAGAGGAAGGGAGGGAGGGAGTTAAGGAGAGAAGCAGGGACAGAGGGAGACAGAGACAGAGTAAGCATTGGAACCCCGTTTCTTGGATGCTGATCATTTCACACATCTATTACACCTACTAAATTCCCATTCAGAAGCTATTGACTTTACAGACCGTTCTCACTGATATCCAACAAAAACAAGTTACAAACTATTAAGCCTTTTATGGCGATAAAGCACATTGATATATATTACCTCATGTGATCATTACAACCACCCTTTCATAAATGTAGGCGGACTCTCATTAACCTATCAAAGCCATGGGAAAGAAACTTTTCAGTTAGTGCTTTAAAAAAAAAAAAAAAAGCAGTTACCATGGGAAGCATTGCTTGTAGTACAAAACCAATGGAAATGTCAAAAACTTTGTTTGACTGAAAATGTATAGAGTTGCTGAAAAGCCTGTTTAAATAATTCCTCCTTATATTTTTTAAACTGACTTTTTAAACCTAGCAAATAAAATACAGTTGACCCTTGAACAACATGGGTTTGGATTGCATAGGTCCACTGACATGTGGATTTTTTTTCAATAGTAAATACTGCAGCACTACACAATCCATGGTTGGTTGAATCCGTGGATGTGGTACCATGGATATGGAGGGGTCACCTATACAATGGACTAACTCTAAGTTATACTCAGATTTTCAACTGCTCACAGAGTTGAATCCCCCGCTTTGTTCAAGGGTCAACTGTAGACTAAAAGGTTCAAATCAAACCAATCATTGGGATTTTCAGAACATCTTCCACAATTAGAAATGTTTTTCTCTTCCTTAAGAACCTATGTTAATAGAGAGATGATAAGGTTGGTCTGAACTATCTAGATTAACCTCACTCACACCATATTCACAGATTATTGATTCCTCCATTTTAGATTATTATTCAAAGCAATAATAAAAAATTCAACTCAATTTTAAGTGGGCAGTTCTTTAAGATGTGAAAGTTCTATTTTAAAATATGACCCTAGCTTTTTCCAGTGTTGTATGATATTTATCAAAAAAGGTGTCATAAACTGCATGAAAATTTAAACTGTGATGAATTACTTATGAGATTAGCAGATTTCAAGTATTAATGGACTAAATTAAAGCTATAACTTTGTCAACACAAAGTGCCTTTCACATATGTTATTAATAAAGGAGCTATTTGGGACTTGATTTTTTTACTAGCTCTCCAGTGTTAGATTGTGAGATCCATATCACAAATATGATAGATATTCTTAATCAGTGATACTAGAATTCTCATTAGGTACTCATTAAACTCCTGCACCTTAGAATAACCTTGAGAAGTACATTAGACACTAATGAGTATATGCTTTCATTGTACAGTCCTTATTAATGACAATGGAATTTACGTGCCTGCAGTAAGCAAAGACAGTATAGATAAACTATAAAAATAATAGCAGTTAAAACTTCATACCGCAAGACCAAAATAAAATATATATTTGTTGATTTGTTAAAATAAAACTCTCTGCATAAATATGGTATAAAAAGTAGTTAAAAGAAAAAACTTCCAGACATTTAAAAATACTTAAATGTTTGTAGATAAAAAATGAAAAACCACCTGGATTTTTCAGAACAAGAATAATTTTTCAAAAACAAAGCAGTAGTTTTGGATTCTGTGAGATGTTAGTCAAGTTTCTCAACTTATTTAATAAGCAATACCCTTGATGAATGGATAAACCACTAATCTCACTACTGCCCTTTCTGATTTTTGTTTATCGTTGTTATAGTTTTTCTTATTTAAAATAAGCCCATGCTCAGAAATGCTTTGCTGTGGGGAAAGACATTCTAAAGGTCAAATTAAACCATGAGTCGGAGGTAATAAGAACCTGTCTATTTACTTCCTTTTGATTTTGAACACAAGTAGCTAAATCATTTTCATAAATTACTATGCAAACTATTTTTCAAGTTGATCTGCAATTGAGATTTCCTAAAACTTCTGATGGTCCTACTCATGAAATATCGTTGTCTTTCAGGAATTTCTTTTTCCTTGGTACCTAAATTGCTCTAATGTACTTAAATTCCATTTCTTCTTGAATCCTCTTTAGAGACGAGGAAAATAAGGTCACCATCTTGGAAGAGTAGAATCTTAGATCTGAAAGCTGTTGAAAAGATCAGCTACCTGCCATATAGTAGTCATTCTTCTTGCATATCTCTAGCACTGAGAAACTTAGCACTACAGAAGGGAGCTCGCTCCAATTGTTAAAACATTCTTTCTTTTAATTAGCTGAAATCTACTCTGTGGGTAATTTCTGCTCCCAAAACCTAGGTCTGAAAGCCCAGGGGAATAAGTGTTAATTCCTCCTCTACATAACAGACCTCAAACGCAGTAAGGCTTGTTTCTGTGCTGATGTCCCCTTTTTCCCACTGAACATCCACGGCACCCTCGACCATTGCTTATGTAGGATCGGGTTCATTACCCACTGACCTCTAGCAGAGATGTTAGAGAGATGCTCTCCTGCTTCAGTAAGGCACCTAGAATTAATCACAGTTTTCCTGGTGTGGGTTTAGTTGTGCTGAGTGCAGGGAGCTTATTATCTTCTGTGAAAAGGATACCATTCTTCTATTAATGCAGCCTAAGATTACATTAGATCTTTCACCGGCCTCATCACCTTGGGTCACCCTCCATGTCCGTGGTAATAACCAGAAGGGAATTGAGAGGAACTTTTAACAGAGCGTCTAATCTGCCCTCCTGATCCCTTGGTCAAAGAGCAGTGCTTTTATACCTGGCTATCTGGAAACCTATATAAATGGGTCGTTAAAAACATTGTCGCTTTTGAGCCACTAAAAGAGGGGGCAAAAAGATTGTCCAAACACCTCTTCATTCATTCCTGTCCTCACAAATTCAGAGTTTAATACTGAGCCATAGCCTTGTGTCCGGCTGGGACAGACACTGGAATCTCAAGTCCCAGGTTTCTCCAATAATATAAGCAAATCACCAGTAACGAACTGCACAGAGTGTGATGACAATTTGTAGCAGTGATGTGAGGGCACAGACCAGAAACACCCAACTCAGCCCAAGTCAGATGAAGCGGGGAGGCGTCACGGAGAATTCTATTCTGACTTCAGTCTTAAAGGAAAAATGCAGGTTTTCATGGATCCCACTCATTAGTGCCTTAGAACAGTGCCTGGGTGCTGAAAAATAAAGGAATGAAGGGAATTCTCCAGCGGTCCAGTGGTTAAGACTCTGCGCTTTCATTGCCGAGGCTCGATCCCTGGTTGGGGAATGAAGACCCCACAAGCCACGGTGGTGCAGCAAAAAAAGGAATGAAAATGTAAAATAACACAAATTTAAGCGGTGGATGAGTTAATTAACTGATGGATGGATTGATTAATTAATTAGAAATAAAGAGTATTTCAGGCACTACGTGCCTGTCAGGAAGACGAGAGTCTAAACTAGTCATTGAGAGGTAAGTAGTCTGGTTAAGTTACAGCTGGTGCTTGTGCAGGTAGAACACGAAATGGGACTAGAGAAGTGGGCAGTGGAGAGAGAAACGCGAGGGGAGTGACCAGACGTGCAAGAACCAGCCAGCATCACTCCTGCAAAAGTCCAAGCGGGAAAGAGAGAAGGGAAGAGAGGTGGGGACAGGTCTGAGAGATGCTGAGGACCCGACAGATGTCAGAAGTAAGGGATAGACATCCTAATTCCTTCATTTCTTGCTTGGACTGCTGTAAAGAAGAAGATTGCAATTATCAACCACAGGTAGAGCAGAGTTTGAAAGTGGGGAGGATGACAAATCCAGTTTGATTTGGATTAAATGAAAGGATGAAATAATGCCATTTGCAGCAACATGGATGGACCTAGACATTCTCGTTCTAAGTGAAATCAGACAGACAAAGACAAATATCGTATGATATCGCTTATACATGGAATCTAAAAAAAAAGGCTACAAAAGAACTTACGGACAAAATAGAAATAGACTCACAGACATAGAAAACAAACTTATGGTTACCAAAAGGGGAAAGGGGGCGATAAATTAAGAGACTGGGATTAGCATATACACACTACTAGATATAAAATACGTAACTTACAAGGACCTACTGTATAGCACAGGAAAATATACTCAATATTTTGTAATAACCTATAAGGAAAAGAATCTGAAAAAGAATACACACACACACACATATATACTGTGTGTGTGTGTATGTGTGTGTGTGTATAACTGAATCACTGTGCTGTACATCTGAAACTAACACAACATTGTAAATCAACTATACTTCAATAGAAATAAATAAAGTGAAACAAATTAAAGATGGAGTATTCACAGAAGATGTTCCTGAGGAATTCACCATCCACACCCAGTCTCCAGTTGGGGAGAGAGGTCTAAACACAGATATCTGCGTCATCAGAGTCAGAGCTGAAGTCCTTGGTGTGGGTGAGATTGTCCAGGAAAAGTGCATAGTGCAGAGAGAAAAATGCCAACGTCTGCAAGCCAGACTTCAGAAAGTAGTGAGAAAGGTTTCCTCGTTAAGATGGAGGGACTGAATATATGTGTATGTTGAGTAACAAAGCCCAGCTGAGCAGAAGTTGAAAACGGGGAGGACAGAATAATTAATGGATCAAAGCTTCTAGCATTTATCTATAGTTCTGAAAAGTTCTCCTATCTTTCAGACTGTAATCATAAAATGAGAACTTTATTCCCAAAGAATACATTTTTCTAAGAAATCAGCTAACAGGTTGTTTTCTGAATTATTAATTATGTTTCCTTTAGTCTCCTTCTCACATTCAGGGTCTCCACTCAGCTACCTTCTGATGCTAAAATTCCTCTCCTGAACCTTCTGGAGAAGCTAAGGATGGAAAAGAGGCAGGGTCCAAACATGGGCCTTGAGATGGAGTTGGGGTTTGACTCTCTGTCAGGTAGGAAGCTCTAACCAGTAATATTCAGCTGCTCTGGACCGCAGCATCCAGCCTTTACCAGAAGGTACTGGTGTCCAACAAGACACCTTGCATAAGACCTCAGTTATGCAGAACCCAAGGCCGCGGCTC
This sequence comes from Eschrichtius robustus, assembly GCF_028021215.1. Taxonomy (NCBI): domain Eukaryota; kingdom Metazoa; phylum Chordata; class Mammalia; order Artiodactyla; family Eschrichtiidae; genus Eschrichtius; species Eschrichtius robustus. Next base: position 73,645,539 of record NC_090841.1, on the reverse strand, counting down.
ATTCTGGATAGCTGGATGGTTTACCAACCTGCTCCCCACACCCCATGACTTTTTGTGTGGATTCGTCCCTAAAACCTGTCTACAAATATTTCTATCTTTATTTCTGTTTCTTAGCATGTTATAGTGAAAAAATAGAAGCCCTGAGGGGCATCCCCTTATCTTACCACCAGCAAAGTCACCAGCCTTCTCCGTATCTGTTCCCTGCCATCCCTCTTTATACCCTGGGCAAGTGCCTCAGATGGCATCACAACCTACCCATCCTTTGTGCTCTGGACCCCACCCTCACTCACTCACCTTCACGAAGACTTTGCCCGGCTATTCTCAGAAATTATCCCATCTCTCCCCTCTCTTCTACATTCTTACATTCTCCCTCACTACTAGAACTTTCCCTTTAAAATACAAATATACTATACAACTCCCACCTGACACTTAACATGCAAATAAACACCTTGACAAGCCAAGGTCTACACTCGCCTTTATGGTGTAACCTCAGACGAGTGTGACTGTTCCTGCTGCCTCTACTCTCACCTCCCACTTTCTCTACCACTGATGGTGCAATCTGATGTCCAATTTTTCAATAGAATTCCAAGTGGATTTTTATTCTTTCCATAAACTGATCAAATCACGATCGCCAGGGAGCCCCATGTTGGAAGATCCAGTGGCCCCTCTTCAACCGTCGTGATTTTTGACCTTCCACAAACATCTGATTAAGGCACGCTTTCTTCTGTTGGTTTCCACAACCCTCTGAAGTTTCTGACTTACCTTACCGACTGCCCCTTCTTGCCTTTCCCTTGTTCATTTCTCCTCTTCCTTGCATGATCTCCATTTTGATGTGTGTTGCAAATCCTACACTCAACATTGTAAAATGGAGTTTGTCCTTTACACCCCAAATTCTCTCAATATTCCCCATTTCAGTAAACAGCACCGCCAGCTGTCTGCACAGTTGCTCAAGTGCCCGCGAATCTTCCTTGATGCCTCCCTCTCTTCCCTTCACCCCACACGTGGAATCTGCCAGCAAATCCCTCCAGCTCTACTTCTGCAATATACTTGAACTTCACCACTTCTCCCCACCCCCACTCCCTCCCCCTGGGCCCGCCACCAACCTATCCTGCCTGGCCTTTCCTAACTACCTGATAAGCTCTCTTCTTGTGCCTTTACTTCCCTGCAATCCAGAGTAACCTTTTTTAACCTTTTTCAAACTAAGTCGGTCTCCTGAATAAAACTCTCCAATGTCTTCCCATTTCACAAAGAATAAAATCCAAACTCCATATCAGGGTCTTATATACGGTCCCAGCCTCCTCCCCTACTTCAGTCTAGAATTCTCTCTACTCACCATGCTTCACTTTAGCCACAGGAGCCCTTCAGTTCCTTGAAATTACAAAGCCCGTGCTGACCTCAGGGCCTTTGCATGTATAGTCTCTCTGCCTGGAGCACCCCTCCCTACAGGCTTAACATGGCTGCTGCTTCTGTGCATTCAGGTCTCTGCTGAAAGGTCACCACTATTAACAGTCTTCCCTAATCTAGACTCTTCTGCCCCAGCTGTAAGCTGGGTCTCCATCCCACTATCTTGTTTCCTTCATCTCACTTTTTGCTATCTGAAATTAATCTTCTTTCTTATACTGTCATCTGTCTCTCTCCACTAGAATATAAATTCAATGAAGCCAGGTATCGTGTCTGTTTGAGTCAATTCTGGGTCTCTCCAGTGCCTGGCATATATGAAGGGCTTCAGAAATAATAAATCAATGGTTAATCAGGGATCAATGTTGCCTGGCTTTGATTCTGCCATTCCTGCTAAATCAAAATAACATTTGTGGTGATAATAGCTGTTGTCCCTTACATGCTGACAAACTCATGACCTGGTCGAGGTGTTGGAACACCTCTGATTTAGAAGTGTAAAGACGGACACGGAACCTGAAGGAATGTATTTTGACACAGAGTCCGCCCGGGACGGTGTAAACACCTTAACACATGACCTGTCCCCATGACATTAAATAGTTTTTAGAATTTTAAGCACTGCTGACTATTGTTTTACAGTTAACATCTCCAGGTCCACAAACGGAGGCATAAAAGGCAGCGTGACGCTGACTCCAGCAGAAGTTTTAATGGAGTGGCCACGATCATTAGTCCAGTATCCCGACCACTCAAGTTCCCTAAGCTCGGGAGCTGCACGGCTGGTTGTGAGTCCCTCTCCGCCTGTATTCCCACAGTGACTAGAGCTCTTAGATTAGAACACAGGGGATCTAGAGACTGTCGTACAGAGTGAAGTAAGTCAGAAAGAGAAAAACAAATATCCTATATTAACGCAAATATGTGGAATCTAGAAAAATGGTACAGATGAACCGGTTTGCAGGGCAGAAATAAGAGACACAGATGTAGAGAACAAACGTATGGACACCAAGGGGAGAAAGCGGCAGGGGTGGTGTTGGTGGTGGGATGAATTGGGAGATTGGGATTGACATGTATACACTAATATGTATGAAATGGATAACTACTAAGAACCTGCTGTATAAAAAAATAAATAAAATTAAATTAAAAAACAACAACACAGGGGCCTACGCTTGTCTTAGGGGAGCGAGTTGCAGAGAGCCAGGAGGGGTGTTGACAAGGCTTTGGGAGATGCTGGGAGCTGTACAGAGGAAAGGAACAGGTGAGAACTACTCAGTCCTCCTGCAAGAAAAGAAAGGAAGCATGGGGATCCAATTGGGACCTAACAAGCGGTAAAAACTAGATTTGCAGCCACAGGACCATGGTGCCTCCACGCTGCCCCCGCAGTGCTAACGGCCATGCGGGGTCAGAGCATCTCAGGATGAGGCTGCCCGCTCCTTGGCCTTGAACCTCAGAGTTAACGTGATGTTTCGGAACTCAGCTTTCTCATCTGTAAACAGGCATTCCAGGTCACTATTTTCTCATGAGGGTGCTGGAAGAATTAAATACTACTAATAAGTAAGGTTTTAGTAGATGACGGCTGTTATTATTGTTACACAGAAGAGCTTTGGTGTCTGATTTCTCCAGCTCTTCTGCTTCCATTTTTGCTGTTGCAGTGTCACCTCTCAGCGGATCTGCTTTGGGAAGCCCTTCTCTTCCATCAGACTCAACAGTTCTTATCTATATAGGGCCTGGTAACGTCTTAAGATTGAAAATAAATGTATGGTTTTTCATTTGCTCTCTGTCTTCTCCGTTATGCTGTAAGCTCCGGGAAAGCAGATGAAGTCTGTCCTGTTCACCCCACACCCTCACAGGCTCGCTTTGGCTTCAAGCCAACTTCCATTTGTCTCCTGACTCAATGAATATTTGTTGAAGGTTGTTGAGTGAATGGCTAGAAATCTGGTCATCAGACCCATCATCCTAGTGATAAGCGAAGATGTGAGTGAAAGTCAGGGGCTCCTTTATGAGGACCGTGCAGAAGCTTTAGTATGTGAACTTTTAAATAACCTCTCTCAGAAGCTTCTCGTCCTACTTCTGAGTAATTCAGTAGAAAGAGCTTCGAGGAACACGGACTGGGGAGGGGCCATTTCCCAACCTCTGTGACCTTGTGCCAGCCGACCACACTGGGCTTTAACTCCTTCATCTATACAATGGAAATAATGAGAGCAAACCCACAGGAATGCTGTCAAGACTAAGTGTGATACAGAAACAATTTCAGTTTTATTTTTAAGTGAGAGGAATCATTTTTAAAACAAATATGATAGGAAATCCCAAGATACAACAGAACAAGTGGAACTTCATGGAGGAGGGCTGGTACTTGGCATGTCCCCAGGAAACCTCATCAAAGACCAGAGCTCAGTGGCCCACAGTCAAAGCCACTGACACATAGACTGATGGAGAGTCTAATTGGCAAGCAGTGGACATTCATTCTCCCTTTTCTTGCTCCTCTTCATTCTATTTAGCTGAGGTTGCTTGATAAATAACTTATAGATCACAGGGCAGGGGAGGGGAGGGATACATGACTTTCCTCCAGTATGAAATTTAAGTTCTCATCTTAGAGTTACAGAAAATAAATTAGCATCTGCGCTGGCAATTCTCTAAGTTTAAAATTCTTAACATTGCATTAAAACAGAGATTCAGATCCTTAAACCCTAACTGCAGCCATGAAAGAAAGAACACTTGCTCAGTACTGTTTCACATCATCTTAACTAAAGTCATGTGGATAAAACTGAGCTCCACCCAGGGATAAAGCAAGAAGCATTATTTGATAACATCACAAGCGTGTGATTGGTGCAGGGCCCTTTCCGGTCCAAACAACCAGCAAAAAAATATTTTCACAGCTACAAGTTGACTGTGAAACACACAGGTGATAGTCAATTTTTTGTTGTTGTTTTTAATTTCTCCTCCATTGTAGGAGAGAGGGAGAGGGAGCTGGCTCCTGGCATTATCCGGCAGCTGAACCCAGTCTCGTGACTGGCATCTTTTTCTTCTCACCTCCTCAGACACAGATCACTAAGCTCTGCCGGAGGCTCGTGGGTCTGGCGTAAGCTCACCAGTCCCTGCTGCCATCTCAGCCCGGGAATCTCATCCAGTTCCTTGGCATCTCCCCTTCTTGAGCCGCCCCATCCACTGACTTCCTTGGCCTACAAATAAAACAGTCTGGCTCCACATGCACCCAGGGCACCAGAGATTAACCTTTGCATTTCTTTGTCTTTCAATTTAGCTGATGATGGTCTTTGGTTGGCACTTAATGGTGCTTCTCACTCTGCCAGAGGGCATTGCTTTATGTATTTTTTATACAAAACGTCGGCCATGGAGTCAGCATGGTAGGCGACCTGTACAGCCCGACAAGAGTGTCAGGATGCCTTATTTTTTTTCCCTCTCAGCTCATCAAGAGTGCTCCCAGCACCGCCATACAGAATTGCCCCTCTAGCCCACTGGCAGCTCAACATTTGCGAACAGTTCCTAGGAAGGCAGCAAAATGTTCAGCTAAAATTCTCTCTTATGAGGACAGAATGCCCAGCCTGAACAAGAGCTCAAAATATAGCCAGGAACTTTGTTGCTGTCTTTCATCCAAGTCTGCTCAGTCCCCGTGAGGAGGCATCCAAGACTGACAACCAACAAATTTACATCATCTTTTGAGTTTCCAAGTCTGAGAAAAGGGAGTGGCAGGAAGCCAAGTTTAGGTAAATCCTAACAATGCTGGTCATCCACAAGTTTAATTTTAAGGGGAAAAAAGAAATAGCAAGTGGTCGTAAATTGTTTCCTGCAGTTGATTTGGACAAAGCACAATAGGATATCATTACTTCGGTCCCTGCAATTCCTTTTATGCCAGCTGAGTACAGACCAGAACAAACCAACCCTTCTCTTAGCAAGGCAGGTCTTAAAGGAACTCAGCTGCAGCTTACCGATCCCCCGTCTGCTTTGATCAGGAAAGCTAAGGAGCTGGCCTCCAGTCTCATTCCCACCAGGCTCCTTAGCCTGTCTGATGCAGAGCAATGTTCCCATGGGGTGAACACGTTGCATAAGAGACACAGGGGAAATTGTTCAGTGACAACCAAGGAAGGTTCTATGGCCTCAATCAGCCTCACAGTACGAGGAGACCCACATCACATCAGACACACTGAAAGGCAGTGGTGGCTTATCCCTCTTCCAGTGTGTTTCCTGTGCCCCAGAGTCAATGGACCGGCACGGCCTGGCTCCTTGGCTAGCTTTACCAAGAACACGGAGCAGTGTAGGAGGAGTCATAAAAAGAAGGAAAGGAGATGGAGGGATAAATCAGGAGGAAATGACCTGGGTGACAAAGGCAACAGAAAGAAAGCGTGCCCAGATCTTGAAGAAAGTGGCTCCTAGGGAGATGGTAATCCTCCTTCCATACTCAATGCTGCTGGCCTCTGTGCAGGACCCTAGAGGGGGCCTCAGGCAGCCTGGCGACCTCATTTCCCCTCTCAGTTAGTTGAACAGAGGGTATGGCAACCGATCCAAGATGGCGCTACCAGAGTTTCTCCCAGAGGTTTGGAATTTGGAAACAAAAGTGACACGTTCACATTCTTTTTGGAGGCCAGGATCTATGGCATGTGGGTGTAATAATAGCTAATGGTCACTGTTCTCGGGACTTTAAGGACAGGACTTGTTGGGTCAGGATGAGGGAGCATCTTCCACTCACCAACCGTGGAAGCAGAGAGAGCCACGTGCAGACACCTTAGAAGTGTCTTGGGTCCCAGACCAATTGTCTTCACGGGCAAGCTTGCCAGAGAATTCTCCCACTCTCCCAGATGACTGAAGTCTCCTTCTATTTCACAACCAAGTAAAAATCTGCCCCACCATTAAGCATGAAGCAGAAAGCACTGTCCTCCACCTATTCCTACAACAATATTTGTTGAACCAGCACTGTTCCAGGCACTAGCCAAAAACTGAACAATAGCAGCAACAATGCAGCTTTTGTAGAACTACATACTGGTGAGAACTGAGTAAGAATAAAGAAGATGATGTAGAAAGTAAATGATATAACCAGTTATAGTTGAGAGGGGAAAACTATTACAGGACAAGAATCATAAGTGTTGGAAGCAGTATTGAGATCTTAAATGTTGAAATTTTATGTTTCAAAGGACATTTGCTCAAGTGAGAAAGTATTTTAAGAAAGTGAGGAAGGAGCCATGTGGATATGTAGGGGGAAAGCATTCCAGGCAGATGAAGCAGCCAGTGCAAAGGCCCTGGGGTAGAAACAGCAAGGAGGCCAGTGTGGCCACGAAGAATGAGGGTGGGGAGAGTGGTGGAGTCGAGGTCAGAGCGGGAGAGGTGCTGATTGTGTAGGGCTTTGTAGGCCATTGTGAGGACATTATCTTTTGCTCTGAAATAAATCAGGAGCCACTGGAGGTGTTCAGTAGAGAAGTGACATTATCTGACTTACATTTCAACAGGATGGTACCCAATGCTCTGTTGAGAACATTGAAGAGGACCAAGGATGTTAAACAAAGCAGGAAGTTACTTGGGAAGCCTCCCAGGATTGATAACAGTGGCTTGGATCAGAGCTGTAGCAGGAAAGCTAGTGAGAGTTGTTTAGCTCTTAGAAATATTTTGAGGGTAGGGACCAAATCACTTCTTGATGTTAATTTACGTTACTATTTTTACATCATCCTCAATACTCTAACCATGCATTTATTCACCTTACCTTATTGAGCATCTACTTTGTGCTCAGCCCTGGGTTAAATTTTTTTAAGCAATGAAATATTTAAAGCAAGGATTCTAGACTCTATGGAATTTACAATCTAGTTTTGAGGTAAGAATGACAGCTATTTAAAGAATTATACTACTTGGGGTGGGGAGGAGTGATTATTGTCCTATAAAAATAAAAGATCAGCATGACAAAGGGTTCCTGCTCTTGAAGGTGTGAGACTTGCCCAACAGCTATAGGAGACTCCTGAAAAGAACTGCCTCCCAGTCTATGTGCCTATGACACAACCCCCAATGTAAGGGGGAAGAACAAATCTGACTCCATATTGGATCTGTTTCTTTTACTTTAACCTCTGCATTCTATTGCTTTTGCTGTAAGTTAAGAATATTGCCTCTAGCCTGAAATATACAGGATACCCTATTCTCAAGGCTCTGACCTTTAACGGTATTATGCTTTTTCATTCATATAGAGGTAAAAAGTTGCAGAACAGAGAATAACATTTGTCTTGTTGGGGGTTTGCTGGAACATCTTGACCTGACCTACATGGGCAGATGCAAGAACAAAGGATTCTGACACCAAGAAGTCTGCAACAACCAACCACACCCCAACCCCTTTTAGTGTAAAAGAAATCTGAATTCTAACTCAGGGAAGACAGTTCTTTGGGACACTAGTCCACCATCTTCTCGGTCTGCTGGATTTCCAAATAAAGTCAGTATTCCTTGCTCCAACAACTGGTCTCTCAATTCATTGTCCTGTTGTGCAGCAAGCAGTACAAGCTTGGACTCGGTGACACCAGCATTTATAACATGTTAGATATAACAGTGGCTCATTTAGAGAAGTTGTTAGCTACACTCCAATATAAAAATAGAAAGTTTAAAAGAAGTAAAGAAGTTTTTAGATTTGTTTTGTTTTGTTTTGTTTTGCAAAACTGTATTTGAGGAGATTACCCTTTTTGTCATAGAGGCTAAGATAGGAAGCCCAGCACTCCCTTCAGGAATGTAGGACTTTTCCTACAGATGCTGGGGTGTTGCAGGCAGACAGAACCTCAGGTGTCAGCCCTCTTTGGGAATTGCTTTGGTTGAAGAAGGAACCCAGGCCCCTTCTTCCAACTCAGGACAGCTCTGAAGGGTCATCTCAGCCTCAGAGCTCCCCATAGAGCTGCCTCTTCCTTGCATCTAAGCTCTTCCTATGAGTGACCCAAATCTCCCAGTAGCAAAGCAAGTATATATCTTTTTGTTTTTACCTTGGGACAGGTAAGAAACGTTTCCCATACCCTTTGAATTGAAAGACCCTGTCAGAGCCTTCCATTTAGTCTCTTCTTTTCCAGTTTATTTATCCATTCACCTACTGGAGGTCATCTTGGTTGCTTCCAAGTTTTGGCAACTATGAATAAAGCTGCTGTGTACATCAGTGTGTCGTTTGTGTGTGAACATAGTTTTAAATTCTTGATGAACACAGCACACAACACCTGTACATAGCACAATCCAGTGAGCTAGGTAGAGGGAGTTCTGTATTATATTCCTATCAGCTCTAGTTCCAGATTAAATTTTGTCTTTGAATGAACTTCTAGGACTTATTTTGTCAGGAAAAAAATAACTTTAAAACCCCAAATCTTTCCTTTTTGTCTATAGCTGCCAGGAAACATAAAGCTAAATTCAACAATTAGTTATAAATAAGAACACATTTCTACCGTCTGGAAACATCTTCTCCCTCTGATCTTATTTTTCAACCCAACTGTGCTTCTTTCCATGATGTTCAATCTTATAGGCCCCTCAAATCCCTTAGGAAGAAAATTGGCAAATAGTCTAGGAAAAGATATTTGCTGCAAGGGTTAATAATTTGTTAGGTATTTCCAGCTGGCTGAACTAGGGCCCAGAGACCACTAATACAGAAAACACACCTTAACTTCTGCAGCCTGAATAAGCTTTTTGCTTCATAGATCATTCAGAAGAGATGCAAATCTAGCTCCAAAAGCCTTGGGCAGTAATGTAGATTTTTACTGAAGTTGTCTTGAGGATACCAAGCAAGGTGAGGTGACACTATAGGGACAGAGCAAAACCTCTATAAACCTTGTCATTAATCTCTCACCCAGGAGTAGTCAGGACTCTGGGGATTACAATTTTTAGCGACTCAAATCAAATTAGCATGAGAAAATACAGGGTTTCTTTTCTCAAAAACCTGGAAACTCCAGGGGTGGATCTGCTCCTATCATGGCAGAATCCAGAGTCTCCAATGGTGTCATTAGGACTCTATGTCTCACTCTGTCCCTTGCCTCATCTTACCTTGGTTTTAGTACAGACAGGCTTTCACCACCTGGTGGCAAGGATGGCCACCAGTGACTGTGGGCTGACACAGTCTTTGCAGCTGTTGATCCCAGAGAAGAGAGCATTCCCTTTCCCAACAGTTCCAGAGAATGTCCAAGGAGCTCAACGACTGGCCCTTTTGGTTTTGTGTGCCCACCTCTATTATGGGGTGAAGATGCATCTACCTAACTCAAGCCACATGAAGCAGGTTCACTATAAGAAACAGTAGTTCTGATCGTAGAAGTGGAAAAAGGAGATGCAAACTGGGCATGTTACCAAACTCATGTTCAGCTGCTTGTTGTTCAAGAATCCAATACTGAGAGACAAGTGTTGGGTAGAAGGAAGGATAGCTTCATTGAGGAGACCGGCAATCCTGGGGAGAAGGTGGACTCATGTCCCAAAGAACCAGCTCCACCTTGCCCATCAGGGGGCAAGAGCTTTTAAAGGGGAGTTTCAGGGGTGTGTATGAGGAGGGACAGGGCTACATGCAGAGCAGCACCTTCAGCGTTGGCAGTCATCTTGAAATTGGTCATATGCATTGGTCTGATCAGTGTCATCTTGATTGTTTTAAGTACAGTTCATTTCCAGGGTCGGTTTCTTCTCACTTTTTGAGGCCAATTCTCTGAATTGTGGCAGCTTATATCATGACTATAGTCTGGTCACCATGTAGTTAAATTCTTCCACCTGGTGGGAGTTTCAGTATCTACAAACAGCTCAAAGGACATGGCTCAGAATATTATCTATAGCTCTTGAGGAGGAACTAAAGATCCTTGACTTTGCTTAATGGCTAAATTATTATTATTTTGCCTTGCTTGACTATTTCCCTTTGTTTCTGTATTTTTTCATTTCTCTGATTAAATTTTTTCTTTGGCTAAACTTTTTCTACAGAAAAAAGGCAGGCAGAGAAAATGGTGGGGGTGGGTGGTCTGTCCTGGGAGGGCCCCATAGGGTCCCGCTCCATTATAGACAGACAACAGCTATAATTACCAAGTTGACCACAGTCCCCAATTCCCCACAAGCCACAGAAGCTCCCCTTATGGTCTTAAAATTCTAGCCTCAACTTCCAACGCTTTGCTCTGATATTGTTTTGGTCACCATCATAATTAGAATTTATTCAGGCAAAAAATCATTTATGGATCCTAAAACTATTGAGTGAAGGTTGATGAGGAATAATATATTTACAATGTCTCCGAACACCTCCTGGCAAGTTCTATACTAATCACAGATGGGGAAATAGTGACTTCACAATGGAGAAATCTGGCTGAAACCACATGAAGCAGATGATCAAAGTTACCATCACAGATCACGGGACACTCGTCTGTCCCCCTCAGCAGACTGTGAAATTGTGGAGAACAGGGTCTAAGCCTCCTTCATCTTTGTCCCCCCAGATTCTTTAACACCACTTAGTAGCAAAGGCTGAGGGAACCAACATTTTTGGGAGCTAAATATGTATTCATAGTTTTCTGTCAGGTGGTACTTTTCCCATTTTACACAAGAAGAAGCTAGTGGCCAAAGGGAACAAGGAACGTCTTCAAGTTAATACAACCAGCGATTTCCAGGGTCCAAACTTGGGTCCAGATCTGCCTACCTCCAAAGCCCATGCTTTTTTCACTTTCTCACAAAGCTTTTGGTATGAAATCTAACCATGAAACAATTGAATTCATCAACTGCATGACAGAGATTTATGCATCAGAAGAATTGAGAACAAATGACTTTGTATAGGCAAGGAGTCACAAACTCAAAATCAGCGGTCCAGTCCGCTGCCGGCATGCGCAGATAAAAACCCAGTGTTGCCAGCTCTTCTGATATTTCATGGGGAGGAAGAGGTCTGAATGCGCGTGAAACCTTCCAGTTTTTAAACGTTAGCGGCTAATTTTTAAAAATGCGAAGTACTCAGCTGGCCAAACTAGACACATTTATGTGCCCTATCTGGTCTGTGGTCAGCAGTTTACAACCTCCAGCAGACAGCATCATTCTTATGATTCCTCATGTGGTCGGTGGTGGCCCTGCCTTCCCAGGGGAGGCTGGTGTGAGGGCTTCACCGGGTGTACCCATCCCGGGACTCCTCCCACAGTTAGGGACACAGCAGACAGAGCTGAGCCTTTGCTGAAGTCGGAGTGAAAGTATAGTAGGCTGACATGCTGGTTGGTGCTTCATAACCAATTATCTGGGCGTCAGAAGGACTGGAGGAGATCCCAGACACCTTAGTCAGCAACATCCAGGCCCACTGATTGACACTGCCCACCACTGGTCATGGGGCTTTGATTTAGTAACTCCCCTGTGCACCCCTGAAGTGACAACATCACCAAGAAATAACAATACATGCCTGTGAAATACATATTCCGAGTATCTATAATGCTCTGAGTTTATATTAAATTGACAAAAAAAAAAAAAAAGGAAAAAGAAATACAGTTGTCTAAAATCTTCACTCGGAAGAGAGAATTTAGAGCTTCCTTCCTTCACGTATTAAGGAAATACGACACGAAGTCCTTAATCAGATGGCCTAGGTTCAAATCTAGGTGTATCATGCATCACCTATGACTCTGGGGCAAGTTATTGGAGCTGTGTATTTTTCCTCATTTCTAATATGCAGATAATAACAGCATCTACCTTAGTGTGTTGTTGTGAGTTTCTGGTGGGGATTTGATGACACAAAAAGAGTATGTTTTATATGTTTATATGTTTTATATATTAACTTTATGAGACAGTGACTGATTAAGAATAATATAAGAAAATAACTAAAAGTATGGTCATAAATATTAACTTAAAAGTCTTAATTTGATAGAGCTGGAAATAGTTTCTCGCAAGTTTGTTTCCAATACAATAATTTGTTAAGAATCTCTTCACCAGTGGTTGAATGACGATAAGCAGCAAAGTCATTAGGATTCTGCCTAATTTTAAAGCAGATACTTTCTTTATAGAGAGTCCGAATGAAATAAAAGTAAATGGAAGATGATGGAAATGGCTATAGATACTTAAGAGAGTATTTTCCCCTGCACAAAAAGTGGATGTAACCATGACTCTGTACAGGGGTGATATAAAATATCAATTCAGGAAAAGGATGATAAAAACTTTTTTTAAAACATTTTGTCATATACCTCCCAGAACTGCTAAATTGCCTTTCTATTCTCAATAACACAAGTCAAAGGCCTCAAAGCCAGTATAAAGAATGTGAAACAATCCATCTCAGAAGCAGCACCTGATAGGAGAAAACAGGATTTCCAAATCAATTTGTCATGATCCAATATGGATTAAGCAGTTTGTTTTGACATTTCTCATTTGCTAAGTGCCAGCATGCCAAAGTAATCTTCCTGTGATACATACACAGACCAGAACATTTATTATTATTTATTTAGGGGATTTAGAGCCCCTTTTCCTCCAGAGAAGTCATTTGAAAGCAGAAATATTTTGAAATCAGGACTGCAGGTGGTTTCACCTGATAGTAGCTTAACCTCATCATTTCAATCCTTCAATGGAAAACCGTGCTGTACCACCTCAGACAAGGCAGGAAAGACCTTCCAGGTTTATGTAGCAAACAAAACTACCCCAGGGTAGTCTTGAATTCCACCCCTGATAGAGAGTGATGGAGAGTAATTTGTATTCTAGACCTTCCTAGCCCCATATACTATCCCTTCCCATTTGTCTTACTTTTGAACTGGGAACCAGTAGAGACTTAGAGACTCAGTAGGGACTCTTGAATAGAAACTAAACTGCAAGACACAGAATGGTATAATGACACGATCCCTCTTGGTGTCAGGCCAGTTTGAATGTGAATCATCGTGGTATTTCATCTATTAACTATTTGACAGGAAGCAAATTACATAACATTTCTGACCTTCAGTTTCCTCATCCAATGATATAATCCTTTCCTCATTGGATTACAGTGAACTTTAACTCAGATACTATAAGTACATTAACTAGTACAGTGCTCGGTCCACAGAACCTCAATAAACGTTTGTCCTTCCCCTCCCGGCGTTCCCCAATTCCCCTGGTCTCTCACTTTGTGAGTTTTACAGGGAGGGTGGGGGCAGGGGACGGGGAGGGTAGAGACAAAGAGAAAGGAGTGGACATCTTTCCAATGTGGCACGGATACATATTGCTTAATGTGATTCTCAGAGGCTCCATCCCCCAAAATGCCCTCTTCAACCCGTTTTAGGGAAATATTTAATACATCAAAGAAGATGAGAAAGAGAAGAGGGAAGAATCAGTGCAAGATGACCCTATCAGGGTAGGGATTTTACCTTGACATGGTGATAATCCATCTCTTAACTGGACAGCTAGGAAGGTTATTAGAGAAGGGACATTACCAGCATCTGAATCCCTGGTACCTCTTGCTGTGAGGGTTGGCTTACACAGGTGTTGCCATTTTCACTTGTGTATTTATATTTTTTTAACATTACATATGTCCATTATTTCTTGAGTGTATTGGCTTAAGTGCACATTAGAATTGCTATTTATGGTTTGATAATGAGAAAGGATGACTAAGATGCAGCTAGAGTGCATCTGCCTTAAAAATGAAGAGGTGGAGGAGATGGTGATGGAGGAAGGGGACAGATTCAAATATCTGTGTTTCCAGGTTGAAAAAAAGTAAGTGAAGTGAATTAAATACACACCCTTGTATAAGCTGATCTCTGCTTGGTAACCATAGAAAGAAGTATAACCTAGGACTCTCCCAAATCCAGAGCAGTGTCTCGCCTTCACCAACTCTGGGTTCTGAGCACAAGGGTCATAGGAGGGCCTGTGTGCTCAACACTGGGCTGAGTGTTTCCCATGTAGACCATGTTTAGTCTTCCCAGCAACACTCTGATGTCTTGCTAAGATCGGGAAACCAAAACTCAGATGTCATTGGTCCACACTGTCATTAATACTGTGAGCCTGGAAACCAAATCTTTTCTAGTTCTAAAATCTACACTCTTAATTTTATGTAAACTCCCTCCACCTCAAACTGTATCCTGCAGGATGGACAAAGTTTGGGTCTCCCCTGTTCCCACAGAAGACCCATGCTTGGAAGATTTGGGCTTGGAAAATAAGTGGTGGGTAAAAGTTCTGAAATGATAAGTACCTGAAAGAATTCTAAGGAGAGTCATGGGCCAAATAATTTCTATACGCCTAGTTGCCTGAATACACAGCTGAAAAGAAATTTGAGAGGCAGCTGTAAGATATGGGACAATAAAAAGAGTTTCAGACAAAGGATTACAGTCGTGAACTAAAAGAAGACTCCTCAAAAGAGTGAACCAGGCATTAGGAGAGAAAGGCAGAAGACAACCGCCTTTCTGCGATTCTGGTCGACCAGGTCTGCAATGCAGGCTCTGTCTGAAGCGCAGCCTGAGATGCTGGGTGGTTGAACTGAATGATCACTTGCATCCTCTGCTTCCCACAGAGCACATAACTCCATAGCTAGGAGAAGTGGATGTTGTCGGTGGAGACAACTGTGCACCCTGCTGCCACTTCTGCCCAGGAGACCTGATCTTGTTCCAAACGCCACACACCAAAAAGGACCCTCCATGGTCCTGACTATGTACAATGAAGTCCTGATTCAATGCTCTTAACAGCAAAAGAGATCGGCGAAGTGTTTGAAGTGTGTGAAGATCGGCGAAGTGTGTGTTTGACATTTTTCCTTCTACAGTGGGAGGCTGACTCTTCTACATATGGCCGTAAGATGGGGGATTCCTGAACACAGGCAGGGAAATCAAATACTGGACTGATGAAGGAATAGTAAATGTCCATTGCTGTCTTGTTTCAATTTATGTCACTCACTATGGCCTCCAAATACTACACAGACAGTCCCATAAAGCTGATCTCACTACATCATCAAACTCCAGACAGTTGCAGGATTCCCAGGCTTTCTGTGGAAAGCATAAATTGCTTCATAAGCCTATCGTGCCCTAAGATTGTCTGTGTTGGATCTGATGAAATCTCAAATTCCCTGACCTACCAGATTCCTCCCGAAAGTGATTGGAAATGTCTCAAACCATAGAGTTGTTTTGGGAATGGAACATTCCCAAAGAAATTACAGAACTCAATATATCCCAAGGTCATGCCACCATTTAAATCTGCGCCCCTGAACGATCCCATTGGGCCACGTTGTTGATCCATGTCCCCCATCTTGGACACTTTGCCCGACAGGACTACTGAAATCTTAGTCACTCTCAATCCTGGGGACCCCAGAATCCTACGTCATTTGCACGTAGCTGGCCTCATTCCACAGCATTTTTAAAATTTAGGTGTAGCTAAATTTAGCACCAGAAGAATGTGTGGATTAAAAAACTGTGTTGTGGTTTAAAAAGTGAGTCCTGATTTAAGACTGCATCTACCAGGTTTCAAATCCTAGCTCTACCACTCACTAGATTTTATGAGCTTGGACAAACTTCTCTAAACCTTATTTTTCTCATCTGTAAATTAGGGATGCCAATAGTCTCTGCCTCATAAGGTTTCTGAGAAGATATATAATTATGCATGTAAAAATACCTAAAATGGTTTCTGACATATTCAATGCCTTGACAATCCTATTATCAACTTTTTTTTGCTACAAAATTGAGACCTAAGAAGATTCAGTAACTTGTCCAAGATTATACAGCTATATTATATGCAGATGTGATTTTTCTAAATTTATTCCAAAGGGTTGGCTAAGGACTCTGATGGGTTATGGAAAAATAAATGAAAACAAAGAGCAGAGGATATAATACATAAGGAATCCAGAGAGCTAAGCCCCAGTTTCTACATCTCTAAAATGGGGGGATTGGGCTTGATTTCCAGGTTAAGATGGCATTTGTTTATAATTCCTGGTAATCTCTAAATTTCTGCTATTGAAATAGTTCTAAAAATATGGAAAATTTTTTAATACACCATTCTCTAGGAAATTAGGGGTCATAGGATGGAGACAGACTAATCAATAAAACTGCTGGTCTAGATATGTGTTGTTCTCTAAAATAGAAGAGTATGTCATGCTGAGATGATAGTAGGAAGAAGCCAAATCCTATACCCACTGTCCCGCTGCCTGTTACCAGCTTGGAGTCAGAGGATCTTCAAAATAAAAAAATTAATAAATAGGGACTTCCCTGGCAGTCTAGTGGTTCAGACTCTGCACTTGCAATGCAGTGGGTGTGGGTTTGATCCCTGGTCTGGGAATTAAGATCCCATATGCCACATGCAGCGTGGCCAAAAATTAAAAATAAATAAATAAAAAATAAAACACTCCTTCCTAAAAAAGAATAAATAAATAAATAATAAAAAATTGTATCCATCCCCATCCACCTTGCCTCACCCTACCATGCAGGTACTATTTCATAGGTTGTAAAAGTTATGTCCCTGATGTGGCCACCACTACACCGCTCTATCCCCCCCAGACAAATTAGCATGGTCCCTTAACAGGCTTTCTAAAAGAACTAGAACTTCAAACAACTTAATGGCAAGCAGGCAGTATCATTTTTGGAAATGAAAGAAGACCACCCAAATGAGAACAGACAAAGGCTGTTTATTCACAGCCTGTTATAGCAAGACAGTCAGCCACCATCACTTGTGTTTGGCAGAAACTCAAGGGCAGGCAGGGGAGGGGGAGCGAGGAGAAAGGGAAGCCTCCACGTGTACCCTGATTGGAGGTTGTTTGCCTGGAAGCTGGAGGTGGGCCAACTAAGAGTGGGGCTCCTATGTGATTGGTTAGGGTGTCTATTTGGCTTTCTCTGATTGGTGGGAAGGTGGAAGCAAGGGTGAATATCAGGGAAGCTGTCAGATATTAAGTCCTGGCCATTTGGGGCCGATTGTTGCAGGGCCTATTGCCTGGCTTCCTACACTGGTTGCTGGAGACTGTGGTGGGACTTGTGTTAGGTCTGACTCCTAGATAGCAGGCTGCCTCCCTGGGCTGGTGACTGTGGATCATAGGGTGGTTTCCCCGGGCTGGTTGCCGCAAAACTCTTTTCTATGTGGTCTGGCTGTTGTCTGTTTATATATTCAGTCTCTCAAATATATTACGCTTGGGATGTGCATGGAAAGGCAGGGGTGGGAAACTACAATGTCAGAATATGCCAGAAATTCTAATTTTTCACGTAACTGCTTCTGGTTAGAAAAGAACCAGAGACTGTCAAGGCGACCTGAGGAAGAGTTCCTTGGTCCTACAGGGAAAGCCCCTGCAGGAGAGAAGAGGACCTCATCTAAGTCCAGGAGGACATTACTGAATAAATTCTGCTTTCAGGATACACGACCCTGACTTTGGTCTGAAATAGATAGGTTTTCAACAAGTGGACACTAAGAGCAAGTTTTCTGTTAGGAAAACACTAAAACTAGACTAATGCTTCCTCAATCAAAGATGAAGAAACAATAAGTCTTCATTGTCTTCATGAATAATTTTTCCATGGCATAAAAAGGGAATATTAGCTGTTTTAAAGTCTTCAGAAATCATATTTGTGAAAACTATTATTTGCTACCAGTAAAAATAATTTTCAGAAAAATATTTTCATTTTTCTCAAATATATACCAGAAATCATAGACTATTGAAAAAATAGAGATCAAGATAAGACAGAAAGACACAAGGCTGAGATCTAATCTGAGATCACAAAAGTTGAAGACCCTCTCTAAAACTGCAAGGGTAAGATTAAAATCCAAAGGTAGGCATCTTTTTTTTTAATTTATTGACGTAACATTGATTTATAACATTAGATAAGTTTCATGTGTATTTCATTATATTTCTACTTCTGCATACACTAGAGTATGCTCACCACCAAAAGTTTAGTTTCCATTTATCACCCTTTTACCTATTTCAACCTCCTTGCCCCTTTCCCTCTGGTAAACCACTACTCAGTTCTCTGTATCTATGTGTTTGTTTTTGTTTGGTTTGGTTTGTTCATGTATTTTGTTTTTGTTTATTTGTTTGTTTTTTATATTCCACATATGAGTGAGATCATAGGTATTTGTCTTTCTCCATCTGACTTACTACACTTAGCATAATGCCCTCAAGGAAACCCTCACTGTTTGTGGGAATGTAAGTTGGTGCAGCCATTATTGTGCAAACAATATGGAGAGTCCTCAAAACATTGAGAATAGAACTACCACATAATCCAGCTATTCCACTTCTGGGTGGGCATCTTAAAGAGAAGACTTTACATATATGTAGCTCCTACTCAAGGAAAAACTAAAGAAGTTACCTCAGAATGCAAAGAAGAAGACAAAAAGATTCGGAGTAGATGATAAAATGGAGGGAAAAGTAGCAAAGAAAACAAAGAAACTAACTAGGTATATATATACATATATATGTATGTGTGTGTTTGTGTGTGTGTGTGTGTGTGTGTGTGTGTGTGTGTGTGTATATATATATATATATATATATATATATATATATATATATATATATATATATATATATATATTAGAGATGAAAAAGAAATTCCCTGAGCTAAAAAAAATAACTGCATCTGTAGATCAAAAGAGTTCCCCTTCATCCGAGGAAGAGAATATAAAACTTGACAAAAATGTTAAATTTCAAAGATCTTGGGAAAAAATCGTGGTTTTCAACAATAGAAGAGACATTATATTCACCTCTTATTTCTCCTCCATCAGACTAGATTCCAGAAGAAAACGGAGCTAGGTCTATAGAGTTGGATAAGAAACCAGAGAGTTTCTTACACCATACTAGCTATTTATTCACAAATAGGAAGGAAAGATATTTTTCAGACATGCTATGAAACTGAAAAAATAGTTTTCACATAGATTGCTTGAAAAATATACTGCAGAATATATTTCAGATGACCAAGAAGTTAATCAAAATTAAAGGGCCAAAAATATACAGAACAGCCTAAAGAAAAAGCTGAGACTGAACACTGAATAGTATTAAAGTAGCTATACATCTAAGTATCTTTTTGTAAATGAGATAAATTAATACAAAAAATTTAAATTATCTTTTGAAAATGGGCAAAATGTTAAAAAAATTCTGTAGTTTACTACAAATAATATATATCAATACACCAACATCAATATATGATAGATCAGGTAGATTAAAAGAGACAGTAATCATATACCTTAATTTTAATCACACTAAATCAATCTTTGTATTCTACCAGAAATTGTCAATAGAAATTTGGCAAATTGACCTTAAACTTGGCCAAAATAAATCTCAATTCTATAATTATAGAGGCCAGACTATCTAATTATAAAACTAATATTATAAATAAATTTGTTCATGTAATACAAAAAATATTCTTGTATATTAAAAAGTTATTCAAGGACAATAACAGATAAAAAAGAAAAAGAGAAAAATATTACAAAATGGAACTATGAAGAGGCAACCAAAGGCATATTTAAAACTTTAGAATGCTATGATATTTTTTAAATAGAAAAATACTAGTATAATTTATTCAAGAAGCAGATATTTAAAATATTAAAGATAAGTTAACCAGAATATAATAAATTTGTGAATAGAAAAGAAAGAATTAATAAATGAGTGCAGGAAAAAGTTTAAATTAGTATATATTAGTACCAAGGTTGCTTCTTAGGGAATAAGTTAAATAATAGAAATGCCACATTAAGAAAAAAAATCAAAAACAGTAAGAAAAAGTTGAAATAACAAGTATAGAATACTTTGTATAACTTCATGTTAATAATTTGATTTATTTCAAAGAAATGGAGGTTACCCTGGAGCAATATAAAATAGCCAAACTCATTAAAAGGAAGTAGAAAAAGTGAATATATCTATAAACAAAGAATGCATGTGGAAAGACCATTTCTAGTGTCTCTGGGCACATGAGTGAATTATTTCAACCTTTAACATGCTAGATGATTCTAGACATTTATATGCTTTTTCAACACCTAGGAAAAAAGGTAAGTTGAGCAATTTATTTTATGAATCCACCATAATCCTCATAATCAAAGTTTGATAATGAACAAAACAGAAATTAGAGATAAGTCTCGTCTATTTCCATATGTATATAAAAAAAATCCTAACTGAAATACTAACAAATTTGTAGTCCACTAAAATCAAGAACAAATGCTTGGATGTTTCAATATTAAGAATTTTAACATTGAAATATATTATTAACTCAAACAAGAAAAACCTTGTAGTCGCCTCAATTTTTGGTTGAAAAAGATATTTAATAAAGTCCAATCATTATTCTTGATTTTATAAGCTTTAAAAAATCTAAGAATAAAAACATGAGACAGAGTAACAATCTCACACCAAAAGTCATTGCCGTTATTAAGTCAATGAGACTCACCTTCTTCAAAGGAAGGTTATGATCATCATTCTGTCTTAGCATTGTTCTAGATGCTACAATGAAACTCAAAACAGATGACAATAATTAGGAAGAGACAATAGTATCATTATTAATGACTGATGTGGCTGTATATCTAGAGAATCTACATAAATAAGCTGAAAAACCTCTTCTAATTCATATGAAAGTGGATATACACCAGACACACAAAAATCAATAGTTCTTTCAATATACCAATAATAATTTTTCAATAAAATTTGTAGTTTTTACAAAAGCTTGAAAACTATTGACCTTTTTTCTAGGTACTTTATTGAGAAAATGTCTTTTTTTTTTTTCTACCGTATGTCTAAACATTGTAAAAGAAAATCTGAATAAATCATCAGAAGTACCCATGTTCCTGGGTATGTAGACAGAAGACATTGATTCCTCACAACTCAATGTATAGCTTAAACATACTAAAATCTCAAGTTTGGAACTGAAAATTATTTTTAAGAATACAAAATTTTGAAAGACTACAAAGTGATGGTTGCTAACAAGTATTTTATAAAGAACAATGAAAGAGGACATGATTGCTTAGACAATAAAATACACTCTCAGCTGAGATGTTTGCCATTTTAGCAAAATGCATGCAACGCATACAACAAGTTACAAATTTAATTACAAAAATATTAAGGTTCCGATAGGCAATAGGAGAACAAACATAACCAGAAAGTCACGAAAGAGGTGATTCCAATGGCTAAACACTTGAAAAAAAAATGCGTCATGACCAGTAGTTAAAGAATTTGTCCAACTGTGAAATACTACTCAGACCTATTAAATTTGCAAATATAATACCAATACTGTCAGGAGAGATGTGGTACAATACCTCAAAGTTATTACCAGTGGAGGTGTGATAACTTTCTGGATAGTGATTTGGAAATGTAGCTGCAAATGGGGGGGAAGGAAGGGAGAGAAAGAGGAAAGAAACATACAAAAAATATTTGCAGCATCTCAGTATAGTGAGATTCTATGATGTTTCCCCTTTACAGTTTTCTGTGCTTCTCAAATTTTCTATAATGAGCATTTAGTAATATAAATTAAGCTGTAATAAGATAAATATTACTTTTAATTAATCTAAAATTAGAATGTGGAGTTGAAATAGACAATCTCTAAGTGACTTCCAGTTATGAATAATTCTATGGCTCTAATAATGTCGACATTCAGTTTTCCACAATTATGTTTGATGTACAAGGGAACCATATACATCTAAACCATTTTTAAGACTATTGATGACCTATCATGAATTTTAAATCTCTGTATCCTTAGTCAAGCTTAATGGTATAGTTTACTTTTCTTGTTTCGGTAAAGTAGACTAGGAATAAAATTCCCCTGCTTACTCTAAAATTACATTAATATGTAAAGAATAGAAATAATTGATTGCCTAGAACATGTCTGACAATTCTACAAATTATTGAGACTCTTCGATTAGCTAAGCAAGACTTACAAGTCATCTTTAACAAACAAGTTTGAAATATCTGTGAAAGAAAGCTTTCGTATGGGGCCCGACTATAAGGACAGAGTATAATGATGAGTGAAGAAAGAACCATATCATTTGAGTTTTTTTTTTTTTTGAAAAGCGGGGGGAAGTAGTGCCTATGACTTTGCTTAGATTTGAGAAAGACTCCTATCGTTTGGGTTTAAAAAGGAGAGAGGCCTAAAATGTTGTCCATTCAATTGCTCACATGGAGGAGATTAACCAGATAGTTATTCATCAATTCACATCTCTAATTGCAGAACGTGATCATTGCTTTTGTCTCTTTCGAAAACAAATCAGCTTGTTGTCATTATATATAGTCTTCAATTACACAGCAGAACAAAATTTAAAAAGGAAAAGTATGCTGTTAAATCTCTGTTTAATGTCAGTCAAGCTAAACTGTGGTCCTGAAACAGGCTTTCCAATATATACAACTTAAATAATTGACTCAAGTTTTTTAATTCTCTGTGCCTGGTTAGGCAAGAAAATC
Source organism: Eschrichtius robustus (assembly GCF_028021215.1). Classification (NCBI taxonomy): domain Eukaryota; kingdom Metazoa; phylum Chordata; class Mammalia; order Artiodactyla; family Eschrichtiidae; genus Eschrichtius; species Eschrichtius robustus. Next base: position 73,622,939 of record NC_090841.1, on the reverse strand, counting down.
TTTCTGCTCACTTCAGTAAAATAAAATCAAAGGTGCAATTGCTGGGTCTGCATTTCATCAAGCCCATTACCCTTATTGCTTCCTTATCTGAGAGTTTAAAACTGCGATTTCTTCATATTCACGAGCTCACTATTCTTTGAGAATCTAAAGGGAATACCTTAAAAATTTGCTAACCTAGTCCCAGTAAAGGCAAGATTGCTTTGGGGAAAATGTTTCTTAGAATAGAAACTCCATTATTTCCATCTATTGTCAGGATCATCTTTTACTACAGAGACAAATTCCCGATCTAATTAGTCATTACTCTGACTTTCCTAAAAATTAGAAGAATTTTGCAGGTTCTCATGTATTTGTAAAACTTGAGCACATATCCAGGTGTTTCAATGAAATAGTTTCCGCTGTCTTCTATTCTCTGTAATAGACTGTTTACCTCAGCCACAGGTTTGAGTCAACTGTGAATCATTCACTGTCAAAATAATTTGATTAATCACTTTGAATTTTAAAATTCAATTCAAAGTAAAATCCTTTTCTTATTTTTTTCTTCCACCATGTGCTGTCTTCCAATTTACCTTATCTGGTGTAAATGAAGAAATCTGTGATGCATCTTAATTCATAATAATTTGTTCAGGCTTCATGTAGACAGATGCTCTGAAATCATTTTCATGCCTTAAACTTTCTTTCTCCAAACGAGCGTGAAATCTTTATGATTTCTTATATAACCCACTCTTCTTACCCCATAACACATTTTTTGCTCATCTTGACCACTCTGTTGATTTCAACCTTTTTATAAATTCTGAGACAAACATTTTCTGTAATTCATCAATTCATCTAGTATGTCTATACAAATTGAGCATATCACATGTACCAGGTTCCATGGGAGCCAGTAAGAGATTAGTAGGTGAAACGCTTGAATAACTACCTGAAAGGTACCGAAGACCACTTGGTCCTCTTTCTGCTGTTAGTCTATCCACCCCAACATCACAAACATTTGATTTCTGTGCAATGAGAGTGAGTGAATGATTTGATGATGAACTGACTATTTTCCTGCCACAGTTGTATATAATGTCAATATCCTCTAACAGAGTTAAATATTGGTCCCTATGTCTGTACTTTTGCTTTCTATACACAATTATTCTGATTTATCAAAGCCACTGTGCAATCACTAATGTCATGTACTAAAATCTCAGTGGTCTACTTCCATTTAGGGACTCACGTGCTGAACCTAGTTTGAGAAAGAATTTCTGTTCATCTTCAATCCTAGTCCTTCAGTTAATAATTTTATTCTTGAGACACACTGTGCTCAGAACCCACATGACAGGTGTTGGCCTTGAGGAAGTGGTATCTAAGGCCCTTCAAGAAGCCATTTCACGTACTTGAGGCAGCAGGTTTCACCACCTCTTCTGCCTCTTGGTTTTGCCAACTTTGATTATAATTCTTCAAGATGGAAAGAGGAAAATTAAAACAACTAGAGAAGCCAAAATAGAATTAAAACAGACTGGAGAATGAACGAAGGATAGGGTCTCTGAAAAAGTATCAGTGGCATTAAATGGGCTTTCTTAGGGCCCTGATACTTTCAGAATACATTTGTGAACTTAGACGTTCTGCTCAATGCGCTCGTCCCCTAATCAGTACTGGCACATCCAGCTATGATTCAGAATGGATGATAAATTCAGTTTGAGTATAATGAAACAGAAAACACAGAATAACAGTGACTGAAGCAAAAAATAACCGATTTATCTCTCCTGTAGACAAGTGCGACGGGTCCACTAGGACTAGGATCTCGGCCGTTCCTACCACATGGCAGTGTCCTTGTTGATCAAGATGGCAGCCTCAGCTCCAGCATGTCCAGAGGGAAGGAGCCAGAAGGGAAGTGGAAAGGGCAAGAGTACATGCTCCCTCCCTTTAAGGATGCTTCCTGCAAAGCGCCCACACTATTTCTGCTCCTGTTCTGCTCACATCACTTTGGCGAGAATTTAATTATGTGGCCATATGAAATATAATGAAAGAGATTGGGGAATTTCGTTTTTGTCCTGGGAAATTATGTGCCCAGCTAGCATTTGAAGTTCCATGATTAAAGAAGAAGAGAGAAGGGATATTGAGGAGAAACTATCATTACCTGCCAGAGAACTAATTATTTTTGTTAAATAATGATTAGGATAATTTGACGACACATGAGATCTGACCACCTCTTCTTCTGCTTAGACCAGCTTTCCCTCAATAGGGTGTGATGGATGATTTTGCCCTAAAGCATGGTTATAACAAAACCATGATTATAGATGAGATACCATTGAGCACAATATCTAAGTTTATCATAGATATCATAAGTATATCTTCAGATAAATCAGACAAAATGACCCATGCATAACATTTCACATAGAAAAGTAAAACGTATATTAAAGTTCACGAAAACTGGTTACTTCAATTTAAGCCATGTCTTGATAAACACATAAAAATGTTCCTCTCGTCCCTAACTGCAATTTCGCATCACCTGGGGAGTCTGTCTTGTTGCTGTTGCTGTTATTTGCTCCCGATCATCTGATAATGCCAATGCCCAGCACACACCTGAGACCAATTAATCCAGAATCTGGCGGGTATAGAAAAAGGAAGTGGGACTAGGTCTCTGGATGTTTTAAAAGCACCTTCTCAAACGTAGAACTCCATCCATACAAACTGCTAATGAAGCCTTAGAATATAAGGCTTTATATTCTAATATTAAATATTAGAATATTAAACATTGCAGCACTGATGCTTTTTTTTAAAAAAAGCTCAATTTTTATTATCAATGCTTTCTTTTTTAAATTAATTAATTTTATTTTTTTTGCTGCATTGGGTCTTCGTTGCTGCGCGCGGATTTTCTCTAGTTGTGGCGAGCAGGGGCTACTCTTCGTTGTGGCGCCCGGGCTTCTCTTGCGGTGGCTTCTCTTTGTTGTGGAGCATGGGCTCTAGGCACACGGGCTTCAGTAGTTGTGGCACATGGGCTCAGTAGTTGTGGCTCGCAGGCTCTAGAGCGCAGGCTCAGTAGTTGTGGTGCGAGGGCTTAGTTGCTCCGCGGCATGTGGGATCTTCCCAGACCAGGGCTTGAACCCGTGCCCCCTGCATTGGCAAGCGGATTCTTAACCACTGTGCCACCAGAAGTCCAGCACTGATGCTTTTAATTGCACTCAAGAGTAAAGTGCAATTAAGAAAATCTGTGATGTGATTGTATATTGGACTTTATTTTGCACTAAATAAAGTAAGTCACTAAGGTCAACTAAACATGTTTCCAACGACTTTCCTTTGAAACCCAGCACTTCTTTTTCTTCCAGGTTAATTATATAAAGCAATCGCAATGATATAATCTGTAGTAACAAAATACTTTTTACTTGCAGAAAGAGGGGAGACTTAGGTGCTCATCGTGATAGAAAATATAAGATTTAATTGAGATCCTTTAATGTCGTCACAGAAATTTTCAATTCTACCTGTTGGTGCAAGGGCCTGGGCGTCTCAGAAGTAACCCACTGCTCTTTTAGCCAGGAGGCTTTTGGTAGTTCCAGCCTTCCTAAATAAAGGGGACAGATGCAGAAAGATAAAACTTTTCTCCTAAAAATTAACGTAAGGGCCAAGCCCTATGACCAACATGAAAAAAACTTGGATTCTAAGCCCAGATATGCCCTGATTACCAACATGACTTTGACTTCTAATAACCCACTCTCCCCGAGGCAAGGCATCCTCATCTGTAAACACACAGGTATTTGACTAGCGGTGTCCAGATCCCCTTCCGGCTCCAGAACCCTAAGTTTCTCCCCAGCAGTCATCCTACTTGGAAAGAAAAGTACTAATTCAGATTTCCTGTCCAAATCATTTCATCCATCCTCCCCCTGACCACGGGTCATATTAGAATAGACGCAATGACTAGAGGGAAAATCCCCAATCTGAGCCTCTCCCAGGTTCCCCTGACGATGTAGGTACATTAAGTTCAGGGAATGTGGTTGGAGTTCACTCAGGGGTTATGCACAAAATACAGAAAACACCTGGCAGGACTTCTTCTCTTTGGGATCTCTAGGGAGGACCACTGCTTAAAGCTTTGAGACTTTCTGTCAGTCATGGGATGCCTAACTTTCCAATGGTCCATACAACAAAACTGACTTCAGAATGGGTGGTAGAAGCACTGAGGGTCTAAGGGGATAAATCTCATAAAAATCCAGATGCTGAGGATGAATATGGAAACCAAGACTAGAAAACTGGAGCCTCATTGATATGAGACAAACCTGGAACGTGTCTCAGTTTCCAGAATGAAGGGCCATGGATTGAGTTTGGGCACTGCAACACACAACCTTGATGATGGAGTCAAGAGACTTGAGGTTTTTGTGCAGAGTTACATGCCACCTGTTAGGAACTCTGAGTGAGAAATGGCATAAGGTTAATGGGAAAAACACGGAGAGTCTAGGGCTGCATGTATCAGAAACTAGAACATCAGACTACTCAGAGGCAGGGCCAAATGAAAGAAGAGATCATGAGACTCAGAAGAGAATTAAGATAGATATCTTTGGTGGATAGTACACCAAATATTCTTCCAATTGCTTACTGCAGAATCCCAGGTTCATTCAGGGCAGTGATACATCCTGCTAGAAATTCTCAGTCTCACAGCCTCCCTTGCGTGAGCAGGGGGTGCATAAGTGGGGAACAGAGTCATGAAATAATTCTGGCTCAGGTGATGTAGGCACTAGCCCCTGGAGTTGCCGTCCTCTCCCAAATCAGAACAGACAAAAGCCTCTGAAGGAGGCAGGCTGCTGACTCCTCCTCTTCCCTCAGCCTGGAGTGTGACTATGAGGCTAGAGCTGAAGCCTCCATTTTGCAACCATGAGGCAAAAAGAAGACAAAAGCTGGAAGGTAAGGGTGGGACATGGGACAACACAGAACCACCAGACCATCCTAGACTTCAAGCTATAAGAGGAAATAAAGCGCTATTTGATTAAGCCGAATTACAGGCAGACCATAACATTCAATAAGCCAAATAGCTCATTAATTACAGTTTAATAATACTTCATGACTTCATAATAGTGAAGAATTGGAAAGCATGAGAAAACTGTACAATAGAGCATATCCTGCTATTCCAGCATCCGCTCGTAGGAACCAACCAAATGCCTCTTGTTGATAATCTCCCTTGAGATTTTAAAAAAAATAATTAAAGCCTTCCAGGAGCCAGATGAACTCAGAGCTTTAAGACACGTGAAGGAATTCTCAGCATATCCTTACTGAAGAGGGGGGTGTTTCTGCCATTTGTATAAACAATGGAAGTAAGATAGAAAGGCACTAAAATTAGATTCATGCCAGAGCCCTGACATTTGAGATGATACAAAAACTACAAACTGGCACTTATAAATGACGAGAGATTCACAGGAGACAAGCACATCTGCCCCGTGTAGCTGATTAGTTTGAAAGGCAGCATTAAGACTCAGCGGTTACAGATAATGCCTGAAGAATTTCAGATTAGTTGAAGAGAGACAAATAGGAAACTGTTATTTTTCCGGTTCGTGAAGAGGTCTTGAGGCCCGAACACCTGGCTGCTGGAAGAAATAAACTCCCTCGGGGCTGCATTGTATGCACTGCTCGGAGCGAGTAGCATTTGCCTTCTGCGTGGGCTGGTCGGAGCAGATGCGAGCCTGGTGACGTCCAGCCCTGCAGCCTTCTCAGGCTACTACGTGGACATCGGAGAAAGCGCAAAACAGAAAAGACCCCTTAGCCCAAGAGCTATTTTTTATTAGGAACACCTAAACTTTCAGAGGAGCTTCCCTGAAGAAATGCTGCCAGCAACGCTTTCAAACACACCTCCACCAAGGAGCCTGTCTACACAGTCCTTCGTTCCTTCCGGGGAGATTGCTCTTTGGCCCCTCATAGACGCCTGGTGTCATGAATCCCAGTCAAGGGCATCACCAGGTTGGACCTCAGAGCTGACGACCGCCTCACCGTTGCTGGCTCAAGACAGACCAGCAGTACAATGCACGGCCTTGCCATTTCATTACAAGGAATGTTGTTTTAGAACATGTACTAAAGTGTTGATCTTTAATACAATTAATAATTTTTACTGCTTTATCATGAGCCTATTTAAGTGAAATTGGATTTGTCCCTTTGTTTTCACTGTGACTGTGGGTGGAGAAGAACGTCATGACTGCCGGTCCGCGTGGCCGTCATGGCCATGATTCTGCTCAGACACCAGCAGTTTCACCCACCGTTGCTTTCGCACCATGAGTGCAAATGTCAAGACAAGGAAAAAGGCAGGTTTGTTGCCAGCGATAACATTTGACCTTTCAAGAGAAAAATGGAAATCTAGAAAACTTCTATTGTCAATGGGAGCTTGCCAACACAAAGATTTTTCTGATGAACTTAGTCGTGATATTAACAAATATGATTTCTTGATGTTGTACTAAAAATTTGACAATTGGAAGATCTTCATAACTCTGAGAATCAATTTTTCCTAATGACCAATGAATGGTATTAGAAAGTCACTCACAGTTAGAAGATGTATTCAAAGTGCAAGACCACTGGATTTTATGGTTATAGACCACAAAACCTTGTCGTGCTTTTATATTCCACATTGCAATTAACCTGTAAAAATATACCACTTTTTTAATTGTCAAATTTTAGTGCACTATCGAAGGCGTACATCCACAATTACCTGTAAAGGCTATTAACACGCTCCTTTATTTTTCAACTACATATCTGTGTGAAGCTGGATGTTCTTTATATACTTCAACAAATCTGCATGTTGCAGCAGATTGAATGCAGACTCAAGCATGAGACTCAGCTGTCTTCTATCAAACCAGACATTAAAGAGATTTGCAAAACTGTAAAGTAATGCCATTTTTCTCACTAAAATCTTGTTTTAGGAAATACGGTTATTTTTAATTAAAATATTAATCATATTAATGAGTTTATGATGGACAGTTTTAATGAATTAATAAATAAATATGTTTAAATTTTGTCAGTTTTAATTCCTAGTGCAGTCAATATCAATAGGTATAACCCACAAACAAAAGGCCTTTGGGATCCTCAAGAAATTTTAAGAGTGGGGAAAGGACCCAAGATGAAAACATTGGAGAGCTACTGACTTAAGCCAAAAAAATTATAAGTAGTTTAAAAAGTAGTATTTTGAAAGATGAGCTTATTGTTCCTTCTAGAATTAGTCAAGATATGCGCAGTGCTAGGCGAAATAATGCCCCCCAAAGATGTGCAAGTCTTACTTCCTGGAACCTGGGAATATGTTACCTTATGCGGCAAAGTGAATCAAGAGGCAAACCGGCTGACTTTAACACAGGGAGATTATCCAGGTGAAAGAGAGGGGTGGAAGTTCAGTGTCAGGGTGATGCAATGTGAGGAAACTTCCACCAGCCAATGCTGCTTTTGAAGACTGGAAGGGGCCACAAACCAAGGAATGCAGCAGCCTCTAAAAGCTTAAAGAGCAGAGAACACAGATCCTTCCCTCGAGCCCCCAGAAAGGAACACGGCCCTGCCAACACCTTGATTTTAACCCAGTGGTACCCACGTCAAACTTCTGACGTCCAGAACTGTCAGATAATTAATGTGTGTTGTTTTAAGTCACTTCCAATGTCAAATTTTACCTGAGCCCTGTAATCCTGGAAAATAGCCAACATTAAGCAATCCCTCTGCCATTTTGAGCTTGGAGAAATGACTCGCTGCAAAGAACCCCACTTTCCCCATGGCTTAGATACGACTCAGTGGATGCCGCCCTTGTTTACCTAATACAAGGCCAGATGCTGACCCTCCAAATCCCCATCCTTTGCCTCATAAATGATTAGCTGAGCTGTTTTGTCCACGTTGCCAAGTGGAACAAAATTCTTATTACCCAAACATCACTTAAGTTTCTCTCCCTCCTCCAGAGCCCTGAACTTTGACCCACCCTCTGCCAGAGCCAGCATATAGCTTCTCCTTAATGTTTCCGCCTAAAAATAGGGTGACCTCAGGGAGAAACATCCTTTGATCCGCTGTCCTATCATGTCACCCTCCTTGCTCATCCCACTTCCCACATCCAGTTCTTTCTAGCCCTGCTCACTCCTCCTTATTTATAATAAGAGAAGGCTTTTTTCTGACGTTGGAGACGCTTGCACCTTCACAACCAGAGACTCTTCCCTATTGCCATCGTCCCTTCACCCCCCTTGCAATAACCTTTTCAAACAAAGTATTTCCTTATCAAAGTGGAGATTTGTTTTTTATTTGACCCCACTAAGTGTGTGGTCATTTATTCCAGCAGCAATAGGAAGGTAATGTGGTGGGTTAACTGGAAGGTGAAGCAGCTTAAGCCCCTTACTGTTCCTGTTCTAAGTAAGTACTTTTAAACAACAACAACAAATCTGCCTAGCCCAGCTAACAGCAGGCTACTACCCAAAATCATCTTGGGAGAATGGACGAAGCAACACCAGGAGATAAGAACATTTTTTCCCCCTCATCTATAATTCCCATCACATTGGTAGTATGGTGGCGCTCAGAGCAAAAGTGGTGACCATTTGAGATTGAAGGAGGTTACCAAGATGAGGATCTCTGATGACTCAAATCAATGATTCCTCCATTCAAACTTGCAGATGGCACAGGAGGAAGTCTGAAAGAAACATCTAAAAATACTCAGCGGCCCAGAATCCAGACGGTCACTGTGGGGGACCCCTTGAGAGCCCAAACAGGAGTGCACTTGACCTCTTAGAATCCCTTCTTCTAATACAAGCCTGCATGTGGGAACTCTTACTTCATTTAAAAATCAAAAAGTAAAACTTGCAGAATGAATACGAGTCACACCATTCCCCGGGGTGAAAGATCAAAAAAGAATCTTCCCTCAGTCATAATATTTGAAACCCTTGAGGAGTACCCCTGCCCCAGACCTTATGACGTGTAGTATTCACAAGGATGTTGTTCTAACAGAAAGTGACTTTGTTCTCCTGTTTGCAATATTTTGAGCATTAGGAGGTGTGATGCAAGTAATGCTAATAGCTGATATTTGGGACTTGCAAAATGAAACCCTTTAGTTCATAAGAAAGAAATCTTTATCTCGTAAAATCATCCTGATGAACCAGATGTTTGAGTGATGTCGGATGCTATTTTAATATCTTAATTTCTTTTTTTTTTTTTTTTTTACTTGAAGATTTTAAAATGAAGATGCAGGGGGCTCACCCAGTTTCCTCAGCAGCAGGCAGGGCCTAGCTCATGAACGAGTCACACACACGTACACTTACACACACACGTGCACGCATCCATCATGCCCTATCACTTCAACACAGCCTGCTGGTCAACCCTCCGTATCTAAAACCACAGGTTGCAAACTTTATCTAGCCAGAACACTCATGACCATCTGAGGAATCATTGTTGTGCCAGACAACCACCACACATCCACTTTAGCCATCCCCGTCTTTTCCACACAGTAGGTAGAATCTGAGACTTCTGGCTTATCATCCTATAAAATGTGGAGCCAGCAATTTAAGATATCTCATAAGATAAAAAGGGGTGAAATGGGGAGCTCTACCCACAGCTGCACTCCCGGCCACATTTTATTATTATTCCGTCCTTCTCTTGGCGCTCAGCAACGTGGTTTGCATTTCCCCTGCAGCTGGAGATATGCAGGAGGCCTTTCCCAACTGAGTGGCCCGCGGCAGAGGCAATGGCCCTTCTCCAAGGAGCACACAGGACGGCACACGTGCTGTTTCCAACCGGCCAGCTGACAAAACTGTGAATTGCCCCCATGTGAGGGTTGGAGATTGTGGAGGAGAGTTAGAAAAAGCAACAGAGAAAAAAGAAAGCAGGTTGAGTCTAAAGTGAACTCGACGTGTGAGTGGACAAACTCCACCCCTGGCCCACCTTTGATTCCTGGATACACAAAGCATTCCTAACCTGAGGTCCATGAGTGGGTCTTGGGAGAGAGATGGTTTCCTGTTATTAGATGCAAAGTTGTGGGGGGCGAGCAGAGGTGGAAAGAGCTTTTATCAGATTCTCAATAAAAGGTAAAAAACCCATCTTAGTAGGATTTAAAATTCAATTGAGTCAGAAATATCCTTTTTAAACTCTCCATCACAGTTTAAAGTATTAAAAATAATCTCTCTCATATCTGTGTTTTAACTTCAGTTATAACCAAAGGGAAGTTTCTGGTTTTTATTTTTTTTTCCTGTGTCCAAGAAAGAAAATTAAAGTGGAAGAAAGGGAGAAACAAAGAAGGAGAGAGAGAGAAAACAAAAATTGGAGTATAAGACAAATTGTCCAGCTATATAAAGATGAGAAGTAAAGGATTAAAAAAAATGAGGATGAAATAAGAAATTGCTGCTGTCCAGGAATTTGAGAGCTAGAAGGATCACTTATTCCAATGCTCCCTTTTAACAAGTGAAAATAATCAGTAATTTATCAAAGACCAAACAGCTAAACTCTGGCCTGATCACACTGTCATGCATCTTAAAACCAGCAGCAAGATAACTGACCAGGGTGAGTGGGTCATGATGAATCATTACACAAAGGCATCACCTGCTGGGTCTCTAACAGGCTCTTTTCAGAAGATACTCCCTTCCGGGTTTGCCTTTAAAGATGTTATGGGTGCACAAAATTGTGTAGTGGCAGCTGGACTGACATTGAACAAATTCAAGTGAAGATTTTTAAAATTTTATTTGGTGATATTTATTTGGTTTTTCACTTTTCTTTCTACCTATCACCGTGCCCAGGGAATTGAGAGAATTGGACTCAAGAAACATGTTAGCATTTGCTTAAAGTTGATTCCATTGTTTCACGCACTTCTGTGGTGTCTGTGTGCATACTATTGCTTTAAAAGATGTTATTCAAGAGCATTCCATTACCTGAGCAGAACATGAGGGGTGTCAGGGCCATGGTTCAAGGATCCTCAAGTCCTTCACCCCACACACTCACCATCTCCATGTTAGTCTTTGCCAGGGTCACCAGGAATGTTGGCCAATCAAGTGACTAACCACGCTGGGCTGCCTTGTCCTTCCTGACTTTGGTCCTGTTGCTTCCTCTCTCCAGAATGCCCTTCCTCCTTTGTCCATCTGGTGAGTACCTGCTTGTATTCTCTCTTTCCCCCTGAACCCACCACTGGCAGACTGGCACCCTCTTCCCCATGACACCACCAGACCCTAAGGTTGTTGAAGGTAAGAACAGTATCTTGATTTCATCTTGGAAGACCCAGCAGTTGGCAGAGGGTCTGGCCTATAGAAGGAAGTCTCTGACTGTGTAATGGTTTGAACTAAAGTTTTAATGGACCTAGAATTTATTCATCTGACCAGTATTTATTGATCATGTACTATGTACTATGTCTGTGCCCTGAGGAAGGTATATAAAGCTGAATAAGAAAAGATACATACACCCCAATGTTCATTGCAGCACTATTTACAATAGCCAAGACATGGAAGCCACCTAAATGTCCATTGACAGACGAATGGATAAAGAAGATGTGGTACGTATATACAATGGAATATTACTCGGCCAAGTAATATTGGCCGAGTAATAAAGAACAAAATATTTTGTTCTTTTTGTTCAAAAAGAACAAAATAATGCCATTTGTAGCAACATGGATGGACCTAGAGATTATCATACTAAGTGAAGTAAGTCAGAAAGAGAAAGACAAATATCACATGATATCACTCATGTGGAATCTAATTTTTAAAAATGAGACAAATGAACTTATTTACAAAAAAGAAACAGACTCACAGATTTTGAAAACAAACTATGGTTACCGAAGGGGAAATATGGGGTGAGGGATAAATTAGGAGCTTGGGATTAACATACACACACTACTATATATAAGATAGATAACCAACAAGGACCTACTGTATACCAGAGGGAACTCTACTCAATATTCTGTAATAACCTATATGGGTAAAGAATCTGAAAAAGAATGAATATATGTATATGTATAACTGAATCACTTTGTTGTACACCTGAAACTAACACAACATTATAAATCAACTATACTCCAATAAAATTTAAAAAAAAAAAGAAAAGCTGAATAAGTCACTGTTTCTGTTGACAAAGAGCTCTTAGTCTAATGAAAGTGAATGCAAATCTGGCACCAATATGGGAGAAAAAAGTATCTAAGTTTATTCCCTCTGATAATAGTTCTGAGACATTGTATTCATGGATGAATATTCCACCATTATATTCTGTCATATTCTACCATTCTTAGAGGAACTCACTTAACTGTAAATCACATCCATGTCTAATGAAAGTTTAATAATTTGATATTTTTAAAGTCAAATTCAAGTTAACAGAGGCCTGAAGGTATTAGGGTTGGGTAGGGGAAGTACAAGAGAGAAAGGAAGAAAATTAAACATGAGAACAAGGAAGATAAAAAAGATAATCAAATTTTACAGGAGGAGATTTCGTTGAATTTCTTTGTCTCAAAGTAAAGGCTAAAGGAGAATTTCCCTTTATTCTTCAGAAAATCCACAGCCGGCCCAGGAGGCCAGGCTCGTACTCAGTTCCCACCTCAAGACTTCATTTATAGCATTCTCCTATTTTTAAAAATGGATTTCTGTGAAATGTTTCATAATGTGGATTGGTTTCTTTGGGGTCTGCCTCTGCACTATAGCTGCATAAAAAGAGACGTTAATAACTTCTCCGTTAATGGGTTTTTCAGAGTCTCCAAAGACTCACCTTGTACATTATAACTTCCTCCTACTTAGCCCCCTGGCTAAATCTTGATTGCCCTTGTAAGACATCGTCAGGACATATTGCTTAAGTTAAAGATGGTCCTTAGGAGAAATAACTTCTCATACTATGCACAACACATGCTCACGCATCGGCAGAGCTGAAGGGCCATCGTTTCGGGTGTCATTTTACATTGGTCCCGTGAAATGTTCAGCTCCGAGGGGGCCGACCTTGTCTTGTAAATGAACAATGTCAGTGACAGAGGCAGCTGAGGCTCTATCCCAGACCTAAGAGGTGACTTTGAACTGGTTACTTCACATTTTTGTCCCTTGCCTGACACTCTATAGCCAAGTCCCAAGCCATCGGTTTCCTAAGGTGGAATGTAGAATTTCCAGAGCATTTTGCACAGTTTTGAAACCAATAGAAGAGGTTTAAAAAAAAGACTCCACAAAATTGCAATTTCCTAGGTATATATTTCTGTGTGTGTGTGTGTGTGTGTGTGTGTGCATGAAGTCTTTAAGTATATACATGGTATTTTTATGTATATAGTGCATAGATTTATAGATTATAAAGGTATTAAAAGTACAGTCTTGAAATAGTCTCAAATTTGCTCCATAAGGGCTATGACATCACAGGATGTAACACATCCAAGGGTGGGAACCATGCTGGGCTCATGTTTGTCACTGCACCTAGTCTTAAAATGTTAGCCTTTTCTGGTTCCAGGAGAAATGGAGCCTGCCTCTCTCTAAATGTCTGTCATTGGAACTAGTAACTGCTGCCAGCCCTCTCTAGTTTGGCAAGTAAAATCTGAATTCAGATGTGACAAGCAAAGAATCCACGGCTCTCCTTGCTAAAGCAGGAGTTCTTTACCTTTCATGAGTTACAGAAGGCTTTAAGAACCAAAGAAAGAAAGGTACACTGGTCCATACGCACGAGAGTTTGCATGCGATTTTTGGAAGACTTTCGGTTAGCTAGTTAGAGCCTAGCTAACAGAAAAGGCTCTGCTCTTCAAAATAGCCTTACAAGCACCTTGTCTCATGTCCCCACGTCTTTCCCTTTTATCTGTGGGCCAGCAGCTCTTTGTTTCATTTGGGTCTCTACCATGTGCGGTGCTGACCAAAGAACACTTGTTATGTATGTCAGCACCGAAATTAACAGGTAATTGCAGTGGTAGGTGTGTGTTACCAGCTGCCCTTAAAAAGAAATGACAGTCTAATTACCAAAGCAGCACTGGTTTTAGACAGATGACAAAGCATTTGTAGCACTGAGATCGGTTTCAAAACAAATGGCTGTCTCACGCTACTCACCACTCTTGTCATGGGATTGTCAGAGGCTGCCTGTGCATCGTTTGCATCCAAGGAAGCTTGGCCAAGCTGGCACTCTGAGGAGATGACATATATCAACAGCATCAGTCTCTGCAGGCTTCCAAGTGCTACACGAAACCTGCAAACACAAAGCATGATACGCTGGATATCCTGGGGTGGCAGCTGCAAATAAACAGCAGACAATGAAAAGCTGCTTCCAAAATTGGGATTCATGATTATGACTCAGTGTAGCAGGATGGCTCAAAGCACAGGCCTTGGACTCCAACAGACCTCCTGCCGTTTGTCCGCTAGTTACTGAACGACCATGATCCTTGTTTCCCCCTTATAGAAAATGCGGATGGGGGTGTGGGGGATCTCCATTTTCCAGGGTTAAGAGAGAGGAGAGAGAAACAGGGAAAGGGAGAGCTCCCTGGTATCTCTTCTTATAAGGACACTAATCCTATCAGGTCAGGACCCCACCCTTATTGTAACCAAAAGTGAGGTCCAGCTGCTCCCCGCTCAAAAGCCAATAGAGAGGCAAGGCTGGTGGAAAGGAAAGTTTGCTTTATTTTGGATGCTGGCAACTGGGTTGGGGGGCAGGGTGGACGCCTGTCCAAAGGCAGACTCCCCTCCTGCAACCAGTGGGCAAGAGCTTTTATAGACGGAGGGAGGAGGCTACATGCAGAAGCAGCACAGTCAGCTCTGACCGTCATCTTGAAATTGGTCATCAGTGGTCTGACCAGCGTCATCTTGATTGTTTTAGGTACAGTTAGTCTTCAGTTCCAGGGTCGGTTTGTTCCCATTTTTTTGAGGTCAATTCTCAAAATTCTAGCAGCTGATGTCATGGCTACAGCCTGGTCATCATGTAGTTAACTTCTTCCACCTGGTGAGGGTTTCAGTATCTACAAAGAGCTCACAGGACATGGCTCAGAATAATATCTATAGCCCGTGAGGAGGAACTAAAGATCCTTGACTTTGCTGACTGACTAGACTATTACTGTTTTGTCCTGTTTGACTGCTTTTCTTTGCTTTTGCATTTTCTCATTTCTCTGATTAAACTTATTCTTTGGCTAAAGTTTTTCCACAGACAAAAGGCAGGCAGAGGACATGGGGGGAAGGACCATAGGGTCCTGCTCCATTTCATTATGACCTCATTTAAACTTAATTGCCCCCTAAAGGCCCCATCTCTACATATAGTCATGTTGGGGGTTAGGGGTTCCAACATATGACTTTGGAGGGGGACACAATTCAGTCCACAGCAAGTGGTAATAGATTTTATGTATTCTGAGCAATTTGGAAGAGTGAGATCAAAACTATGATATTATCTCTGATTTACAAATTTTATAAACATTCAACTGAGAAAAATAAAACATGAGTTGAGAAAAAAAAAACATATAAAATCTATTTCTCCTCCTCTGGGTTTAGAAGGAGTCACGTTAAGCATGGAAATTCTTCAATAGTTGACCCACCATGTGAGAATATTTATACAAGTTGAGGTTTGAGTAATGAGGACAAAAGTACATGACGAACCCTCCAGCAACTACAGCAGCGAGAGAAGCAGAAGAAGGAAGACTGACCTACTCTTCCTACTCCCTTTGCACTGGGCATTTTCAATGGAGGGGTATAGGAGGCCAAGAGAATATTTTAAGGTTCACATCACACAGAGAGAGCAGAAAGAGGCAAGACACATGTACTGAATTGAGAAAAACCTGCCAAGTTCTCTACTAAATCTTCATGGCTTTCTAAATAACTATCTGGGAAAATTAAAATATGAGGAAAAAAAAGTCCTCTGCATTTCCAGCCCCCTCCATCTGTGCTTATTCCTTCAGCCTGAATGATATTCCTCCCTTTCCTGGTGGACAAAATAGTCCCTCAAGACCAAGGGCACTTAACACTTACCTCCTCTCTAATTTCTCCTAAGTCCCTTCTGCACTCTCTCTCTATCACCCTATGTCCCAAAACACTACCCCCGCATACAAACACACTTTCTACTATGTGGCCTTTTCACAAGTTCTTCATCTCTCCATGCCTCAGCCTCCTCACCTACAAAATGGGTACAACATTGAAATGTATCCCATAGATTTGTGATCTTTACAGAAATCATTTTCTTCTGTGCTTGAGTATGAATAGTTTGCATTGCTGTCTTCAAACGCTTTGACCTTTACTTCTGCAGCATCTAATCATCTGGTAAACTGGTCTACTTAATTTTTTTATTTCAGATATTGTATTTTTCAGCTTTATAATTACACTTGGTTCTTCTTATATCTTGAATTTTCATTTTCATTGTATTTATGTTTTCTTTTAAATCTTTGAGCATATTTACATCAGCAGTTTTAAACTCCTTGTCTGTTAATTCTATCTTTTGTTATTTGGGGGGCTATTTCTAATTGACTTATTTCTGCCCTAACAATGGGCCACATTTTTTCCACTTCATGTCCAATACTTTTTCACTGGATGGTGGATTTTGTGACTATTATGTTATTGTATCTTGTTATCTTCCTTAAGGAGTGTCGAGTTTGTTTGGGCAGTTATTTAAGTTAGATATCAACTTGACCCTTTGGGTACTTGTTTTTAGGGGTTATAGCAGCATGTCTACAGTAGCCTTCATTTCTGCGGTTTTACTTCTGAGGCATGAACTTTTGGAGTCTCTTCTAAGGCATGGCCTCTGGGCTCTCAACTGAATGCCCCAAGTATTCCACGAGGTCTCTCCATCTGCCTTGTCAGAAATTAGGTGTCTCCTGGTGTCAGCTCTGGGACTTATTCCATTACAGCCCCGTGGTAGTTATCCTTTGCCCAGCCTCGTAGAGTTTCATCCTATGCACATGAGGTTTGATGGTCGGCCAAAAATCAAGGGCATCCCATGCAGATTTCTGCAGCTCTTTCTCTGAGCAACTCCCTTCCCTCCAACCTCTGTCCTGCAAACTCCAGCTCCTTCCTTCCCTGTCTTCTCAGCTAAGTGCAACCTGTATGTTCTGCTTGTGTTTTCCTCTCCCTGTACCAAGGTCCAGAAAGTGTTTTCAGGCAGGAGTCTGGGACAACTATAGGACTCACACTGTCAGTTTCCCTTGTTCAGACCTCAGAGGACTGTGCTGCCTACTGTCAAATATCTGAAAACCGGATTTCCTACATATTGACCAGCATTTGAGTTGATTGCAGAGGGAGATGAGACCCACATCAGTTATCCTCTCATGGTCGGAAGTCCCTACAAACTTCTACACATATATTTTATTATTCAGCTCGTCATTGAATTATAGTAATTTTTTAAATTAATCTTCAGCACCCCACTGGACCATATTGAGGTCGAGAACCTTTGGCTTTCATATCTGAGGACCCTGAATCTAGCAAAATGCCTGGTATGCCATGAGCATTGGCATGAAATATTTGTTGAACTGGTACATGTGATTTCTTCTTCATTCCTGACTCTAGCCTCCAGTTTTTTTAGATGTGACTGGCAGGCCAACTTAATTTTCTTTTTTGATCAACCTTGTTTCCTCAAGGAAATATTATTGTCTCTGCTTGCTTCAGACGGAGAACTGTGTAGTTTAAAGCCAATCTGGTAAATTTATCCAGATTCCTATTTATTTCTTTACTTGATTTTTAATTTCAGGATTTTGAACTAGACTTTATCCCAAGTCCAACCAGTTTAGTTAGAGAGCAGGAAAGATGTGAACTTTCCCCTTGGCTGGTGTGTACAAATCAGGTAACGTGTAAAAGAACTGAAACAATCCCTGGCACATGGATGGTAGCTAATAAATGGGTTACTGTTTCTATATTCTCAGCTAATCAGCCATCATGGAGTCAGAAACAATCACAAGAATCTACAACGTTTGCATTCCCAACTACACGTTAACGGGAACACTCAGTGGTTAATTCGCCTTTTATATGCAAAATTCTTCATCTGGCTTTGACCTATACTCACTATAAGTGTTTTTGTCCACTCGCTTTTTAGTTTCATGTTTTATGCTGTTGCTCTTTGTCTGTCTGTTCTTCATATGCCTAAGCCCCTAGTAGGCAGTAATATTGGCTCATAGCTAATGTTCATCTAGCACTTACTCTGTGTCAGACACTGTGGCATGCATTGTATCTCTATTAACTCATTTACACTTCCCTAGGTGGTAGGTACTGCTATTATCTCTATTGTATAGATGAGAAAACTGAGGACCATAAAGGTTATACCACATGCCCAAGGTCACATAACTATTCAGTATAGGAGCTGGGATTCAAACTCCAGAGCCTGAACTTCTACTCACTACAAGATACTATTTTTGCAAGGATGAGCTTATGCTCCCTCACAAATATAATGTGCTTTGAATTGGATACCAGGCCAGTTTATGCAGCATCCCAGGTACTCCCAGCCCAAATGTCCCCCTGGGTCTCAGCCACTTGCTTCCTCTCCTGGCAGGAATGGCTCCACTAAATACACACCTTTCTGTGGTCATTTCCTCTCATCTCCTGACACTATCAATTTTCTTAGCCTCTCTAGAGGGTAAGAGTCAGGCTTTGTGATGGCTATATCCCATTCATCACTGCAAGAACTACAACAGTCCCGGTACCCAGATCCAACATGATGAGACCCATGGAAGGGCTTTTGCGTTGTTGTCCAGAGTGACAAAATAATACTACCAAGGAATGTGGAGAATTCATGCCCCATGGGAAGTACTTTGACCTAAGACAGACAGGAAGAAGCCAGCAGGTAAATTCCTCTCCCTTCCTCCCCACTTGACCCCTCCAAGACAGAATGGTTCCATACCACCTCTCTAAAGACATCCCCTGCAACTGAGCAACCAACGGCATCATCCTGAGAAACTACAGCCAGCTTTGTCAGGCCCCACTTTGAAATTTTTCCTGTCTTCCTTGCCTCACTTTCCTTTCCCCCACACCCTTGCTTCCCTCAGATTGCATTCTCCAATAAAACAAAAGCATGCAATCTTGACATTCGGCTCTGTCTTCTTGAGCAAAAACAATTTGTTTCCTTCTGATAACACAGTTAATTTGTGCTGACATGTATATCGTCTCTCTTGGCATATTAAGTAGTTAGTGTTGTTTGTGTAGCAAATTATTCGACACTTAGTGGCTTAAAACAATAAACTTTTTTTTAATCTCGCCATTTCTGTGGGGAGGGAATTCAGATGTGGCTTAGCTGGGTGGTCTGGTTCAAGGTCTCTGACAAGGTTGCAGTCAGGAGAGGAGCCAGTGTTGCATTCATTTGAAGGCTCGACTGGGCTGGAGGATTGGCTTACAAGATGGTGCCCTCACATGCTTGTTGGCAGGAAGCCTCGGTTTCTCATTGACTCTTGGAAGAAGGTCTTAGTTCTTCATGATGTGAATCTCTCCATATGGCTGCTTAAGTATCTTCACAACATAGCTATTGGCTTCCTCTAAGGGGAGTAATCCACGAGAGAGCAATGAGGAAAATGCAAAGCCTTCTACAACCTAATCTTTGAAGTCACACACCATCATTTTCACCTCACTCACTAAGTCTGGCCCACACCCAGTGGGAGCAGAGTTATGCTCTACCTTTTGTATTTTGTTTATCTTTTCCATTGTGGTTTATTACAAGACACTGAATAGAGTTCCCTGTGCTATACAGTAGTAGGACCTTGTTGTTTATCTATTTTATATATAATAGTTTGTATCTACTAATCCCAAACTCCTGATTTATCCCTCCCACACCCCCTTTCCCCTTTGGTAACTTTGAATTTGTTTTTTAGGTGTGTGAGTCTGTTTCTGTTTTGTAAGTAAGTTCATCTGTATGATTTTTTTAGATTCCACACATAGGTGATATCCTATGGTGTTTATCTTTCCGTGTCTGACTTGTTTCACTTCGTATGATCATCTCTATGTCCATCCACATTGTTGCAAATGGCATTATTTCATTTTTTTTTATGGCTGAGTAGTATTCCATTGTGTATATATACCACATCTTCTTTATCCATTCATCTGTCGATGGACACTTAGGTTTCTTCCATGTCTTGGCTGTTGTAAATAGTGCTGCTATTAACATTGGGGTGCATGTATCTTTTCAAATTATGATTTTCTCCAGATACACACCCAGGAGTGGGATTGCTGGATCATATGGCAACTCTATCTTCCGTTTTTTAAGGAACTTCCCTACTGTTTTCCATAGTGGCTGCACCAGTTTACATTCCCACCAACAGTGTAGGAGGGTTCGCTTTTCTCTACACCCTCTCCAGCATTTATTATTTGTAGCCTTTTTGGTGATGGCCATTCTGATGAGTGTGCAGTGATACCTCATTGTAGTTTTGATTTGCATTTCTCTAATAATTAGTGATGTTGATGCTCTAATTTTTGAAGGGAAGAGTCAGAGAATTCGTAGGCAGGTATTAAAATCACCAGGCCTGGTTTCCTTAGTTGCTGAAAATACATATTTACAAGACAGATCTAGGGAGAGAGTCTTTACATGAAACAGAGCACTGCTAATAATCCTACAAGAGAATTAAACTAATGACTACCACCAGATAGCTGCTTTGCTGTATTGCACTATCAAAAACAATTTACACATTTTTAGACTTAAATCTGATGTCAAGGAAAGCACCCTGAAGTCATTCTTTAGTCCATTCTTTCTTTGTTCTTCGTTTCCTTAGATCTGTATCTGCATATTATAATCAATAACCCAATATTTGATCAATACTGACTACATCTACTATCAATATTGACTACATTTACTAATGAATGTTTTAAAAAATGTTCTCATTTGTCAGTGATCACAAGGTTATTAGAAGACTCAAATAACTTAGCAGGTGAAAAATCATCATAGCGCAGTGCCTGGCATAGTAGATAAATAGTTCAATAAATGTTCCTCTCTAAGTCAAAATGAAAAAAGAATGTAAACTAACCACTAATAAATCAGTATCTCTTGACTTATTAAGTCATTAAGACTTGCTTAAGTCACTTCGGCTATAATCTTGTAGGCTCCGGATCATATAACCTGATTTTTTCCCTCTGGTCCTAAATGGTGGAAAGTAACTTGTCTCTTTAGCCTGATATATTATTGGCACAAAATATACAAAAATAATAACATGTCAAGTTGAGCATTCTGCTTAACTGCCTTCTTCTTATACTTTGTCTATCCCTTTGCCTTTGACCTTGAGGAAACATGAAGTGAATCTCTTCCACATTACAGGTTTAATGAGGTGATTACCCTGCATATCCAATGAGATAGTAGTGGCTTATGTCATAAATTTCCGACTTCAAGATATATTCCTTTAGCTGTTGAAAGAATTAACCTTTTAACTGATAATAAACTTTAATTGCTGATCACAACTAGACCTTTCGATCTATTGTAACTTAAAATGAATATTTTGCATATGAGCAAGGTAAGCCTTGTGTGTAGCCACTCACTAAAGATATTTATGCCTCTTGTTAAGTTCCTGTGTCAGCCAACTCTTAATTGTTTGTGCTAATAGGTAACAGCATAATTGAAATTAATGATCAAATAATGCCATCCTATTTTTCAAAAACCTTTGTTTTGTATTTGCCACAAAATGTACCACACTTAAATAACTTAAGTTTCGTCTCTTTCTATTTCTACTACCCGTGTTTATAGATGAAATGCTAATAAGCAGACAAGAGTCAAATAGGTCAACTAGAAGAATACGAGAAAAGAGATGAGTACACTCAAAAAAGAATATTCATTCCCCAAATAAATAAGAATCAACTGCACTTCCTATTAGAAGAACAGAGTGGGGAAAAAAACCTTTACATTGTGGTAATTATAAGTGATATGCCATCAGATCAAAAACTAGTATTTTTCACTAGGTCAATAAATAGTTTTCATCTTATTTAGCAACTTCAATCTAAGTTACATGATGTTAAGCATTGTACTGCAAAGGATTGCAGAACCAAGGACATGGATGGAGGGAGAGTGGTAGCATATCTTCCTCTGTCTAGACTTTTTTGAGAATAGCCTCATTCATAATAAATTGCTTGAACCATTTCATATCTATGATGCTCACTTAATTCATATAAACTTTACCTTTGAGCCAACCATACTTTCCATTTCTGAGCTGTAGATTACCATTGGCCATCCACGTCCTGCTCCCCACCTCCACTAATGCAACTGCCCCTGTGGATTCCCAGAAAATGGCACTCACTCCCAAAGGAGGACAGCAGCCATGAGAGAAACTACATGGGAAGTTCAATCTGGAGGAGGAAGCAGAGAAGACAAGACAGCAAAGCTCCATGGGAACAGTCAGAGATGGTCACAGCTTTGAAGGGTGCTTATAATTCTTAGGGGGAAAATGAATAATGCAAGTTGGATGTCCCTGAAATCTTTGCCTGGTGATTCACCTTCATAAGGCTTGACCCAGCTTGCCTACGGATCTACTTCTGGGCCAGGGAGGAGGATAACATGGGCTTCTATACACAGTATAAAGTGAGGCTCTACCTGACAGCTTCTGGAAGACAATTATTTGTACAAAACAGTAGCTCTTCTATAAAAGGTCAATGCTAGACAAATATGCATTCAACAAACATGTTTACCCAGTGCCTAGGTAATAAAAGAATATATGTATTATTATTATTATTATTATTATTATTATTATTATTATTATTATTATCATCTCTACCAGACTGCACTCTGACACAGACCTCTGCCTTGACACTACTCCTGGCCCTCTGGAGATTTGCTCAAAGTATCAATCTGGCTTATCAGAGTGGGAACCCAACACTTCTCTCAAAAAAGAAGGAAAACTTCCACAATTACTTCTCTCACAGCAACAAGGATCACTTCATATTCCAGAGGAGTAGTTTCCCACCTGTGGCTCAGCACATAGCTCCCAAAGTGTGTTTACTCACTAGGCTTTCCTGAGCATCCATTTCTTTAACAAGTGCTTTGCCCTTACAGAGCTGACGCAGACAGATGTGTAAGGGCCTCTCGCCGATGTGCCTTAGATCTTGAAAGTCCTTCCAAACAAATGCCCAGTACCCGAAAGCCCATTTATTGTAGAGACAAATGCATTTGTTCCTACTGTAGAGCTACAGGCAAAGCCCAGAAGTTTGGAAACAAGTAAAGGAAAAACATATCTTTACATCGTTATGTCCTGTGTATGATTTCAGTCAAAGTAACAAGACCGACAAAGTAACAAGTCCAAACAAATTTATGCCAAAGACCTCCTTCACCAATTTTAACATGTGTGTGCATACAGCTTGTAAAAAAAAAAAAAATCTGTTTTGAAGACCGAATCTTCATCTTGCAAGTACCCAATCTAAGTAACCACTTATTTATGTTAATTTAATAAATCCTTGATAATATCCATGTGTGATTTTTACCTGCATTTCTATGACTTGAATGTTGAAACAATGCCTTTATTATTTTTTAATGTTCCTAGACTATTTACCTTCATAATTGCCTTTTTTTTCTATTTTCCTTTGTAAGCTAAATTCTAACTTCACCACTCCCAGCCTGTGTGGCCTTGAGCAAGTCACTTCCCCTCCTTCTGCCTCAACTTCTTTACCTATGAAGTTAGAATATAATAGCCCCAAACCCCTAGGGTTGGTGAAAGGATGGAACGTGGTGATACATTGAGAAGCACAGAGACCCGGGACATTTTCAGTTTGAATATCCATTCAGGGAGAGATCAAAACCTCAGGTGACAATATCTGAAACCTCAATATTACAAAGTGAACATTAAATAAGTATTAACTATTGTTATTGTCACCCAAGGGCCCAGCACCCGATAGTAGCATGTTCAAGGCATCCAAATGCTAGACATTCTTATCTCAGTAAATAATTTCCCATAAATGATATTCCCATCATTAGCTGACTCCTGACTTTTTAGACTTTCCCTCTTTTCTGGTACCTGGGCCTGATGACAATTCGGCTTCTGCAGTTTCACTTTTCAAATTCCCTGTAGGGAAGGTTTTGTGCTTGTCCTCTGGCTTCCTTCTCTTTTAACTGTCTTGAGTTGTGCGATGCCTGTCTTCCAGTGCCTCCCTCATGACACCCTTGCCAAAGGTAACTAACCAATGAGAAATAAGTACCTGGGCAATGGAGGCACTGGCCCAAGTGCATCCTGGGAGGGCCTCCTGAGCAGGACCAGGTAAATCAGCAGAGATGCACCTTTGGAGCTTGTTTGAACTCAGTCTTTCTTCCAGCACCTTGTGGTCGAAAGAGTGATCAAAAACATTTTATAATGAAAGCAACATTATATAGAAGTAGAGAGAAAATTAGCCATCAGCTAGATGCAATCTTGGCACGTGCTCTAATCCCGTTCCGCTTTCTTGCTTCCCAGAAAGCCTAGAAGGGAGCAAGTGTTTCGAAGAGAAGCGAGACACACCTAAACCAGAAGAAGCAATGAGCTGACTGGTTCGGACCAGCCAGTCTCCCTTGAATGCCAGCATCAGGCTCCACAGCTTAGGCTCTCAGATCTCCACCCCTAGTGCCACCAACCTCCTTCAGGGCTTCTTCAAAGCCCCTTTCAAGTTCGTCCCCACCTGGCTGTCCAGCCCTCTTGCCTTTGATTGCCTCCATACATGATACGCTCCAGCAAGGCTGGAATATTTGATGTTCCCCTGTGATCTTTCTCAATGATGTGTAATATTATTTCCACCAGAAAGTTATTTACCCCCATCTTACTCATTTTCCATATCAAATTTTACTTCCCCCCCGACCACAATCACCGTGTCCTCCCACTCTCACCACAAGATATAATCTCTCTCCATCCAATCTCTCTTAAAACTCTGGGTATACCTCTCGTTGGGCCCTATTCCATTCTGCTCTATACTATAATCATTCACATATTGAATTTTTTGTCTTGCCACCATCAAACCATATTCAGCTTCAAGGTAAAGACGATATCATTGTATCCCCTGCCCTGCCTAAAACAGAGCTGGGCATGCTGAAAGCCCTGAGTAAATATTTTCCAAGTTGAATTGAAGATTGTATTATGGATAAATATCCTTTCATTTACTTTATATTTATTTAAATTTATTTTGTTTCATTTTGCAAATACTACTGACTCTATCAACTTAATATTTATCTTTCCTTGTTGTTCCTCTTACTGGCAATGAACAATACTCTCTATAGAGTGTGTATATATGAAACCCACAAAGAAAAAAGAAAGCAAGAGAGAGAAAAAAATAGAGAAAGAAAGAAAATGGTGAACCAACCCTTGTGTTTACTCTCCATGTTTTATATTTCCAGATAAAAGTCCAACAGCGCCCCCATGTTCTCAGACAACCTGCATAATACACTAGGCTATGGCTCCACTAAAAAAACCAATATTTAAAAAGCAAGGTTATATTATTCTTTGAGACCATACTTCTCAATTATCCTTTGGTTTGTCTCTAGATCATCTTCCATCCCCATGAAGTTTAGTGTTCTCTCCCTTTTTCCACTGTAAACAATTCACTTCACAAATGCAGAATAATGAAGTTAGGTTTAATCATAGAAGGTTATGAATGCTGGTAGAAAATAAATCATCTCTCTTTATCCTCCCTGTGCTTTGCTTCTTGGTCTCTGTGGTTTCTTCTTTCTGGATCTGTGCCTCTTCAATGCCTTAAGGTCTGAAAGTTGAAAAGTGGAAAAGATGAGAAGAAGTTTTGTTAACGAGAACAACTGGGTACTGTGACTTTGTAGTCAATATTCTCAGTACAAAGCAAAAGAATGCTAATTTCAGAGCTAGCTTAAATGTTTCATCTTGTTTTTCAACAGGAACACCTGGAAGAATGTTCTGTTTTTGTTTAAATAGATTTTTTATAAGGCCCAACATAGCCCAGCATATTATGATGAACAAAAGGTTTTGAATAAAGACAGTATGATAAAGATAAAAATTGTCAATATTTTGTTTTCCAGATTATTTAAAAGACATTGAATCACTGAACCAGTAAAGGAAACGAAAGAAAGAAAGAAAGAAAGAAAGAAAGAAAGAAAGAAAGAAAGAAAGAAAGAAAGAAAGAAAGCAAGAAAGAAAGAAAGAAGAGGGAGGAAAAGGAAAGAAAGGGAAAGAAAAGAAAAGGAAAGAAGAGAAAAATTGCTGACATGGGAGAATTAACACAAGCTGTCTTTTATAATAAGTAAATTGAAAGAGCAAAGACTTTCAATTAACTTCCATAGCACCTGTCAAAGTCCAGGGTTGAGTCTATCTAAAGAAAACAATATGGTCAGTTTTTACGTTAAAGAGCTCTAATAAAGCCATCTGAAATGTCTAAATGTTTGTTCATTGTGACTCACGTTTTTCCTGAACACCCCGTCATGTACCTAACTGTTGTATAGTCAGCAGCATATAAGGTATCTTTCCAGGTTCAATGACCAAAAGGCTAAGAGTCTTGGAAACCTTTTGTCTTCTACCTTCTACAGCACTTGTGCTGAAGGGAAGAGAATGAGGTGGGTGAAGGGTGTTCAGAAACTAGAATATACATTTTTTCAAAGTAAATCAGTGAAGAAGAAGAGGGACTATTGGAGGCATTTTCCTCCATCACAATTCTCCATTCAGATATTCCTATTCAAAGACTCAAATTCTCTTAAAAGCAAAATTTCTCCCTATTTTTCTCTTGCCATTTCCTTAACTTAAGACTCCATCTATTCTCTATACCTCTTATTTGGGTTGCTGGATTTTGCAAATAAATATACAGGATGTCCAGTGAAGTTTGAATTTCAGGTAAATAACATAATTTTTTAGTATAAGTACCTTCCATGCAAGATTGGGAAATCTTATACTAAAATTAAAACCTCATTGTTTATCTGAAATTCAAATTTAAACAATGAATCATTTTTTAGTATAAGTATGTCCCAAATATTGCACAGGACATACTTATACTGAAAAATTATTTGTTGTTTATCTGGAGCTCACATTGAACTGGACTTCCTGAATTTTTATCTGGCAACTTGGTTCTTATGTAAAATCTTCCATTATTCAAGCCCAGATCAAATCCTATTTCTTCAGTGAATGTTTCCACATCTATCTTATTTTGAAGGGATTTGTGCATTTATCCATCACCCCCCCAATCAACAAATATATATTGAACACCTGTTTTCCTCCAAGAACTGTGTTAGGGTCTATAGCTAAAAGGCAGAGGATGGCCTGGAAGGCAGCAACAATGACACAAGGGAACAAGTGCCATAGAAAGAGATGCACATGGTACCAAGGGAAACCCCCAAACGAGCCTCCTAGAAGGACACGTCTTTTATCTCCTTTCTAACTGCATCTTGTCCGAAGCCAAACACTGTTCACACCCCTGGTTACTACCAGACAACAACAGATCTGCTTGATCTGAGAAAGGAGAGTCATGAAAAGCTTTTTAAGTAACTGTTTAACTTAAGGTTAATTATCATGTAATTAAAATAAGTGAAAATATCCTTACACATTTGGTAAAAAAAATTTAGAGAAAACCAAACATGGTGCACAGAGATATACTTAGGATGGGGTATTGCAACGTTATTACAAACCTAAGTATGCTGAATGCTCTAAAGTTTTAGTGACTTGATGAATATTAAAAATATCCATTTTTCCATTTGCATAGAATGAGGATACTTAAAACATAAAAGATTAATTTGGAAGCACTCCAAACCTTCATTCTCTAAAGTGGGTTCTGCATGTTCCCACTTTTTGATGTCCAGGGTTTCTAGCAAATATGTCATAATTTAAATTTCAGCTACCTGGGATACCAATAGGAACCAGAGAAAAAACATTTTTACCATGGAAAGAGATGAGGAACTGACAATAGTCATGAAGAGGTTTTCATCTTCAGGAAATCATCTTGGCCTGTGAATAACAGAGGTGGTTGTGGTACGGTCTCAATGTTTATGTCCCACTTAGTTTAATGAAGTAAATCAGGGGAAGTATAATCTTTGCTAATAAGTTAAGGTGTTAAGAAAAATTGTTGGGAAGAGTTGTTTGTCCCCATATGGCGTACGGATAGCAAAGCTAAGACTTCATTAACTGTGAAATATAGTCTATGGCTTCTTTCATTTCAGAGTCAGAAATGGGAAGGAATCATAGCAAATTTTGTTTAATACTCATATAAATCACATTTTGAAATCTCAAAAATGCACAAAATCGTCTTACTTTGGGTAAATTTTCCAACATATAAATTAGGATGAACTTCATATATAATTGATAATAAATAGTATGACATTTAGAAGAAGATAAAATGTCAACAGAGACATCTAGAGTGAACATGTCACAAAAGCCTGTGTTTATCACAATAAAAGATAAATAGATTTGGGGGAATAATAGAATCTCAGAGGTTGAAAGAACTTTAAAGGTTATCTAGTTCACTCACCCTGAGTTTTAATATACTCTCCAGTATCTTCTCCCGAATCTGGCTTAAGTATGAGTGACTGTACAGTGTCACCCAGGAGTTTGTAGCCTGTTTCCACTCAAAATCATCACTGAGACTGACTTATTGAGAAAGAGCAAGAAAATGGGACCAAGATTGGGAAGGGACTTTGAAAGCACCTGTTTTCCACCAATTCCACAACAAATAATCCTTTTTGTCTCTCTTTCAACTACCACCCACTTTGTCTTCCAACCCTTAGAAAGAGTACATGGGCCCTTGGAGAAGGATTGGGAAGCATGGATGGGAAAACTGATAAGAAAGGAAAGTGAGGGTAAGAACAGGTGTGAGGGTCAGTGGGAACAGTGCGGAGTCCTGAAGGAGGACAGCAAGTGTCTTCACCTTAGTCTGAAGCTGGGGAAAAGCAGTGTGATCAGAGACTTTTCTTTAATTGTGGTAAAACACACATAACATAAAATTTACCATCTTAAACCATTGTCATTTAATTATAGTCCGTCATCACGGTTCATACGTCATTCTCTTGTGAGTTGTTTTAAGGTGTCAGTCTTTGAAAAGTTGATGAATTCCAACAACCCTGCACCAGCAAACCAGAAGATAAGACTCTCACAGGGGCATCTCCCCAAAATTCTGCCACTAATGGCATATTCCATGCGCAGCTGAGCTCTGTCACAGGTTTATCTTTGGTATCTAACTTCCACGTAGGGTCAAAGGATATCTATCTATTTATCTATTTATCTATCTATTATCTATCTATCTATATATCTATCTATCTATCTATCCAGCAATACTAAAGAATGAATCTCAGTGGGAAGATCCACCACAAGCTATGAAAGTCAAATTTAATTCAACCTGAAATAAAGGATAGAAACTGGGACAGTACAGGATAAAAGCTTAAGTTGGGAAATGGTCACAGTCATTAAAACCAGGACACCTAATAAAAATGAAGAAATAATTTAGACAGTCCCAAGCTATGACAGGCAGGGCTGGAAAGAAGCAACAGCATGAATTAGGACAGATGTGTCTTTGACACACTTCAACCCTCCCCAGTCAGCAAAAGAATCCTGTCCGCCATTTTCACCCCATTGTCCCTTGATGTTGAACCTCTCTTCCATCCCCTTTTAGTTGCAACTCTCAGGAAAAAATATATAAAATCAATCACTTACACCTTAATGTGGATTTTATTCTACTCAGTGGGCTCTGAGGATTACTCATATGTTAAGCCCTACCTTCTGTGATTAGGTACCATAGTGAACTGAGTCCCTGGAAATAACCATAGAGGTATTTAAGCAGTCAGATGGCAGGGGAAGCAAATAAGGTAATCAATAGGTGTGCTAGGCCCAGGTAGGCTAAGTAGGTTCAGAATCAGAAACCCAGGCAAGCTAGAAGCTCAGTTTAGAGCCTGGTTCTGACCTCTCTGGCTGGATTTTGTAACAGACATCAGTCATTGACTGCAGCTTTTATTTTGTTTTCTGAGTTTTTGTCTGTTTGTGGTTTTGGTCTGTCTGACATCTTGAGTGTCGCTGGTGAGGCTGGGGTGAGGAGGAGAGTGTATTATTCCTTCTCTAAGAGAAAAAGACACGGATGACAAGGGTTATGAATCCTAGTTTTAACCAGTTATATAGCATCTATAGCCACCTCCAAAAAGACCTGGGGTAGTTATACACACAAAACACGAGGACTCACAAAATTACATTGAATGACTTTAGTACTTTGTTCCACAACCCGTAATCTAAAATAATTCAGTATGCCACCTCTGCCCTGTTGCTATCTGCACCTATTTTAATGGTTGTTCTCTGTTACTTTAAAAATCCACAGAAGGACGAACCCAAGGGGAAAGCATGCCAAAAGAAGGAAAGAATGTAGTCCTAAGACCAGCTTTGAGAAAACAATGTAAAAGGTAAGAGCCATAAACAAAAGTTGGCCCAGGCCATCTATTCTACCTTCCTCATTCTGTGGTCATCACCCTGGTTCCTACTTAGTAGTGCAATCCCTCTACAACATTCTGAGTTATATAGAAACCCAAAAAGTGGCCAACAGCTTGGAATAAAGATGGAACTCTTAGAGTAAAAACAAACAAACAAAAATACCTCAAAAATTATTTTGCCACACAGGCAACAAAAATTCAAAATGCTCTCCTCAATAATTATCAAATGTTAAGATAATTCTCAGTGAAACAGATGGAATAAATTATAGTTAGATATTTAAACATTTATTGGGGCTGCAGCAACTTTCCAGACAGTCCAAAATCCCAGAGTAATATTCCTCAAGATGTAGTGGATTTTTTGGAGTTCTTACCACATCTGAGAAGCTCTGCTATTTCTATTAGGTCCTCAGGAACAGGGAAGGGCATTCTGATGGGTGACTTCCAAATCAATGAGATTTTTCTGTTTGTGGAAACAAGATATGACACAGGAAAATCAAACTCATATGTGAGTAAACTATGGTGTCTCACATTTCTTTATGGGAATTGACATCCACTGATTTTTTGAAAGTATACATTCAACCAGAACTCAGGAATGTTTTAAACGAGGCTTTCTCACACAGTATCATCAGCTTCAGTCACTCCATAATTAGATTCAATTAACATGTCCCAAATGCCAGAGGGGTTGGCAATAGTAACAACATTTAGTACAGTTAATGCATAAAAATTAAAATGTTTGCTCTCCATAACATTGAATTACATATTATATGCCTCTTTACTTCTCTAATTTTTCTTCTTAGGAACATTGAGAATTATGGTTTCTTGTAGTGGGTCATACATTGTGACATATTTTAAAGACAAGTTCACTAGTAGATTACATAGTATGAAGACAGAAAAACCAACTCATAATAAAAGTGAGAAGTTTCCATATCCAACCCCTCTTTCTTGTCAATTGCCTGGTTGGAATTAAGCTTCCTGGAAGAGATCACCGTTGAGGATGAGAGAAGAGTAGTTTGAAAAGATGAAATGTAATATTCCTCAAGCTATGTAATAGCAACCTCCAGTTCTGTCAAATAAGAAGTATAAGATAAAATAAAATCTAAGTACAATCATGCCTATAATATTTAGTGGCTTCATAAGCATGAAGCAAAATACCATGTTAAGAGTGCAAGACAGAAAGTAAACAGCAATAAACTATAGTGTGAGGTTTGAGGTTAGTACAACACACTGCCACATTATTTTCAGAATAAAGTTTACACATGAATTACTAACTCCAAATAGACTAATTCATTGACAGAAATAAATTCACATACAAATATTAATCAATAAAAGAGAAGAACAAAAAGAAGGGAAAAGTAAATAAATATTTAATAATTTGTCAACATAAATGTACCAATGTTACCACAAAGTAAGCAATTTTGAACAACATTCCAATGAGATTAAAATCATTGTAAACACCTTTTTAAAATCTGCTTGAGGATAAGAGAGCTGATAATACAAGGAATGTAGAGCTGCAAGGAGGTTAAACGAGTACTGGGGATCATATTCCCCCAAGGTCCTTGGAATTCTACAAGAGAGCATAGAAAGGATTAGCTGCACAGTTGACACTTTTTAGGGATGGAACACTGTGATCAGAGTCTAGCACATAAAAAATAACCAAGAACTTAAGAATACAGGACAAACTAAGTAAAGCCCAGTGGGAGAAAAAAAAGGCACCAGAATCAGATGCATGATGGTTCCAAATATTGGAGAGTCTGTATTTTAAAAGAAGTATGACTACTGTTTTCAACAGGATTGCAAACAATTGACAGTTATGATCTGAGAACTGGCCAATTTCAAAATAATGAAAATTCTAAAAATAAAAGGCACAATAACTGAAATTAGGTAGATATGAATCAGTTTAGCAACAGAACAAACACAGCCAAATGAAAAGAGAATTGGTGAACTGGTAGACAGACCAGAAGAGAAGATTCAAAATAAAGGACAGAGAAAATATTATAGAAAATATATGAGAGAATAAGCAATTCAGAAGGCACAATTACAAGACCTAAAATGTATGTAATTTGTGTCTGAGAAAAAATGGGACAGAAGTAATATTTGCAAAAGACAATGGCTGACAGCTTGCCAAAATTGAGGAAAGATGTCAAACAACATATTCAAGAATACTATAAAGTCCAGGCAAGATAAATAAAAAATATATGTACATACAACATATAAAATGCTGACAACCGGGCTTCCCTGGTGGCCCAGTGGTTGAGAATCTGCCTGCCAATGCAGGGGACACAGGTTCGAGCCCTGGTCTGGGAAGATCCAGCAGAGCAGCTGGGCCCGTGAGCCACAATTACTGAGCCTGCGCGTCTGGAGCCTGTGCTCCGCAACAAGAGAGGCCGCGATAGTGAGAGGCCCGCGCACCGCGATGAAGAGTGGCCCCCGCTTGCCACAACTAGAGAAAGCCCTCGCACAGAAACGAAGACCCAACACAGCCATAAATAAATAAATAAACAAATACTTTAAAAAAAAATGCTGACAACCAAAGACAAAGAGAAAATATTAAAATCAGGGAGATGGGGGAGGGAAAAAGGCAAATACTTTCAAAAGAGCAACAGTAAGATTGACAGTTAATTCTCAACAAACGCAATGAAATTCAGAAGAAAATGGAATAATTTCAAAGCTCTGAAAGCAGGTAACTGCTGAAATAGAATTTCACATCTAGTTTAAATATCCTGCAAGAATGAAGATGAAAATCAAAACTAGAAGAATTTTCTGTTAGAAGCTCCTCCCTAAAGAAAATGTTGAGTGCTGTTTTCAGGCAGAAAGAAAATCATCCCAGATGCAAGCTCAGAAATGTCAAAAAATAATAAAGAGCAACAAAATATTAACTATATAGATGAGATCAAAAAAATATTAACTATGCAGATGAAATAATAGTTTCTTTTTATTTAAGATAGAAAAACATAAAATTCACAGCATCACTGGCATATGTCAGGAGTGGTTACTTGCATTATCTGGGGATAGGACAGAAGTAACAGTAAAATTGGACTTGATAACTCAGGTATGCATGTCGTAATTTCTACTGCAACCACTAAAATAATAATAATAGTAAGAGTGTATAAAACTCCCATGGATGTAATAATAGAAAATAATAAACCCAAAATAAGGCAAGAAAGAAAGAAAGGAAACATCGAATATGTTCAAACAGAAAGCATTTAGTAAAATTAAAGACTTAAAACCAAATATATAATAAATCACATTAAATATGAGAAAGGATTTTTCAGAACAAATAAAACTTAAAGTGAAACTCTAAGTGGCTGCAAGAAAAACATCTTAAATATAAGTAAATAGAAAGATTACAAATAAAAGAATACAAAAAGATGTACTATGCAAGCAGTAACAAGATGAAATTTATCATAGTCATATTAAAAATTGAGAAAATTTATTTTTTGACAAAACATATTACCAGAGATAGAAACAGCTGTAATAAAGAAATGTTTAAATCAGTAAGAAGACATAATTTGAGATTTCTATAATAAAATAGGTCACAATACAATAAACCAAAGCTGATAGAACTTTAAGAAGGTGTAAGTATATTCACAATTAGCATAGGATATTTTAACGTACCTCTCTATATAACTAATAGAACAAGCAGACCAAAAATGGTGGAAATACAGAATATTTAAAAAATATGATTAACAAATGTGACTTAAATAACACTATACTCAAAATTGCAGGATACACATTCTTATCCAGTGCACACAGAACATTTACTAAAATGGAACATAGGCTCATTCATTAAACAAATCTCAACAGATTTCAAAGGATTAAAGCAAAACATGTCCCTTAACCACAATGCAAGCTATAAATTTCTTAAAAAGATGATTAGGAAACTCTATATGTTTGGTAAGTATTAATATATACCTCTAAATAAACCTTGTATCAAAGAAGAAATTTTTAAAAAATTAGAAAAGATTTGCCACCTAAACATGCCTCCCTAAAGACCATAGTATGGTTTTGCTTCTTTTTTGCATTTTAAATAAATAAAATCACAGACTATGGGTTCTGGTAATGGCAGAGTGGCTCATGGTGAGCTCATCCTCCTACAGGTACCAATTATAAATTTTGGCAAAAATATTAAAAAACTATTTGAAGGTAATGAATAGCCACCAAAGGCAGGAAGAAACCAAAAGGTATTTGATTTTCGATTTAAAAAAAAAAAAAGAAAGGAACAACCTGGGTGAGATCTATGACGACAAAGCTTCTTTCTGAAGGCAGCCATCAGTCCATGCAGTGTGGTGTAGAATTAAAGCAGAAAGCCACACAAGCTTGAGATGTCAGAGAAAAAGAAATTGGGACTGCCAGAGAATCTAAAAGTTAAGGGAAAATCCCAGGAAGAAGGAAGATACAGGGAGATTTCCCCAATTCTCCATATAATCTTCCCTAAATCCTTGGCTAACTCCTCAACAGCTTATGTGCAGGGGAGACTCCAAGGAGAAAGGCAGAAAGACAGAGGTGGGAGTCTGAAAGGGGTGGACATAGTTTTCAGCTTCTGCCCACCACAGAAGAAAACAACTTTCGATTTGAGTTCCTACAAATTAGAGGGGTTTTGTAAACACTTCAGACTTCCCATCAAAATCAAAGAAGGGCCATGCCTCAAAAATAAAATCTATGTCTCAAGACTAAGAGTGTAGCCATAAGATTAGACTAAGTATGAAATGAAGAGCCTCACTCTTACAAAATGAAAAGCCGATACAAGTTCAGTGTAATAAGCCAGTAATTCAACTGTCTACTGGGTCAATAAGAAACACTCTTCAGAAGAAGATCCTATAATTAAGGTCTCTGCAACATGTAATGTACAATATCCAGTACACACTTGAGAAAATAAAACCTAGACATGTGAAGAAACAGGAAAATGTAACCCATACTCAAGCAAAAATGTAATGATGTCTAGAAAAGACCTCAAAATGTGACATTTAGTCTCAAAAACTAGTAAAGCCCAGCACCCTTCCTCAAATAAAAAAAATAAAAGTCTGGAAACAAACAGGTTGGATACATAACCCAAAGGTAAGAAGTTCAGCATGTAGTATCCCATCAATGGATGAATAGATGAAGAAGTTATCTATTCATATATATATATAATGGACTAGGAATAGTACTCAGCCATTAAAAAAAAAAAAAAGAAATCTTGTCATTTGCAACAACATGGATGGACCTTGACAGCATTATGCTAAGTGAAATAGGCCAGATGGCGAAAGCCAAATAATGTATGATTTCACTCATATGTGGAATATAAAAAACTAATAAACAAAATAACATAATAAATGAATAAACCAAAACAAACAAGCAGATATAGAGAACAGGGTAGTGGTTACCAGAGGGGAGTGGGCAGGGGAGAGGATGAAGTGGGTAAAGGGCATCAACTGTATGATGACAGGGGGAAAATAAATTTTTAGGGTGAGTGCACGGTAGGGTATGCAGAAGTAGAAATACCATGTACAAATGAAACTTATACAATGTTATAAAACAATGTTACCTCAATAATTTTTTTTAAAAAAGAATATTTTACCTAGTCAAGTTGCTCTTCCAATAGGCAGGCAAAAAGGTATTCATTCTCAAACAGGAAAGAACAGGTGATGAGCCTTTCTGGATAAAACTAATCAATGGAATACACACAATTAAAAAGATAAATCAAAATCCAAAAATCATAAAAGGAGAACTCAAATCATCTGTGATGAATTAAAATTGGCCACAATTTTTTTTTGTCATTTTCCCCAACGAAAGATGAAGATATTTCTTCCCTACCTGGAATCTGCAGCAGAAACGGCGCTGTGCCAGTTCCAGACGTAGATTTCAAGGGGACCGGGATGCTTTCTCTCAGAACCCAAGCGCCACGATGCGAGAAAGTTCTAGCCACACGGAGTGGCGGTGTGTAATTGTTACAGGCAACAGCTCCAGCTGAGCTTCCAGCCGACAGCCAGCATTAATTTCCAGCATGTGAGTAATCCATCCTAGATGCTGTAGTCAACCACAGAAGCATGGGAATTAACGTTACGGTTATTGTTTTAAATCACTAAGCTGTGGGATATTTTGTTACACAGCATTTAAAAAAAACTAAAACACTAATATAGAAGAATTGATAACAAGCACTAAATCCATCTTTTAAAAATCTAAACATCTATGAAACATAATTATAAAGCAGGATGTAAAGATTATAATGATTGCAATGAGAAAAAGAATATTATGACTCATCGTGACTCATACTTCACTTCGAGTATAAGTCAACATCCTCACAATGTCTTATAGGGCTCTGCTTGGTCAGCCCTTCCAATCTGTAAACTTCTGCCCTCTTCTGTTCCTCTCTTATTCACGCACTCCTGTCCAGCCCTGCTGGCCTCCTCACGGGTCCTAGAACTGCCAGGCATGGCTGAGGGATTTAATCTAGGTTTCCTATGCCTAGAATGGGAACACCAGCTATCTGACTCCACTCACATCTTTTCTGCAATCTTGCCTTCAAAATGAATTATTCAAGAGAATAACCTTCTCTCAACACCCATACCTGGCACTCCCGCTCTTTCTTACCCTTTGTTTTTCTATTTTTATTTACTAAATTATCGTCATGTTTACTTTCATTATTTATCTTCTATCTCCCTCTGACTATACTATAAGCTCCACAAGGACAAAAATCTATTCATTCTATTCATTGACGTATCCCAAACACCGAGAACAGTTCCTGGCTGATAGTAGGTGCTCAAATACATATTAAGTAATACAGTTGGAAGCTGGCAGATTGAGAAGAAATGTGAGAATGCTGATTTTTCCTATCTTTTATGCGAGGGAGTCAAAATTGCATAAAATTCATTGTGAGTTTTTAAATGCATTCAATGTCTTATGCTTTCCATAATACCTTCTCAATATTTACTTGAAATCCTTTATTTTACATTTTTCTGATAAACTCATATGAAATCATTTTAATGCATCTAATTTTTACAAGAGTGTGCATACATGATCTCATTTTTATAAGCTTATCTCTTTCTATGCCAACAGAAAGACCTTACCCTTCCCTCAGTTTATCTGCATAGGGACACATTTGACCTGATGCTCACTTAATATTAACAAAGGTTATTTCTGGAGGCTGGTATTTGGACATTTTTCTTACTTCCTTCTTTGAACCTGTTTGCATTAATCGAATTCTTTATAATAAATATTTATCAGTTGTAAAAATTATAAAGTTAAATTTAAAAGATAAATTACTTACTGCTTAATGAGGTATCTGTACTCAAATGTCCCCAAGGTAGCTCATATTTGACATGTACCAAAAAAATTGACTATCCTCATCCTATTTACCCCAAGCTTGTTTTCTTGTGCTTCATTGAGGATGAGGCCTGCTTATCAAATTGCAACTTGAAATTTAAATCTCTCTTTGACTCTGTCTTAACAAGGCATCTAGTTACGAAGCGTTCTTTGTTTATAATTTTAATTAGTGTCTCAGATCCATGTCTGCTTCTCAATTCCATTGCTGTGATCAAAACCCCTGTGCAGGAAGCAGTCCAAATTCCTGCATACATCACTGAAATATCTGATCATTTGTCCTTAATAGCTTTTCCTACCTCTGTCATTGTCTCTCTCCAGCCTAAGCAACCCTCTTGAATTCTTAAAAGCCTGGACAATTTGCCTATATGTAGGCTTTCGTGTATTTTATTAGTTTTGCTTTCTCCTCTCTTTGTATTTAGTCAAGTATCCTTCGAAAAGTCGAGTGTTTCAAAGTGCAAAGGAAAACAAGGGAAGGTTGCCTGTCTGTTTTTTTGTGTTGGTTTCCCCCCAACCTAGAAGTTTGACAGGAGCTAGAGTACATGAAGATGGTGAAGAGGTGGGGAACCAAAGGGAGAAAATCTGAGAAAGAAGACACACCAAAGGGCATGTTCCAGTGTTACGTCATCTGCTTAATCAGCTGCCCCTGCCACTTGGAGAGGGCTATTGCCCGGATACCACTGCTCCAGTTTTGGTGGGTATGTGTTTTATTAGAAAGCTTGGTACCCTGAACTTTGTTTTTCAAAGTACAATTGAACATGGCCTCCTGACATGATTGACAAATAATTGGCATGCAATGGCCAGGCCCTGGGTCCTCTCTGAGGTCCAGGCAGCGGTGAAGCCACCTCCTAGGGCATCATCTCTCATGGGTAAGAGGTCAAGCTGTGGTGGACATGACCAGTTCCTTGAGGACCAGGAGAGACAGTGGAAATCCAGGCACTTGTAGAGAAGCATCGGAAGTCAAAGTGAAACCATGTTCAAGGACTTGTGAGGTTGAGGCTGGCAATAAACCTGAGGTCTAAGAGGGGTGGGGGAGAGTTGCTGAGCAAGGACAGTAGGTCCCAGTCACATAGCAAATTGATAGGTGAGGCAGGGAGGAAAGGTGGAGATGACTGATACAATCAGGACACAGGAAGTTGCATATGGGCATCGACCATGGAAACCCCCATGACAGACAGGGGTTATCACAGCCTGACACAAAGCACTAAGCAAAGGTCCAACTGAATGTGTGCAAGAAGAGAATATTCTCATGCATTTAGTTAGCAAGGACATCTTTCCTGACACCATTCTGGTGCCAAATATATAGTAATGAGTAAGCGAGAGCCATTCTCCAGAAGGAACTCATAGGGTTGGTGCTATGGATTAAATTGTGTCCCCCCAAAAATTTATATGTTGAAGTTCTAACCCCCAGTACCTCAGAATGTGGCCTTGTTTGGACATACAGTCTCTACAGATGATCAACTTAAGATGAGGTCATTAGGGTGGAGCCTAGTCTAATACAATTTATTTTTAGGTCTCATTTCAAGTTTTATTTTTTATTTTTTTATTTTTTAATTATGTTTTATTGGAGTAGAGTTGATTTACAATGTTGTGTTAGTTTCAGGTATACAGCAAAGTGAATCAGTTATACATATACATATATCCACTCTTTTTTAGATTCTATTCCCATATAGGTCATTATAGAGTATTGAGGTTCTTATTAGTTATCTATTTTATATATAGTAGTGTGTATATGTCAATCCCAATCTCCCAGTTTATCCCTCCCCCCCTTTCCCCCCAGTAACCATAAGTTTTTTTTTGCTACATCTGTGACTCTATTTCTGTTTTGTAAATAGGTTCATTTAAACCATTTTTTTAGATTCCACATATAAGCAATATCATATGATATTTGTCTTTCTCTGTCTGACATACTTCACTCAGTATGACAATCTCTAGGTCCATCCATGTCTCCGCAAATGGCATTATTTCATTCTTTTGTATGGCCAAGTAATATTCCATTGTGTGTGTGTGTATATATATAGATATCATATCTTCTTTATCTATTCCTCAGCTGATGGACATTCCGGTTGCTTCCATGTCCTGGCTATTGTAAATAGTGCTGCCACGAACATTGGGGTACACGTATCTTTTTGAATTATGGTTTTCTCCAGATATATGCCCAGGAGTGGGATTGCTGAATGATATAGTAGCTCTATTTTTAGTTTTTTAAGGAATAGTC
Source organism: Eschrichtius robustus (assembly GCF_028021215.1). Taxonomy (NCBI): domain Eukaryota; kingdom Metazoa; phylum Chordata; class Mammalia; order Artiodactyla; family Eschrichtiidae; genus Eschrichtius; species Eschrichtius robustus. The sequence goes on along the minus strand of NC_090841.1, from coordinate 73,583,314 downwards.
CAATATAATTGTGTCCTCCTAAAAAGAGGAAATTTAGACACAGAGATAGACATGCACACAGGGAGAACACCTTGTGATGATAAAGGAAGATACTGAGGTGATGATGCTACAAGCCAAGAACCACCAAAGACTGCCATCAAACCACCAAAAGTTAGGGGTGAGCCGTGGGACAGAGTCTCCCTCATGGCCCTCAGAAGGAACCAACCCTGCCAAACACCTTGATCTTGGACTTCTAGCCTCTAGAACTCTGCGTACCAGTTTGCAGTACTTTTTTATAGCAAGAGAAGCAAACTAATACTGGTGGAAATTGACAATAAATAAGTGAACAAACAAATATGCAATGGAGTCCCACTAGTAGTCATGGCTTTAAAGAACAGAGTAATGGGATTCAAATGGGGATGGGGTACTTTGTTAAACAGGGTCAACAGAAAAGGCTTCTCTGAAAAATTCCAGTTAAGGAAGACTTAAATGAAGTGAATGGATGAACAGTCCTAAAATCAAATGGAAAGTGTTCTGGGGGAAAGCAATAGTGAACACAAAATCCTGAGGGAGAAATGAGGTGCTTTTATCGAGGAACAGTAGGAAGACCAGAGCAGGAGCAGGAACACCAAAGAAGATCAGATTGAAAAGATGGATGGGGACAGTCTATTTAGGACCCTTTACAACACAATTGTTTGGATTTTATTCTGTGGGAACACATTTGGAGAATTTGTGTAGAGATTGGCATAATCTTATGATTTTAGTGTTAGTTGTTCTGTTGTAAAGATTGCTTCGTGGAGAACAGATGATGGTGGAAGGAAGATGGAAAGCCTGAGTCTAGGCTGTGGCTCAGATGATAACGTGCTGGTAGCTGGAGTGGGTTGTAGTGAGGTGGTGATGAGAGGATGCTTCGGGATGTATGGCGATGGCCTAGGTGAAGGTATGAAGCGGGGGTCTTGAGAAGCAGTCAGTAAGAGGGAAGAGTTGGTAGTAACATGTGGGTGATCTGGCTGAGATGCTGGCTCTAGGGATCAACCTTCAGGTATGAGGTGGGCAAGTTGAGCTTGTTAGAAAGTTCCTGCTAAATGGGCCAGGTCAAGGTCAATAGCAGGGGTTTATTGAACTAAAGCACAATCCACCTTGAGCCAGATGGAAATAGGTCTTCTGAGATACAGCTATCAAAGTCTCAGGTGTTTGTTTCCCTTGCCACCAAGCCTTGAAGATTTTGAGAGGGGAAGTAGTCTGTGTACGCATTTGTGGGGAGGTCTAAACACTGAATAAGAATAAATGTCTGCACAGCTCCCTTCTCACTGACAATAGGAAATTGGGGAGACAGTGTGACATGAGTCATTTAGTGTTTGTTGAATACAAACCCTGTGCCCAAATGGATCCAAGGTTCTGAGAAAAACTTTTCTTAAAAAAGGAGCTGAGGGGGGCGGAGTCAAGATGGTGGTGTGGGAAGACACCAAGTTAGCGTCTCTCCACAACTAGGGCAACTGCCGGCCGCTGTTGGGGGACCCTGCTGTCCAAGGAGACGGGAGGAACCCCCAAGTGAACTGGTAGGAACAGGGGGACACAGGGAGAAGGAGAAGTGGAAGCCAGACAGGATGGACACCCCGGAGACCGGGGAGATGAGGAGAGGCAGGTGGAGGGGCCCTACGGGAGGAGCAGGAGAGGAGAGGAGGGCGTTTGCCCCACCCACTCAGCCCGGGGAGCCTGCTGAGCTCCCAGGCCAGTCCCAGGCCCTCCAAGGTCCCCACCTCCCCCCAGGCTGCATTGGTCCTGGGGGCATAGGAAGGAGACCAAGGGGAGAACTGGAGAGGCAGGTGGGAGGGGCCCTCCCGGACAGGAAGAGGAAAGCAGGGTGTTGGCCCCACCCACTCGAGCCCAGGAAGTCTGCTGGGCTCCCAGGTGAGGTCGCCTGCCCTCTGAGACCAGGGGTGGGGGGCACATCTGGGCCCCTTCTGTTCCTTGAGCCTAAGCCCCACCTCCCCACACAGCACCCAGGGCCTTTTCCAGCCCTGTGGGTCCTGAGCATAGGCCCCGCCCACCACCCAAACCTTGCCCTTGCTTAGGGCCCACCCTCCACAGCCAAGGCCTTTTCCCCATTGTTTTCTCTTTTTTTCTCTTTCTTTTTTTTTTTTTTTTTCTCTTTTCCCTTTTTTTTTACTACTGTGGTACTGATGTACCTTCTGGTTGCTGATTCATCTATATTTTTATTTTTATACTCTTTCTAACATATCTGTTAGTTTCCTAGTCTAATTTTATTTTTTACTTTGTTATTGTTCTCTCCTGTTTTTTATTTTTTGCCACCCCACGTGGCTTGCAGGATCTTGGTTCATGAGCCAGGGGTCAGGCCTAAGCTCCTGCAATGGGAGCTCTGTGTCGGAACCACTGGACGAACAGAGAAACTCAGACACCAGGGACTATTCATCGGAGTGAGGACTCACAGAGGTCCTCATCTCAGCACCAAGACCCAGCTCTACCCAACAGCCTGCAAACTCCAGTGTTGGAAGCCTCAAGCCAAATAACCAGTAAGACAGGAACACAATCCCACTCATAAAAAAAAAAAAAAAAAAATGAGACGGGCAAAAAAATACGTCACACATGAAGTAGCAAAATAAAAACCTACAAGACCAAATAAATGAAGAGAAAATAAGCAATCTACCTGAAAAAGAATTCAGAATAATGATAGTAAAGATGATCCAGAATCTCAGAAATAGAATGGAGGCAGGATTGAGAAAATACAAGAAATGTTTAACAAAGATCTAAAAGAACTAAAGAACAAACAAACAGAGATGAACAACACAATAACTGAAATGAAAAATACACTAGAAGGAATCAATAACAGAATATCTGAGGCAGAAGAACAAATAAGTGAGCTGGAAGACAAAATGGTGGAAATAACTGCTGCAGAGCAGAATAAAGAAAAAAGAATGAAAACAATTGAAGACAATCTCAGAGAACTCTGGGATAACACTAAACACACCAACATTCGAATTATAGGGCTCCCAGAAGAAGAAGAGGAAAAGGAAAGGTCTGAGAAAATATTTGAAGAGATTATAGTCGAAAACTTCCCTAACATGGGAAAGGAAATAGTCACCTAAGTCCAGGAAGCACATAGAGTCCCATACAGGATAAACCCTAGGAAAAACAGACCACAACGCATATTAATCAAACTAACAAAAATTAAATTTAAAGAAAAAATATTAAAAGCAGCAAGGGGAAAGCAAAATATAATATACAAGGGAATCCCCATAAGGTTATCAGCTGATTTTTCAGCAGAAACTCTGCAGGCCAGAAGGGAGTACCAGGATATACTTAAAGTGATGAAAGAGAAAAGCCTACAACCATGATTACTCTACCCAGCAAGGATCTCATTCAGATTTGATGCAGAAATTAAAACCTTTACAGACAAGCAAAAGCTAAGAGAATTCAGCACCACCAAACCAGCTTTACAACAAATGCAAAAGGAACTTCTCTAGGCAGGAAAAACAAGAGAAGGAAAAGACCTACAATAACAAACCTGAAACAATTAAGAAAATGGTAATAGGAACATACATATCGATAACTATCTTAAATGTAAATGGATTAAATGCTCCCACCAAAAGACATAGACTGGCTGAATGGATACAAAAACAAGACCCGTATATATGCTATCTACAAGAGACCCACTTCAGACCTAGGGACACATACAGACTGAAAGTGAGGGGATGGAAAAAGATATTCCATGCAAATGGAAATCAAAAGAAAGCTGGAGTACCAATTCTCATATCAGACAAAATAGACTTTAAATTAAAGACTATTACAGGAGACAAAGAAGGACACTACATAATGATCAAGGGATCAATCCAAGAAGATATAACAATTGTAAATATTTATGCACCCAACATAGGAGCACCTCAATACATAAGGCAAATACTAACAGCCGTAAAAGGGGAAATCAAGAGTAGCACAATCATAGTAGGAAACTTTAACACCCCACTTTCACCAATGGACAGATCATCCAAAATGAAAATAAATACGGAAACACAAGCTTTAAATGATACATTAAACAAGATGGACTTAATTGATGTTTATAGGACATTCCATCCAAAAACAACAGAATACACATTCTTCTCAAGTGCTCATGAAACATTCTCCAGGATAGATCATATCTTGGGTCACAAATCAAGCCTTGGTAAATTTAAGAAAATTGAAATCGTATCAAGTATCTTTTCTGACCACAACACTATGAGACTAGATATCAATTACAGAGAAAAAATCGGTTAAAAATACAAACACATGAAGGCTAAACAATACACTACTTAATAACCAAGAGATCACTGAAGAAATCAAAGAGGAAATCAAAAAATACCTAGAAACAAATGACAGTGAAAACACGACGACCCAAAACCTATGGGATGCAGCAAAAACAGTTCTAAGAGAGAAGTTTATACCAATACAATCCTACCTTAAGAAACAAGAAGCATCTCAAATAAACAACCTAACCTTACACCTAAAGCAATTAGAGAAAGAAGAACAAAAAACCCCCAAAGTTAGCGGAAGGAAAGAAATCATAAAGATCAGATCAGAAATAAATGAAAAGGAAATGAAGGAGACAATAGCAAAGATCAATAAAACTAAAAGCTGGTTCTTTGAGAAGATAAACAAAATTGATAAACCATTAGCCAGACTCATCAAGAAAAAAAAGGGAGAAGACTCAAATCAATAGAATTAGAAATGAAAAAGGAGAAGTAACAACTGACACTGCAGAAATACAAAGAATCATGAGAGATTACTACAAGCAACTCTATGCCAATAAAATGGACAACCTGGAAGAAATGGACAAATTCTTAGAAAAGCACAACCTTCCGAGACTGAACCAGGAAGAAATAGAAAATATGAACAGACCAATCACAAGCACTGAAATTGAAACTGTGATTAAAAATCTTCCAACAAACAAAAGCCCAGGACCAGATGGCTTCACAGGCGAATTCTATCAAACATTTAGAGAAGAGCTAACACCTATTCTTCTCAAACTCCTCCAAAATATAGCACGGGGAGAAACACTCCCAAACTCATTCTACGAGGCCACCATCACTCTGATACCAAAACCAGACAAAGATGTCACAAAGAAAGAAAACTACAGGCCAATATCCCTGATGAGCATAGATGTAAAAATCCTCAACAAAATACTAGCAAACAGTATCTAGCAGCACATTAAAAGGATCATACATCATGATCAAGTGGGGCTTATCCCAGGAATGCAAGGATTCTTCAATATATGCAAATCAATCAATGTGATACACCATATTAACAAGTTGAAAGAGAAAAACCACATGATCATCTCAATAGATGCAGAGAAAGCTTTCGACAAAATTCAACACCCATTTATGATAAAAACCCTCCAGAAAGTAGGCATAGAGGGAACATTCCTCAACATAATAAAGGCCATATATGACAAACCCACAGCCAACATCGTCCTCAATGGTGAAAAAATGAAACCATTTCCACTAAGATCAGGAACAAGACAAGGTTGCCCACTCTCACCACTATTATTCAACATAGTTTTGGAAGTTTTACCGTCAGCAATCAGAGAAGAAAAAGAAATAAAAGGAATCCAAATTGGAAAAGAAGAAGTAAAGCTGTCACTGTTTGCAGATGACATGATACTATACATAGAGAATCCTAAAGATGCTACCAGAAAACTACTAGAGCTAATCAATGAATTTGGTAAAGTAGCAGGATACAAAATTAATGCACAGAAATCTCTTGCATTCCTATACACTAATGATGAAAAATCTGAAAGTGAAATTAAGAAAACACTCCCATTTACCATTGCAAGAAAAAGAATAAAATATCTAGGAATAAACCTACCTAAGGAGACCAAAGACCTCTATGCAGAAAATTATAAGACACTGATGAAAGAAATTAAAGATGATACAAATAGATGGAGAGATATACCATGTTCTTCGATGGGAGGAATCAACATTGTGAAAATGACTATACTACCCAAAGCCATCTACAGATTCAATGCAATCCCTATCAAACTACCACTGGCATTTTTCACAGAACTAGAACAAAAAATTTCACAATTTATATGGAAACACAAAAGACCCCAAATAGCAAAAGCAATCTTGAGAAAGAAAAACAGAGCTGGAGGAATCAGGCTCCCTGACTTCAGACTATACTACAAAGCTACAGTAATCAAGACAGTATGGTACTGGCACAGAAACAGAAATATAGATCAATGGAACAGGATAGAAAGCCCAGAGATTAACCCACGCACATATGGTCACCTTATCTTTGATAAAGGAGGCAAGAATATACAGTGGAGAAAAGACTGCCTCTTCAGTAAGTGGTGCTGGGGAAACTGGACAGCTACATGTAAAAGAATGAAATTAGAACACTTTCTAAAACCATACACAAAAATGAACTCCAAATGGATTAAAGACCTAAAGGTAAGGCCAGATGCTATCAAACTCTTAGAGGAAAACATAGGCAGACCACTCTATGACATAAATCACAGCAAGATCCTTTTTGACCCACCTCCTAGAGAAATGGTAATAAAAACAAAAATAAACAAATGGGACCTAATGAAACTTAAAAGCTTTTGCACAGCAAAGGAAACCATAAACAAGACGAAAAGACACCCCTCAGAATGGGAGAAAATATTTGCAAATGAAGCACCTGACAAAGGATTAATCTCCAAAATTTACAAGCAGCTCATGCAGCTCAATATCAAAAAAACAAAAACCCAATCCAAAAATGGGCAGAAGACCTAAATAGACATTTCTCCAAAGAAGATATACAGGTTACCAACAAACACATGAAACAGTGCTCAACATCATTAATCATTAGAGAAATGCAAATCAAAACTACAGTGAGGGGCTTCCCTGGTGGCGCAGTGGTTGGGAGTCTGCCTGCTAATGCAGGGGACACGGGTTCGAGCCCTGGTCTGGGAAGATCCCACATGCCGCGGAGCAACTGAGCCCGTGAGCCACAATTGCTGAGCCTGCGCGTCTGGAGCCTGTGCTCCGCAACAAGAGAGGCCGCGATAGTGAGAGGCCTGCGCGCCACGATGAAGAGTGGACCCCACTTGCCACAACTAGAGAAAGCCCTCGCACAGAAACGAAGACCCGACACAGCCAAAAATAAATAAATAAATAATTTAAAAAAAAAAAAGCTACAGTGAGGTATCACCTCACACCAGTCAGAATGGCCATTATCAAAAAAATCTAGAAACAATAAATGCTGGAAAGGGTGTGGTGAAAAGGGAACCCTCCTGCACCTTTGGTAGGAATGTAAATTGATACAACCATTATGGAAAACAGTATGGAGTTTCCTTAAAAAACTAAATATAGAGCTACCATATGACCCAGCAATCCCACTACTGGGCATATACCCTGAGAAAACCATAATTCAGAAGGAGACATGTACCACTATGTTCATTGCAGCACTATTACAATAGCCAGGACATGGAACCAACTTAAATGTCCATCGACAGATGTGAAACATATATACAATGGAATATTCCTCAGCCATAAACAGAAACGAAGTTGAGTTATTTGTAGTGAGGTGGATGGACCTAGAGTCTGTCAAACAGAGTGAAGTAAGTCAGAAAGAGAAAAACAAACACCATATGCTAACACATATATATGGAATCTAAAAAAAAAAAAAAAAAGGTACTGATGAACCTAGTTGCAGGGCAGGAATAACGATGTAGACATAGAGAATGGACTTGAGGACACGGGGTGGGAGGGGGAAGTTGGGGTGAAGTGAGAGTAGCGTTGACATATATACATTACCAAATGTAAAATAGTTAGCTAGTGGGAAGCAGCATAGCACAGGGAAATCAGCTCGGTGCTTTGCGATGACCTAGAGGGGTGGGATAGGGAGGATGGGAGGGAGGCTCAAGAGGGAGGGGATATGGGGACATATGTATGCATATGGTTGATTCACTTTGGTGTACAACAGAAACTAACACAGTATTGTGAAGCAATTATACTCCAATAAAGATCTATTAAAGAAAAAAAAAAGGAGCTGATACTCCCAGGTCTTCCACATCTGCTTGTGTGATCTGAGCATAAGGAAAGCTTACTTCCTCTGAGCCTCAATTACTTCATCTGTAAATTGGGCATGATAATACCTTCCTTACAAGGAGATAGACTATTATTCTATGTTACAATGTCATGATCTTTCTGTTCCTAACTTGACAGATGATAACTGAATAATTTAAGACCCTGGTGACCCTCTCTAAGAAGCCAAATTTTACTTAATCTATTGATGGTATAAAAATTTACAGAGAGTAAATGATTGAAGGGCTGAGATTATGAAACCATTCCTTGAAATTACGCATCTACATTTCCACCAGTTCTTGATGATGTGATCACATGGTTGACGATTCTCAGAGAATCTGGCTCAGGTAGGAGCACAAGTTCTCCATTTTTTTTAAACATAGTGTCAACTTTCAAGTTTAGTACCATTTTGAAATCATTGTGTGGGTTGCAGTGTGTGATTAGCTGTATTTGTATAAAAATGTTTGCAGGTTTGAACCATTAAAAACTAAAAAGCATACCCAAGAAATAGCGATGGTCATCCTCCTGATAAGAGAGGACATGACCCAGAAAACAAACTTATGGTTACCAAAGAGGAAAGGGGGTGGGGGAGTGATAAATTAGGAGTTTGGGGTTAACACATACACACACTACTATATATAAAATAGATAAGAAACAAGGACTCACTGTATAGCACAGGGAACTCTACTCAATATTTTGCAATAACCTATAACAAAAAAGAATCTGAAAAAATATATATGTATATGTGTGTGTGTGTGTATATATATATACACACACACACACGTATGTGTGTGTATAACTGAATCACTGTGCTATACACGGAAAACTAACACAACATTGTAAATCAACTAAACTTCAATAAAATAAATTTTTTTTTTAGGTATTATGGGTCACTGAGGAAGCAAAAAGGAGAGAAGCATTGCCTTCTATAAAGAGGATTTGCTTGGAGGTTTATCTAGAATTGATTAACCCAAAAGTACTTTATTAAAGATTCACAGAGATTAATGTTTTTAGACATTTAGAAAATGTTTAATTGATCACCACAAAATTACTAAGCCATAGTTAGATAGTTAGTAACCATAGGATGGTTAATAGAACCAATCCTTGTTAAATGGTAAAAGCAAAATATCCATCTCCCTACCTCCTTCCTAATTTTGATCCTCCCCAAACCCCCCACTTCTACCCCCTGCTTTATTCTCGCACGAAATCATCTCAAGTCTAGTGTTATCTTCTGTCACTTGACTTCCCTAGGACAGGACATATATCTCCTCCCAGGCTGTTCCTACCAGGACAGAAGCATTGTTATTTTTAACTTCCTACTGAAGTACGGCATACTTCTGATCTCTTCAGTCTCTTTTCTCCCACATCCAAGGGTAATACCATCCCGACCTCTAACAAACACCATAGATTAGCGCTGCCTGTTTTTGTATGGGTTCTTGTGAGTCTGGTCTCTTTCACTCAACATTAACCTTGTCATGGTAGATCATCCATCCTAATTGATGTATAAATTTACATTGTGTGAATAGATCACAATTTATGTACCCATTCTACTCCTGATGGACTTTTGATAGTTTCCAGTTTGGAGCTATTATGAATAGGGCTACCATGAACATTCTAGTTTGTGTCTTTCAAGGAACTCAATTTATGCATCTGTTTAGGTCTTTACCTGGAACTGGAATGACTGGGTCAGAGCCCGTGTGTATAATTTAGCTTTAATCGTTTTTGAAAATGGTTGCACCTCCTCCAGACTTTTAATAAGGCTTCACATTCATTCATAAAAGCCTTAAGAGTTGGCCCAGTGTTTCCCACAGAAGAAGACCTAGAACTCAGATCTTCTGATTCCAAGTCCAGGGCTTTTCACATTCAGTAAATTCTAAACCCTTCATACTACTTTCCTCTCACCAATACTTTGCTGTTTTTTTTCCTTTAATGCAACTCAGATGCGCAGACGGCTAGTCATTCATGGGCTATTCTCCCCAGGGTATTTTTGCCTCAAAGAGGGTCCTTGGAGACTCCAAATAATAACTCTAATTGTGGACTTGCAGGTTCCACAAAAGAATGGGAGAAAGGACAGAGGAAGGTCATTTCAGTCAGAGAGAACAGTTCTCCAGAATCTCTCAAGTCCCAAAAGACTGTTGGTCTGAATAGAGCCACCCCTGATGAAACAATAGAAAATAGAAAGCTCATCTTTTATCATACGAACTTCAGAGCAAACACCTTGAAAAGCTATTAAATCCTCACTTCTCCAGAGCGATACACCAGAACCAGAGGGACGCCTGAGCTGTCGAGTTGACTCACAACCCTTGGTTTCTCCACCCAGGGAGCTAGGAACAGAAATCTGCTGCTGGTTTCTTGAAGACTGCCTATAGCTGAGCCCAGGGCATGAAGAAACTGAGCAGAAAAGATTGAAAAAGATGACAATGGAAATCAAGCCCCAGCCTCCTGACGGCCCACTCAGGTGTGCATCTGTTCCCCGATTCTGTGTCGTAATTAAAGCACATGATTTTTTTCCATATTTAGATCTTTCCTATTCATCCTGGTCTGATGCCTGAATTAGAATGCAGCTGAAGTTCAGGGTATTAATTAATTGCGAATCTCTCCGATACTTGAATAGAAGGCCTCTTGAGCCTTAATGTGCAAATTTATGTAAAAACAATGTGAAAATTAGAAATGCATTGGCACCTTTTTTTTAACCAGAACTGTAGCGCTCTGTCTAGTCAAACAAACTGCTCATTTGCAAGTTGTCTATATGCAAAGCATTCTGCCCCTGGGAGCCTCAAGTCTCCTTAGCAAGTCTTCTGAAATCTGAGGAGAGCTTTGTTCTGGTCCTGCTTTCTCTCTCTCTCCCTTCACTTTCTCTCCTGCGGACCAGAGGCTCAGTAGGCTTTCACCTGGCAACTCCAGGCACGGCCAGAACATGAAGCCCCTCCCGGGAAAAATCCTAAGCCTTCACGCCACCCGACAGGACCCCAATTTCCCTTTCCAGACCAGACCCAGTGAAGTAAAAGAGGCTGTTTGCGGGCAGGTCCTGGGCTAGCTTTCAGACTCTCGGGTGATGCTGGAGGTCAGAGAAGGGCAGCTGCTTGGAAAGCTGACGTACCCTGGGTATGTATGTGTCAAGTGCACGATTCTGCAGCTCTGCACCAGGCTGCCCCTCACCGCCCCCCAGCTTGGCTGGAGAAGAGCCAGCACAGCAGGTGCCAAGGTGCAGCGGCAGGGGGCGCATTCAGCTCATGCGCCCTTGGCTGGCTGGCACGTGAGCCGAGAAGTGGGTCAGAGATCAGGAGATGCTTGGAGCCAGCCAGCAGGGCAGGGCCAAGTCATTCCACGCCTAGGAGTGGGAAGGGAGCCCTGACGGGAATGAGCTAGCTAATCATTTAGCTGTGGGAGTGGGAAGGGTGATGGGAGAGCCAGAGGATCCCCAGGACCTGGCAAGCAGACAGGCAGAGCTGATGGCAGCCCACCCATGCGGGGAAGGCAGCTGATGAAGAGCGCTCCTGGGACAGGGGCCTGCGCCAGCAGTGAGTGTGAGTCACCGTCACCCTTTGAGGACGGGGCTCAAGGTTCTCCCAGCAGCTCAATCCAAGATGAAGCGGCCATCGTCAGGGACCCCAGGGGCTGAGGCTTTGGGCTCAGTTGGCTCCTTTGCTTGGTGGCCCCCCCTGCTGCCCATAGCTCACGTTCATTCAAGTTATGAAAAAAGTTTAATTTCGCACATCAGGTTGCTCTGTAAACACTGTTTTCAGTAAGTTCTTCAGTAAGTAAGTGACCAGTGAATTCAATTTTGACCAGCTTGGGTGCAGTTAGGGTCACCCTGATGTCAGTATCCTGAGACCAGTGTGGTCCCCGGGTCAGCACCGTCACCGTGAACCGTGAGCTTGTCAGAAATGCGGACGCCTGAGGCCCACCCCAGACTTCCAGATTCAGAATCTGCATTTTCACAAGACCCACCCGGGAGTTGTGAGCACGCTGAGTTTGGAGAAGCTCTTTTCTAAGGTATTTCTCTCAGTCGCCTCCAAGCCAAACTGAGTTTCAGTATTTCCAGTTATCTGCTGGGTAACCTTGAATAAAGCACTTCGTTTCCTAGACTCTCAAGTCCTCATCTGTGAAATGGGGATGCTAACGCTATTTAAGGTGATTAAATTGAATAATAAATTAGAATTTGTCCTATAAATTGTGAATCATGATCCAAATATTCAATGTTATTCTTATGCTGCATCCTGACCCAAAAATTGTATTATAAACTCCTAAGAACAGGAAGAATCTCTCCTCTACTTCTTTTTTATCTTCCCTATATGCTGAGGACAGCTTTCTGCTCATAATAAGTTTGACCATTTGACACGCACAGAAATCAACCTCCCTTGGAACCTCAGATTTCCCCCCCCCCAAAAAAATTTCTAATTTCCATTCCTGACGTCAAGCACAAAGAGCTCCCATCACTTTGACCTAATCCTCTGAGGTTCATCCCTCCAAATAATTGTACTGTCTCTTGCTATGAAGCACTTTGTTACCATGGCAACACATACATAATTGTGTGTGTAAGTAACTGACAGGGGCTTTCCTGGCCGCCTTTCCACCAGACAGAACAGGAAACATCCTACCCTCCTGCATGTTACTCTCCCACAGGTTTGCATCAAGACCCTACAAGTTTCTCAAGCGTAAATATTCTTTATGCATACTATAGACCAATACACACAGACAGAATAATACAGCAGGAAAACTAGTAAGGGAGGAAATTGATGGTCTGGGTTCCAGCTCAGAGTCTGATACTAATCAGCAATTTGATTTGTCACAAGGCACTGGACTTCTCAGGACCCAGTCACCCCCATTGCAAGGAGATGCTTTCCTGCGGCTTAACCCTTACAATGTTCTGTAATAGTCTGAGTTGAGTTTAAGCGTCATTTAACTGAGATTATTGAACAAAGCTTCCCAGCATTAAACATTAACACAGCTCTTTTTATATGGCAGAGTTCATTATCATGTCAATAAATGATTAATTAGAATTCTCTGTCTGGACCAATAATTTGGCAGGACTTTCATGATTCATAATTTGTGCTGTGTTGTAAGGTTACCTCTCGAAACTGACATACTAGCATTTATTGTTTTTTATTGCCTCTCTGAGGTGGCTTTTGAAGGAGACACCAGGTGACATATGTTTAAAAAGGGTTTAAAAGTTTGACGCAGTTGGAGTAGACAGTACAGGACGAGCGCTTCTGTGGACCTCTGTGTGCCTTTGAGCAGAAAAGCCAGCAATGAATAATTCAACGGTCTGTTTGGCCAATGCAACAGTTTGCGATGGCGCGTCCTGTGTGGTGCCAGAGAGCGATTTCAACACCACTCTAAGTGTGGTCCTGAGCACGGTCTTAACCATCCTATTGTCGCTGGTGATGTTCTCCATGGGATGCAATGTGGAAATCAAGAAATTCCTAGGGCACATAAAGCAGCCGTGGGGCATATGTGTTGGCTTCCTCTGTCAGTTTGGAATCATGCCCCTCACAGGATTCGTCCTCTCAGTGACTTTTGACATCCTCCCCATCCAAGCCGTAGTGGTGCTCATCATGGGCTGCTGTCCGGGAGGAACCACCTCCAACATCTTGGCCTATTGGGCTGATGGCGACATGGACCTGAGGTAAGATATCTAAACCTCCCAGTACCGCAATCACATTGAATTAATCTTCTCAGAAGCCTATGGCGTTGTGAATGTCCGTCTGATCTGCCATTGATCTAGGGTCCAACTAAGAATTGAAACAGGAGACGAAATGCCTTGATTCGCCTTCCTACGCAGCTGCTTAGCTCTGCGAATTTAGGGGTTCTATTTTGTGTTTGTGTTTTAAAATCTAACTCAGTTAACAAGGAGCTGTATAATTGCTGTTTCTCTTTGGGGAAAGAGTCAAAGTTTTTCAAAAAAGAAATCCTTTCCAAGCCACAAGCTGCAGCTGAGAAAGTTTTCCTTGTTGGTATCAGAAAAAAAAAAAACCACTTTCTTTGTGGTGATGAGGAGCTTTGAATGCAATCATGAAACTAAATTGTTCATTAAAAGTTAGAACCTAGGATGAGACAATGACCAAGTACAGCCAGTTTTTTGGACAAGCTTTTTCTTGGTATAAGGTGTAAGAAAGATTTTGTACATTTGCTTCACTTCTACTGGCATTAAACAAAAAAGAAAAGAAAAAAGAAAACCACTACAACAGCTTTTTAAAAATTATGCTTACCTTCCTATAAAATAAACAGAAAATGGTTTCTCTGCTTCCCACAGAGTAATCTAAATTGCAATGTTTGCCCAATTCATCCTGTGCCAGTCTGAACTAGCACCAGAAAAAGAAAAAAAAACGAATAGGAATAAGACGAAGCAGTAATGTGAGGACACCAAGAATTTTAATGCTGCAAGTTGAATAGACAAATGTCTTTTTCCTTCCCTCACCATTCCTCATTTCCTGTGAAAGGTATGCATTTCTGCAAACCAGCCAGGAGTCAGTGTAACGAGTGCTTATTAAATACTGTACAGTAGGCAATGGGCTCTGTGCATCACGTTATAACACTCAGAAGCAAGAAGCTCATGTGTAGAAATGTAACCAGAGCAAAATGTCAGACTGGATTCCAGGTTGATCCAGTGCCTAGTGGGCAACTGGAAGCCTGCCAACTGAGCCCGGCTGGTGCCTGTTTCTCCAGAAGCTTTAGAAAAGCCATACAAACGATATACCTTCATGTGACATCTCTTTCACGTAAGGAAATACCATCTCTTCCTTGCAATAGATTTTTTTTCTAAGGAAAGTCCTGTGAGGAGCAAAGGATGGCAGGTGCTCTTCAGGTTTAGTTAATCTGTGAACCACCGTATAGCGATAAGGCCTTGTTAGATTTCAACTTAGTGTGACCTGGATGAAGGCACAGAGGTGAGAATTCTACAGACAAGTTGAGGGGAGTGAACTGAATTGAATACAGGACTTTGCCACCAAACAGCTTTTACATAATATTTGTAACTTTTTAACAAAACAGAAGAGTCTTGTACCTCCACGAGATGCCACGCGTGTCATCATTCTGTAAGACAGAAGAGTGTGTGTGATGCTGAGTTGGGCAGCTACTGGGGCAGATTCCCTTCTGGGGGCTGAAACTGTAAAACCCTAACCTAAAAACTCTAAGTTACACTTTCCTGTGGTTTTAAGGAAATCTTATTTCTCTGGAAACAGGAGATGATTATGTAATCTTATCTCCCTCGTATAACAATTCCTGTAAGAAATAAAAATATTAAGAAATAAGAACCAGAATTAGAATTTGAAACCTCGGTGGAAAACCCCCAGCTGAATCAGTATAGATGAGTCCTTCAGCAAGTCCTCTAATGGGACACGTGGCATTGAGAATTGTTAATTTTCATTCTAGAAAGTGTGCACTCCACAGATCTCCCTTGTCTTGTGAACAACACCAGCACCCATCCAGTGCAGTCATCACTGGATCTCTAGCATCTCTAGCAACTTCACCTATCCAGAACTCAAACAAGACCCAATGAAAGACTCTGCACACCCAAAGTAAATCATACTTCATCTCATAGATGTTCCTCACACAGGACCCACTCACTCTCCCAATTGTAAAGCTCTAAAACTTCTTCCCAGCACAGAGGGTGAAAAACAAGAAGTGGGGTGGAGCAAGTTGTTAGAAGGAGCAGGCCTATGTCCCACAGCAGCCAGTGGCCCCAAAAGCCTGACTGCAAATGAAAAGATCAAAATGCCTCCAAAGCAAAGAAGATAAGTCAGAAAGCACAGCAGCTCTGCATCACTATTTTAGGGACAAACAGCTCTGTAAGCATATCACCCAGAAGACATCACCGTATTTCAGTGGAACAAGTAATAATGATAACGCATGATCACTGAAAGGAGGTTAAACTATGCCACTAGGAAGATGATGACATTATGCCTTGCATATGTTAGAGGAAAAACTGTTGAAATATTCCTTCAGAGCAAATTAAGAAAGTAACACCTCAGCTACTGGGAAACAGTTTTCCAACACTTTTTATTCTTCTGGAATGAGCAGTGGATAACTAAAGTCTCATGATCATTTATGTAGATACAATTCTATCTACCCTTTATATTTCCGATTCTGTCCTCTTGGAACTTTACCTTCTCCATTTCCACTTGAACTCTCGCAATGGCAGCCAAGATATGACTGTTTATTCCAACAGGTATCTGCACTAGTTGATCAGATACCATATAACGCGGGCAAAACAACTCCATCTGGCTTTAACTTCCTGGATGTGGTTCCTGGGAGAACCAAATCATCTCCCCTTCACGCTGTCATCTCTTCCAAAACCTGGGAAACCATTGCATTCTGCAGTCTCTGGTGACTTAAACACAAACACACACACACACACACACAAATAGCAAAAAAAGCAGACCTTGCTAATGGAATCCTTGCTCATTGTAATACAGCAAGTAATATTTCAGCTCCTTCCCAGACCACTCCAGCCTAGAAAGTTGTTGTAGGAATCTGATCAGTGAACAAGTATTTTCACCTGTTCTAGCTCTGCCGTGGGTGCATTATGAACAAAATGTCTCAGGGAGAAATGAAGGTGGTGTTCTCAGGTGAATTTGCTGGTGGCCCACAGTTTAGGGAACAAACACAGAGACTTCCACCCCCTTGTGTCTGCTGTACACCCAAAGACTCCCCATTTTTTAATCTTTCCTTTCTTTAGCAATGGCCTCAGTCACACTACACAAGGATTTTCCTTCCTATTTTCCTTTTTAATTTTTTTAAATTTTTGTTGGAGTATAGCTGATTTACAATGTTGTGTTGTTAGTTTAAGGTGTACAGCAAAGTGAATCAGTTATACATATACATATATCCACTTCTTTTTTTTTTTTTTTGGATTCTTTTTCCATACAGGCCATTACAGAGTATTGAGTGGAGTTCCCTGTACTATACAGTAGGTCCCTATTAGTTATCTATTTTATATATACTCGTGTGGGTATGTCAGTCCCAATCTCCCAATTTATCCCTCCCCAACCCCTTAACCCCTGGTAACCCTAAGTTTGTTTTCTACATCCATGACTCTACTCTTTTTTGTAAATAAGTTCATTTGAATCCTTTCTAAAGATTGTCGTACTGAGTGAGGTAAGTCAGACACTGAGAGACTAATATCATATGATATCGCTTATATGTGGAATCCATTTTCCTTTCTCTGACTTCTTCTTTGGGGAATTCCTGCCTATGCATCCTTTCTTCAGTTTCCCCTAATTCCTTTACTGCTATGCACCGTCTTCCCTCCCTTTGATTATTTTCTAGATTTAAGAGTTTCTAAATTTTCCTACGACAACCTTTGTTCTTTTGCCAAATGTTGTTATATTTTTCATCTTCCAACTTTGTGCTCACTGTTATTTCAGTTGTTCGAAATCCCTGACCCTCTGGCTTATCACAGATTCAAAGCAGTTCTTCCCATTTCCATGACGCAAATGTCCAGCTCCTCTCTAATCTAAGAATTAATCCAACACTATTTGAATTCCCCTTTATTTTCCCTCAGAGGACCCAAGCTTTGTTTTGCTCTGCAGCATTTCTTTGTATTTACTATCTAACATTTAGTTAGCTGTAAACTGTTAGGAACCACTCACAGTATAAGTACTCCAGGTGTATTTTAATCCTCAAACTAATCCTCTGAGGTTAGTACTATTATTTTCTGCATTTAATAGATGATAAAATTAAGCCTCCTATCCTTGACAGAGGTCATAGTCAGTACATGTGAGAGTCAGAATCGGAATCCAGACCTATTCACTTATCCCTATCCAGACTCTTAACCTCTGTTCAACACTATTTCTATCAATCATCATGTCTCCACCTTCTAGCCCCACCTGTATACACTTCTTTTGATCTTTCAAACTTGGTGTTTCATTTCTAATATGATTATAATCTTTGCATTCCTTATCACTGACTTCACCAAATTCCTCAGCATTCACTGAATTCTCATGTATTGCTTTCTTTTAATTCCAAAAAGAAAAAAGAAGGAAAAAAATTCCCCCTGGCAATGAACAGGACTAAGGCAAGAATTTAAACCAAGAGATTTTTTTTTCTGATGTTTTCTCTTATTCCAATATAAATGCAGGGTATAGTATTTCCATTGTTGACATCTTTGCTCTTTGTAGAACTTCAAATGTTTTATGTAAAATGATTCTTTCCTTGCTAATTTATTCTCCTACATTGTTCCTTAAAATCGTTTATCTGAGTTGGTCTTCATCTCGTTTTGAGGGGTTCTGGCCATCTGCTCTCTTGCCCCTCTGCAGCACCTCATGGTCAAGGCGGCCACTAAATGTAAACCGTTCCCTTCTCCAACTCCTGTTTTGTCCCTTCTCGTGGCCTTTCAGAAACCATTCTTGCCAAACTCAAACCAGGACACAACTTCATACACTGTCTTAGCAATGAGTCAGAATTGAAGCTTTCAGAAGGAAATTTGAAAGACAAACAAGGAGAGAAACAGACTTCCTTCTAAAAGTTGTTCTCATGGTTTAAAACCAAAGATGGTCAGCCTTCTCTCCATTGTGATCCAGGTAATGAACACTGCCCCTTCTCCACCCCCATCCCATCATCTCCACTCTGGAAAGCATATTGGATGCATTGGAATAAAAGTAATTTTATTTTGGGGATAACTTTAGATCCATCCTAATTTATTTCTTTAAATAAAAGATGAAAAAGAGAATGGCAAAGGAAGAGAGAGAGGGGAAAATCAAACTCCAGGATCTTACACATAAGTAGGACAAAGCACTATTTGTAACAAATTAACTTATTATTCTGGTGTGGAACTCTGCCTTTAGCATCCTATTGCATATCTAAATTAAGTTAACCTGTCACCATAACAGATCGAACTTCTTGGAAATGCTTTACATACACCCCCAGCACTGGTTATTGTTACATAATTTTAGCTGTACTAAGACAAGTATTTTTTTCTAAATCCTTTAAACATGTCTTAAGCGACTTCATTCTGGTTTTTAAGAAAATGATTATTACGCAAGGTAAGCCCCCTGATAAACACTGCCCCATCCTTGATTTTGCCAAAACTGCTTAGTTAGATGCAATGAAACGAACTTCCTCACCTCCAGCTGTTTTCCTTAGCAATGTGTAGGGTGGTTTGTGGTTTTTGGTTGTTTTTCCGGAGGGGAAGCAGGTGTTGTAAATAACTTAATATTTCCTTGAAGTCCACATATAATTCCTTTAAGAAATTACTACTCTGATAGTCTCAGTGCTACGGCTATTAAAGAAAGGGCCTTTCAGAAAAATCTCTCTAGTTTCCTGATTCTGTATTATGCTGAAACACAACACACACACACACACACACACACACACACACACACACGCAATGGCTGGATAGGGTTAGGGTTAGGGTTAGAGTTAACTGGCTTTTAATGAGCGCCTTGCATTATTCTAAGTACTGGGCTCATTGGGTCCCTTAGTCCTCACAGCCTATGAGGTGGTGATGATTATGATCTTAATTTCACATTTCTTCATTTCACAGATAAGGAAACTGGCAAAGGGAAGTCAAGTAAATTACCCATAGTCATAAACGTGGCCACTCCTGCTTCCAAGCCAGCCCGTGTCTGGCCCAGCCGTTTAAGGGCTCTGTTTCCCAGGAAGAGAATATGCCCCCGTACACAGGGCACTTTTCAGGGACCAAAAGACCTGCTCCCCAAAACCTCTCCTCCATCCGTTGCAGTAGTGCTGAAAATAGCATCATTCCATACCCTCCACCTCCAAAGCCAAAGTCCACTTATTCAACCACGTCCACTCACTCAAACACTGATGCTTCAGAAGGAACACTACCAGACCCTGGTGCTGCTGAACACCATTTGCTACATTTCTTAGCAGAGCTAGAACCCAGGCCCACCCTGCCTGCTTGCACGTTTTCCTTGGTTTTTGAAGTCAGCTTCCTCTCCTTCTCTCAGGCTTCGGGCATTAGGGGAATAATTTGTCTGCTTTAAGGAAAGACATTGAGGCTTCCTCCCTTGGATGTGCGTTCTCCTCCAGGGGCCACGGAGGCCCCTCTCATCCCGAGCAGACACAGCAAAGCCCGTGATATCTTGGCGGGTATAAATGTGTTTGCTGTTCTCTGATTGGAGGTTCAGAGGGTGGCATGTCCAAGCACCTTGTACCTTGTTTAACAATGAGTTGAAACAGTCACGAAATATCTTCTCTGATCCTTGAGAACCCATGGGGAGGGAGGGGTGGCACAAGACCAAGTAGAAAGACACGAAATACAGATCTCACCATCTTGCCCCAGGCGTGGCCCTGCACAGACCAGGGTACGTGTGTATTTCTGTCCGGCGGACCGGATGGTGCTGCTGGCGGAGGGTCTTCGGCAGGAATTTCTAATCGCGCCCTGAAAAATGAAACCACCTCTCCCGTAGAGAACGCAGGTGGCTGTATCACGCTGCCCGTTTCCTTTCAGCATCAGCATGACCACGTGCTCCACGCTGCTCGCCCTGGGGATGATGCCGCTGTGCCTCTTAATCTACACCAAAATGTGGGTCGACTCTGGGATAATCTTAATTCCCTACGATAAAATAGGTAAGTCATTCCTCCACCAGACGGCTTAACCCGGCCCTCCTCGCCTCTGCTTGTCCCTGGGTAGATCCTCAGGCCAGGCTCAGACCCAGCTAGACCTTACTTCTTGCACCAGCAGTAGTTGGTGCCCAGTGAGGATTTCAGGACAAGTCTCGCCTGCGTTTGAATGAGGATTGGCCGAAGCTGAATTCCAAAGCTTGACGCTGTGGGAGAACTGGTTTTGTCCTCCATTGAAATCACCAGGGAGGGGCTGACGGAACGGACCCCCGTGCACAGCCGTGTGGGCCTGAGGAGGCTGGAGCTGCCGATGCACAGGAGGCTCTGTCCTGCCCTTATCCCAGGGGGCAACGGGTCCAGGGTGCTCCGGAACACTCGTATGGAACGAATACAAAAAGCATTCTATCTATGATTTCAAAATAGGGCACCCGGTAAGCAATGGCCATGAGAACCCTCCACACATAAATAGTGAGTTCCATGAGAAACACACTATTTATAACCCTCCACTGGGAACCACGTCGTGATTCAGAAGTTGATCTACTGGCTCAGCTTGTGTACCAGGCCCTGGGAGTCAAATGTGCAAGTTATAACTCTGTCTCCACTCAGCTCCCAGATGGTCACCCCCAGCCCCAAAGGGCTTTATTTCCTGTTTCTGGGAGAACAAATATTGGTGGGAGATTAAGTCATTGGTGGAACATGGGGTCAAGGGCAGGACAAGATAGTTCCTGGTCTACCCAAACCAGGCATCCGCTAGAACCATGGTCATCAAAGATGAGATGTAAGTGAACTAGTACCTCAGTACCAACTGCCAGCTACTTGACATGCTAAATAGTCTTTTTTCAGCTGACCTTGCAGACCAGTGTCTCCCTGATGGGCTGCCTCAAAGAGGTGCAGGGGTCCTATGGAAGGGAACATGTGAGCAAAGACTGAACGGTGCCTCAGAAAGATGTTTGTAAACAGGATTCCTGTTGACATGGGAAGCTGGACTGGATGCCTTCCATTTCTAAGAAAAATCGTTTCTGTGATAAAAACATGATTCGGGTCTACACAACTGAGTTAGAACAAACTTGGGAACACTCACGGGGGACAATCTGTATTGCAATATTTTCAGACAGACTCTACTCTATTCCTACCATGGCCATTAGACATCCTCCCCACACATACAAAAAAGTGGTCCTTTTTGGCACACCTTGTTCAGTATGGGGTTTCTCCTCACGTGGTCCTTCTACTGACCCCAGGGAACTCCTTCCTATCAGATGTCATCTCCTACAAGCAGGCTTTAGGGTGACCCTGTACAGCCACCTGCCTGTGCCTTACACTGCTCAACTCTCAGTCTGCTCCCTGGGAGGACACCTTCCTTCAAGGTAAAGAGTGCAGTTTGCTTGAGTGGTGTGTACTGTAGGCCTCTCACAGAATGTGTCTGTTGAATGAGGAGTTTTAATTCTATATTATTTGTTGTTTAAGAAAAAAAATTTAAGCCTTAAAATATTCTCCTCTTGATAGTCATTCCCTCCTGGAAAATGCCCCATGGCAATATTGGGAAATTCTAACTACAGTGTGAATGACTGATAGCACCTTCTTCAATGTGAATACATTTTGAAAGGAAGAGAAAGTGAGTCATTAGTACCTGAAAGGAGGAAAAAGTCATCCTACAAGGCATAAAGGGCAAAAAGAAAAGAAAAAAGAAAACAGAAGGGGAGAGAAATGAAGAGGAAAAGATAAAAAGTTTAAAAATGAGAGTTTGAAAAAACAAAAGTATTAACTCTGCTTATTCACCATTTTGTCCTTGTTCTTTTTCCAGCCTAACCTTCTTGCTACCCTTTAATGTAGAAAACACACAACCTGATTAATTCACAAGATGTTTTCGATACTTTCTCAATGAGGCAATTAAGTAAGGCTCGGGGTATGTGTTTAATTTGTCCAAGATGACCAGGGAGCTGGAAATAACCCTCGGCCTGCTCTCCACTCTGCTCCATTGGCCGGCCTATTGGGCCCAGTTTCCGTACAGTGCTCACCACATTCTGATGATTCAATAAACACCCCCTGAGCCCCTTCAGATGGTGACATCTGGATGGAGGAGGGAGGCAGCTTGCGCAGCTGGTACCACTGCAAACACTGCAGAAAGCTCCCGTGCCACCTCTTCCATCCCTTGCATGTCTAGGACCACAACCTGTGTATCCACTTCCCCATCTGATTCTCACAACAGCACCATGCATTAGACATAATTCTACCCACTTCACAAACGATGAAACTGAGGCTGGGAGGCTTAAATGATTCACATGGTTCTCACGGTTTGCGAATAAGGTTCGGGTCCGAGTCTGTCTGACTCCAAGTTCTACCCCGTGACTCTGTTTCCCACTCGCTTTTCTTCTTTTTTCTTTGTCCCTTTCTTCCCTCTTGTACCTGCCGTGTAAACTTGATTAAAGACCAAGCTATGGTTCGAACAGTGCAACTGTAAGCGATGCTCTCTTGTCTCAATGGACAGGCGTTTGCCACAGAGAGCTCAGGCACGTGGGGAATAAGAAACACAAATCTCTAGGCCTCTGGGGAGTAAAGAATTCCAGGTGGGAGTCACACACTCTGAGTGGGATGAAGGGCGAAGAGTGTCTTTTCCAGCCAACTTCGAGTCCCGGAAAATCTTTATCCGGTCTCGTCTGGTCAAGAGGGGAAATGCAATTCTGCCATTATCTTTGGCCACTGGTCCTGCTTGTCTGTTTATCTGGTAGCCTTGGGCTGCCCCCAAGAGATTAAGACTCAGCAAAGAGGGGCCGAACATGGGCTGGGCGGCCTTTGCACAGATCCAACACATGGCAAATACATTACCAAAACCTAACCACACTCACATTCCAATCACAGTACTGACACCCAGATTTAAGTGACTGCAGTACAACCAATTTGTATCAAGACGGCTTTCCTTTAAGGCCTACAAACATCCATTTAGGGAATAGTCTGGACACCCAGAGGAGGAAGTCTCCTCCCAAAGTAGCAGGATGTAAGGATACCCAAAGGGGATTTTTCTGGGGGCTCTGACCAGTACCTCCATCAGTGACCTTTTTCATTTCCTTTATTCCATCATTTTCTCCTTTACTCTTTCATCCCTAATTTTTTTTTTTTTCTTTTCCTGCTCTTGGTACCCTTAGCTATTACTTAATCCCACTGAGTAATTTCTGGGAAAAAGTAATTGCAGACCCTCATATCACCAGGAGGGACAGAAGGCTATAAAGACATTATGTTTTCATCACTATTATATTCATTTTAAGTTGATATTTACAGCCCTGGAATCTAGAATCCATTTCCCAGTCCTAGTTCAATCTACTCCAATACCAAACAACAACCGCTCTCAGAATCTCATTATTCAATTCCACTTTCTCCTACTACTTTAAAAGGATGTTTGAAAAAGAAACAGCCTGTGAGAAGTTAGAAGTTGTTTGGCGCCATATTATATAAAAGCAGCCATCGGACAAATGAGTGTTAAATAACATGGAGAAACAAACCACATGTCACAAGAACAGCGGTAAATTTAACACAGAGAAACTGAAGTATGACTCTTTTATCTGGCTGGGTGGGCACATTCCTGCAAAGAATTTTAATTACTTGAGAGGTCGACAAATATATTATCTCATGGAAAATTTAAAGCATGCTTTTTCAACCTATTCTTTCACTTCTCTGCTGCAGATTTGAATCACCCAAGTCAGTCTTAACCAGAAGTCATTAACCACAGAATGCCTGGAGAATTTTGAAATTTTTTCTTTTACGTCTACTACCGTGAAGTAACAGACAGATGTTAAATATCATCTTTGTACACCCCAAGAATATACACACATACACACACACACACACACATACACATACTTTGAAAAGGTATTTTTCCTAGGATATAAAGATCCCAAGGCTACATAAGCCAAGATTCTGACAAATTGAAACCAAAAGATATTGATTGGCAGTATAAAGAACTCTAAAAAAAATTAATCCAGGATTTAGGGAAAGGATTTATATCATCAATATTATCAATTTTCCACCAGTAATATTGAATTATTTACTGGAGTAGGTAAAGAAGTAGAGTTTGGGGGGTGGGTTGTTCTTTCACTTATTTAGTGTATTCAAGAAGGGAGCCTGATCTACATCCTAAACCTTTTTGGGGGCTGCTTACTCTTGTTTTCCTCTTTCCTGTGCCGTATTCTGTTGATCAAATTGCCCTCTGTCACCTTTAGGTATATCTTTGGTGACTCTTATTGTTCCTGTTTCCATTGGAATGTTTGTTAATCACAGATGGCCCCAAAAAGCCAAGATCATACTTAAGGTAAGTGTCCCATGCCACAGGCAGCATGGTCAAGTGCCCCAGAGTGTGCACTGCAGTGATGGATCTCTCCATCTACTGAACTGGTTTTTCTCACTGTATTATAAAGCCCCTTCTAGAGGGTCTTAAAGTTATTAGACATGCAGCCCACTCTTCTAGAACGCCCTTCCCTGTCCCAACCACAGGGCAAGTTTCTATTCCACCCTTTGAGATTCCCAATTCAAACTTCACCTCTTGGTTTTATTCTACTCTGTACACCAACAGCACTTTGCTTTTATCTCTGTTATGTGGGTTTGTATTATAAAATATATCAAGACAGCTGTCTTAGAAAAGAAATCGTATCTTTCTTATCCCCGTATCTATATGGCCAGTTCTGTGCCTGGCAATTGGTAGATTTTATATACACATTTATATATACATAAAAATAATAATAAATAACTATGTATATAAATGATGATATACATAATTAGTAACAATTCATTCCCTTTTACCAACTATATTCTAGCCACCTGATGGAGATAGACAATATAGATGATATAGACAAAGATAGACATGGATAGATTCCACTTCTCAGGGGGGCAAAATAAGCCACTTGGTGTTCTTTGTTTCTCTGGACCAGAAAAAAAAATGTTAACATCCCCAATTTTTTTTTAATGTGAAAAGGAGAAAGCAATAACAGTGTTTTGTTTGCCCATGACTTTCTAAATTTATTTATTTATTTATGGCTGTGTTGGGTCTTCGTTTCTGTGCGAGGGCTTTCTCTAGCTGCAGTGAGCAGGGGCCACTCTTCATCGTGGTGCGCGGGCCTCTCGCTATCGCGGCCTCTCTTGTTGCGGAGCACAGGCTCCAGACGCACAGGCTCAGTAATTGTGGCTCACGGGCCCAGCTGCTCCGCGGCATGTGGGATCTTCCCAGGCCAGGGCTCTAACCCGTGTCCCCTACGTTGGCAGGCAGATTCTCAACCACTGCACCACCAGGGAAGCCCACCTTTTTAACTTTTATAGAATTTTATCTCCATTTTCTCATTATCATAACAATCATAAAAGGTGACTCAGGTAAGATTTCATCCTCAATTACAGATGAAAAATCTAAGACTCAGAGAGGTTTCGTGATTGACCTGAGGAAGGCAGGCGGGAGGAGTTGAATCTGGAAGCCGGCTCTTCTAGTTCTTATTGGAGTGGGTTTTCTTCCTCTCTGACCAGGATAATTTGCAACTAGAACGTCTTCTTCACGCTAACTGAGTACGGACACTCAATTGGTCCTGTTAATCTTCTTAAAAATTAAACCGTGGGACAAGCACCAGCGTTTCTGGTGGGTCTACCACAGCCGTCAGGCAAGGGTTACACAGAAAGATCACTTATTCTCACTTTCCCAGAGAGAAAGAGATGCTTAGGCTTCTTCTCTGACAAGAACACTTGGATTTGCCTTGACTCACGATTGTTGCATCTGCTCGTGTCTTTCTTCCAGGTCGGGTCCATCACAGGCGCCCTGCTGATTGTGCTCATAGCTGTGGTCGGAGGAGTTCTGTACCAGAGTGCCTGGATCATCGAGCCCAAACTCTGGGTGATAGGAACCATATTTCCCTTGGCCGGTTACTCCCTAGGGTTTTTTCTGGCCAGAATAGCTGGTCAGTCCTGGCACAGGTATGGTGTTTTGGTAAATCAGACTAGGGATTTTCTTCTGTAATAGCTGCTGTATTTGTTTGCTGGTGCTGCTGTAACAAAGCACCACAAACAGTGGCTTAAACAACAGAAATGTGTCTCCCAGTTCCGGAGGCTAGATGTCCAAAATCAATGTCAGCAGGATTGGCCCTTTCTGAGGGATAAGGGGGATCTGTTCCAGGCCTCTCTCCTTGGCTGGTAGATGACCATCTTCTAGCTATTTCTCTCCACATTGCCTTCCTTCTGTGCATGTCTCTGTGTCCAAATTTCCCCTTTTTATAAGGACACCAGTCATATTGAATTAGGGTGCATCTGAATCACCTTGTCTTAACTAATTGTATCTTTAGTGACCCTATTTCCAAATGAGGTCACAATCTGAGGTACTGAGGGTTAGGACTTCAGCATATGCATTTGGGAAAATACAATTCAACCTACAACAGCTGTACGTACTGATGCAGATTCAAAGTTTCTCACCTGTAATAACATTACCCTATTTCTGAATACATCACTCTATATAGACTCATTCATCCCTAAATTATTATGCAAGTCCCCCAAAAAGAAAACACTGACTGCCTCTTTTTTTGTTCAAATCCTCCTGGACCATTCCCCCTACGGTGCAAGTTGGGCTCTTCCATTGTCACACGTCCTTATTCTCCAAACAAAGTGACTTCAACCAAATTACCCAGGTTGGCCTTGTGATCCACAAGGGTTCCTCAGGCCAGAAACAGGATGCACTCATCATCCACAAAGTGCTGGATATTAGAACTTGTTTTAGCGTGTATGGGCTTTCCTCTCCGACTAGAGCATCGGAATCAATAGTCAGAGAGAAAAGCAGGTGTCGGAGCTGGTACGTGTATGAGGTCAAGGACAAGGTGGGAGGTAGTGGACAGTGGAAAGGGTGTGATGTGAGTCAGGCTGACCCACCACTCACCCACGGTGGAACCCCACACCAGGCACTTACTCTTCCTTTGATTTTCTCATCTGTAGAATGGGGCCAGTAATGCCCACCTTGCAGATTTTTGATCAAGATTTAACCAGAAGAACAAAACCAATTTAACAGTAAAACAACTATAACACATACTCTACCTTGAGTGTTTTCTCAGCCTCTGCTCTGTGCCCTGCACTGTTACCAAGGACGTAATTGAAAGGGGTGACATGAACCCCCTCTGCCATTTATGGAACATTAATATAAATGAGCCTGCTCCTTTCAGATATATTTTTTAATTTTTATATATATATATATATATATTATATATATACACACACATATACATATATATATCTGCTTTCAATGTGTATATATTTATTCAACATGTAATTTTATTTTACAAATAAATATATAAATTTAATCAATATTATATTTAGTAAGGATATATTGCTTATTAATAGATGTTATCCATATATTAAATATAATATAAATAATCTCTGTGTATATATGCACATATAGAAATAGATGACACAGATACTTCCACTGCTCAGAGGGCAAAATAAGCTAATTGGTGTTCCTTGTTCCTCTGGACAAGAAAATATTATAATCCCCAATTTTTTTAATTTGAAAAGGAGAAAATAATAACAGCGGCTTTTGTTTACATAAAGCTTTTTAACTTTTGTACAGGTTTATGTCCATTTTCTCATTACCATAACGATCATAGGGTGACTAGAGCAAGATTTTATCTATGTATATGTAGAGAAAAAGTGATAAAATATTTATTTATATTATAATGTATTATCTAATAATATGTTAATAAGTTACGTATTTGTTTAATATAAATAAAACTATATAGTGAATAAATACATACATTAAAAACAGATATATGTATACACACATACATATGTACTTGTTCTCATATCTGCTTTTTTTCCGGAGTAAATATTTTTTTTAATTGAGGCTTAATTGACAATGTTGTGTTAGATTCAAGTGTACAGCAAAGTGATCGTTATACATATATGTATATTATTTTTCCGATTCTTTTCCTTTATAGGTTATTACGAGATATTGAATACAGCTCCCTGTTCTAGACAGTAGGTCCCCTTGCTGTTTACCTATTTTATATACAGTAGTATGTATCTATTAATCCCAAACTCCTAATTTATCCCTCCCCGCCCCCCGCTATCCCCTTTGGTAAGCGTTAAGTTTTCTATGTTCATATCTGCTTTTAATGTTATACAATAACAAAGCAAAACAACTACACCCCAAACAAACCAATGAAAACATAGGTTCTCGGAACATTTCTTTCAGGTGCCGAACAGTTGCTTTGGAAACAGGGATGCAGAACACGCAGCTGTGCTCCACCATCGTCCAGCTCTCCTTCACTCCCGAGGAGCTCAACCTCATATTCACCTTCCCGCTCATCTACAGCATCTTCCAGATCATCATGGCAGCAATACTCTTAGCACGTAAGGAACACTGACCACATTTCATTGTGATGTGCTTCTTTGAGAAATCCTGGAGTTGCTAGTATGGCATTTTTTAATTCCCTTTTTCTGGCAGTGAAGTCAACAGGTAGGAAAAGCCACCCATAATATTATCACGACTTCCCAACTGCTGATGAAAAAAATTATAATCTTAACAAAACGTTCTAGTAAAGGGTATTTTTAAGTGAAAAGTAATGGAGGTTGATTCGCTCCACTGACTTTCTTTTTCTCAGTAATTAAGGAGCATATTAACCTGTTAGGACCATTTTATAGTGTGCCTTCCTACCTGCTTCCAGGAACCCTGAACTGGTCATTTTTCTCAGATCATCATCTTGATATTCTTAGTATATATGTAGGATATTTATCAGAAAATTAGTATACAAGGGATATTTATCAGGCTAAGTTGTATCGGAAGACACGTATGTATGTGCATATATGTGTGTATATATATATTTTTCTTTTTATAATAACCATACAATTGAAATAGTTGAAGCAAACATGTTCTTTATTTCAAGTACTAAGAATAGCCAACTTGATTTCTAATTTCACTCTAATGTAGCATATAGCTTTGATCCATTAGCCCTTGCCACCTGCTGGCTTTCACCTACTTGAAACTTTTCTTTATATTTTGTTTTCTAAGGACTGGTCATATTTGACCTTTATTTTCAAATTCTGGGGATTTTGGGGGGGGGGGTGGTTTAATAAAGAAACTTCCTCTTTAAGCTTAGTGGCATTTTAATGAGGATTGTATAGTGAAAGTGAATGAAAAAATAATGTGACTCTTAAGTGATACAATGACCAGAGGTACAGTTTTGTATAGGTTGAGGTTTGGTTTTTCACTTAGCTCCAACAGATGTTCAACTGGCCCATAGGAGTTCATCATTCTCCGGGCTATCATCTTGAATGTCATTCTCGAAGCAGAGTTTTCCTTTCCAGTACAGGACCCTCTGGACCCATTAGAAACGTTCCACTGACTTATCCCTGGCACAGGAGGGAGGGCTCCATGGTCTAATTACCTTGTTTACCTGTATGATGGAGATGTGCCAAGTTTGGTACACTGTGGGATTTTCCCAAATAATACTAGTGGTGTCTACTAGCCAAACCAGAGAAAGTAGATGGGTGATAGGACAATTACATAGATTTACTAGTTAAATAACTAATTCAAAAGGGCTTAGTAGATAAGCTGAAGGAGTAATGGAAAAGTGGGCAATAGTGTTGGTCTTGTATTTTCCCACAGTTTTAGCAGCAAGAATGAAAACAAGGATATGCAATGCCGGGAAACATATTTTGGTGTAAGGATTAGAAGTCTAAATATTTGGGGGAACAAGGAAAGGAAAGAAGGAAGGGAGGAAGGAAGGGAGGGAAATAAATAGTTTGGCTAAATAAAATCGGTGATAAATTGAGGGACTCCCAGCTCAAAACAGTTTATAATAAAAGTGTTGGGATATTGTAATTAACCACAAGCTCAATTCAATAGAGTCAATAGCTCAGTGGCTTCAAAACTAATATATTAGAAGGGCAGAGACCATCCAAGGGGATATTGACCTTCACATATTAAGACCTTGGAAGCAGGCTATTGTCTCTCTCAGCTGTGTATCATCACAAGAGTTAGTGTTTACTGAGCACTTACTACTCTCCCAGGGTTGTGCTAGGCCCTTTACCATTTTATCTCACAATTGCCCTGTGAGATAGACAGTATTATTATACCAATTTTAAGTGTGAGGTATTGGAAACTGAAGGTGCCAATAAATAATACTTTCTTTTCCCCTGTAGACTTTGGAACCAGATGAGAAGTAGAAGAAAAAAGAATCAGATATTTAGATAACAAAATAGCACTTGATAAAGCTTAATTAGAAAATATGGCTCAAAACGACGACCACATGGGCTTGGTAATACCATCCCTCTCCACTGCTTCCTACATGTGCGTTTAGCACACGTATACACACGTCAACCGCAGGCCAGTCTGTCCAGGTGTGAGCTGACCTCAAAAATATGCCGAGAAATGGCTGCCACCAGAGACTGGCAGTTTCATGGAAGAAAGGAGGGCTGATCACCCATCAGCCAAGGCTCCCCCATCGTAGGAAAGAGAGAGTGAAGGCTGGGAGAGACAGTTATTCCAGCTCAAGTCCTCCAACACAGACCAGTAGACCGAGGTCCTGACAATGCCCCTTAGCTTGTAGCATATTATTGAGGACTAGCACATAACCGGGAGATAGCAGGGACAGAATAAATGTTTGCTGTTGTTGTTATTGGTGAGTACCACCTACAGGGCTGATGCCTGCAGAAATCAGGTGAGCAAATAGCCCTTAACTGTGTGCTAGGTCCTTCTGAAGTGCAGTCACCCCTCTTACCGTGAGCGATCATGGAACTAAGAATGGTGATCGCGCTCTCTACGTAGCCTCCAGCCCACAGAAAATGCCAACTGCTTTTTGAGACATAGATTATAATCACTGTCCAAAGTAAGTTTGCAGCTTATTATTATGAAATTTGCTTAACTTGCTGTGTATTGTTTTCTAGTCTATGTAGCATACAAGAAATGCTACAGAAAAAACAACAAGGAACTTCCAGAGGGCAAAGGCAGTGAACCAGACCCTGAGGCATCATTCCAAAAGGCGAATGAAGGATTTCAGCCAGATGAAAAGCACACACCAGTGGACCAAAAAGAAAAATTCTAAAGAACATGCATCAGCTATAACAATATTTAATTATTTGTTTTGATGGGACATTTGGCAGAAAAAACGTTAAGGAGAAAAAATTTAAGTTTGAATTGAATTCATGTATTGCTTTTGGTACCATGTGACTGGGGGTCCAAATCCTTAATGTGACAAATATTTATACATATGTACATATATATATATTCTGTCTTTGAATATGCCCCCAAAATATCCTCAAACCTCAGACTAAACCCAACAAAAGAAACACTGAGAATTTAATAACCAAATTAGAATCAAGCCCATAACTCGTCAAGGGTTTTGTATAACCATTGCTCTGCTGTGGGAGTCCAGTGATGCCCACTTGATTTTTTTAGGAAAAACAGAATTCTTTCAAATGGCTTGAATTTGGCAGCTCTTCAAGCCCTGGAGAGAGACTTCCTCTAGGCTTGCCTGTGTGACCCTGGCTACTATGACAGCTATTTGGTTCATATGAAGCTCCCACAGTAGGCAACATAGAGCAGGGACGTGGTGGAAGACACAAAGACAGAAGTATTGGAAGAAACTCGACTGCTCTAGTGGGTGAACTCCATTCAATGGGAGATTATGGGAGGTACATGGAAAAGCACAGGTAACAGAAACTTGCTTGCAATGCAAGACAAGAGTCAATTAGATGTGCAGAAATAAGTAGCGGTAAGAATGAAGTCAGGGAGCCACGCGGGAAGTGAGTAAGTATTAAACAGTGTTTCAGGAAGAAGAGGACAAGCCCAGGGCCCAGGAATGGGAAGAGCGTCACCAAGTGAGTCCCTGGGATTCTGTAAGCCGGTCTAACAGGAGGAAGCAAAGAGGATTTGGCCAATGGCAGTGGAGTTTCATGGCAAAGGGGAAACAGCTGGCCGACCATTGGGTGTCTGCATTACAGGGCTAATTTAATCTCCTTTCCCTCATTCCGCAGCAAGATGTGGGACCTCCTTGATTCAGTTCAGAGTGGTCTAGTTCCATTTTCTATTCAGACATTTTCACTAACTCATCCATTCCCTTTCAAATGTGTTGGTTTCCAAGGGCCTTTTGCACTTGGTTGATGCGAGTTCAGGTCCAGCTGGTGCCCCTCAACATTACAGGAACATGAATATCAGCTCTACACTTGGTTCTTCCAATACCGAGGGGGAGGGATGCTGCTTTTAAATGTTGTAACGTTTATGCCTTTTTATACCACGTTCACATTTACAATTGAATAAGGCTTCTATATTTTTTCATCATTAGACAAATATATTAAAAGGAACTAAGGATTTTTTTAAAGGCCAGTAGAGAGGTGGTACCGATCTTCCTATTAGGGAGGGTCAAAGACTGCTTCCAACAGTGCAAAAGGAAGATTTTTCAATCTATCTGTCAAGTCCCTCCTACACCTTCCTCACCAAATGGAAAACAGGCAGGTTCATTAAAGACACACTGTGAATTCATATCATAATTTCAAGACACCCAAAGTCAAGGGCCTGGATGCCAGCAGCTGCAGCAAGCAGCTTTTTCCTCCCTATTGATCCAGATATGTAAGTCAAACAGAATCTGGCTCTCTTATACGATGTGGTATCTTGCGAGTGGTTATTTTTTTTTTCCTAATGTGCTAGAGGGAAGAAAAATAGCTGAGCTTTTGCAAATGAAAACTCTCTGTTTTTAAATGAGTTTGAAAAGCTGATTAAATTATGTATTTTATTGCCTCTGTGAGTATCCTATTAAATGAATATTTTATTTTAAAGGCCTGAATAAATGAAAATAATTTTTGTAATGGTTGGTCTATTTGGGTCTTTTTGACAACTGTCAAAATGTCTTCACTCTTCAGTTAGAGAGATATAAATAAGGTGAATTTTTTAAAATGTTAAATTGCCTTTTGAAAGGTGCCTGAAAGAAACTCTTAATTAAATACTCTAATAATTAGGTCTCCCACTGATACAGACTGAGGTGGTCCCCAAGAAAATCATACTGAGGGAACATTAATCAAATATTCTTAAAGACAGTGTGACGATACCTGATTTTAAATAATGGTAAAAGTATTATGTGTACTTATAAGACCATCACCACCGTCTATGAAAAATATATATAGAGAGAGAGACAGACAGACAGACAGACAGAGAGATGCAGAGATACAGAGAGACAGAGATACTTCCATTATAGTCCTGGTGCATTAAAATCTCTCATTAAAAAGAAGAAGAAATTCAGGTTATGAACCTCATTTGACTACTCAAAGACATCACTCTGTTCTCCATCTAGGAAACTCTCACTCTCTTCCAGAAGGAAACAACTTATCTTTCTGGGAACATTTGGCATTCCATTGCTTATTAAGCCTTTATTTCTCAAAAACCACATTAGCTTAGAACAAGGGTCTTCAGGCCTGTGGAATGGATACTCCCAGGTCAGGAAATTTCCCAGGAGTACGCAGGCATGGAGGGGAAGCAGGTCCCATTTCTTCAACCTGCATACGTACACTTTCCCAAAACTACCCTGCTTAAACGCCCCAGTGCCTGAGATGTTCTCCCTTTCCACCTCCTCCTTCCTGGCAAGATGCTCCCCCTTGAAAAAGGAAAGCCTTATTCTCACCAGCCCTCATCTTACTGTGGTGCATCGGCCCAGGGTAGAAGAATTTTGAACACAAACTAAAGGAACAATTCAGAATATTAGTGTCTAAGAAAGGCTTCTCATCTTTCTCAATTTTTAGAAACATTGAGAGAAGACACTTCTTTTCATCCAAGAGATGACAAACTTATGGCAAATATCCGAACTTTATCTATCTATCTTGAAGTTGGAATTCAAATGTGAGGGGATTGACACAGGAACCCATACTGATGTATTTGTTAGAATCGAAGACGAAGTCAAACATGATTTTTCTGACAGAAAGTGTGATTTAGCTAATTGGTTTGACAACGGCCCTTGCTTTGCCAGTTAGGAAACTCGAAGGGCGTTTTTCCATGAAATAGATGAGCAAAATCTGTAGCACCAGGTTTTTAAAAAATATAGTTAAAAATGTGATAATGTAAAAAGCACGTTACAAAAACAATTAATCTAGAATATATAAAGACTCTTACAACCCAATAATAAGAAGGAAAAGGACGATTAAAAATGAGCAAAATATCTGAACAGATTCTTGAGCAAACAGCAATAAAGCAAATAAGCACATGGCCATGGCAAACAAATACGTGAAACGATGCTCAACACCACGAAGAGTTAGATAACTTCAAATCAAAACCACAATGAGGTACCACCGCATCCCAATAAAATAGCTAAAATTTGAAAATTACTGATGATAGCAAGTATTGCTGAGGATATAAACAGTAACACTCCACACTTGATCTTAGCCAAAAGGCCGAGAAGCGATTACAGTAACACTCAGAGACTGCTGGCGGTAGGGTCACTTCAAAACCAGTTTGCAGTGTTTTATAAAGTTAAACACATACTAACTGTATAACCCAGCAATCTCACTCCGAGGTTTTTACCCAGATACTAGAAGTAAAACATAGTAACAGAAAGATCAGAGGCCAGAAACCTGTAGGACGCATGGATTGCCACAGGAATGAGGGAACATTTTGTGGAGGTGGAGATGTTCTGTATCATGATGGTGGTGGTTACACAACCTTAAAACATTTGTCAAAATGCACGGAACTGTACACGTAAAACTGGTGAATTTTATTCTATGTAAATTACACCATTAATAAAACTGATTAGAAAGGTTATTGGCCAAGATGAAGCAGGTAAATTTATTCCATTCCCAATCCTCTCTGAGAATATTGAGTTAAATTTGAAGCCTGTAAGTGAACGAGTAATAGGCTCTAAGAGCTATTTGATAAGGCTAGTCAAGCCTTCTGCAGTCTATTTCCTAGAAATTGAAACAGTGAATAGCGCAAGTTTCAGAGACATTTTGAAAACCAGGTATTTCCAATTCTTTGCTTTCAACAAAACTGAGAGGGTCTGGTCAAGTTGTCAGTCTTGCATAGTTTCCTTGATAGATCGCTGTGATTTCTTTGGCAGGTAACTTGGAAGGAGCTCAGATTCGAGGGACAGTAATACATACCAAAGTCCTTTCACTGTTGTCTCTCTCTTTATGGGAAACAAGGTTGATCAGCACTTAAATCCATTTTTTTAAATTTTTTTTTTTTTAAAAAGGAGCAAAGTGGATGCTGAACCCTATCTCAGTCTAACAATAACAACAAAAGTTTACCTGGTGCCATTGTGTTCCAGGTTTTCTTTAACTGCCATACTACGTGAACTGATTTCGTCTTCACAGCAATCCTATGGCACAAGTAATATTTTCTCCCTTTTACAGAAGAGGAAATTCAGGCACAGAGAGTTCAGTAACTTTCTCAATATCACACAGCTGGCAAGTGGCAAAACTTGAACTCAAGAAACCCAGCTCCACGTTCTGTGCTGTTGACCACATTGCTAACCTACATCATATTCATCCACAGATACATGGACTCTCACAGTTTTCACAAATTCATTAGATTAGGATAATACTCTTCAGTGGAAATGAAATTAAAATATAAATTCAAGTAGAAAGAAAAACAATGTGAAATTCCCAAATATGAACGCAGAACTTGTCCATATTTTTTTCCTTTTTAAACAGCTTTATTGAGATATAATTTATTTGCCATACAATTCATCCATTTAAAATATACAGTTTTATGATTTTTAGTATATTTACAGACAAGTGAAGTTATCTCCATATTTTGAAACAATTTCACCACTTCGAAAATAAACATTATGCATTTTATCTGTCACCCACCTATTCCTTCATCCCTCCCAGCCATAAGCAAACGCTTAATCTACTTTTTTGTCTCCATAGATTTCCTTATTCTAGATTTTCATATGAATTAAATCAGGTAATATTTAGATTTTTTTATGATGGTTTCCTTTCACTTAGCATAATGTTTTCAAGGTTATCCAACCTTCCACATATACCAATACTTTGTTCCTCTTTAATGGCCAGATAATATTCTATTGCATGGATACCCCAAATTTTATTTATCCAGTCATTTGGTTGAATGTCAATTGAAGGCAGAACTTGTCCATATTTTTTTTAATTGACAATGGGTATCATGCCTATGATGTATGCAAATTCCAATGGATACATTTAAAAGTGATGTAACAATTTAGTTTAAAAAGTTCAGTATTTACAAAATTGTGTTTGCAACTATAGTCAGAAATTGAATTTGTAATTATTTAATCTTATGATGACAAATGGCAAATAGCACCTAAAAATGTATAAGGTATTCATAGGTTTTAAAAGTTATTTGGGGGGTATGAAATCTAGTTGTTGTTTTTTTAACTCTAGTGTTCTAGCCTTCTATTAACTTGCTAAGTATTGCATTTAAAAGCCTGGTCAGTGTTATAGAGATGGTAGGGGAAGCTGAAGAAAGATCGTTTTTTCTGCGAATAAAATAATACAGACACAAACACACACACACAGGCACACACACACATATAGTGCAAAAAGTAATTAAAAAGATAGTATCATTATTCAAAATTAAAATAGTGGCTTGGGATGTTTAAACACAAAGATTACTTGCATGTTGGACCAGCAGGGTTTTCAGCTAACTTACTGATGTTCATTCATTATATTGAATTATATTGATGTTCACTTCATTATAAAAGTTCTTAAGTCACCATGGTTACATCATTCTCAAACCAGGAGAATTTAACAGAATAGCTTTTCAAAAATAACAAATATGATTCAGTCCTTCTGCTACTGTGGATTTAATGACTTTTTTGCAAGTAGTCTCTTGGAACTAAGGAACGTTATAATGGCTACTAAATGTCTATCCTTTAAAGGAATCAGTAAGGACAATACAGATATTCATTAGGGACAAAATGAAACAGCAAGGGGCTTCCCTGGTGGCACAGTGGTTGAGAGTCTGCCTGCCAGTGCAGGGGACACGGGTTCGAGCTCTGGTCTGAGAAGATCCCACATGCCGCGGAGCGGCTGCGGCTAAGCCCGTGAGCCGCAACTACTGAGCCTGCGCGTCTGGAGCCTGTGCTCCGCAACAAGAGAGGCCGCGACGGTGAGAGGCCCGCGCACCGCGATGAAGAGTGGCCCCCGCTCGCCGCAGTTAGAGAAAGCCCTCGCACAGAAACGAAGACCCAACACAGCCATAAATAAATAAATAAATAAATAAATAAATAAATAAATAAATAAATAAATAAATAAATAAAATTAAAAAAAAAAAATGAAACAGCAAGGTGGACAGGGTTATGAAATAACGTTAAGTGAAAAAATAAATTAGTATTTAATTATCTTTACACTGAAGTACATGCAAATGATACGGGTCAAAAGGAAAATGGAAACACGAAAACTGTTTAAGGAAATGGAAGTGAGAGATGATTTTTCAGTATATTTCTTTATTAGCATATAATATGTGAGAACCAAATAAACTCAAGAGGGAAAGAAAGAAACATTAAGAATCGCCTCGAGGGATAACCTGGGTTCTCACATGTCAATATACGGATCTGGGTGAATGTGGCTGGAGGGGGAGAAATACACGCCTCTACTGGTTTTAACATCTCCTGCCGCCTGTGCCTTTTCTCTTCCCAGCAGGTCCCCATAAGTCTCTGTTCATAACCAGTGGACCACAGGCTCTCCAGGTGTGGCCAACACTGTCGTCTGGTTAACCCAACACCCATTTCCGATTCCCTTCTCCCGTCCACCCCCTCAACTAAAAACTCATGCTCCCACTTTTATTTGCAGCTAGGTGGCCATATGCCACAGTTCTAGACAATTACATGTAAGCAGAAATGTCCAGGGAGATTGTAGTAAAGCCTTTGGTAATTTTTTATTGATGTTGCCGTGAGGTAGCAGATGCATCTGGCATTGCTCCTTCTTCCACATCCTTCTGCCTTCAAGATAAATGGGTGCCTGATGCCGCTCTAGGGACTAGGAGGGAACAAACAGGGAGCCGCACAGACACCAGCCCTAGGACCGCTGAGCCACTGAACCAATGCCAGCATCCACCTGCCTCCGGACTTACTGATATCTGAGAAGAATAAAACCTACTTTTTAAAGCTGCTGTTACCCTGACATGTTATTACTTGCAACTAGAAGCATTCCTAACGTATAGACCTGGTAGTTACTGTAAGTGGAGCTGTCTTGGGTATGACTTCCACACAAACATCTGAGGATATAGTGATGGTAGACAAGAAGAGGCTGAAAGTCGTAGGGGGACAGTCAAGACAAAGTTTCTCCAAATACAGTTTTGCTCGGGGCACAGCAAGGTGACAAGTTCTGTAAAGGCAATGAATTTGTTTTTTTTTTTGTTTGGCCTCACCGCGAGGCTTGCAGGATCTTAGTTCCCCAACCAGGTATCGAGCCCAGGACCCTGGCAGTGACAGCACTGAGTCCTAACCCCTGGACCACCAGAGAATTCCCAGTAAAGGCAATGACTATAACATTTAGTTTGCCTATCTCTTATCACAAAAGAAGCTCAGTACATATCTGTGAAATTGAATACATTGGCCCTGAATCAGATTATGGAAAATGTTGCACATTTTCAAGCCAAAAGAATCTCCCCATAGGCTTAAAATTACAAGTAATAAACACGGAAGTTACAGATATAAGGACTAGGAATTTTTTGTATTATTTCCAAGTAGCTACTGCCAAGCTATGTGTTGGAATATTTCACTTTGTACTACATAGCACAATTATAATTTGTATTAATTCTTCCCAGACCATGCAAATTTCTTTAAAGTATATTTACACTGTTCATTGGCTCTAATGTAAACAAAAGTCCTACCCTACAGTGATCGGATGGGATTAGAAAGACAACACAAAAATTCAAATTATATAATTCTAATGTGTAGTATAGCATTTAAAGCTTTCAGATACATACTTATTACATTGGGTTTCCAACTGCACATAGAGTCATGACTCAGACGGTTCTTTTTTTGAGTAAATATGCATTAGGTGCAATTTTAAGCACTCATTATTAACTCAGCCAACCAGAACAAACCCATTAACAGTGAGCTTATCTGGTTTATCAAGTGAATCTAGACTAGGTTCTTAGGAATATGCTTAAATGTTATATTTATTCATTAGACCTCGCTAGAATCACAAAGTAACATATTCATTATGCCAGGGATTTTTAATGGACTGTTGCAAATGATGTTCTCCAAAATGCTGAAGTGATATAATACGATTAACTTTATAAGCCTGGTGTTAATTCTCATGATGTAAAGGGCCATGAACGAATCACCAACATTATAAAGAATTTTGTTACCTTTGGTCTCTAAGCTCCCTATATGATGTCTTCCCAAACTTCCAACCCCCAGTCTTCATTCACCTTAGAAACTTTGATCTCTTTCTTCTTTACCTGGAGATTCTACGGTTGAACCTGAGAAATTTCCTGAAAGCTGATGCTTCCCCCAGACCACCAGCCAAGGTCCACTGCTTGAGGCTTCTCCTAAATCCAGGCGCCATTGATTTAGAGCCTGAGGAGGTGAGAATAGAATCACTTCTCCAGCATGAACTGGTATCTCTAAAAAAAAAAAACCATTTTATCTTACATAGCACATACCACATCGACCAAAATGCTGAAAATGATTTAATTTTCAGATTTGATGATCTCCTTATTATTCTCTACCCATAGATTTTATATCTGCAGCATCACTTGGCACTTCCCAAAGGCTTACTTGGTTAGTTTTCTTTCTCCTTCCCCAAGCCTCATAAATAGGTAGGGTTTGATGAAGATTCATTGAATAACGGCTATTTTAAAGTACGATAGATCTTTAAAACACTCAAAGTGTCTTTATTCCTTTTTCATGCCACCTGGCCAAAAGTTTTCTTATTCTTGTGTTTCAAAAAGTCATTAGTCCTACAACATATTATTTCATAACTCACGAAATACACATTGGTTCCACACGTAAGTATCAGCAGCTCACTTGTAGTTACACCTTCCTGTTCCTACCTAGTGTTTCCAGGCTCACAGACATTTACCTAAGGCTCACACGTCACACTTCGCTGAATTACAAAATCCTTGGAAAGACCTTCAATGACGAGGGCAATTACCAAAGGGCACACTGCGATTATGCCTGTGTGTGTGCATTCTTGCACTCACACACGTTTCGTGTGTCTAATTAGTGCCAACAGGATCCTGATATTTACAGGGAAGATGTTTTCCATGAGAAACAACCCTATGCTTGCAAAGGTAGGATGCATCTCTGCAAAGGAGAGACCTTTGACTATAACGTTAGCGTGTGTCGTCCGTCTTCTGAACCTTGCTTGCCTTTGTTTATTGCACTCATTTCTGACAATTCAGAAAAGGCCATGTCTAGCAGTTAACATCTACTCAGCAGCTTCATTTCCTGAGCAAACGTGCCTTAAGGACCCTGCCCCACCTCTTCTACAACTCCCTTCTTCAAGGACTTGAGCATTTTATAGACTTGTAAAAAACTGTGTGATATCAGATGATGACGATATACATCTGTCATATACCTAAAGTTCTGTTCCTTCCACACTCCACCTTATCTCTTTTTTTATAACTCTATTTTATTGTTATTGGGATTACTGAATCATAAACCTAAGAAGAAAACATGTTCCATTTAAAAATATCTTTTATACAATTTGGGGATTACACACATACTTTGAAGCTTCATCACATATTGCACAGCAGTTCTTTAAAATGTCTGTGTTGTATCACACAGCATGAGAGTATTTCAACCTCTCTTGTATTCCCCCCCACCCCCCAGTATATAACTTCCATGTGGTCAGGGACATTTATACTCAATCCTACATAACCTTGGCACCTAATATAGTGCCTAGCTCATAATAGGGGCTCAATGATATTTGTTAAACAGAAGTATGAAAATCTATTGCTGAAAATATTGACACGTGAAACATTTTTCTTCTCCCATTTTCTTCCAATTATAAATCTCCTTATAAATCTTCCCATCTTTCAATAATCCCTTATACCATCTGTGACCATCTCCATTATTTACTTCTTGGCTCTATGCTCTTCAACTACAGTATAAGTACAGTCATCCCTCGATATCCATGGGATATCTGGATATCCAAAACCCCCAGAGATACCAAACTCAGGATGCTCAAGTCTCATATAAAATGTGGTAGTATTTGCATATAATCTATGCACATCTTCCCCTGTACTTTAAGTCATCTCTAGATTATTTATAATACCTAGTACAATGTAAATGCCATGTTAATAGTTGTAAATACAATGTAAATGCTATGTTAATAGTTGCTGATGTACAGCCAATTCAAGTTTCGCTTTTTGGAAATTTCTGGAATTTTTTTTTCCGAATATTTTTGATCTAAGGTTGCTTGAGTCCTTGGATGTGGAACCTGCAGATATGGAGATCCAACTATAATGCGTCACATTAAAATAGATTCAATGGTTTAACTTTACACTGTTAATGACATATATCCAGCCTTGATCTCTCATTTCAGCTCTAGTCCTGTAACTCTGATTGCATGTAGGGCATTGCTACTTTAAAGTAACATCTATCCTCTTTGTACCAACGTTGTATCCACTCACCTAATTTCATTTTT
Organism: Eschrichtius robustus; assembly: GCF_028021215.1. Taxonomy (NCBI): domain Eukaryota; kingdom Metazoa; phylum Chordata; class Mammalia; order Artiodactyla; family Eschrichtiidae; genus Eschrichtius; species Eschrichtius robustus. Next base: position 73,541,183 of record NC_090841.1, on the reverse strand, counting down.
CCTATCAATAGCATTCTCCAAGTCAGCCCAGCTTGAAAATCTGGAGGCATCTTCTCCTCTTCCCTTTCCTTTATCTCCTATAGCCAACCAGTTAAAATGACGGGTCCAGTATGAGTTCAAAAAGCCTCCTAAATCCAGCCCCTCCTCCTTGCTTTCATCTCCATACTCCAATACTGGCCCTCATTTTCTCATATCTGGACAACTTCATTAGCCTCTTGGTTTCCCTTCCTCCAGTTTCTCTTCCCACCGAATACCCGTCCACCCAGCCTTTGACAGCATCTCCAACAAATATTAGGAGTCGACTACGATTTGTTCAATGAATGAATGGAAGAATGGATTCATGAATAAATGCTCTATTATATAAAGTGCCTTAGATCTTTAGTTCATTGTAGTCTACAATCTGACTCTAACTTTTGTCTACTATTTCCAAACTACCCCACCATCCCAGGTAGCTTTCCCTAAGCAGGCCAGAATCAAGTTTCTCTGGCTTTAAAAAGCACCCATCCCTCTTTACACATGCAAACTTTGCCCCAAACCTCCATGAATAGATGTCTAGAATGACTTGTGCCCCTCACTAGCTGTCCATATTCTCTGAATTCCTATAACATCCCCTATACAATAGTGATAAATTTTGGCATTCTGTCTGCAACGACACTTCACTATTTCTTTCCCATATGTCTTTTTTCTTCAGCTAGATTTACATAATCTTGGAAGACGGGTGCTACGTCTTAAGGTCTTTGCTCAACTGACTATGATGATTTAAAGGACTATGCATTTCTTTAACTCTCAACAGGCTTCATTTTACCTTTGTAAGTATACAAAGGTATACTTCCTGCAAAGAATAAAAAGGAAACAAACTTTAAAGCAAAAAAAAAAAAAAAATCTATACATAACAGGCTCCTGAAAGGAGAGGAAACCACATGTTCTACACCAATTAATTAACATGGGGCGTATAACTCAAGAGACCTTTATAAGTAGAACTTCCTAAACACTTCCATCTACAGCCATGAAACTGAGAAAAAGAAAAGAAAATCAGAATTAGAAGCAGAATATTTTATTGTTTTTATTATTGCTTTCTGAAATGCCCAAATTAACTTACTATTTATTAGCAGTAGGATGAAATGGGAAATATATATATATATAAACTTATTCCTGTTGTTGTGGAATAACTATCTAGAGAAATTTATTTAATGTGATGGTTTTCTATTGCTTAAGAATAACAAACTGTACAACCTGTTTTTTAAAAGCATCCAGTAATAGTAAAGTCAAAAGACAGAGAATAAACAGAGACAGAAATCAGATATCAAAGAAAGTACAATATAATTTTATTAAGGATGTTGTTCTTACAACTCAAAAGTTGAAAATGCTCTTATCGGATAAGTTTCAAAGATAAGAAGAATAACTGAAGAGTTTATTTTTGACCCTCCAAGGACTAGCAGGCATTTAGTAAAGTATTAAAAATAATAAAGGAAATAACTCACATTTTTTGGCCTCAGGAAATACCCTGCTGTTTATAGAAATAATTCCCCAATCTTTATCCCTTGTTTTTTCAGATAATTATTTCAGTATTCATTTAGCTTTGTTGCTTAATAATAAGAGTTTCAGGGGAAAGATTCTAGACAAAAGGACTAATATGTAAACAGAGCAACCCCAGGCCATTCTGTGAGGTGAATTGTGCATCTTCTCCTCCCCTTGCATTCTGCTTCCTCTTCCTACCAGGTGCTCACCGTGGGTCATTAGAAGTTTCTAGCCTTATCTGGCATTCCTTCCCCAGAAAACTTATTCTCCAATAAGGCCGACCCTCTTCAATATTTTACCATCACTCCTCATATACACTTGACTCCACACCTTAATGTGAACCATTTCTGTAGCCTCTGACACCTTCTCCTCGCCTCTCCAGATATCCAAGTTTCGTCATCCTTGGAGGTTCCACTCGAGTCTCACCTCCTCTGTGGAGTCCTCCCTGATCACATCAGGGTCTTCAGAAATGCAGCAGAGCTGCAACATTCATACAAATGCTGTATCTTCTCTCCTCAAGTAGGTTTGCCTGTCCTGGTGGAATGATACTGTCGACGAAAATAATCAGTCAACAATCTATAATAGGAATAGACAGACAGGAGTTTTATTTCAGCCAAGCTGAGGACTATAGCCCGGAAGCCAGCCTCTCATATAACTCTGAGGAACTGCTCCAGGGAAGCATGGTTTCAGCACAGTTTTACATCTTGTCAGAACAAATAACACCAAACAAGTCAGAGATACATTCCTTCAAGGTTTCAGCAAAACAGATCAGCACCTACACAGTGAGTCAGGATGGCCTTGGCCCCGGGGAAGGGAGTCATCATGGAAGGAGTCCCGGCCTTGGCATCCCAGGAAGGAAGGCATTTGATCTTCATTTTTAACGTGGACATTTTTTTACCCCTGGTCAATGCGCCCTTTCTTTTAATAATTCCAGCAGATGTACAATGTGCGTTTGATAGGCCACAAACAGGCTGTTTTAGTTAGCATAAAGTTTAAGTTAACTCATGTATAAGCCAGAAAGACTTCCCCATACTTCAATATGTGAACATTTCTTTTATCAATATCATGTTTTATGCTTCAAAAGGCAAGTGATTGGGGCCCAAAACGTGAGCCTACCTTGTTTAAAATGCCTACCTCTTAAGTCTTCACATCTTGTTTACTGCCTTCTATTTTGGTGAGTTTTTGTGGAAACATGTCTTATCTCCCCTGACAATAGGAGAAGCATCTTAAGAGCAGAGCTATGTCTGATATTGTACGATTCAACCACCAATATGAGCAGTATCATATACGGACTAAGAAATAACTGGGAACTCGGGAAATATCTGTTGAATAAATGTAACACAGTGGTTTAGAGTTCGAGCATCTGGAATCTAAGTATGGTTCTGTCACTTACTACCAGTGCAGTGTGACCCGGGGGTTGTTATTTATCCTCTACCAGCCTCAGCGGCTGCATCTGTGAAACATGACAGCATCAGCGATTTTCGGTACTGCTTTGGGTATTCGCAGGGTTGTGGTGCTTTTAGCAGTCTCCTTCCATCCATAACTGGGAGAACGGCCATGTCTGCGGTGAGAGACAATGCTTTATTTAAGAAATTTTATCTATCCCATTAAACTCTCTGCAGACTGACTCTCTTTACTGACTCTTATCACAGTATTTTTCTGAAGTTTTCCTTCCAAACTGATAAAAGTATGGGAAAGCAATAAAAAAAAAAAAAGGAAACATTTATAATATATATGTTCACTCTTAATAACCCAAACAAATGATACTGCAAAAGTCTTTGCTGTCAAATATCACTTTGTAATCCTCTAGGGGTATCCAACCTCAGTTAGGAGCGATAGGCTGAATTCTAGAGACGGTTTTGTGGTGGTTCATTGCAGTCTTGGTGGAAGTCTTTAACCCATGACACTCACTTCAGTGAAAAGTTCAAAACCACCTTCAGTCATTTCACACATAACAACACGTACTTGCTGTGTGCTATTGCGGCTTGGCTGCAGCATGGAGCTACACCAGAAATGGATCTGAGCCTCCAAGTGGCAGGCTTCTGGAAAGTTAACATTTGCTTACCTGCGTGACTCTCTGATTCTCACATGCCAAAACAATTAAAGAAGCAGGAGTGGGTTAAAAAGTGTCCATTTTTTTTTTCTTTCTAAGTCATTGCACACAATTCCTCTGCATAATTTGTTTTCCATTTTGCAGACTTCAACATCTTGTTTACCACCGCTCAGATGGACTGTTTCTATTTGGAAAAGGTTCTGAGTTTCTGTGAATTGATTAAGAGTGAGATTTTGAAATATAAAAGGTAGGCATTATTCAGTAAAAGAGGCATTGCCGATCCATCGTGAGTGTGTGCGATGAGGCACGTGCCCAGGAAGTGAGCTGACTCTGGACCTCTCATTCAGCGGAGCATTACTTATCTCTTGTGCAAACCTTGTCTTCCAGGCATTGTGCTCGGCATTGGGAGTAGATCAATTTCCTTGCTTTAGGATCCCATATATTGTCTTTTGTATTTGCAATTTGTAATTAAGATGAATCTGATTAGCAAATCAAAGAGAGAAACGTTACCATTCCAGAAGATCCATCTGAACACAAGAAAGAGTTTAAAATCAACCTCTCAACAATGGGATACGGTCAAAATTAACTTCCTGGTCATGGTCTTTAAAGGTCTTCCATAAGAGCGCCTCTCCAACTTCATTATGTAACCCCCCGCACTCTTTCAAGCCATGAAATATATTATCTGAGCTAAAGTAAGTTAGTCATAGGCTCTATGCTATAAATGCATACTCGATTTAGCCCTTTTAAACTTTTATTCCACTATTTTTTGCCATCCTCTCCCTCCTTGGAAAATACTTTTTTCTACTCTGTGTCTACCAAATCGAGACTGCTTTTCTCAAATTCAATCAAATAGAATCATTTCTTCTAGAAAATCCTTTTACGCTGAGTTTCAGTCACGATGTTCACTCGAATAAAGGACATTCCACTCAATCTCATACAGTATCTAGATTATTCTAAACTATAAGTGTAAATATGCATTTACTATGCACCTTGCACAGAGCAGCTGTATAATTAGTATCTAATGAATGCATAAAATTTCCTTCAATTTCTCATCTCTCTGCATGAAGAGTCTTTCCAATATACCATCTATCTCTATTAGTGTGCATTTTGGCACATCAACAGTTTTGTTACGAAGAGAAACCAATTACAAAGTTATAAAGACCATTAGAGATACTTTAAAAAAAATGTGTGGGGTTTGTGTAAAGAGAAAAGTAAAGGTTTAGTCATGTAGTAGAATGAGCCATTTCAAAGGGGCCTTTGATTTTTAGAAGTGAGTCCTGGGAAACGTAGACTAAGACGAATAGAAGAGATGATTAACAAGTTAGCCCCAGTTTTCTAAGAAAACACACACACACACGACTGGTCAAATCATAAATGGTGTCTTTTATCCAGAAATTTCAGTAATGAATAGACAGATCCAGGAAATTTGCACAGAGAAAAATAGATTTCCACGTTAGTCACCCAACGGATGTAGATTAGCAAAACAGTTACAGTTCTAAGCTGGACTCCCAAAGGTCTCCTTGGCCAGAAATGGTGGAGGCCCATAGAAACTTCTCAAATTAGGCCAGAATCCTGGGACTGACCTGACACAGAACCATAGGGAAGCTGGAACAGAAGCCAACATTGACCTCAGCATGAAAGTGCTGAATACAAAACACCATCAAAATTTTAAGAGAATTACCCTTAATTACACAACAGTCAGAGGGGTGAGCAAGGATAAGAGTGCATCTTTTTAACATACCTCTTCTGAGCTCAGAACATTGGCTCTTGCCTAATATCTGACAATAGAAAATATTATTTCACCCGTTTTGTGTCAGAATCAACCCCACGATAAGACCTTAAGTCAAAGCATGATAAGTGGCTGAGGCTATTTCTCACGTAGGCACGGCAATGCTGAGGAACGTGAATGTTAAAAGGGAAAATAGCAGTTTGTAGGACCTAAACTGAGAAAACAGAATATTATTTATATAATATATATTATATAAATATATAATATATATATATGTGTGTATATATATATATAGCTTAACTTATTAAACTTGATGTTCCTTTCCATTGAATGCCTTATTAAAGGAGTGGGAAAGAATCATTGCTTGGTTATTGGCCCCAAAATATAGTTTTCTGTCTAAGTGTATCTCAGTACGTGGTCACTTGAGACAGTGACTCAGAATTGGGTGCTGAAAGGATTTCAGCAGAGATGCCTTCTTTATGACTTTGCAATACAAAGGTACAAGTTAGTCAAATGCCATGAAATTTTTCCTTGCTAATCTATGCAGCCAACACTGTATTGGCGAGTAGCTGTTTAAATTTACAGCTTCCAAGCAGGGGAAGTTTGCTGACAGGTAGGACACAGACCGTCTTAGGAGGAAGATACCCGCAAAAGCAATTTTTTTCAAGTTCTTAACATCCTATGCCCCACCTCTGCAACCAGTCCCAGGAAGTGCAGCTTTTGAGTCGTGATGCACAATCTATTGGCTTCAAACCCTGCGAGAAGTTGGATGGGAACCGTCTTCGGACTTAACTATATCCTCTGTCTACCGTGTGACTCTCAACACATGCCTTTTTGTGTGCCTGTCCTCAGCTATCCCCTCTCAAGCATCCTGCTTCTGAGTCGGTGAGGCTAGGTTCAGGAACCCCACGTCCACCTTGCCCCAACCAAGTGGCTTCACTGTTGATCTTAACCAGTACTAATCAACTCAGCCCTTACATGTAAAGTAGACCAGACAGAAAGCAGCGTGTCCTTGGTCATCTAATTACATTACCTTCAGCACATTCTGTTCTTTTTTTATATTTTTTTGATCTTTCACTCTTACTAAACTTCATAACTTAACACCATATCTGATTTTTTAAATACTATGTATACACACAAAAAAAGGGAGACTTGAGGGACGAGGTCAGACACATAAAAGTGTGATCTCCCCAGTCAGAGCCAAATTCCTAAAGGGTGAGCCCATTAAATGGCCAAACAAAATAAGACACATCGCTAATTTCATTTTCAAAAAGTTCCCACGTGTAGGTTTATAAGGGCTTAGAGGGATGAGTTGCCCTCAATTGTGTCTTGTTTAATTTGGCCATTTAAAGGGCTGACTCTTTTCTAACTTGGCTCTGGTTGGAGATATCACACCTCTACGTGTCGGAACTTGATCCTTAACTTGGCTTTTTCAGGGCCCATTAAATGTTTCTGATTTGGTATCACTCTAAAAGAATGTGTAAGTGGTTTCTTTGCACTAACGTCTGGACAGATTGGGGTCAAGTGTGATTTGTAGGTTTCCACTATTAAATTATTTCACACTCCCTCACCCCTGCCTAACAGCTGTAAGCTCCGAGTTCATCTTCTGTGTGGGAGGCCAAAATATTCTGAGATCAGACACTAAAGAAGTTGGATGTACACATTGCAGTTGCAACAAAACAAAAATGATAGACGGCTTTGTAGAATAAATGTGTTATCTTTACCAAGGGCTTCTCATTAACACTTTTTACTTGGAAAAAAAATAAAGAGGAATTGCTTAATCCAGCAGATAGAAGGCAGAAATTATATCCTTGTTTCTGTCCATTTCTTCACTTATTAAATGGAGAGACTACTATTTCTCACAGGATTATCTAGTGTATGATTTAGTGGGAAGAAACTCAAATGGGACAAACTCTGAATTCCTTCATGGAAATGCACTGTATTTGTTTCTTTCCCCAAGAAAGAATTAACTTCAGCCTACAGAGACACATAAAACACTAGAAAACCTAAATTAAAATAATTTAGAAAGAAGCTTCATGAAATGGAGTGAGGAATGAGTAGATGGGTCATGAATGTCAGAGGCAGAAAACAGCGTTGGAATCCGGACTTATTAGCTTTCTAAGCCATTTCACCTCGCGGAGCCTCAATCTTCTTATGTGTAAAATAGAAACTATACTAATTTCTACCTCACTGGGTTTTTGAGAGACTCACATGAGACTGCAGACGTAAAAGTACTCTACAGAGTATAAATCCCAATCAGGTATTTCACTAACATTATAAAAGAAGTAGAGAATAACTGCTAAAATATGGTCAGAATATAACTGTAAGGGTTCATAGAAAGGGGATAGAATTGAATCGAAGATTAGAAATGGGTTCTTTGGAGCAGGTGTAATTTGAGGCGGGCCTTGAGGATCAGTCTAATTTGAGAAAGTACAAGGGAGGAAGAAAGTCTTCTGGGTGACAGGAGTAGGAAGGAGGTCGAGGGAGAAGTGAGGCTGGAGGGCAGCAGATGCAAAAGCAGGTGACAGTCACAGCATGGGGAAGGGGTGCTCATGGTGAGAACACTGGAGCCGAGGATGGGCACCCAGGAGGACAGAAATGAGTAAGAGTACTGTTGTGGACAGAATATTTGTGTCCTCCCCAAATTTGTTGAATCCCTGACTCCCAGTGTAATAGTATTTGGAGATGGAGTCTTTAGGAGATAATTAGGGTTAGAAGAGGTCAAGAGGGCAGGTCCCTGGCCTGATAGGATTAGAGCTTTGTAAGGACAGTCACTAATATTATAAAAGAATTAGGATACATACATACAATGGAATATTACTCAGCCATAAAAAAGGAATGAAATTGGGTCATTTGTAGAGACGTGGATGGACCTAGAGAATGTCATACAGAGTGAAGTAAGTCAGAAAGAGAAAAACAAATAACGTATATTAACGTCTATATGTGGAACCTAGAAAAATGGTACAGGTGAACCGGTTTGCAAGGCAGAAATAGAGACGCAGATGTAGAGAACAAACGTATGGACACCAAAGGGGAAAAGCGAGGTGGGGGAGGATGAATTGGGAGATTGGGATTGACATATATACACTAATATGTATAAAATATATAACTAATAAGAACCTGCTGTATAAAAAAATAATAAAATAAAATTCAAAAGAAAAAGAATTAGGGAATAATTAAGAGGTCTTGAGTACACTCAGAGAGATAGGGTCTCCTACAAGCCAAGAGAAGAAACCTCAGAATAAAAACCTACCCTTCTGGCACCCTTGATCTTGGACTTCCCAGCCTACAGAACCATTAGCAATAAATTTCACTTGATTAAGCGGCACCATCTATGGTATTTTGTCATAGCAGCCCAAGCTGGCTAAGACAGGCTCCAAATACGGAAAGCCTCAAAAAGCAGCCAGAGAGATGAGACTGAATACAGTGGGCTGTAGGTTCCTGAGAGGCATGACCAAATGAAAGGGGAGTCTTTGGAAGATGGTCTTGGTAATGGTGAGCAGGGTGAAACGGAAAGGAATGAGGCTGAAAGCAGAGAGATGAGAGTGTGATGAAAATCATTGGAAACAGCAGTGAGGGTGGAGAGACTGAATCAAACGGGCATTTGTAGGACTTAAACAACAGTATCCAGAGACTGGGAATAAAGGAGCGGGAAGAGTTAGCCTAAATCCTAATTTTGGCTCTCATCTTTGTAAAAAATGGTTGAGGGGCTTGGAATGAGCAGGCTGAATTGCTCAAAATAAGAAACTCAATTATTATTACAATCCATCTCCTTCACTATTAATATAGAGCCCTAAGCCTTTGCTCATGGGTTGGCCAATCAAAGATCAGCTGCTAGAAGGACTACGCTCTGTTTGGCTTAGTTCCAAGTTTCCAAGAAAGTTGCTGCTACATCCCCCTGCGTCCACATCGAGAAAAGCAGGACCAGCCAAGCACTCCCTCCTTTATCTGATAAGTTTATTTGTAAATGGGTGAGCTAGCATTTGTGAATAATATGGAGCCCTGTAAAAACACTGCCACTCAAACACAAAAATTAGTATGCGGAGACACACAGCCATGATAACAAGTATTCATGGTCCACGGAACAGCTAACCTTTAAAAATTCAATGTTTTCCAACAGGAACTTCCAGAATCATAACTTGGAATTTCATTATTGGGCTATCCATTAGTTATTCAAAGAATAAACTTATAATTTAGATATCTAAATCCTAAAAGTTTCGTGCTCAATAAAATTATCTTAATAGATATTATCTCAAATTTATAAAGTTGCTTCTTTCCTTCTGAGAGTCTATCTTTTTGTTACAGTCATTCAAAATGTTCCAGAGATGTAAGCGGAAGAAAATATGACATCAGACCAAAGAAATTATTTTAGACATTTCTTCATTACTAAAAAACTTGTGAATTGTTCATAGATAGACAGATAGATAGATAGGGAGAGATTATAGATACAGATATATAGAATCTAATTCAGAACATTAGAACTAGCAATAATTTTACAGGTCATCTAATGTAATGCTTTTATTTAACAGGTGAAACCACTGAGACCCAAGCTCGTACAGACATACCTCATTTTATTGCACTTTGCTTTATTGCAGTTCACAGACACTGTGTTTTCTACAAATTGAAAGTCTGTGGCAAACCCCCCTGTGTCGAGCAAGTCTGTGGGCGCCATTTTTTCAATAGCATTTTCTCACTTAGTGTCTCTGTGTCACATTTTGGTTATTCTTACAATATTTCAAACTTTTCCATTTGTATTATATTTATTATGGAGATCTGTGACCAGTGATCTTTGATGTTACTATTGCAAAAAGATTACAATTCGCTGAAGGCTCAAATGATGGTTAACATTTTTTAACAATAAAGTAATTTTTAATTAAGAGATACATACATTTTTTAGGGGGTAAGGGGAGGAGGGATAAACTGGGAGATTGGGACTGACCTGTACACACGACTATATATAAAATAGATAACTAATAAGTACCTATTGTGTAGCACAGGGAACTCTACTCAGTACTCGGTTATGACCTATATGGCGAAAGAAGCTAAAAAAGAGTGGATATATGTATATGTATAACTGATTCATTTTGCTGTACAGCAGAAACTAATACATTATAAATCAAGTGTACTCCAATAAAAATTAATCTTAAAAAGATACGTACATTTGAAATAAGGCCATTGCACACTTAATAGACTACAGTATAGTGTAAACATAACTTTTATGTGCATTGGGGAGCCAAAACCTTTGTGTGACTCGCTTTATTGCGATATTCCTTTACTGTGATAGTCGCTTTATTGTTGTGGTCTGGAATCAAACGGGCAATATCTTCAAAGTCTGCCTGTATACAGTCCACGGTTTCCACATCCACAGATTCAACCAACCAAAGATCGAAAAAAAATTTTTTTTAATTCCAGAAATTTCCAAGAAGTAAAACTTGAGTTTGCCCTCTACTGGCAACCATTTACATACCATTTACACTGTATTAGGTATTATTAAGTAATCTAGGGATAATTTAAAGTACTCAGGAGGATTGCATAGGTTACATGCAAATACCACACCATTTTATGTAAGGGACTTAAGCATCCTCAGATTTTGGTATCCTCTGGGGGTCCTGGAACCAATACCCATGGATACTGAGGGACCACTGTGTTCACATTTCACAAAGAAAAAAAAACTGAGGCAAGAGAGTTAAAATAATTGAGCAAGATCATCTCTTGGGTGAGTGGCCACGCTCGGACTAAAGCACATGTCTGGGATTCAGAACCTGTCCTTTCCAAAGCCCAAACTCATGATCTTTTCATTTTATCATCCTGCCGGCCTATCTTCTTCCCAGCCTGTAATCCAGGAGGCAACATTCAGAACCCAAAGCCATCCTAAGAGAACCAGAGGAAGTCACCCTGGGCCTAAAAACACCCAAGAGAGCCAGTCAATTTGGAGAAGATCCAAACTCATCCTTAACCAGGTCTTCTGAGATCTGATTTCTCATGCAGTTACTGAGTTGAGCTCAAAACCAGATCTGAATTGGAGTTCACAACAAATACATAACCCCTGTTTCCTTTGACCTGCCCTTCCCCTGGCTTCCCTTGGGAGGCTTGCCTTTTTGCCCTCTGAACTCTACCTACCCCCCTCCCATGTACCTTCTGCTTTAGAAGCACTCAGGTCCCCACTCTGAGCTCCATGAGTGTGGCCCCTCCCTCGTTTGAAATCAGAAGCTTGCTTTCCCACCTCTTCTCTCTCAGGTTCCTGATGTGGCAACCTAATTGTTACAAAACAGAATTTTCCAAACCGTTTCTCTAAACATACAGATAAACAGCTTTTCAAGTTCAAATCAGTTTTTCAAACTTGGTTGACTATATTCCCTTCTTGGGAATTCACTCTACACACATTAAAGCTTTGGGGAAATTCATAGCTAAAAACAGAAGAGACGAAAAAGAGATGGAGGAGGAGGAAGAGGAGGAAAAGGGGGGAGAAGAATTTGTTTCTATTTAACCCAGTGTTTGCCATGCTCATCTGACCGTAGACCTCTTTGTTTGCATAATTTCTCAAAAATAATATTCTGTGAAATGTGTTTTAGGAAAATTTGCATTAAAGTCTTTATGCCTGTAATTGGATTAGCATGTGACTTGTACCTGCTAATGTATTTGTGATTTAACTTAAACTTCCTAGAAATATACCTTAACCCAAAGGAACAATTCCCAGAGGGAGAATCTTATACAATTGACAGTCCCTTGAGGGAGCAGAGAGTGACAGTCTTTCCAGCCCCAGGAAATGTCATCAGGAAATGCAGCCAGCCTAGCCCGGGTCCCCAGAGGCACCTCCATGCCTACTCCCACCATGAACACCTACCAGGGGTTCAGGAGTCATGGTGGTAGAGCTTTTTTGTTTTAATCACATTTTTCTACATAAAAGCATACAGATCTAAAAATCCCTGAGGAGAAAATTGAAACGACACGGTTTATCACAGTTTTCTTTCTGCAGCGTTTATTGAAAAAGGCATCATCACATGGAATCCTTTTGAATTGAGTTTTGATTTTGTAATTTTATTTATTCATGGTTCGCTGATGTCAAGGTGTTGTGAGAGCTTCAAATTCTATTTCAGATCCACCTAATTGTGCTTAAAAAGATCTAGGAAAACAGTTCCCACCGTGTGAATTATCTGCGTTGTCTGTGCTCTAGGTAACGGCTCCCACAGCTTCCTGCAGGACTCAGACCAAAGGGTGGTCTTCCCTCTCACCATCCTATGGACAACTTGCTCCAACTGAGCCAAGTAAAGCCTGATTGACCCGCCTCAGGAAGACCCATCGCCCCTCACTGATGCTCCACTACCTCTCTGGAAATGATGTTGCTTCAAACGTTTTCTTTAGAGTCAGTGATGGATTAACCAAAGCCCACACTAGCCTGTACTTCTGCTTCTCCTGCCCCTACATTTATTGTCCACTGTCTGAGCCTGTTGGTTTCTCCATCTACTACTCATGTTCTACTGCAGCTGCAGCAGCGGGTGAGCTGGAGGATAAATAGAGAAAATTCCTTCTAAGGTAGCCTCATCTGCAGCCGTGGGACTGGAGATTGACAATGGCTTGTTGAAGCTTCAGACCAGCTCATGATTTTGTCTGTTTGCATCCTTCTCAGTCACCTAACATTCATTCATTCTTCAAAAGAAAAATGGGGGCTTCCCTGGTGGTGCAGTGGTTAAGAATCTGCCTGCCCATGCAGGGGACACAGGTTCGAGCCCTGATCCTGGAAGATCCCACATGCCTTGGAGCAACTAAGCCCACACCACAACTACTGAGCCTGCGCTCTAGAGCCCACGAGCCACAACTACTGAGCCCTCGTGCCACAACTACTGAAGCCTGTGCACCTAGAGCCCATGCTCCGCAACAAGAGAAGCCACCGCAATGAGAAGCCTTCACACTGCAACCAAGAGTAGCCCCTGCTCGCCGCAACTAGAGAAAGCCCGCACGCAGCAACGAAGACCCAATGCAGCCAAAAATAAATAAATAAAATAAATAAATTTATTTTTTTTTTAAAAAAGAAAAAGCTTTAAAAAAAAGAGAGAGAGAGAAATGGAGGGCTTACTTTTCTCATGACGAGGGCATATGAAGAATCACAACCCGGGATTATCTCTCACCGAATTTGCAACATAGCTGGGTGCACCACTTTATAACAAACAAAATGTTAAGGACACAGTTGCAAAACAACAAGGCAAGCAATGTCTCAGGATGATCTTTTATTCAATACATTCACTTTGTTTTTTTCCAGAAAAGCGTTATTTAGCTCCTACTTTGTGCCAGGCAATATGCGCGGGGCTAGGTATGAATTAAACGAGAGTTCCTGCTCTCAAAGTGCTCACTGAAGGTCCAGGGAGAGAGGGAGAAAAATGAACCAGCACCTACATGACAGCATAGACTTCTACAAATGCTTTGAAGGAAGTATTTCAAGAGCACTGTAGGAAAACAGGAAGTCCAGCCAAGGAGAGTCTAGAAAATAAGAAAGAGACCCTGAGGTGAGCTTTGAAGACAAGAAAATGTTTATCATGGGGATGAAAGAGAGCAAAGCATTTACGCCAGAGAGAGCAGGGAAATAAAGGCTCAGAAGGGAGAGAGAAACTGCTGAGCCCAGGGCCCTGGGTTCCTGGTTGTGGAGCGAGCATTTGTGGCCCACGGGCATGCCAGGGAACAATGACAAGACAGGAGGCAGCAGCCCAACCATGGAGGGTCTGTTGCATCCTACAAAGAAACCTGGACTCTCTCACCTTAGGGCAGTGGAGAGTCATAGCAGCATTTCAGACAAAGAAATCATATCATTTAATTTGAATATGACAGCGATGATTGCCGCAGCACTAGAGGGGTAATTGGAGTAGAGTTGGTGTGGAAACAGAGGGAGCCTGTGCTCCCAGGACAGAGCGGCGAGGAATGTAGGGCGATCTCCCAAATTCCGGCTTCGAAGAATGAGGAGCTGAGGGTTCCATTCACTAAAAGGGAACATGTCTGTAGAGGATTGAGTTTGGGTTGAGTAATTTCAGGTTGCCTATGGGGTATTCAAGTAGAGGCGTCCAGTAGGACGTTAAGGCTGGAGATTGAGGCTGGAGACCAATTTGAGTGTTTTCTGGATGTAGGTGGCAGTGGACGCCATGTGGAAACAGGAGTTTGTCAAATGGTGTCAGATCATCCAAAGGAGATCACGAAAAAGGAGAGGAGCAGAAAGAGGCAGGAGGGACTCTAGGCAATGCTGACACCCACTAGGCAGGAAGGAAAAAGGAAATACAAAGCAGATGGGTAGTCCAGAAAGAGCCAGGGAACCAAGATGACAATGGTGTTACTGAGGTGGTTTGCCCACACTGCTAGCTTGAGTGAGAGGAGGGATTCCTCACATGGCGTAGGCAGCTGGGACCTCTAATTTTTGCAGGTTTCCCTGGGGACCAAGGGCATGACATCGGAGACTTAGCTCCTCTCATTTGTGTTCTGAACATCGGCATCTATCTTTTGCTCTGCTCTTTTGCTGGTTTGGTAATCAACCAATGTGAAAGCAATCTGATTCATCACCCTTATGCATCTGCAAACTGGGAACATTTCTGTGGTTTTTCCGACCCCATTTCATTATCACTTTCATTTTACAGATAAGGAAAAGGAGGCTCAGAGCAGTTGAGACTTCGTTACTTGCACAGGTAATAAGAATTAGCACCAGTACTAAACTCCCACGTGGCTTTAGATCCTACCATTTTTCACTGGTTCCACTGGTTCTGATAACATTCCCCATTTGTACTCTTTCTGTCCTTTCCAATTCTTTCTTCCAAATGAATCCATATTGAAACTGGAGACTGTTCACACAATTTCACCTTGCCACCCTCTCGTAAATGGGAATCTCATTGCACATTCTGAAAACACAGCTTATAAAAAACACAAATCAGTGAAGATATTTTGTTTCTGTGCTGTATCTGTCTCTGCTATTTGGGGAAAACAAAAATGAAGATAAAAATGAATGGATGGGGCTTCCCTGGTGGCGCAGTGGTTGAGAATCTGCCTGCCAATGCAGGGGACACGGGTTCGAGCCCGGGTCTGGGAAGATCCCACATGCCACGGGGCAACTGGGCCCGTGAGCCACAATTACTGAGCCTGCGCGTCTGGAGCCTGTGCTCCGCAACAAGAGAGGCCGCGATGGTGAGAGGCCCGCGCACCACGATGAAGAGTGGTCCCCACTTGCCGCAACTAGAGAAAGCCCTCGCACAGAAATGAAGACTCAACACAGCCCTAAATAAATAAATAAATAAATTAAAGAACGTGAATTTCTTTAAAAAAAAAAAAAAATGAATGGATGAATGAAAACTTCAACAAATTTCAGTTAGGAAATAATGGCCTTAAGAATAATACCACTGATCACGTTTTAAGTGGAAAGTACCATGAAGGGGGTGGGCGATCAATCTAGGAGAATGTATACAAATGCTCTGCAAATAATACGTTAACAGAATTTTCATGACTATGTATCATATCCAGGAATAAGCCCCAGGAAACCCTAAAAGGCAATTGGTCTAAAGGTTAATATTTTGAGAGTCAAGACCACTAAAATCCTGAGTAAAATACACTGTGAGAATGGGATGTTGTGTAAGATTAGGTCAGATTAAGGGGGGCTATCCTTGTTTAGTCAAGGAGCATAACTCTTTTTTAAAAGGTGGCAGAATGTGTCCCTGATGATTCAAATTATTATGCTGCTACGAGGAAAGAACTGGGTCAAAACTCATTATCAAGTGGCATTTCCACAAGTAGCGAGGGAATACTCTATTTCCTATCAGACATTACATCCAGAGTCTGGGTAGATTTCCTTTCTGAATCTGAGCCTAAAAACCTACTTCATTTCCTCGCCTTTTCCCAGTATTTATAAGGATCCAAGTTTCAACAGTGACCATGAATAGCAGACAAACTATTCCAATCCCCTGCGCTGTAAAACTTATTTTAAAAAGTGACTTGTAAATTCAGCAGCTTGGGTCAGTTTCTTCCTCTCAACCAATAATGGCCAACCATCCCCATTCCTTGGGACAGACAGAGAGAAACCTTCATAGCCAAAAACTATTTTATTTTTCTTATTTAGAATAAATCATTTTTGGCACAACTTTGCTTCCATTCCTTCCTCCCTGGAGGATCATTATGGAAAATTTAGTAGCCTGGACTTGCATTATCAGCTTTGGTTTTTGCTTTAGGGCCATAATTGTAAGTTACTGAGAACATTAATTGTGGTGTTCTTTTGTTCCCCTGGCACCTTTCTTCAGACAACTCTGGGCAATACTGTTCAGTGTTTTATCTCTTGAATTCTCACAGAAGCCCTAGGAGATAAAAATACCACTATGATTAATCTACTTTTTAAAATATGTGCTTCATTCTACCCACTGAAGTAAGATGCCTACTTATTTATAACTTCATAATCAAACAAGAGTCATGGTCTATTCCTGACATTTAGGCTTTATGAGGGCAGATATTTTATGATGTTTACTGGATGGATGGATAGATGGATAAGTAAATATATACCATATTCTTGGTATATTTTATTCTTTTCCCCATTTGTTTTATTTCTGACAAAAATGAATGGAAAAATCGATGAATGGATGGGCAGATGAAGAGGTGAATGAATGGATGTAGGCTATATATATATGGAAGGATGGATGAATGGATGGTGGATGATTGGAAAATGCATGGTGGAGAGGTGAGTGGGTGGATAAATGGATGGATGGCACTGCTGATCATGACCCAAGACGTCATTTTATGCCACAAATGAGTCCACAAAGAGGAAGAATCTCAAATGACACCTAGTAGGAGCTCCAGCTGGGAAAATAGAAAGTCCATAGAGACAAAAGGAAGAACTACACTGGATTGGAAATGAGTAGTGTTAGCTGGAAGAAATCTTCAGGTAAACAAAGCTTATTTGTTTCACCAAGTTTGGGATTAAATCCAAATTCAGGATTAAGTGCTGCTTTAGTTCTACAAACGTGCCCCAGGGTTTGCTACAGGATAATGAAGAGGAAACAGAGAGCAAGGCCAACCCATCCCTTCAATCCTCCAATTGAACCAGAACAGATCCACTGATATCACTTTTATGTACTGTGGCTCCATATAAGAGTTTACCAAAAAGGGAGCTTCCACCGCTTAAAATAATTTTAAAACCAATCTCTAAACTAAGAGGAATAATGTCTTGCTTACGTCACAGAATCGGTACAAGAATCAAACGATCTACTGTAAGTGAAAAAGTGTTTTGAAAATCACCAAGGGCTTTATACGTATAAAGCATCACCAAAATCGTAAGAAATTTTTAGAAGATCTGAGATTTAGGAAAGAGCTAATTCATTTTAATTATGCCTTTCCTTTTTCTTCCTTTCTCACCCATCCACCCAGCCCTAGGTCTTTGCAGGTTCGATCTTCTTATAAAATCATAATCTTCGTATATCTTATCCTTTCCTCTATGCTTTTTACGTCTGACAAAGACTGAGGCTACGAATATTAGAACAAGTTAAGAATTTGGTTGCAAGTATGAGGGCTGGAGAAGACAAAATAGTGTTGGAAAATATTTTGATTTCTGAAGCTAAACTTCTGGGTGGGTGGGTGGATGGTGGGGGGGGCGTGAGGAGAGTCTCTGAAAGCATCCTTCATGTCTGAATTATATGGGTCATCTTGGAATTCTAAGGATCCTCAAAAATAAATCATTGGATCTTTTCAATATAAGCTTCACCTTAAATCAGAGTTGAACCAGTCTTGCAGCAACATCAGCCTGTCCAACAGCAGTTGGAGCCCTCTTGGAAACCAAGAATCAATCGTTTTCCAACATGTATGTTCTATCGGAGATTTTGGGATATGATTTTGATATTTTGATACTATTTTAGTTATCTACCGCTGCAGAACAAATCCCTCTGATGGTCTGTCTCCCTTGGAGTCCTTCATGAGATTGTAACCAGATGTTGGCAGGGGCTGGAGTCATCTGGAGGCTCAACTGGGACGTTGGGAGACTGAGTCCTTCTCCCTCCCCTTAGGGGCTCAGGGCGTCTCGGCATGGTTTCTTCAACAAGGTAGCCAGACTTCTTGCACTCCCAAAAAGGGACTGTTCCAAGAGAGAGGAGACAGAAGCTGCTGGTCTCTTAAAAGCTAGACCTGGAACCGACACAGTGTCCCTCCCTTTGCATTCCATGGTCAACATGAGCCAAAGACCAGCCCACACCTACGGTGGGAGAAGACAACACAAAGAAGTGGATACCCCGAAGGGTAGTTCATGGGGCTGTCTTTGGAGACTTGATGTCATACAGCATTACTATATCAGTAGAAAAGTGCTTCTGCTGATCAAAGTCATTAAAAGGGAGAACTTGTAACATCACATACATTATCATTCCTCATAATAAGAAGAATCCGAATCATTGGCAGGAGGACATTATTCCACTGACATACTTTAGAAGCACACTGTGTACACAGTGGCTATGGTCACGAGGAATTTGATTGAGGATCTATCTCTGCTTATGAACTAAGATTATGAGTGTCCTCTGTAACCTCAAACTCCTTTCTTGATCTTGAAATATTATTAGCTGTTAGGAAAGAAGAAATGAAAGTGTAAACACAACGTGTGTTTTCCAATACACTGTGGTCTGAACCTTTGAGTCCTCCACCCCTCAAATTCATATGTTGCAATGCTAATACAAGAAATCTGCAACTCCAAAGACGGCCTCAGCTGACCATGCTGGCACCCCGATCTCGGACTACCGGCCTCTAGAATGGTGAAAAATCAGCTGCTCCTGTTTATAAGCCACCCAGGGGGCCGTATTTTGTGATAGCAGTCTGAACAGACTAAGACACAATGCTATTCCTGAACACATAAATTACCTTCTTTAATTTGATTCCAGGTATCTCACTTACTTAGGTCACTTGCTTTTCTCAATAATCTTCTGAAGTAGACAGGGTTCATGTGTCCTTTTGACTCCTAGACAACCCTATAGATGTGCCCCATCCTGGTTTATCTTACTATTTTCATTTACGTTTGCCCGGTCCAATATGGGGAAGGGGGAGAGTGCTCTAAATGGTATTCACCTTGATCCATAAGCAAAGAAAGAGAAGAGAGAGAAAGAAAAAGAGTAAAACTGGAGAGGCTTATCTGATCAGCATAACTGATAAATCCTAACTTTGGAGCTTCATGTAACAAGAGCTGCAACACCCTCTAACATTAATAACTGAAATAGAGAGTCACAGACTCAGGCTCTGGCCCTTCATCCACAACCCTGACCTTCTAATTATCCTGCTTTCTTGGTTGCAATAATGTAGTCACACGTTAAAGCCTGTGACAAGTCACTGAGTTCACAACATATCTCAGAAGAATTGAGAACAAGCAGTTACTACAAAGTCTCCATCCTTACCAACAACAACAAAGCGAAGTAGGAAGTAAGTCCCCTACATACAAGCTTTCAAATTGTGAACTTTCAAAGATGCGAACGTGCGTTTGCATGTCCAATCACGTAAGTTAGTTCATGTGTCTGGCGTACTTTGTCATGTGCGTGCACCCTCTACAAGTGGTTGTGCTTTTGTGTACTTTACTGTGCAGTACTGTGTAGAGTTCAGTAGTACAGTATCTTTATTTCTTGCCTTTTCACTCAATACCAGCCCCTGGATGCCAGCTGTTGTCCTGTACTACTGTACTTTTCAAGGTACTGTACTGTAAGATTAAAAATGTTTTCTTTATTTTTTGTGGGGTTTTTTATGTATTATTTGTGTGAAGAGCATTATAAACCTATCACAGTACAGTACTGTATAGCCGATTATTAGTTGGGTACCTAGGCTAATTTTGTTGGACTTAACGAATGCGCTCTCGAAACGGAACTCGTTCGTATGTAGGGTACTTACTGTAATAATCTGGGCAAAATAACCCATTGTTATTTATATGATACTATAGTCACTACAACTTTCTCCCACTGTAACTTAACCTGTAAGTCTTATTGTCAATGAAGCCGCTTAATTGATAACTTTGTGAGTATATATGATTTGTTATAACTTAGTGTTTTATAGGGACATTTACTATCCTCCATCCTTATACAACATTCTTAACGGCATTTCATCAAAATAATGCTTCTAGTAAACCCCAAAAGTACAATCAAATCACTTTTTAAGATTATAATTTTCAAAGTGGATAATATATTCTGTAACTTAAAGAGAAAAACAACAAGGTATATTTCCCTCTATACTGCTATTTTGGGATGACATCTGAAAAGACCCACTTTAAAATGACTGCTGCAGAATCACATGGTCCTTTGTTCATTCTTTCATCGATCACTTGAGTATACACTCTGTGCCAGGCACCGTGACAGATGGCTCCTGCTTTCAGGTATGTTATAATCTATTTGGGAGTCAGACAAACAAGCAATAATATGTGATGCTTGGGACCATGGTAAGATTTGCAAGTGTAGAGGAGACATAAAAGACATAAAATCACACCCTCAGTCTGCTTTAGGGCATGAGAAAGATTAATAGAAAGAAGTAATCCTTGTGGAAACACTTGAAGGAAAAGGACTTAGTCATTCTCATCAACAGGACAAGAGAGTGTTTGAGAGAACAGTGTGTGCAAATGTGTAAAAGTGCAAAACACAAGAAATTCTCCTGTATTCAGAGACTACAAGAACCCAAGTACTGGGGAAGAGAAAAGTGCAAGAAGCAGAAGATGAAACAGTCGTGTGGGATGGGGTCAGATGGAAAAGGCCCTTGTTTCCCTTGCAGATAAATTTGGACTTGATTCCATAGGCCAAGAATTGACAGAAGAGGTACATCCTTAGCTTATTTGCTTGTGAGGAGCTGCCTCGAGGCTTAGCTCAGGCCCCTGGCTCAAGAAAACTGCATCTCCATCATCAGAGCCTGCATCTCCATATCAGAGCCTACAGAGCATTTCTCCATGGGGAAATGCCAGCTAGGCATTGCTTCCATAGCCACGGTATCAGCATGGTCATCTTAACTACAACGCCTGAATGAAGACCCAAACAATCTCAGGAAAAATCTATCCCAATACTATTCCAATATTTTTAGCTGGACACTTGTAGACTACGAAAAAGAACTAAGGAAATCCTTGTTTGAACAGATAGTATGTGCTAAACAACCTAAATTTCTCAAACCGGGATACACAGTTAGATATGAGTATGGTGTATCTTCCTGGTGTGTCAATTT
Organism: Eschrichtius robustus; assembly: GCF_028021215.1. Taxonomy (NCBI): domain Eukaryota; kingdom Metazoa; phylum Chordata; class Mammalia; order Artiodactyla; family Eschrichtiidae; genus Eschrichtius; species Eschrichtius robustus. The sequence continues at coordinate 73,519,719 of NC_090841.1, read as the reverse complement.
TGCTCAACATTGTGTGTCAAAAATAAACATGTAGATATTTTTCTAAATCAACATGATATTTTAAGATTAAGAAATGTGACTTCAAAACGTTGTAACCTGCAGTTCAAACTCTTCTCCCGAATGCCCATCCCCCCTCCCACTCCCAGGGGACAAAACCATTCTTGGATGCAGTTATGGGCATCAATGTAAAGGTCTGAGAATCCAGTGCTCCATAAATTATGTATGGAAATTATGTTGCCTTAGGAAGAAACACATTCTAGGGAGCTGATACATGTTTTATACTTGGCCATAATTCAATGTTAGTCCATATACGTTAACACCCAATTTTTAAAGACAGGAATAGTAGCACACTGGCGTTCTCCTCAACTGTTTAGCCTCTTTCAACAGCCCTGCCTATTTCACAAGGTTATTTTAAGGATTAAATGAGGAAGTGAAAGCACTTTGTAAACTGTAAAGTACTACCCTGATGTAATGTTTCATTAACAAATTAATTTACAAATGGCTAGGACAAGGTGCCTTTTGAATGATGGTTTCATTCCTACAGGAATTAGAAAAAAAATGCTCTAGTGTAGTCCACTGAGCAAAATGAAGGGCTAGGGCATTCCGTGATGTCAGGGCACAGATGTGCAGAATTCCAATTGTCGACATCAGACAGTAGCAATCAGGCAGCATGTGGAAACCCATCTGGTTCTCATATTGCCTGAGCGAAGTGGTGAAGTGGAGGATTTTTCCTTCACTGAATTTGAACAAATCCTCCTGAGGTTACACCAAAAGATTAAAGACAGTGCTAACTGTCCCCAACTTGGTCCCCATTCTTTGATGAGCTCTGTCCGCAAACCCTTGACTATCACATAAGACAAAGGTTGAGGTGGTAGATGTCAGAAGAGAAATTTCAGAGTTCATGAGTGATTCCGTGAAATTGTCGCCAGTTCATTCAACTCAGAAGGTATGCATGAGATGTCGGAGGTGAACCAAACATAAACCAGACCTATGCAGTTTTCAATGCTCTCAGCTGTGTATTTGTGGGAAATACATTTCTTGGAGGCTTGCCACTTCTTTGTTGAGTACCATGGCTGGGGTTTCTGCTTAATAGTGGTGGTGGAGGTGCTGGTGACAAAAATCCTACAGCCAAACACAGAAGCCTGGCTAAAGAAAATGAACTTTGTCTCAAGAAGATGCACAATTAGCTCCATGTGTTAACAGAAGAACGTTATTAAATCATTTAGTCGATCATCTACGTCAGATGCAAAATATTTTACTTTAACCCCTTCTAAGGCCATGGTATGTTCTTATTAATAGACCATTCTGTGGAAATAAAAACATGGAAAGCTGATGGTAAATGACAGAAGAGATACATTGACATTTTAGAGGATCAGTCTTGGTTCTCGGGTGTCCAGCGTTAACCAAACGGAATCCATAGATGTAAAAATAAATTCTTCAGCTGACCCTGAAATGTACTTGATTACTAGTATATGTGCCAAGACCTAGTATACAAAAATGGGGTTTTCCTTATTTATCTTATCTACTAAAAGATGGACCCCAGCCAATAGCTGAGGGAGCTAATATGGTCCTTATAAACATGAAATACAGTTGGGGACATCTAAAGACATTTAAAATGCTTCTTGTTTAAGTAAACCCAGTGTACTGCTTGAAGACTGATGTTGTGGAACCCAGTATTAAAATGTCATTTCCTCCAACTTACCTAAACTTCAGACTGATGCCAAAGACCTGAGGGTTCCTCCCAACCAGAATCCTCTTGCCTTAGAATGATATATACCTGCGAGCAGTTCTGCAACTTGGTTCCACACAGTAGTTTATCTTGACATGTTATTGGACATAGCTCCTAAATTGGGGATCTTTCTTAATTCACATTTCTGATTTGTACTGTCTTTCACGTGCATATTTTTGTCTGATCTTGATCAAGATGAACACTTGTAGTTATACTATGGCTGCCCTAAACCCTGCTCTTGTGCTGACTGCACACAACTAGGATGACATCAGTATTAAACTGAGCTTTGCACAAAGCTAACAAGTGGAGGAGATTAAACTTCTCAAGAAATGGATGTTGGTGTTTGTTTGGTCTGAACAAAATAGCAGCCTAAAAGAACAGACACGGACACTTCCCTGGTGATTCAGTGGTTAAGACTCCGTGCTTCCAATGCAGGGGGCGCGAGTTCTACCCCTCGTTGGGAACTAGGATGCCACATGCCCCAATGCACGGCCCCCCAAAAAAAAAAGAAGAACAGACACTTCCATTGCTCACCAGGACAAGGTGTGTCTCAAAGACTCTCTTGATCAGGTCTTATCATTATGCTTATTAAGAATAGGAATAGCTAAGGACATTCTATGTTACAAAGCACTGCACACATATATTCAATGTTTTAAAAAAAACATCATAGATCAATGGAACAGGATAGAAAGCCCAGAGATAAACCCATGCACATATAGTCACCTTATCTTTGATAAAGGAGGCAAGCATATACAGTGGAGAAAAGACAGCCTCTTCAATAAGTGGTGCTGGGAAAATTGGACAGATACATGTAAAAGTATGAAATTAGAACACTCCCTGACACCATACACAGAAATAAACTCAAAATGGATTAAAGACCTAGGTGTAAGGCCAGACACTATCAAACTCTTAGAGGAAAACATAGGCAGAACCCTCTATGACATAAATCACAGCAAGATCCTTTTTGACCCAGCTCCTAGAGAAATGGAAATAAAAACACAAATAAACAAATGGGACCTAATGAAACTTAAAAGCTTTTGCACAGCAAAGGAAACCATAAACAAGACCAAAAGACAACCCTCAGAATGGGAGAAAATATTTGCAAATGAAGCAACTGACAAAGGATTAATCTCCAAGATTTACAAGCAGCTCATGCAGCTCAATAACAAAAAAACGAACAACCCAATCCAAAAATGGGCAGAAGACCTAGATAGACATTTCTCCAAAGAAGATCTACAGATTGCCAACACACACATGAAAGAATGCTCAACATCATTAATCATTAGAGAAATGGAAATCAAAACTACAATGAGATATCATCTCACACCGGTCAGAATGGCCATCATCAAAAAATCTAGAAACAATAAATGCTGGAGAGGGTGTGGAGAAAAGGGAACCCTCTTGCACTGTTGGTGGGAATGTAAATTGACACAGCCACTATGGAGAACAGTATGGAGGTTCCTTACAAAACTAAAAATAGAACTACCATATGACCCAGCAATCCCACTACTGGGCATATACCCTGAGAAAACCATAATTCAAAAAGAGTCATGTACCAAAATGTTCATTGCAGCTCTATTTACAATAGCCAGGACATGGAAGCAACCAAAGTGTCCATCATCAGATGAATGGATAAAGAAGATGTGCCACATATATACAATGGAATATTACTCAGCCATAAAAAGAAATGAAATGGAGGTATTTGTAGTGAGGTGGATGGAGTTAGAGTCTGTCATACAGAGTGAAGTAAGTCAGAAAGAGAAAAACAAATACAGTATGCTAACACATATATACGGAATCTAAGGGGAAATAAAGGTCATGAGGGGCCTGGTGGCAAGACGGGAATAGGGACGCAGACCTACTAGAGGATGGACTTGAGGATATGGGGAGCGGGAGGGGTAGGAAGTGACGGGGTGAGAGGGTGGCATAGACATATATACGCTGCCAAAGGTAAGATAGATAGCTAGTGGGAAGCAGCCGCATAGCACAGGGAGATCAGCTTGGTGCTTTGTGTCCACCTGGAGGGGTGGGATGGGGAGGGTGGGAGGGAAGGAGATGCAAGGGGGAGGAGATATGGGAACATATGTATATGTATGGCTGATTCACTTTGTTGTAGAGCAGAAACTTAACACACCATTGTGAAGCAATTATACTCCAATAAAGATGGAAAAAAAAAAACATCATGAAATTGATGTTATTAATAACTTCATTTCACAGAGAAGAAAACTGGGGCTCATGGTGGTGATGTGACTTGCCCAAGAACATACAATCAACAAGTGACTAAGATTAAAAGTCAGATTTTTTTTATTCCTAATCTTGAGAGTTTTTTTCCGCTACATGCATCTTTCTCCTTTTACATAACCATGTGTCATTCTTCTGCAGGTTACAGGGTAATAGAATACGGGATGGGCTTTTAAGCTCTGCAAGTTCAATGAAGACCTTCAATTGCATGGAGTATTTTTTGTTGTAAAGCAGTGGCTCACCTTGGTCTTTCTCATCAGTCAGCTCACTTGCAGTTGGGCTAGTTTCCACTGACAAGATCATCCTACCCCTTTCTGTTCACTCTCAAGGGGCCCTGGGCAGGAGAGCAGCAGGAAGAGGGGAGGTAAGTATTGTGGTTTCTGGTCCACAGATTTTGATCCCATCACTTTAGCTGCTTCCCACACTTTCCATCCCATGGGCATTTATTATTTATTATACATTCCTTCTTAGGAAAGAACACTGGTTAATTCAATCTGCTCACATGATCATAAATATTTTCGACTAAGGAACATTGGCCAACATGACTCACATAGTAAGAATCCCTTTAGCCTATCATTTCAAAAGGAAAGGTAAAGAAACCAGGTGCTTCCTGTGATTCTGTGGGTTTATCTATAAGAACAGATGTAAGTAAGGAGGTTTAAGGAGAGTGAGAATCTTCTCCCAAATCCTTTACCTAGCTCTGCCGCTTTCAGCTCTGCATTTGGGGACTTCCTAGAACACCTTTCTGTTAGCATTAGCGGAAGGATAAGAATGAACCTTCCTGGATTGGATGCCTTCAGACCCAAGATCTTCTGAGACCCATCCACCGTGGGCAGGAAAGGCTAAGTAAACGTCCTTCATATAATCTGGGGTGCTCTCATGGCCCATAAATACTGCCAATGACGTTCATCCTCTTCATAGCCAGGATCTGTGACTCTATCTCCTCCTTATAAGGAGACTTTCAGACAATTAAAGAATAAACACAAACAAATCAACAAATGACTTCTTCAGCAATATTGAAACTGCATCTTGACATCGATCTTAAAGTGGACTGCCTCCAAGTGGCCACCTACAAATTGTATGTTCATGATGCACTCATTATAGAGAAAAATACTCATGACGTTATGAACATTTCACACACCTCAAAACAGATGTATTATAAAATGTGTACCACGGTACTAGAGGGCTATTGACCACTGGCTCCTTTGGAAAGTGTTGGGTCTATTATTCCACAATCATTTGTTTTGTCTCTGATTCAGCATTATTTCTTTGGTCTACGTGAGCACTTGAATCTATTCAGGTACTCCACCTGAAGATTTGAGCAGGTTGTTGAACAAAGTGTCCATTTGATACTTAACAACCCTCTTATCTCAGATTCAATAATTCAGTTTTAAACAACTGCACTATTTCAACACTCACTTTATATATGCTCATAAACCATAATGAGAAAAAAGCCTTCCCTTGAAAATTACCAGCTGCTCTAAGCCTGGAACACAGTAGTTGCTCAATAAATAATTGTTGAGTAAAAGTAAAATGGACTTATCAGACAGACTTAGATCCTAGACATGATGGAGAAGAGGCACAGACAAGCCTATCAACTATCCCCAGTGGTATTTGGAGCCTCTCTTTCACCCAGTAAAAAAGAGCAGCCGGGACACAGACTCAGATGAGACCGGTGTTTCTGTGAGAAAACTCGGCAGACAAGCAATGCTTTCCTTTCCCATAAAATTGCACATTTTCACTCTCTCTCCCCAGTACGGCAGGACTTTCTGGAGGTATTTACAAAATCTTTTCTCGGGCTTCCCTGGTGGCACAGTGGTTAGGAATCCGTCTGCCAATGCAGGGGACACGGGTTCGAGCCCTGGTCCGGGAAGATCCCACATGCCGCGGAGCAACTAAACCCGTGCGCCACAACTACTGAGCCCGCGTGCCTAGAGCCTGCGCTCTGCAACAAGAGAGGCCACCGCAATGAGAAGCCCGCGCATCTCAACGAAGAGTAGCCCCTGCTCACCTCAACTAGAGAAAGCCCGCATGCAGCAATGAAGACCCAACGCAGCCAAAAATAAAATAAATAAAATAAATAAATTTTAAAAAAAAAATCTTTTCTCAAATCAGAGGCCTACTTTAGTTATTTGCTTTTCTAGCAGAAATTTTACCCAAGGGAATATCTATGTTTCTTTTTTCTGTTGAAAGACTGGGAATGTACATACCCTTTATTAAAAAGAAAATTTAAAAATCTCATCTGGGTGAAGGTGGAGAAGGCAGGCTGTGTGCTCTCACCATCTCACCAAGAAGCCTCCTTGTTATTCTTTGCCTTTTTCTTTCTTGGGTTTAAAATTCTGTGATATTATGAGAAACAACAAAAGGCTTTTATATAAATCATCTAAGTGCTAAGGTGACAGACACACTGAGGAGAAAAGAATTAATGTTTTTGGCTCTCAAGCTTCAACAGAAGGAAGGCTTTGTTAACTTTCAGCAAGGATCCTTCTGCAAGTCCTTGCCCCACTCCTAGGCGTTCTTCTCCAGAAAAATAAATTAAATAGCACTATTCAGACTTTAGCTTCGTCCCCAAACCAGGGCAAAAATGATGTCTTATCAGTGCCTTCAAGTACTATTTATTTGAGTCTGCTTTAGGTTCTGTCAAACATTTCCTCTGAAACTTAGGGAAGACCTGGGGCTCTACCCGAGGATGGGGTCCCAGGAGCTAACCTTGCCTTCTTCACAGAGGGGAAAGGAAAAGGCAAATCTGAATAAGGTGGCCTCAGAAAGTAAGAAATTGTTCAAATATGCCAAATCCACAAGGAAGAGATAAGGCAACATGTATGTGTTTTATTAGTGCTTCCTCATTGCCTAGAAAAGTGCCTGGTACATAATAGGCAATCCAATAACTGATCAATGAATGAATGAGATCCAAAATGTAGCGATTCAGGAAATATGAGCAATTGCATGTGTTCAGGATACAAAATAGAATGAAATCCCCTCTGTGTAGCATGCCCTCTGTGACGACTGAAGAAAGAGCAGTTGTTAGTTACGGAGTGTTCGTTCAAATATCACCGCCAGCAGCCCACTCCACCATCACATAGCAAAACACCATCTGGGTTTCTGTAAGCCAGTTAGGGGAAAGCCTTGCAGGATTCCTAATCCCTTCAGGGAAGTACTCTTCCTGTTGGACTGTCCATGCTGCATTTCTGGGAGTCTAGTACTGCCTGGACTTTTCTCTCTTTCATCAAGCCAATCACCTGAGTCAAAGAGAATGGCAGCATCTTGGTACATCAGGGAAAGCAGGAAGGAGTCAACAACAAGAGGGGCAATGGAAATCTACAGGCCACAGAGACGATCTCTTTTCACCTTGAAGTGTCCCAGAGAACATTCTAAAACTTCTGGCATAGGCAGGTGAAGTTGATGTATTGAGAGAAGCAGACATGATTCCATGACCTCTGTACATTGGGTCTTCCCTTTATGGACTTCAGGATCCTTCTAAGACACCTGTATTTCACTGAGACACTGGCTGCCCTGCAAGATGATGGTAGCACTAGGAAGTAGAAAGAAGGAATGGGATGTCATGCCAAAACAATATTCTACGTAGATGGGGTGCAGCTAAAATGTTACCTACAAGTCGGTAGGGGGTTCAAAGGTATAAGCATTATAGGGGTTGGTAAGCAGTATAGGGATTTAATGGGATGTGTCAAGTGCTTTTTTTTGGCCATTGGTTTGTGGGTGGTGGGTGGTGAAATAAGTATAAATGTGGGAGGCTTCAAAGAGTGCCCTCCAACATCAAGAGATAAATGGGGTCTGCTGTCGGAAACCTGGTGGTGCAGTCCAGGGACGAGGAAGAACTCGTAGGAGAATGGATCTGCTCTGACTGAGCATAGGGCAGATGAAGTGTGCCTTCCTGGTAGGTATCTCTTCCTTTAGAAAAAGTACCATATGGGGGTATGACTTTCAGTCCACAAACTCGAAGGTGCAGGAAATGGCACACATCTTTACTTTCTATAAATCAATTTAATCGCAGTTGTGAGCCTACCTTCTTTCATATTTGCAGGAAGCCTCAGTCATTCCTGGGGTCCCCCCCTCAACCAATCCAGGGCTACGCACAGTTCAGTGCTTTACACAGGAAACGCACTGAGATGTTCCCTTCATTTCTGCCTGATCCTCCAGCAGACTTCTGCAGCCCTGTGCCCACCCGGGGCAGAGGCATATCTGAGGAAGCTGTTTGTGAGTTCTCTCTGCCAGGATGCACCAGGGAGCTGTCCCTTTTAGGAAACTTACCCCATCCTCTGGGGGCTACCCTGGGGAACCATGAAAGTTTCCGATGCTTTTCTCACCCTTTCACCCACCCGCTTCTGAAACTTCTTTTAGTTGAGGGGGGGGGGGAAATTCTTCTCTGGTCATGTTTCTTCCAAGCCACTGTGTTGCTTTCTGTAAGGCATTCCACATACCTCCCCATCCCGGGACTTCCACTTTTGGGGAAAAAAAGGAAGTTTTGCAGACAGCTTCTGCTTTCCACTCTGCCACAAAATTTTCCTGGGGCAAGAAACACAAAGGTAGGCAAACTCTATGCTAGGATATGGGGGGAGGGGAAGGGAAAAACCAAGAGCGAAAATATATAAACGAATATTCAGCTATATAGAAAAGGGATAGACCAGAGCAAAAGTCCAGATTAACAATATTCCAGAGGTGCTTTGAAAGTCAGATTTCCTCATGAAAGGCCCTAACTTGGACACAGGTGTCACAGGTGGCATATAATGCAACATCCTTGATTTGCCCTAATATGAGGCCAACAAAACTCCACACGGCCACGAATATCCGTGGCCTTGTATGGGCCACAGTTACTGGTCAGGTTATAATCACCCACCTCACCCAGCAGGCCTTGCCTGCACCCTGCCCCTCTCTCCCCAGGGGCTACGTGGGACCCTACAGTTGATCATGCCAACCACCTGGATGGGTTTTATTATCTGTAGTTGAACTGAATAGCCATAGTTTTCCAGATGAGCATCTGCTGAGTAAGGCTGTTTTCACTTCCTAGGGCAGCCACGACAAATCCCCGCTGACTGAGTGGCTTTAAATGACAGAAATGTATTCTTCACAGTTCTTGAGGCTGAAAGTCTGAAATCAAGCTGTCAGCATGACCACACTCCCTCTGAAGGCTCTAAAACAGAATCCTTCCCTGACTCTTCCAGCCTCCGGTAGTTCCCGGAAATCTTTGGTGTCCGTGGCTGGCACATGCGTCGATGTCTGTGTGTCCACATTTTCCTCTTCTTGTAAGGACACCAGTCATGTCCGATTTAGCGCTCAGCCTGCTCCAGTATGACCTGGTCCTAACTGGATGACATCTGCAAAGACCCTATTTCCAAAGACGGTGACATTCACAGGTTCCGGGTAGACATGAGTTTTGAAGGAGCGCCACTCAACACAGGACAGAGGTCATCTCTGAAGAGGTGGCCACCTGTTCCTTTGGGCTGCTTGGAAGGACACACACGTTGGAAACTCAGAGCAGTAGGAAAGGTGCCTCTCTTCGTAATGAACGGTGTGTTCCCTCTTGCTGCAGCCATGACAGGCGGTGCACTGTCACTGAATGTCAACTGTTCTTGTCCTGTCTCTATAGCTCAAAAGCAGCTTTGACATTAGGCAATTCTCTACTGTTTACTGGACCACCCTGTAGGAGAAATGAATACACGGTTTAGGATTCCCAGACCGGAGTCTATTCAGTCACTTAGCTTCCCTCCCAGACTTGTCAACGAGAGTGTGTTGACGGCCACAGCTCTGTCCTCCAGCGGCTGGGGGAAGGGATAGGCTTGGATTCAGAAGCTCAAACTCTCCTTTATAGGATGGATAAGTTCCGGGAATCTAATGTACTACATGACGATTATAGTTAATAATACTGTATTGTATACTGATATTTGCTAAGAGAGTAAATCTTGTGTTCTCACCACACACACACACACACACACACACACAAAATTGTAACCATGTGAGATGAGGCAGATGTTAATTAATGTGATTGTGTTAATCCTATCACAGTGTGCACATATATCAAACCATCACATTGTGTATGTTAAAAAAATCACATTGTACAACCTAGACACATACAATTCTTTTCTGTTGTTGTTGGAGTATAATTGCTTTACAATGTTGTGTTTCTGCGGTACAACGAAGTGAATCAGCTATACGTATACATCTCTCCCATCCCTCTTGGGCCTCCCTCCACCCCCCCATCCCACCCATCTAGGTCATCACAGAGCACCAAGCTGAGCTCCCTGTGCTATACAGCAGGTTCCCACTAGCTACCTATTTTACACGTGGTGGTGTATATATGTCAATCCTAATCTCCCAGTTCATCCCACCCTCCCCTTCCCCGCACCCCGTGTCCACATGTCTGTTCTCTACGCCTGCGTCTCTATCCTTGCCCCACAAATAGGTTCATCTGTACCATTTTTTTAGATTCCACACATATGCATTAATGTAAGATACTTGTTTTTCTCTTTCTGACTTACTTCACTTTGTATGAAATCATACCTCAAGAAGGCGGGAAAAGAAAATAAATAAAATTCTGAAAACTCAAAAAGAAGCTCACATCCACTCATTTCATAGAATGGCCCTGAATAATTCCCAGGGCTGAGACCGCCGAGCTGACCATGCTTCTTCAGCTCCAGCCACACCCTGGTTGCCCACATCCCAGGTCCTCCCTGAAGGCCAGTTCAAGAAAGTAACCCTAAGGGCTGTTCATCACGCGCAAATCTGGCGCATCAAATGAACTGACATAAACTCATTTTCGAGAGCACAGATGTGGCGAGAATAGGGTCTCTGGGTCTGTGGTGGAGCAGCTGATGCCTATCCTGATTGATGGCAGCTTCTCTGGCTGAAGGTGGGCGCCACCCCACAGGGGTCAGTCACTTGGGGTGAACAAGTGAGAAGGGGCCACGATCCGCACCGCACTGGAAGCCCCTGCTCTTTTGCAGTTGACACTAGAGCAAGGGGCAGGTGGGCCGACTCCGGACAAGAAGTCCGGATGTCTCCTTTGCCCGTGAACAACTTTCACCCAGCCCCCGATTTTGTTCGAATGGGATTCAGAACTACAGGACAGCCTAGGAGCAGAGGCCACCTGATGGCACCATCTTTGAGGCCCCAGGACATGCATAAGGCCTTGAGAAAACCCTGCTTCCATCATGTTGGAAGCCGAGACTCCAACAAGAGGTGAGGTCTGAACTAGGAGTCAGAAAAACGGCCCCCAAACTCCAAAGGAAAACCAAAGGCCAGATCCCAGTAGGGTAGCCTCTGGGAGCAAGAAGTCATTCGAAAGCTAGGAAGCGCATAAGGACCAAATTCACCACGTCAGGTACTTAAGGAAATTTGCACCATCGGGGTCAACAAACTGAGCTGGGGAAGATGCTCTTTCTCACTGTAGCGTTGGCCTAAGGGGGGAGCTGAGGGAGCTGGTGGGATACCAGAACCGGACATCTATGGAGAAGCCGAGGGCAAGACAGGGTACCCATAGGAACTCCTCTTTGTTTTGTATCCAGCCATTTCTCCAACTTAGAGGTTATTAGGATCAGCTAATCGGTAGTAGGGGAAATGATGTACTGCTTTTGACATCTACTTATATTTATCAAAATACGTAGGTCAGCTTACTCTGCCTACAAGCCTTATTAAGATGTGGTAAGAAGTAGGGACCCTGATTTCTGTAAAACTGCCATTTCTTCGCATCTCACTAGAACGTTTAAGTGAGGAAAAAGAACAATGATGTGATTGCTTTTCATTGCAAAATACATTTTTCCTTCTTTACTTCTGGATTATTGCCACTCGGTTCCTTCTGGCCCCGCTCCCCATTCCCACCCAGTGAATCATAATTCTGTTCAGACTCAAGTCTTCTGTCTAACTTCAGATTTCTCTCCTCTCTGGGAGTTAGTCTTCTGGGGGCCCCAAATGTAATACAAACTGGCTCAACAATCTCACAGTCATGCACAAAAAATTGATAGAAATCTATTCGCTAGATGGGAAATCATGTTACGATTTAATCCTTTCCCATCTCTCTGCCAGGTGCTTCATGTAGTAAAGCTGTACTCAAGAATCTCAATACAAAAGAGATGTGATTTTTGGTAAGCCAGGCAAATCGAAAGATATGATATCTCCCTCTATCCAAACAAGAATATTGATAAGGCAGCAGTTTTCTGCTAATGTTGCCCAAAAGTATGACTTTGTTTCAATTCTCTGTAAGTGTCCAAAAGGAAATGCTGATGTAAATGAATACTCCGTGTTTCTGTTACAAATTCGCCATGTAACCTTGTAGGAAACATAAAGCCCGTAATCAAGTAAAACTTATCAACATATCAACAAATATTCATTGTGCATTTTTTGTGCCCTAAACATAATATACTAGGCCTGTTTACGGAACCAAACTAGTAAAACTTATATACCACCATGCCCAAACCCCCAAGGAGTAAATTTTTTTAATTTGCATGAAAAGATAACTAGCATAAAAGCAATGGAAGAAATCACAAAGGAAAAGATAGACTGACTTGACTGCATGAAAATGCAAACCTTCTATTTCTCAAAACACAAGTTTACCAGATGATAAGCAACAAAGTGAAAAATATGTATTATTACGATACACCAAGGATAATCTCCTTGATATATGATGAGGTTATGTTATGATAAGACACAAGGACCCAGTAGATAAATGGTACACGAACAGGACATTCACAAATGAGGACATATAATAGTTTATAAATATTTGAAAAAATTAACCTCGGTAATTAATCAAAGAAATGAACATTAAAACAGCAACAACAGCAACAAAAATTTAATTTAGGCATTTAGCCAAGACATTTTTAATGCGAACCGAGGAAATACAATCTTTTTTGTATGAATCTTACAAGTGAAGTAAAGAAACAAATGGTTCCTTTATCACCCAAGTACAGCAACAAAATGGGAGGAAAAATCCACATCAGTAAGTTATGGAAGAGAGAATTTCTGAGGAACAATAATTTTTTAATTAATAGAATTGGAGAACTGAAAGTATTTGGTTGAAGGCAGATTGTAGCCTGGAATCTGTTCAATCTCCTGAGAAATTAGGGAATAACCTTGGCTGTGGGGAGCTGGGAGGAACACAGGGGTCATGGAAAGGGCTTTGTGCTATATTAAACATTCAACTACATTCTTACAGTTGGCATAATTGTAACTTTCAACTGGCTCTCTTTTATGTTGGCCATCATTATAGGCTAAGATTATCAAACCAAAATTATAGTAAAGCAATTCTACAGACGGCCAGTACAAGAAGGTCTGAGCACCCAGCTCTCTGCTGATATGACTTAACCTAGCAGATTTTAGAATATCAGAAGGAACAGCTGGACTGCATAGTCTTCAAAAATACCTTCTAATTGAGTTTCTAGAAAATATCGTATGATGCCTATATCAAGGCAGTCAGAGTTATTGGGTCCCAGGGCAGACCACCCCAAAGTGGCATATTGATTATTTTGAATTAAAGTTACTCAAGAAACAGCCAATGCAAGAAGGACACTTGGACCCTCCTCTCTGTCTTCCTGAAAGCAGGAAATAAATCTCCTATATGACAGGTGCACTCCCTGCATCTGGAGGTAGAAGGACACCCATCACCAGAGAGGGAATTCGGGGCAGAGAATCCTGTATAGACAAACCTTGTTTCTTCTTTAACTGGCTACCCCAGGCCGAAACTCTTGTTTACATTCTTCACTAATTAAGCACCCAAAGCCTAAGTTTCTTGGTCCTGTCAATTTTTCACAAATTTATTGTTTCTTTGTCTAAAAACTATAAAAGGTGCCTGCTTTGGCCTCTTCTTAGGCCCCATTTCTATGAAACCTGGGTGCCCACAAATTAAAATTTGTTTCTTTTTCTCATGTTAATCTGTTCTGTGTCAGTTTCATTAGTAGTCCAGCCACAGGAACTCAGGAAGGGTAGGGGGTGGGACAGTTCCCCCTTCCAACAGTGTTTTTCATTAGGCACTACCTTGTATGCCTTACCCATCATACTGGGGGTAAAGCTGACGGCTCTTTTGAAAACTGTGGGGTTTAACGAGGATTCGTGCTTAACGAGAAACCACCACTCCTCTCTGAGCAAGAGGAGACAAGGCAAAAGCTACAAGCAGAACCAAGAGTCTCCTTCAAGTACTACCTTGAATCATAAAAATAAATGAGTGTCCCAGAACCCAACGCTCTACCCTCTCTTATGGTCACATTTCAGCCTAGAAAACTTGGAAAGTGGGTGTAAATATAATTCACAGCGTTCAAAGAAAAATGTCAACAACTTGCCCGTACAACACCTTCTTAGGACAATAAGCACCTTCCTTCCTGCACAGGTTATAAAGTGAACTCTCCAGTGTACGAAATGCTTGTTGGATCCTTTTTTGTGGACCAACTAAATGTTGGAGAACAAGTCCTCAAAAATAGTAACTTCGGTTTTAGAATATTGATCTGGGGCCCTTCTTTCAGGTGATAGTTAGCTTTTAGGGTCATCAGGCATCTTTTCAAGGCACTCTTGGTGCAAGATGATAAAAACCTGACACCTTGCAAGGCTTTCTGTCTTCTAAAGGAGAAGTTAGCTAACCCACTCAAAAGTAGTATATGCTCTTTAAGAAACTACTTTGAAAGACAACAGAAAACATTCTTTTTTAACACACATTTAAAAATTGTACATTTCCATCTGGCAGGATTCCTTAGCCTGTTTGAATGTAACTGTGGGTTTATATTCACGCTGTTTATGTAGTTTGGTCCAAAACTTACAAAATCAAAGGCTGAGAAAAAGTCGATAAAAGACATATGTATCTATTGTTAATTCCAGAGTATTATTTCCCAAGGAAGTGAAGAGGATAGTGGTAGATTACGACAGAATCAACATACCTCACGTCTCCGTGTTCCTCAGGAAAAGCACTGACCTATGAAAACCAGACTTGTAGTTCTTTAAACAAGCAGCTAGCATACTATTAAAGAGAAATCGTCAATAAACAAATGAGTTTGTAATTTGACAGGATAGAAAGTGTCCTAACTTTTAAAATAGATGAACTACATTTCAGACAAACAGTTTATTGAGAATGGAATTCCACCATCGAGTGATTCCTCAAAAGCTCTGCGGACAAAACATTATTAAACTTGATTTTTTTTCATCAGGTGAAAAAAAAACAACTTTGCACATTCAAAACAGAGATTCTTATCTCTTCATCTGTGCCTCCAAATATGCTCCTCCTCCATCTTTCATATCTCAGGAAAAGGCGCCATCAGCCCAAGTGCTCAAGCCAAAAACCTACTATCTTAGTCTCACACCACCCATCCAACTCTCAGCAAATCCTGCTGGTTCTCCCTTCAAGATCGTTTCTACCATCCTTCTCCAGGATACCAACTCCTCTTACCTTGACCGTGAAATTGCTTGCTAACTAGATTTCCTGCTCCCACTTTTGTCCACCTTCAGATAAAATGATACAGAGGGCCAGGAGCAACTTTTAAAAACTCAGATAAGATTATGTCACTCTTTAGCCCACCAAATCCTCTGTAGCTTTTGGATTACCCTCAGAATAAAATCCAAACCCTTGACCTTGACCTACAACAACACACAGGATCCATCCACCACCTATCTCTGAGTGGACTAATGGCTTGCCTACTCAGACTATAGTGCTCTTCTTCTCCCAGTTATTCACTCAGCTCATACTCTCACTTCATCTAAATCTCCACTCAAATGTTCCTTTAAAAAGGCCTTTCCTGGCAACCCTCTCAGAAATATCCACCTGCAACCTCTACTCTATCATTCTCTATGCTTTACCCTGCTTTGGGTAGCCCTCATCACTATTATATATTAATACATATTTGTTACTGTTATCTGTATTTCCTGCTAGGATGTTAATTGCATAAGTGCAGGATCTCGGCTGTATTCATACCTGTGTCCCCAGCCTTCTAAGGCGTACCCAAAATGCAGTGTCCATTCAATGAATATTTGTTGAATATTCATGCCCTTTAATGAAGACAATTACAAAAAGTGGGTGAGATGATTGCAAGCCTTACTGTTATCAACTAAAATCCATTCCACATATAAGAATGTACTTTGATCTAGAAAGCAATGTGAAAATAAGTATCAAGAGACTAAAATGTTTATTACACCAACTTCATTACATTATGGTCATATGTTACATTTTGTGTATAATGTAATTAATATGTACAATGTCAATTGCATTATACTTTTCAATATCCATAGCATCTCTTTACAACATATTATGCTGTCTCATTTGAGCCAGAAAAATAACTGTTTATTTTCACCTTGATATAATAAAATCTTTATCCTCCTTAGATTTGGTATTTCAAATGCTGGGAATTTGTCTCAAGAAAATTATTCAAAACTTGGGCAAAAATTTTTTAAAGTGAACAACTTAAAAAGAAAATCTAACAATATCCCAGAGGTTTTTAATCTCAATCCTACACCAGGTAAGGTGTCCCAACAGGATATCAGCTGTTTTAACTGATCAGAGAAGTCCCCAGACTGTTAGATCAACCCCTCATCATTTGGCTGAACCCAAACCAGAATGTCTTTCTTTCTTTTTAACATCTTTATTGGAGTATAATTGCTTTACAATGGTGTGTTAGTTTCTGCTTTATAACAGAGTGAATCAGCTATACATATACATATATCCCCATATCTCCTCCCTCTTGCGTCTCCCTCCCACCTTCCCTATCCCACCCCTCTAGGTGGTCACCAAGCACTGATCTGATCTCCCTGTGCTATGCGGCTGCTTCCCACTAGCTATCTATTTTACATTTGGTAGTGTATATATGTCCATGCCACTCTCTCACTTCGTCCCAGCTTACCCTTCCCCCTCCCCGTGTCCTCAAGTCCATTCTCTACGTCTGCATCTTTATTCTTGTCCTGCCCCTAGGTTCTTCAGAACCTTTTTTGTTTTTTTTTAGATTCCATATATATGTGTTAGCATACAGTATTTGTTTTTCTCTTTCTGACTTACTTCACTCTGTATGACAGACTCTAGGTCCATCCACCTCACTACAAATAACTCAATTTCGTTTCTTTTTATGGCTGAGTAATATTCCCTTGTATATATGTGCCACATCTTCTTTATCCATTCACCTGTCGATGGACACTTAGGTTGCTTCCATGTCCTGGCTATTGTAAATAGAGCTGCAATGAACATTGTGGTACATGACTCTTTTTGAATTATGGTTTTCTCAGGGTATATGCCCAGTAGTGGGATTGCTGGGTCGTATGGTAGTTCTATTTTTAGTTTTGTAAGGAACCTCCATACTATTCTCCATAGTGACTGTATCAATTTAAATTCCCACCAACAGTGGAAGAGGGTTCCCTTTTCTCCACACCCTCTCCAGCATTCATTGTTTGTAGATTTTTTGATGATGGCCATTCTGACTGCCATTCTGATGGCCATTGTAGTTTTCATTTGCATTTCTCTAATGATTAATGATGTTGAGCATTCTTTCATGTGTTTGTTGGCAATCTGTGTATCTTCTTTGGAGAAATGTCTATTTAAGTCTTCTGCCCATTTTTGGATTGGGTTGTTTGTTTTTCTGATATTGAGCTGCATGAGCTGCTTGTAAATTTTGGAGATTAATCCTTTGTCAGGTGCTTCCTTTGCAAATATTTTCTCCCAGTCTGAGGGTTGTCTTTTCTCTTGTTTATGGTTTCCTTTGCTGTGCAAAAGCTTTTGAGTTTCATTAGGTCCCATTTGCTTATTTTTGTTTTCATTTCCATTTCTCTAGCAGGTGGGTCAAAAAGGATCTTGCTGTGATTTATGTCATAGAGTGTTCTGCCTATGTTTTCCTCTAAGAGTTTTATAGTGTCTGGACTTACACGTAGGTCTTTAATCCATTTTGAGTTTATTTTTGTGTATGGTGTTAGGGAGTGTTCTAATTTCATTCTTTTACATGTAGCTGTCCAGTTTTCCCAGCACCACTTATTAAAGAGGCTGTCTTTTCTCCATTGTATATTCTTGCCTCCTTTATCAAAGATAAGGTGACCATATGTGCGTGGGTTTATCTCTGGGCTTTCTTTCCTGTTCCATTGATCTATATTTCTGTTTTCGTGCCAGTTCCATACTGCCTTGATTACTGTAGCTTTGTAGTATAGTCTGAAGTCCAGGAGCCTGGGCAAACACCTCTGTCTTTCTCCTTTCATAATGTACATATACATGTGTTTGACAGGTAATTGATAAGATGTTATAGAGTGTGAATACATGAGGAAAGAGGCTTCTAAATGGCTTTCTTTGTTATTAAAAAGACAAATAAAAATACAAAAGATGTTACTACCTATTCAAGATGGAAAGTGTCACAAATCTCAGAACAGTTACTAATTGGTAGTGACCCAATTCTAGCATACATTTTATGTTAATAAAAATATATCTGTAGTAAAGATACACAGATAGATCAATGGAACAGAAGTGAGAATCCAGAAATAGACCTTTAAATTTATGGTCAATTGATATCTGACAAAGTTTCTAACCCTATTCAATGCGGAAAGAATAGTCTTTTCAACAAATAGTGCTGAGACAATTATATATCCACATAACACATAATAAATTTAGACCCTTAGCTCATAATGTGCACAAAAATTAACTCAAGATAAATCATAGACCTAAATAAAAGTGGTAAAATGTTACAACTTTTAAAAGAAAACATAGAAGAAAATCTTCATGACCTTGGGTTAGGCAAGGAGTTCTCAGTTATGACACCAACCAAATGATAAATCGGACTTTATCAAAGTTAAAATCATTTGTGCTTCAAACAACACCATTAAGAAAATGAAATGACAAGCCACAGACTAAGGAAAAATACCTGCATATCATATATATGACAAAGGACTTATATTCAGAATATATAAAGGACTCATACAACTAAAAAATAAAAATACAGATATATATAGTCAAATAAGGAATGCTGAAATGAATTTACAAATTGTGCTAAACTGGCAATATCTGCAGGGACAATAATCAATTGCATTTTGCCAAACACAATTTGCATTTCTCTGGAAAGGAACTTTTATCTGCATTATCAGTTTTCGAAAAGTTAACTTTCAGCTCCACAGGGTTGGAAAGAATCTTAGTCAAGGGCAAATACAGGCAGAGATAATTCAGATGAATGATCAGATCAAGACACCCACTACATTTCAAAGTCTTTCACAAATTTTTATTACACAATCACATGAGATTTTCATGATAAGAAATGGTATTGAAATACGGACTATGTTAAAATTTACTAGTTGTTTACAATGAGATATCATCTCACACCAGTCAGAATGGTCATCATTAAAATCTACAAACAATAAATGCTGGAGAGGGTGTGGAGAAAAGGGAACCCTCTTCCACTGTTGGTGGGAATGTAAATTGATACAGCCACTATGGAGAACAGTATGAAGGTTCCTTACAAAACTAAAAATAGAACTACCATACGACCCAGCAATCCCACTACTGGGCATATACCCTGAGAAAACCATAATTCAAAAAGAGTCATGTACCACAATGTTCATTGCAGCTCTATTTACAATAGCCAGGACATGGAAGCAACCTAAGTGTCCATCGACAGGTGAATGGATAAAGAAGATGTGGCACATATATACAATGGAATATTACTCAGCCATAAAAAGAAACGAAATTGAGTTATTTGTAGTGAGGTGGATGGACCTAGAGTCTGTCATACAGAGTGATGTAAGTCAGAAAGAGAAAAACAAATACTGTATGCTAACACACATGTATGGAATCTAAAAAAAAAAAAAAAAAAAAGGGTCATGAAGAACCTAGGGGCAAGACAGGAATAAAGACCCAGACCTACTAGAGAATGGACTTGAGGACACGGGGATGGGGAAGGGTAAGCTGGGACGAAGTGAAAGAGTGGCATGGACATATATACACTACCAAATGTAAAATAGATAGCTAGTGGGAAGCAACCGCATAGCACAGGGAAATCAGCTTGGTGCTTTGTGACCACCTAGAGGGGTGGGATAGGGAGGGTGGGAGGGAGGGAGACGCAAGAGGGAGGAGATATGGGGATCTATGTATATGTATAGCTGATTCACTTTGTTATAAAGCAGAAACTAACACACCATTGTAAAGCAATTATACTCCAATGAAGATGTTAAAAAAAAAAATTTACTAGTTGTTGAACATTTTCCCAAAGTTTTCCCAATATTATATATATATATCCTTCCAATCTCTGTGGTTCTAAATTTGCCCCCCAAATACATATCCAATTGTGAATTGGGATTGACAACGTGGTTTCCTCAAAAGCACTTCTAAGTGTTATGACTTTTGACACCAGAAATCTAATGAAGGGCTTTTGTGTGC
Source organism: Eschrichtius robustus (assembly GCF_028021215.1). NCBI lineage: Eukaryota > Metazoa > Chordata > Mammalia > Artiodactyla > Eschrichtiidae > Eschrichtius > Eschrichtius robustus. The sequence continues at coordinate 73,499,434 of NC_090841.1, read as the reverse complement.
CTAGGAAAGCTGCCCAAAGATCCAATCAACATCACACAGAATCATCACCCACCAGGCCTATTTAGGTCTAAAATCCCTGACCTTCCCTTGCCCAAAATTTGCCCCTCAATTAAAGGTGAACTTCCACACTGGAAAATTAGAGGCTGTTTCTCCTCGAAGTAAGTAAGCCTTAATCTCCAGTTGCCATACTTCCTAAATCCCTAAATCACTTTTTGAGCTATCATCAGCACAGGAGCCACTTCCAAACTATAAAATAGACTTGTGTTCTGCATCTTCCATGTTAGTTAGCAAGGGCCTCAAAATGATTTCTGCCGCTTTATTTCCCATTCCAAAAACAGGTGACAAATCCTCAATAAAATACCAGCAAACTCAATTCAATAGCGCATTAAAAGGATCATATACCATGATCAAGTGGGATTAATTCCTGGGGTGTGAGGATGGCTCAACATATGCAAATCGATAAATGTGATACACCACATTAACAGAATGAAGAATAAATGTCATACGATCATTTCAATTGATGCAGAAAAAGCTTTCGACAAAATTCAACATCGTTTCATGATAAAAACTTTCAACAAGTTAGGTACAGAAGAAATGTACCTCAACATAATAAAGGCTATATATGACAACCCACAGCCAAAATCATACTCAATGATGAAAAACTGAAAGCTTTTCCTCTCAGATCAGGAACAAGACGAGGATGCTCACTCGCTCCACTTCTATTCAACATAGAGCTGGAAGTCCTAACCCGGGCAATTAGGCAAGAAAAGCAAATAAAAGGCATTCAAATCAGAAAGGAATAAGTAAAACTGCCTCTCTTCACAGATGACATGATTATATATGATATGACATATTTTATATATATATATATATATATATATATATATTCATATCATCTATATGTGTGTGTATATATATATATATATATATATATATATATATATATATATATATAAAACCTATAGACACCACCAAAAAATGGTTGGATCTAATCAATGAATTCAGTAAAATTTTAGGAAACAAAATCTACATATAAAAATCCAGAGAAAAGTATAATTTGTAAAGATACATGCACCCCAATGGTCATTGCAGCACAATTCACAATAGCCAAAACATAGAAACAACCTAAATGTCCATCAACAGATGAATGGATAAAGAAGATGTGGTACATATATACAATGGAGTACTACTCAACCATAAAAAAGAATGAAATAATGCCATTTGCAGCAACATGGATGCAACCAGAGATTATCATACTAAGTGAAGTAAGTCAGAAAAAGACAAATACCATATGATATCACTTACATGTGGAATCTAAGATATGGCACAAATGAACCTATCTACAAAGCAGAAACAGACTCACAGACATAGAGAACAGACTTGTGGTTCCAAGAGGGAGGGGGGTGGGGGAGGGAAGGACTGGGAGTTTGGGATGAGCAGGTGTAAACTATTACATATAGAATGGATAAACAACAAAGTCCTACTGTATAGCACAGGGAACTGTATTCAATGCCCTGTGACAAACCATAGTAGAAAAGAATGTTTAAAAAAGAATGTCTATATATGTAAACAGAGTCACTTTGCTGTACAGCAGAGACGGGCACAACATTGTAATTCAACTATACTTCAAAAAAAATAAAATTAGAAAAAAGATATCATCTCTACCTATTAAATGGTTATTATCAAAAAGACAAAAGGTAACAAGTGTTGGCAAGGACGTGGAGAGAAGTGTTATATGCTACTGGTGGCACAGTCATTAAAGAAAACAGTATGGAGATGCCTCAAAAAATTAAAAACAAAGAACTACCATATGATCCAGCAATCCCACTTCTGGGTGTATATTCTAATGCAATGAAACCAGTAGATCAAAAAAGGTATCTGCACTTTCATGTTCACTGCAGCATTATTCACGATAGCCAAGCTATGGAAGCAACCGAAGTGTCTGTCGACAGAAAAATGTGGCATATATATATATATATATATATATATATATATATATATGTATGTATATATGTATATATACACACACATATACATATATATATATATATATGAAATATTCAGTTTAATTAAAAAAAGGAAATCCTCCTGTTGGTGACAGCATGGATGAACCTGGAGGACATGATGCTAAGTGAAATAAGCCAGACACAGAAAGGCAATCACTGTATGATCTCACCTACGTGCAAAATCCAAAAAAGTCAAGCTCGTAGTATCAGAGTGGAATGGTGGTTGCCAGAGGCCGAGGGGAGAGGGAAATGGAGTGACATTGGGCAAAGAGTACAAAGTTTTGGTTATGTAAAATGAATAAGTTCTGGAGATCTATGTCCAGTAAGGCGACTATAGTTAATAACACTGTACTGTACACTGGAAAGTTGCTAAGAGAGTACTAACGTGTTCTCAGTACACACACACAACAAAAAAGGTAGCTATATGAGGTGGTAGATGAGTTAATTAGCTTCACTACGGTAATCGTTTCACATGTACACATATATCAAAACAGCACATGTACACCTTCAATATTTATAATGTTTATTTGTCAATTATACCTCAATAGAGCTGGGGGAAAAAACAAAAAATAAAATGAATATGTTTCCTTCATTCCAGCTGCCACAGTCCCTCATTTCACTCTTCAATCTTGAACATTCTTACCATACATAGTGGCTTCAGAGTACAAACTGTGATTGTCTCTGTTTGGCTGGCGCTAAGGAAGAACTAGGACCCAGATCCACCAGAACCTCCCCCAGGGCCTTCACTACATAACTGCTGGCCGGCAGGCTGAGGGTCAGCGTAACCCAGCTCAGCGTGAGCCTAGCTCTTGAAGATTTGAAGCAGTGGAAAAGATATACGAACACTTGCCAGCTCCTCTGTAATTTCTTCATGACAATGAAATGCTCGAATTGTTGGGATTATCATTTATTATGTATCAGATATATTTTGTTTCATTAACAATTAAAAACTTGTTGATTGGCATCAATTAACAAGTATAGATGTTTGAGTGGAGATATCCCATCGTCCTCACTACTGTCACTCCATCCACATTAAATGGGGTCATATTGGTAGAAGCACCAGCCATCATGCAGCCGTGTCGTATAGTGCTGTTATTTATGCTTACAGGATAGACCAGTCTCAGTAAGACACAGGAGGACAAGCTAGTTTGCTGCTAATAGGGCATGTCTCTTTCCTCACGTAGCTGAGTCATCAGTTCAAAACCTTTTGTGATAGAAAAAGTGATGTTGAGAGAGTTTTCTGGACTGTGTACCAGGGGAACCAAGCCAGCTCAAGACTGCATGACTAAGTGACCTGGGACATCCCAGTAATCTAGCCAGCTCTAGCGAGAATATGAGCTCTGGATCGAAATAATCTATAGAGTCTCTAGAAAATAGAGCAAAAGTTGGGACTGTCCTAGAACCTTTCATGTCCTAAAGAAGGTAAGAGGCTCTTTTTTAATGTCTCTCTTTTTATCTGGAGACAAAACAGAACGCTCTGATATGGACAATTTGACGCAAGCATTTCAATGTTTCTGTATTTATACAGTTGCATAAAAATGGACATGATAAAATGTTAAAAGCACTATTTTTTAATCACTAATGTGAATAACAGAAATTGAACTCCACTGTATCCCCGAGCCTGTTCCGCATGCCCACCCCAAGAGACAGATACAGTAATAGGATAAGTCTCAGGGACACAGCAGTGATATCTCTTTTGCACACTACATAGAATAATTTTTTTTTAAGTTGAGTGTTTCTTGAGCTTTTTTTAAGGAGGCGGGAAATACCTGCAAACAGCCACACCACAGTGTTACATAACCAACCATAGGATGCAATCCACAGCCATTCTATCAGAGACCGAATCTCAGAATTTCAGGATGAGACAGCACATCAATATTCACCCTGTAACCTTCTTCCAACTTCCTTCCTGGGCAATGGACAGGACATTTGAATTTGGTGAAAGATCCTGAATCAGCACTAAGGACTCTGACATCACCAGAGATGGATGCTTTGTGATTGGATGAAACGGTTTCACCTGTCATATGCTAAAAAGGTTTATCTGATAAAGAACAGGAGTCTGATATTGAAAGATGATTGAGGAAATCAGCAGCAGGTTAAATATTAAGCACTTCTTGGAACGTGGTCACTGTGTTACAGGTTACCACAGCATAGGAGATGAACCTTCAAAGGACCTCAAGGTCTTTGGCTCTGAGTCTCTGCTGAAGTGTAAGAATGTCAAAGTATCTAAATGGGTTCCAGAACTGATGCGAGAAGGAAACATGACTGCTTGAGGGTGCTTTACTTCTCAGATCCCCAGATATCTTCTATTCTGCCTCCAGGGCTGTTACCCTCAAACACCTACAGCTCTTGGGGAAATAAGGTTAAATCCATCATCTTGGCGACCTTCCAATTAAGATGCTCTCTTGACTTTGTAAATGGTTCTTATTGGAACAATGGTATATTGTTCCTATTTGAAAATTTTGCTCTCCTTCCTTCAAAATATTATCAGATCTCTCTGGTTCTTCATGATGCTACAACAAATGCTAAGTCAATCTTTTTATTCTTTAAATATTTATAGAGTACTTCCTATGTGCCAGGCACTGTTTTAGATATGAGAGAGCGGAATTAGTGACTAGTTGGCCTTGTCATTTCTTATCAAACCATAGGAACTGTGACTTTACCCATATTCTATTTTTCACACCCATGTTGTATCCCCTCCATAACACTGGGGACCCATCTTTTGTCTGCCGCTGACACTCTGTACCTTGTATACCTCTAGCCTGCAAGGATTTCCACACCTGCAGCACCAGATTGCCTCTCCTCAAACAATAACTGTCAGACTTAATTAGCTTCCATTTCGAGAATTTCCATCTTCAACCACCAACCAGTACAGCCATCCCCAGTCCTCTCTGTGCTACAACCAACCTTCTGCCCACCTTCACAAACGTGTTCGCTCCAACTTTCCACCACTGTGATCTCCACATAATCCATGACAGAAAAATATGTCTTAGTTTAAGACATGATTGAAGCTCATAAGTTATATTGTTTATAATTGACCCTAAAAACACTAATGATATGCTCATCCACTTGTGGCTCCATATATAGAAAAATGCTTGCCTGCCCCCTCTGTATCGTTCAAGCACACTCTCCTTCTCCTTCTCCTCCTCCCCCTCCTCCTTCTTTTCCTCCTCTTCCTCCTCCCCTTCCCCTTTCCCTTCCCCTCCCCTCCCCCTCCCCCTCCTCCTCCTTCTTCCTTCTCCTTCTCCTCCTTCTTCTTTTCCTCTTCTCCTCCTCCTCCTCTTCCTCTTCTTCCTCCTTTTACTTCTCCCCTTCTCCCCTTACTGTCCCTCTTCCTCCTGGGAAGCTGGTTCCAAACTTCCCCTCCTATCTCATCACAGGAATCAGGTACATTAAAAAAAAAAAAAAAAGTGGTAAATATTTGTTGAGAGACTAGTAACCAGATTCTAAAGATTTTTTCCTTGCTTGAAATCTATTTTTGTTTATTGTGATTTTGGTAAGGAGATACGTACAACTGAAGAAGCAAAACACAATATAAGAAGTATTTAATTCCTTCATAACTCTTAGAAAAAGAGAAAACTTCTCAGAGAAAAATAATTAGCATAATCGAGTTTACCAAGTAGATCAGGTAAGTGGCATCAAAACCACCATTTTGATGTTAGTACTTGCCCAAAACTGATACAGGATGAAATTAGAGGCATGGAAACCAACTAAGAGATGACCACGGTCCTAACCAAATAGCATAGTCCTCGCCAATTTTTCTCCCAATTGAAGACAGAAGCTTTTCTCTTTCACATTGTTTGCAAACTGACATCACCCCCTAGGCCACTTCCACCCTCCTCGCTGTGGCGTGCCATTGGCTTTGTACAAGATTAACTAAGAATAGTTAACAGCAACATATGAAAAGTGAATAACCACTTTTGATTGTTTGTATCTAAAATCCAGGCTTCCCGTTTCCTTTGAGTAACGGAAAATGTGAAAACTGATTATGAATTGAGCATGAAACGGTCAGAGCATTTGGCTTTTAAAGATGAAAGCACAAAAATCATTATGCTTTGCTGGAGCTCCGTAGACATAATGACAAAAATGGAAGGAGTCTTCCTGCCAGCCCTTGCCTTTGCCACTGGTAAGAGGAAGTGTTGTCAGAGCCCATCTCTCTGCTTCCTTTGACCTATTTCTAACGTGTCTATTATCAACCAACATTCGGCAGTCAGGGAAGCTCAGATTCAGGCAGTAATAGCCTAAGTAGGCAAACCATACCTATCTCTTATGCAACCAGATTTGATCCTTGATCTGAAGCAACTACAATAAACCTATTGAGACATTTTGTACAAGGATAATTGTTTTTATAGTAAGTCAGTATCCATTTACAGATTATTATATACTGTAAAACAACTAATATGCTATTTATGTGCAAACTATTATGCATTCTTGACACGTAAGACACCAATTCAGCTGGCTCCCTTTCCTAAGCAACGGTGACAACAAAAACACAGGGAGTTCCTGAGTTTCAGTTGTTCTCAGCTTGCTGTCAAATGTTAAAACAACATTCTTTCAGTTCAAAGTTAACGTAACATTTTCTAAGTTTCTAAATTGCATCCTTAGGCTTTTGACTTCTACTATTCCCACTCTCTGTTTCCAAAATGGGGGTAAAATTTTAAGAGACTGGAAACCCTCTGAGTAGCGTTATTCACACTGCCAAGCATTAGAGCCCTTCTGCATTATTTTCTACATGGGATAAATGAAATAAAGATTTAGGCAATAATTCCGAGAATTTAATCAATGTTAGTCATCAATATGGGTGATTCAAGACAGTACAATTTTAGTCCTTGGTAGTAAAAGTTTTCAACCTGGATTTTCCAGATAAATAACTCTATATTTCTCTTTGTCACTATGAACAAAGCTTTAGGAGGAAACTTTTCTTCTTTTTCATTAGACATACCTGCCATTCAAGTTGCTACTCTTAGAGAAGCATATTCTAAGCAAACCAAACTAATGGACTGTCTTGCACTATTGTTATTAATTTTCCTTACAGGTGGTGAAAATAGACTGTTCCCACATCTAGCCTCTTGATTGGTTTAATCAACTTCACCTCAAGCCCTACTGAGTTTTAACTGGCCAAAGTAAGTCATAAACAGCACAGCCATAGATTCAAGCAATGCTCATCATCATACAACTTCCCTGAAATGGAAATGCAAAGAACTAGGACAACAGAAAAACAATCACACAACTCTTACTCAGAGGGGAGTCAAGACAGAGAAAAAAGTCGCAGAGGAAATACGTAAGAACTCAGTGAGGTAATTCAACATTCCTGTGGGCGTCTGGAAGACACTATAGGAAAGCAACTGTGTATACCTAATGTATGGAATAAAAGAAGTCGGCCAGAAGGGGTTCTGAGAGGCTATGTTGTTTTTTTTTTTAAATCAGACTTTTCTGAAAAAGATAAACCTAGAATACTTTCAGTACAAGAGAAAAGTCAGTGTCACATCAGCCTGATGATTGCTACCCATATAGATCAGTCACTATCAAAAAGTCACTGTATGTCCTGGCTGTTGTCCTGGATAATTACAGTGTCAATTTTTGCTCTAAAAAATGTACCAGTTTAGAAAACAAATTATTCGGTGTCCCTAATTCTTAGTGGGAAAGAATAATGACATAATAAATACATGTGTAATCTTAAAACCGTCTCATCTACCGCCTTCATTCTGATATTCCTCAGTCTTGGTGAGAGTAACCAGTAAGAAACCAGCCTTCAACCCGACCTTTCTAATCCAGCTGAAACACACGCACGCACGCACGCACGCACACACACACACTCAGTAGTTTGGTGCTGCCTTTAAGTGTTTGACCAAACCTTCCCCAAACAAGAATCAGCTCTTGTTTGCCAATCAATGTATCACTTTATCCAATACCAAGATCAAGACTCAGTTGCTTACTTGGTCTTACTGACCCTTACTTCATTCCACCTCACTGGACACAGAACCTAAAGGTAAAATACATTATTTAATGCTTATTACATTGATTTGCTCAGAAATAGCTATACCTTGGATTGAATGTAGATAAACAGTGGCAAAATACATCACCCAAACCTTGGTGTGCTTGAGAAAATTCGGGCTGCCGGCCAGTAGCTGCGTCGCACTTTGGCTACAGAGGTCTGAAGAATACCTCCATCTGGGAAACTCACATCATCACCACCCCTCTTCTTGAAGGGCACTGTGCTAGATACTGTCAAGTTACAAAGAAAATTCCTTGGCCTCTTTTTTTCTCATCCATTTTTAGTTTCCTTTCTTATGCTGTAAACTCCTGTAAATCTTCTTAAATCCTTCTGCCACCATGTGGGAAACACACGAAAAATCAAAGATGGTTCTTGCCTACATAGATCTTAAAATGTAGAAGAACAGGGAAAACAGAAACCATAGAGCTGTAGCACAGAATGTGATGTAGTGTCATGAAATAGAGACAAAGTTCTGTTAAGCTTCCAAAGAAGGAAGAAATCATTTCCATGGGGAGGGGGAGAATGCATAATAAGACAAAAGAATCGGCACTGGAGAGTGGAAAGTGTTGAAACTGGTTATATAATGAGGTTACATAATGGCAGAGATATTATGGTGGAGGGATTGGTCATCCAGTTTCTCCCCCATCAGCACAAATAAAGGAACAGGGGTTGAAAGTGGAGAGTATGACTGGGATAAAGCAGTTAATTCAAAACAGCGGAATGAAGGACTCTTTAGGGGTAAGACTTGTCCTGTCTAAAAAGGGTAGATTTTTGATATGCCTGTTATATCTGGGGAGCTCAGACTGAGAAAGGAAAATATATGTGTTCATAGTATTTGTGTGTGTGTGTGAGTGTGTTTACAATGTTACTGAAAATGTACACAATTACTAGATGCTCATTTACAGAATGCGGGGATTGAAGAGACTACTACTGCATACATTCACACAATGGCTGCTTTCTGCTCAGAGAGAGAGAGAAAAGCGGGCAGGAGCTCCACGGGGACCTACTCTCCATCAAAGATTCAAATTCCGTGTGAGAGTCGGGAGATGGAATAGCCCCAGATCCACGCTCCTGTAGAAGTCTATGTTCGAGTTTGGCAGCTCTGATCTGGGATCACACCTCCTAGCTCAGATCGGGCTACATTTGCAGATCAAATGCTGGCAGGAAGGGGAGAAGAGGAGAAGCAATTACTATGGTGAAGTCGGCTCACTGTAGTGTCTTCTGGACTTGGTGACAGGTTCCCCCACTCGAAGTCTCAATTACTTTGATTGATGCACAGAACTGTTCATCTCTCTCCTCCCCAGGGAGAGAGACAAGAATCAAGTGCAATATTGCAGAGGAAAAAGTGGTTTTATACACGTCATCTTAATTTTCAGTGATGGAGAATGAAGAAAAAGAGCAAGAATTCTAAGTAGCAGAGAAAGGTTCAAGGTTAATTTGATTGGCAACGTATGAAATGCCACGTACCTCAGGCCATTTCAAATTGCCCCTCATTCTCTCCACAGTAAATGAAAAGATTCTTTCCAAAGACGGGACATCAGCGGATAATGGCTGCTATTACATATTCATGCACCACTTGACACTCGGTCGCTTACTTGGCAGGAATTCTTAAGGCCCTGTTCACAGACGCTGGTGTCGGAAAGGTGAGGTCGGGATTGAGCGAGCTCTCACGAGCACTTTTTAGTGGACAGAGGAATGCAGACGGGACAGTACATGGAGACACGGACCACACCTGCGCTGGGCAGGTGATTGATGCCTGCGCTGCCTGCCCCTTCAGTACATGCTGGGAGATGCACTTTCCGAAGACCATACCTTATATGTTATCTAAGGACCATTTGCATAAGCCATAGTTTTAACAAAGGGCACTTCTCAATGCTGGGAGAAAGATGAAAAAAAACCTCATTTGAAGACGGGAATAAAGACATAGGCCTATTAGAGAGAATGGACTTGAGGATATGGGGAGGGGGAAGGGGTAAGCTGGGACAAGGTGAGAGAGTGGCATGGACATATACACACTACCAAACGTAAAACAGACAGCTAGTGGGAAGCAGCCGCATAGCACAGGGAGATCAGCTCGGTGCTTTGTGACCACCTGGAGGGGTGGGATAGGGAGGGTGGGAGGGAGGGAGACGCAAGAGGGGGGAGATTCGGGGACATATGCGTATGTATAGCTGATTCACTTTGCTGTACAGCAGAAACTAACACACCATTGTAAAGCAATTATACTCCAGTGTTAAACAAATAAATAAATCAGGTGAGACAATTCTCCGTCTACGTAAGGATGATTGCCACTTCCTAGGGAAACTAAGACATTGTTTTTTAAGGATTAAACAAAACAGGAACCAAAACCACAGGGGAAGGCGTAAGTTTTAACATGCGGTTGAGTCCCTGAGAGGTGATGCAACCAAACCACACTTCTCTGGAGCACTGTCTGAAAGACATTCGTGTTGGACCCATCTGACACTCAGGCGTTTGCTGTCTAGTATGCTTCAGGCACAATGCTGGCGAGTTTCACCCCCATTTAAGCCAGTTTACGCCACGCAACGAAGATATGGCCACAGACGGAGTTCGTAAATGCAGCCCAAGAAGAGCTGAAAAGAAAACAGAGATGGCTGGGTGCACGCCATCCCATCTGAGAAAGAAATGTAAAGCACAGAGGTGACTTATGCAAGAGCATTACCTTCACATTTTGAAACCATGATACCTCTCTCCCTCCCTCTTTCTCTCTCTTCCTTCTTCCTCTCCTCAGTTACTTTAGTGACATGGCCAATTGCTGAATTGCTCTTCATGATTAGCTCTCTTCTTTCAAGGTCAATGATTGCCCTTAGCTTGATGACGGTACTCAAGGTAACGCACAATTCAGATAAACCTTGAAATGTTGACCTATCCTAAGTTCAGCGTAATTAAAAGGTGTGCCTACGCCTGAGCCAACTGTTTGAAACACATTCGCTAGAAACCTAATGTCTCTGAACTTACCCTGAACATCTGTTGGTGAATTTCCTCCACAGGCCCCTAGTTCCGAGCAATTTTCAGAAAGCTCTAAAAATCTGCATGAAATTAATAACAGCAAATACACTTGAGCTGATTCTTTAAAATTAACTCTAAATGACAATTTCTGGTTTAAAGTTAGGAGGAAACAGACTTTCTATTTATATACTCCTAGAGGATATAAGGTGGATTCAAATACTTTAGGAGTAAACTACTGCCCCGTTGGCAGAGTCTGTGTTTTGACATGCAGTGGCATTTCTTGAAGAACTGTTCCTGAGAGTTATTCTGACCACAACTGTTTTCAAGGCGATCGATTTTTTTCGTATTACTAATGGCATGGGTGCTCCCAAAGAAATAATAGAGAAAATAGGAGAGAGAGAAAGCGACATTCCCACTGAAACTATTCTAGAATAATCTTGCCCCCCTACCTCTAAACGTCATCCCGGATGCCAGCACGCATGTTGCCTGTTTATGTCTGGCAGGGCACTCAAGGGCATTGCTTAAAGAACAAGAGGCAAAATTCTTATTCCATGAGAACAGTTAATTCGTCCGAGTTCAACAGTAAATCAGCTTGAGATGGTTGAACTTGAGCAAGGAAACATGCTAAGAAACAGGAAGTGTATCAGAGTAAACTAAATTCATTTTGCAAAAAAAACAACTAACTAGAGGTTTCTGATTTAAAATATAGAAATGTCTAAATTCACCAGGTCACCTAGAGTGGGAAGACCAAATACGAGTGGACAAATGCTCTGAGGTAAAAGCTTGCCCGGGTAGTGACCATGGTGGTCTGTTCTACATCCATCAGAGCCGGGGCAAGGGAAGAAGCTGAATTGCCGTTACCAAAACACGCTGTAATCTCCAGTGCTCGGGCCCAGCTGCAGTTATAATGTTATCTTTCTGGCTATTCTCTAAACCTGATAATACTGTTATTCATCTGTAAAATGAGGACCAGAATACCTACCTGCTAGGGTTGAGGGAACTACATGAATATAAAGCTCAGCACCATCCCCGCCATGCAGTAAACTCTCTACAAATTAATGCTGTTATAATCACTGTCACGTGTATCATCTTGCACTCTTTAGTATTTAGCCATGAATTGATTTTATTGGAAAAGATGTATATTTGACAGTAATCCTTTTTTTCCATTCATCCAAAGGGTATGTGCTGAGTTCCTTCTAGAACATTCTAGGCAGCAGGCAAGGCAGAGGGACTGAAATCCCAGGTGATCAGAGTCAGGCAGGTGTAAGACTAACTGTGGCTGATGGGCTGCTGAAACTGTAGACCGGCCTAGGCACTGCCAATTCACAACTTCAGAGGCCTTGACCGCCCAACTTCTAGACGATAATGGGTTATTTGGGCTAAAAGTAAGTAAATAACACTTTCATTTCAGCAAACCTAAGTAAAGTCTCTCTCATCAGTATCCAGGCGTACTCCAAATAAAGGTAAGCCAAACAGGAATGTAAGAGGTCCATTTGGGAGAACCCATAAGCATTTGAAAGTCAGGAAAATAAAAACATAAATTCACTTAATGGAAAGAGAGCCTCAGGAAACACTAAGCCATTAGGACTGTTGCCAAAGATCTCAAAAGATGAAAACAGCATCTTCCAGCCCTGTCCTGGGTTTAATCACATCGAGCCACACCCACACACCCCTTTGCACACTCGTTCTTCTCCAGGCTGTCCCACGATGCACATTTGGCTCCAACACACAAAGCAGCCTTGCCAAGACCTTCAAGTACATGTGGATGTTCTGAATGATAAGCAAGTGCTTACATTAGCTTTAGCTCACACATTAAGTCTTAAGGGAAAAAAGAGAATGCATGCGTAGCTTTGGTGGCCTTTAATACTGACAGTGTTTTTCCTACCTTTAAAACATTCTTTTTGCCATGATTCCCTAAAACACCCCAATTTTATTCACCTAAAAATTTGCTATGTGCAATGCCATTGTATCCTTATAATTACTCATAACATTTTAGGATAATTTTTGCTGCTTTTAGAATGACACTAGCCTTCCCATTCAGAACCCCTCACTTTTACATGTTGAACATTGGTACAGATTTTAAATCTATTGATCATCTGTGGCTAAACACAGCATTGCATTAAGAATCTTGCACTTTCCTTTTACATCAATTTACAACAATTCTTTGTTTTAATTATCATTTGAACGTACCCCATACATTTTTACATTTCATCCTTCATCTACATTATTGCTAATTTTCCATTTAGATTCTGCTTTTTAAGTACTCAAAAGAAAATCCATCCTTATACCAAAGTAGGAGCTATTTATGAAATGGAAATGTTATCAATGATGTGGATGAAGAATGAAATTTAATAGTAAATTGTAGGACTTTGTTAGTGCCAGGCAGAAAGCAAAGCACTTTACATGTACCATCTCATTTAATCTTCAGGACAATCTTATAAGGCGCTGGTGTCATCACACCCACATTACAGATGAGAAACTGAGGCTGGGAGATATTAAGCCATTTGACAAAAAGTCACACAGCTAAGAGACAAAATTCAGAAGCCCCATTTGTCTAACTCCAGGAATGAGACTCAAGCATTACACCATGTGCAGAAAATTTTATGTGCTTTTTTATGCATGTGCTTTTGTGCAAAATATTTTTCAGTGTTGAGGCAGCCAAAGGAAATCCACACACAATGGAATAAAGGCTTTGGCCCTTTTAAGCCTCTTTAAACTTTCATTTTTTTCCTTCTAATATACCCCTTGCTATTGCATTCAGTCCCGGTTAGAATGCCATAAAAGAGGTAATAACACAAATGATACTAGAATAACACACATAGTCATAGCATAAATCCATGGGCAAAACAGAACAACAGGAAAGCAAAGTCTAAAGGCCCTTGCCTTGTGATGGCTGCTGCCTGCCCAGCTCCCTGGCTTTGTAGCAATCGGCTGCACACTGCACAACAAAAATTTCCATCTCTGAGATGTTATTACGGGCCTCGTAGAACAATCCACGTAAGGTCATATTTGCATAAGTCAAGTGTTCCACGGTCTCTACAGTGTCTTTACCTAAGGCAGGATTCAATCACTGGTGTGGACCATAATCAACCCACCAGATGCCCTAAATGCCAGCCAGCTTTCACTTAGATATGGAAGGAGTAAGGCCGGGAACTGAATTTCCAGAAGCCCTGGCTTCCTGCCTCAGAGCTGCTTTAGGAATGAGAGAGAGAGACCCAGTTAGAGGGGCTGCAGGTCTTCAGCCCTTCCCTTAACCAAGGTGACTTCTCTTCTATCTGGTTGGCACGCTGGAGTTTCACGAATGATTTGATTGGAAAGACTATCTGATGCTAAATACGAAGTTGGAACACCACGAATCCAGGGCAATTCCTACCTTATACGTCCACGTGGATGGGACTGGCCCAAGATTTAGTATCTTACCCGAGATTTAGTATCTTGCCCAATAAGTCAAGGCTGGAAAGTATCAAAACCTAGACTGGAACCCCAGCATTCAAATTCCTGGTCCTGTACTCAAACTCACCACAGCTTGAACCTTATCCATTACTTCTGCTTCTTTCTACTCCCACCCTGGGACATCCAATGTTATTTTTTCCAATTTTGGTAAATACATAAATGTGAGAGACCCACAGGTCATTCCTCCATCCAACCTTTAAAAAGTGGGCAGATCTAGGAGCCATATAAGACTCATGGTCTTTGGAGCAGGGGTACCTTTGGTGAACTGTGCCTGCTTCCAAATCCCGTACTATATGTCTGAACACATACACATTAATCTGTCTAGCCTAATTCCTTCAGCAATTATACTGTTTAGTGCTCTGAGCTTTACCAAGTACCTGCACATATTTTGTCTCCATGTAGAAGCTGGTCCTTTTGCAGAGAAGTGGAAAACTATCTACTGGGAATGTTGAAATTTAAGGTTAGATGAGGCTTTACCAATGATCCAGTCCAACTCTTTCAGATCTATCAATACAGCTGAGAAAACTGAGACCCGTAAATGTTAGTAGCTAAGCCAAGACTGAAGACCAGATCAACTGATTCCTAGCACCCCTCTCACCATGCATTCCAGTCCTGTGCAGTCAAACCCAGTGACTTCAATAAGCCATAATGTTCTTTATGATTTTGATAGCCCCACTCATACCTGAACATGTCACCTGGTATATGCATACCTGGTAGCTCAAAGCAGTTGTTTGCGTAACTGTATGAATAGATCTAGGTACCTCTATACATTCTCATAAATCCTCCTGCTTTCCTTCATAGCACCTATCACAGTTTTGAGATATCTATTTTCTCATTTATTTTATGCATTTATTTGTTTCTTTCCTTAATGCCTTTCTCTCCCTTGATGATATGAGCTCCATGAGGGCAGTTGCTAGTTCTATCTTGTTTAACGTTGGTATTTCCAGACCCTAGCACAATGGGTAGAAGCTGAATGAATGAATGAACTTCACAATGCCTTGAAAATATTTCTGCTACACTTAACAGTATTTAATTTGTGCATTCACGGTTTAATAAACTAGGAGTTTCTTGAGGGTAGTGTTAGTGCCTTGTTGTCTTGACAGCACCTAACTGATGCCTTATTAATACAAAGGCTCTCAATAAATATTTGTCAGGTGAATAAATTTATTCATTCATTAATATAATCTAGTGATACTGGACATATAATAGGTACACAAACACACTTACTAATTGTTTAACTGATTGATTGGTTGCTTGATTGATAAAGCTCCAGAAAAATCAGATGTTTTCAGGGGGGCATTTTTGGGGGGCCACCTCCTCATCACGAAACCTAGTGGTTTTTTTTTAATATATATTTTTTTAATTTTATTTATTTATTTATTTATTTATTTATTTATTTATTTATTTATTTATTTATTTATTTCTGGCCGTGTTGGGTCTTCGTTTCTGTGCGAGGGCTTTCTCCAGTTGCGGCGAGCGGGGGCCACTCTTCATCGCGGTGCGCGGGCCCCTCACTGTCGCGGCCTCTCCCGTTGCGGAGCACGGGCTCCAGACGCGCAGGCTCAGTAGTTGTGGCTCACGGGCCCAGTTGCTCCGCGGCATGTGGGATCCTCCCAGACCAGGGCTCGAACCCGTGTCCCCTGCACTGGCAGGTAGATTCTCAACCACTGCGCCACCAGGGAAGCCCAAAAACCTAGCGTTTTTATGAGGACCCAAAGATGTTTATTTGAAAAATTATCCCTCTGAATTTTATTCTTCTATCTTCCCTTTCCTTTTCTACTAGTTACAACAGAATTACATTAATTTTGTAGAATAACTTTGTACTGCTGGTGAGGACAATGTACAAAGGTGCACCGTTCCAGAGCAGGTTAGAGCAGCCTTCCTCTATACTCATCACTTCAAGTTCACTGATTCATAACTTCCAAAACCAAAAAGGAGCCAAAGTTCAGGGTAACTACTTACAACTGTGAGCATCACAGCGTATAATAAAATAATCACAGAGCTACTGTTTACTGGATTTGAGAAGGTCACTGTGAGTAAGGCTCAAGGCTAAGTGTATCATGGGGAATCCCTTGGATTTGTCTATACCTTTTAAGAACATCTTTGGAAAGCAGGTGACAGCTGTAGAAAATAGGACACACTCAAATACTCACACTCACATACCACACACTCACGTAGATCTTTTCCACTAACATTTTAGCTTTACTTTTGAAATTTTATGATGTCTATTCTACAAAGTGGAACGTAACAGAGATAGTTTCTCAACCACTATTGAGGAAGGAAAAAGCAACAGGAGTTAGCCTTTGATCTTTCTACCATATTCCAGGTGGAATGAAAAGAACATGCTGTATTTGGCAACCAGTGTGTATGTGGACATACAAGCACATAGAGGTTCTACCTGTTGTTAGCCCCGCGCTCAGGGGAATCGAGGAATCGATGGATAATTGAGACCTGCCACTGATTTCAAACATTTCATTTCATGTAATCATTTTACCCTCTTCCTTCACCATACACCTTGCTAAAATGATATTTAAGCTCCTTTCTCTCCCTGTTTCGGCCCATCTATTGGTGAAGGAGTTTAAAAAGCATGAACTCACTATGGCCAGGCACCATGACATGATACTGCAAAGATAAAATAAAGGTCCGAATGATACACAAACTCTCCCTCAAAGCCCGCATCGTCAAAGGCAACCCATATTATGGATATATCCCCTCCTGGGTGGTTCCTACATGAAGTGTACAATATCCAACATGTTCCAGACTCCATAAATTTGGGGCCCCAGCAGGAACCTAAGCTGATAGTCTCGGGTATCTGGGCTCATCTAGTGAATGGGTACAGTGAGCCCATCAGGATCTTATTTGGAAGAGACCATAAGAAACTGCCTCTCAGAGACCTCATCAAAGGGAAGAGAAGGTGGGCAGAATGTGCATGCCCAGAGGAAAGCCTCAGGTGGAGGTTCTCAGCTTGAAGAAAGGGAAAGAGTGTCATGGGGCGAGGGGAGGGGGCGAGGGGAAGCCGCAGCTGTTTCACTGAAACCACACTGCTTAGGAAAACACTCCTCTTCCTCCTATCAGAAATAATGATGGGGCTTCCCTGGGCGCAGTGGTTGAGAATCTGCCTGCCAATGCAGGGCACACGGGCTCGAGCCCTGGTCTGGGAAGATCCCATATGCCGCGGAGCAACTAGGCCCGTGAGCCACAACTACTGAGCCTGCGCGTCTGGAGCCTGTGCTCCGCAACAAGAGAGGCCGCGACACTGAGAGGCCCGCGCACCGCGATGAAGAGTGGCCCCCGCACGCCGCAAGTCGAAAAAGCCCTCGCACAGAAACGAAGACCCAATGCAGCCAAAAATAAAATAATTAATTAATTAATTAATTAAAAGAAAAAGAATTTTTTTAAATAATAATGATGATGGTGATGGTGATGATGATGATGATCAAGGTGGGGGAAGAGTGAGACAGAAGATCAGCAGTCGTTCCCTATTTCACAGTAAAACGTAGCACAGCTTCCATCACCCCAGGGCTATGATCTGCAAACATAGCAAAACCCAGAGAACGCCGTGTTAAAGCCCAGGGGTCGTGTTAGCATCCAGCAGTAATAGACATGCTTATAAGCACACCTGGGGACTTTCCAAAGTATTCAAAATCCTGTATGAGCATCTTGGGACGAGTGAAATTTGGGTCATTCCTGTTAAAGTGCTCCCATTTATACCCACAACGCAGGGAGGCCTGAGAAATCTCAGGAGATATAGATAGATAGATAGATAGATAGATAGATAGATAGATAGATAGATAGGCAGATAGATATAATCCCTTCATAGTACATTTTTTTAAAATTAAATGACCATCAGATATATGTGACTTGGGAACCCACACGATCAAGTTCAGATTGCATTTTCACAAAACTTACTAGCTGTCTACTATGTACAGGACACTGTGCTAAGCGCTATATGGGATTTAAAAGATTTTTTAAATATGGTACTTTTTTCTATTGAACATGATCTATTACTGAATACATATTTGCATACGGCCACACATAAGAAATGCCTGCTCCCACCACAGCTTTTACTTAGATCTCTGGCAAACTCTAGACATTCAGGTCACCAGCATCAGCCAAGTAAGTCAGCTTAAGGTCTCTAAGTTGCAAAGGAAATGCACTTCACTCTCAAGGAAAAGAAAGAGAGCCACCCTCAAGGCAGAAGCCGTGGGTTTGGTGTAACGTATAAATTTAACGTCACTGATTTTAAGTTTCGTTACCTGTATTTCCCTGGTAACCAACAGCTTAAGAAGTGACAGTTGACAGCAAGGAGGACAAGACAGAGAAACTAAACACTATGACAATCCCATGTCCTTGACTGAGGTGATAGGCTGAGGCACCTCCACAGCCCCAAGGGCACAAACACGTCAAGATGAGTCAGTGCGAAGTCCCTGTTCAACTAACTTCTCTGAGTCATCACAAGGAGGATAAGCTATGTTCTGTCTCTTCTGGTAACCGAGGCAACATACAGATACACCACACTTGAGATTCCCAGCATTTACTTCAAAAGGTGTTCAACTGACCACTTAAAGGCTAAAGCCCAGGAATATCCCTCATAAATTACAGCGACATATGGAAATGAAGACCCAGAACAACTGGCCTGAGTTAAACCACAAGTTGGAGGTAAAACCAAAACGAGAATCCAGGTTCTGTTACCTGACCGGGATGTGAGAGGAAATAACAGAGCCCGAGAACTCCGGAACCTGAACTAGATTTTCATCTCTAGCCTTATGGGTTTTTTTGTTGTTGTTGTTGGTTTGTTTTCTAATGCATTTTAAATTTATTTATTTATTTATTTTGGCCGTGTTGGGTCTCCGTTTCTGTGCGAGGGCTTTCTCCAGTTGCGGCGAGCGGGGGCCACTCTTCATCGCGGTGCGCGGGCCTCTCACCGTCGCGGCCTCTCTTGTTGCGGAGCACGGGCTCCAGACGCGCAGGCTCAGTAGTTGCGGCTCACGGGCCCAGCTGCTCCGCGGCGTGTGGGATCCTCCCAGACCACGGCTCGAACCCGTGTCCCCTGCATTGGCAGGCAGACTCTCCACCACCGCGCCACCAGGGAAGCCCTCTAGCCTTATGTTTTGCAGGTGAAATAAGTGAGACCTGGAGAGAGAGGTGACTTGCTCCAGGTCACAATTCAGGGATGAGTAGAATTGGGACAAGAACACAGGGGTCTCACGGATGCTAGTGTTATATTCTTTCCATCAGCATCCACTCTTTTCTTAAACAGTTTAAACGAACTTACATCCCACAGGCTAAACCGCATCGTTCGGTCTCCGTTTCACCGTCGTTATACTATTTGAAGCTGATACTTCTCCTACTTGCCTTCATCTAAATCAAACTAGAAGAAGGAAATTGGCCAGATGAACTCACTGTAAGTAACACAGCTTTCAACCCCTGTGGCAGATATTTTAAGCAACTGTTGCCATATATGTTTCAACTTGAGAGATTTAATGAGGAGGAATGACGCCCCGACCCACCGGTGGGAACAAGTGTAAGAAAGAAAATGCGGAATGAGCATATAGACATCCTCCTTTTCAAGTTTTCAAACATTTATTAAGAACCTACTGTATGGGGGCTTCCCTGGTGGCGCAGTGGTTGAGAGTCTGCCTGCCAATGCAGGGGACACGGGTTCGAGCCCTGGTCTGGGAGGATCCCGCATGCCGCAGAGCAACTAGGCCCGTGAGCCACAATTGCTGAGCCTGCGCGTCTGGAGCCTGTGCTCCGCAACAAGACAGGCCACGATAGTGAGAGGCCCGCGCACCGCGATGAAGAGTGGCCCCCACTTGCCGCAGCTGGAGAGGGCCCTCGCACAGAGACGAAGACCCAACACAGTCATGAATAAATAAATAAATAATTTAAAAAAAAAAAAAAAAAAAGAACCTACTGTGTGTGCGAACTCTGCCTACACTTCAAGTCTGCTACATTCTTAAACATAAGTGGCTCGGAGTCTCAAAAAGGGTGACCTCAAGTCTCTTGACAGTGCCTGTGAAATTTAATAATTGGGAGGCTCACACCAAACCTCATTTACAGCTCCTTTAAATGAAATAGATCACAGTTAATAAAGAGCCTGCAAATTAAAGTAACCCAGCAGTCTGAACTAGCAATTAAAATGACTTTTTTTTTTTTTTTTCCTATCCAAGGTGAAACCATACGCCGGAGCGGATTTTTGTCAGGTCCAAGATAAATGAGCAGTTTGGCTCAGCGGGGGATAATTCCAGTTCATACTGAAAGATCCGCTTCAGTATCAAAATCTCGTTCTCTCAATGCCAGGGTCCTGCCACCGATCACCTGCACGCACCTGGGTTCAAGAGCCTTCCCTGTAAGGACACAGCGTAAGGTGTGCGACCACCTCATTCCTCCCACACCCTCAGGAAGTGGGGAGTCTAGTACTGGCAGAACCCAAATGCCAGCAGAAGCCTAGACTGACTTTCACCTTCCTTACACATATTGATGGGATCACCCGGCACTGTTACAGAAGTACGTAGGGAATGGGGAACAGGCTGGGAGAGAAATGTGCATGGCAACATCTAATCCAGATCAAAGCCCATCTCACTTGGCCAGCGGACCCCTAAGAACAGGTGAGAAGGAATTCTGGGCTCTGGGAAATGCCAGTCACCTTCTGGAAAAAAGAAACTAGTGGCCCATGAAGCAGGACATAACTCACACATAATGTTTGTTATGTATACTACAACAGCAATCAATAACTTGCAAGCTCAGCTGTTTGGAGCACATCTTCCCAAGGACCTGACTCACCCCCATGTCTTCACTTGCCAAGGTGGGAAAGGGAGTGGAGATGGTGGAGGGGGCACGCCAGATGCAGAGTCAGAAAGTAATTACTGATACCAGAAGACAGAAGGAAAAGATAGGTTGAAAGAAAAGAACAAGGATAGGTAAACAGATGGTGGACAGATGGATGGTTGGATGGATAGATACACGGACAGATAGAGCTGTATACATATATTTATATCTCAGGGACAACAGGGGTGCAATGATGGACCAATGAATGATCAGTAGAAAAGGAGAAGCAAAGACATCTTTGTTAGAAGCCTACTTGTTTCTGGCACCGAACTTCGAGCTTCCCATGCATCATCTCATGTAATCCACCAGTGACAGCACTACTATTTTGCCTATTTTACACATACCGAAACTATCGACACAATCAATAATATTATCAGGGTTAGAGTTAAAACCTAGTTCTGGGTAGCCACAAAACCCTTTGGTTTTCCATTATCCACGCTGCTTCTCATCCAAAGTCATGCTAAAATTTGGAAGACGCTACATTAGAAAGTGGACTGCAAGCCACATAGTTCTGCTCTGTGAGCGCATAATTATAAACTACACCCTCAAACCTACTCAACCATTTAGCCTCCTACCAAACACCAGGATAAAAAGAGCACAGCAGACTCTTCCCGAACGCTCCAGGCCTTGACAACAAGCAGGTGAGAAGCACACTTCTGTCCAATACTGTCTTTCACCACCTCCGTCCTTAACACTCCATGGTCCCCACACCCCACCTCCCAGACCCTTCTTTGCTCCAGCAGTTCCCACCTTCTAAGGTACAAACAAATTGCCTAGGATTTTGTGATGTTAGAATCCAGGTGAAGTTGATGCTTCCCGTCTGAAGACCACACTTTATGTAAACTAACCTCTGTTCTATACCTCGTTGTGACTCGTTGTTCGAGAAGATCAACATGTGAAACAGAAAAGGAGATTTAGCATCATTCTCTGGGCACTAAGAGCATTTAGTACACATAACAATAGGAAATGTGATGTGGACCCGGGATTTGAGCTCTACGTATATTTAAAGGGAGTCATGGAATCCCCCAACGCCTCCCCAAATTACCCAGATGCAGTTTTATGTGAGTAAAACCAAAGGCTGCACAGTAAAGAATAATGCCATCTTGATGCTATTTAAATATATATTTACTTCTTATTCATGATCTTTCCCCCATTTAATTTTCTCTGAGAAATTATTCAGGTCACTTTTTAAATGGGTTTCAATGTTTCCAGGGCTGCAGCTCATTATAAAAATGTTCACAGCAGATAGAATCTTGCTTCAGCACAGCACTGTTTTCAAGCTGGCAGACACAGAAATAGGTATGTGGATATTGTACCATAAACATTAATTTAGTATTATGTGGAAGGTTGATTGATTAATAAATACATAAGCCAGGAAGCCTAGTTTAACTCTTAATTCACTTTTTTTTTATTTCACAGAGAGGGAAAAATTAATCTAGAAGTGTTGATTGATTGAGAGTTTTAGTCTCATCTAGATAGCAATGGAAAATGACTACGAACCTGAAACTTTGCAAACTGCATCATTTGCAAAATAAACCCAATCAACAAATTTCATCACACAGTGATGGATGGTCAGAAAGAAAGGGCTGTAGCGATCACGGAGAAGAAGAATGTGTAATCAACCAAGGAAGCAGCTCGCCATGCAGAGTGGAGAAAGGAGGAAGAATTAGCAAATATTTCCAGCTCAGGGGTGGACACAAATGAAAAAAATATATATATATACTTGAAACTTTTAAAATTAATGAGCATCAGAGCACTCTG
Source organism: Eschrichtius robustus (assembly GCF_028021215.1). NCBI lineage: Eukaryota > Metazoa > Chordata > Mammalia > Artiodactyla > Eschrichtiidae > Eschrichtius > Eschrichtius robustus. Next base: position 73,476,421 of record NC_090841.1, on the reverse strand, counting down.
GCAGACTAGCAAATTAGAATTAGTACATTGCGTTCTTAAGAATGTACAGAATATAAACATATTGTGCAGTTGTGATCCCACTACAAAGACTGCATGATGTACAGAACTGACTTACTCTAGTGCCATGATCAGAGGGTCATGTTTAGAACCAAATGTTCTATATCTAGACTTACATAGTGCTGAATTGTTTTTCCTGAAAACAAGGGAAACATCTTCATTGTTCTCTTTTTTGAAGAGTAGCAATGAAGCTGAGCAGGGCAATTGCTTATAAATTAGACCTGCATCTCCTTCCTGTGATTTTGTTTTTCCTTTCCAGATCATATTTACACAATGACAATCAAGGTCAAGTTCCAAGCCCTAAGCCTCAGAAAGCTGACATCAGAATCATCAGTACTGTTTGCATTTAGTGTGTCCATGGGAGGAAATGGAAGGAAGGAAAGAAGTTAACATTTGAGGACCTACTATAATAAGAACTGTGAAATATCCTACCAGAGATTCAGATCAAAGTTCTCACATCAACACTGTTTTATTAACCCCATTTTTCAAAGGAGAAAATGAAAGATTAGGGATGTTAGCGAGACTGGCCAGTGCTGCAGCAGCTGTTACGTGGCAGAACCCCATTTATGTTGGGCTCTGTGCATGTTCTAGAGAATGATCTTTCCACACCCTGCCTCAGAATGACTGCAGAGCTTGTTAAAGCAGATCGTGGGCCCCCACTCAGAGCTTCTGATTCAGTCAATGTGTTAGTTTCCTACTGCTGCTGTAACAAATCACCACAAACTGGGTAGCTTCAAAACACAATTTCATTATCTCACAGTTCTGTGGGTCAGGAGTTCAGATACAGCACAGCTCAAGTGGGTCCTCTGCTTAGAGTCTCCTGGGGCTGAAATCAAAGGTGCTGACAGGGCTGTCTTCCTTCCTGGAGCCTCTGGGGAAGAATTGGTTTCTGCTCTTATTCAGGTTGTTGGCCTAATTCAGTTCCTTGTGGTTGTAGGACTGAGGTCCCCCTTTCCTTGCTGCCTCTCAGTCAAGGTCCAAGCTTGGCTTGTAGGGGCGGCCTGCACTCCTTCCCATGCTTTCCGTGTGGCCCCTTCCAGCAAGGCCAGTCTCTCTCATGCTTTGACTCTCTCTAAGTTTCCCTTCTGCTGCATCTCTCTGACTCCAGCCAGAGAAAGTTCTCTACTTTTAAGGATGCATTGTGATTAGACTGGGCCCCCTGGATAATCCAGAATCATCTCCCTATCTTAAAAGTCCATAAACCTTAATTACATCTGCAAACTTCCTTTTGTATGTAATACATTCACAGGATCCTTGGATAAGAGGGTAGACGTCTTGGGGGGGGGGCATTCTACCCACTGTAGCCAGTCTGGGCTGGGCCCCCAGAATTCCCATTTCTAACAGGTTTCTAGGTGATGCTGCTGGTCAAGAGACCACACTTCGAGAACTCCTGCTCTGGCTTTTACTCCAAGTGTGGCCCAGGGTATCAGTATCACCTAGGATTTGTTAGAAATGCACAATCTCAGGCCTCATCCCAGACTTAGTGAACAAGAAGCTACTGCTTAACAGCATCCCCAGGTAATTTCTGTGCTCATAAAAGTTTGAGAAGCATTGCTCCAAGGCAATTAATAAAACGGGAAAAGGAATGGAGTGAAGTATATGTTTTATTTATTCTCAAAGCCTTTTGGAAAGATACAGCTCCTCCTTGGTCCAGGTATTGCCCTTTTGTTTTCTTGGCAGGAATGGAGGGAGGTATCTTACCTATAAAATTTGTACTTGTAAAGAATTCCTGCACTCGCTCACTCTCTCTGTCTCTCTGTCTGGCTTTATTTGCCCACCCCTACTCCCCATTTTAATTCAAAGGGGGGAAAATCTCCCCATGACTCAACCACAGAAATGTTTGGCAACCTGAACAATTGCAGGTTGGATTTGATTATTCACTGGGCAGCGTTGACAGGGACATCCCTCCTTTGGTCAAATCCAGGATTTGATGGGACTAGATTTCAAAGGCTTCTCAGATGAGTTCTAGGAGGAAATACGGTACTTGCCATCACCCATGACCAGAGACAGGGTGAGTGCCGACGGGTGCAGCATATTCTGCTTTTACTTTGACATTAATAGGATTTCCCCAGTCCTGGAAAGAGATTCAGCAAAATCTAAGGGCCCCAGAGGAGAAGGAAATGTCATTAACCCTTTTCTTGAGGATGTTATTGGTTTTCTGTGACTTACCATTAGACGAAAGTGACTGCAGTTAGAATATATTGAAGAAGACTGCAAAGTAGTACAGACAGGCTGCAACTAAACACACAGCTCACTTCTATCTCCGGCTCAGAAACGCCTGAATGTAATTACTGTAACCTAATCATTAGACAGCCAGAGGAAAGTGAAATATGTTTCAAGATGTAGACATTAACCGAACATTATCTCAAACTCTCTTGCTTTCTCTTAATTTAAGTTGAGATAAAGAGAACAAAACAAAAATGGAAGGATGTTTGGTAGTGAAAATAAGAACATATGAGTACAGTGAAGTTCTATTAAGTGTACTCTATTGGTAAAAGACAAACCAACAGACTAATCCCCCCCCCCCCAACACACACACACACTCTCACTCACTCACTATGCTGTTTCTTTTCTAGTGCACTGAGTTCCAGGCAATGAAGACCCATATTGTCTGCTTAAATCAACTGATTATTCCAGAATCAACACGAAGAATCATATAAACCAACTCTCGTTCCCAGCGCATTCTCATGATTCTTGCACTTATTCTCCTTTGATTGGATAAGGAAACCATGGGAGCATTTCCAGTACTAAACCCAATCCCCTAAAACATTACCAAAGTATCTGTGGGTACTCAATAATAAAAGTGTGTATTGACAAAGGATGTCAGCCACCCAGAAATGTTTAATGAGGCACCTGAAAATGTACGCAAATGATACCAGCAAAGAGTCGATAAGGCGATGGCCATTCAAGCAAGATATGGGACAAAAGCCAAATACATGATAACCACTCCAGAACTCTTGACGGGAAAAACAATTCCCACCTCTCTGATCAATGCCATTCCCCCACCTCCATTTCTGGAAGCTATTTACCTCAAGAAGCATTTACAAAGAGAAAAAAGTTTCGTGAAATCTGCAGAGTGTTTACTTTGGAAAACCACCTGGCAAAATAGCTCAGCTTTCAATCCATCACGGATGAGCCAGTGTTATCTTAGATCTGTGTTTACTGGGGGTGGGGGTGGAAATAAGAGAGAGTCCAGATCAAAGGTGGGATCACTCTGGGGTCACTGGGGGAACACAAGATGACCCTTCACTGGATTCTTGACCTGATGGCCAGTAGTCTGGTCGACTCTCCCCCAACTCTTCATCTCTTTATATATATAAATTTACTTAAAATATGTATATACAATTAAGTAATGATACATTGAAAGTATATATAATTACTTGGGTGCTCCCCCAACATACATTTCTGTCTCTCTTCTTTCTCACATGCTATTCTATTTCTCCTTTCCATTTTTGTGACCAGAAACCTCCTAAACATCTTTTAAAATCCTATCCAGATGCTGCATGGCCTAAAGTCTTGCACATCTGCTGTTGGGGATTGTGGCTCTGTCCCTGACGTGTGGTTGATTGCCACCACCGTCTCAACACTCTTGTTGCTTGGCCACCAGCACTCCAGTTGCTCTGGCCCTTCTCTATCTTCACAGCCATTGACTGCTAAGCTATCTGCTGCAGCTGCTAGCTGCAAAGCTGCTGCAGCACTAGCACTTTCCTATTAAAGGAAAACTTCCCCTCAGCGATTAAAGCCATTTGAGACCTTCTGTCCCTCCTCCCAGGGTAGTTGGGGCAATAAACTTGAAAACCAATCCAGAGAATATTTAAAGGATATTTAAAAATATTTAAAGCCTATATCTCATAAACTTTGCCAAATGTCTACTCTATACCTGGTACCCAGCTGAATATGGTAAATATGTTAGTAAGGACACAGCCTCTCCAGACAAGCAAGGCTTAGAGCAATTCAAGAAGTGCTGTGATCACAGAACATACAGTTTGTTACAGGAATTCAAGGAACAGCACACAACTGGTGACATGGGTTTTAGTGCCGGGAGACAACACTGCCTGGGTCTTTCTCATTTCTGCACATCTTCTGCATAGAGGTGCTGACAGCCTTTTCTTCTTTCAGGAATGTTTGTACAGCTAACAGCCTTGGAAGGTAGAAATGGTCTCTTCTGCTAGAACATGGGGAAGAAATGTTTTGCCCGTGAAAGATGTTCACTGTTGCTAATTATTGGAGAAATGCAAACCAAAACTACAATGAGATATCACCTCACAGTAGTAAAAATGGCCATCATCAAAAAATCTACAAACAATAAATGCTGGAGAGGGTGTGAAGAGAAGGGAACCCTCCTACACTGTTCATGGGAATGTAAATTGGTGCAGCCACTATGGAGAACAGTATGGAGGTTCCTTAAAAAATTAAAAATAGAGCTACCATATGACCCTGCAATCCCACTCCTGGGCATGCATCTGGAGGAAAACATGGTCCAAAAGGATACATGCACCCCAATGTTCATTGCAGCACTATTTACAATAGCCAAGACATGGAAGCCACCTAAATGTCCATCCACAGAGGAATGGATAAAGATGTGGTACATATATATATATATATGATGGAATATTACTCAGCCATTAAAAAGAATGAAATAATGCCATTTGCAGCAACATGGATGGACCTAGAGACTGTCATACTGAGTGAAGTAAGTTAGCCAGAGAAAGAGAAATATCATATGATATCGCTTATATGCGGAATCTAAAAAGAAATGGTACAAATGAACTTACATACAAAATGGAAACAGACCCACAGACATAGAAAACAAAATTATGGTTACCAGTGGGGGAAAGATGGGGGAAAGGGATAGTTAGGGAGTTTGAGATTGACATGTACACACTAATATATTAGACAAACGGATAACCAACGAGGACCTACTGTATAGCACAGGGAATTCTGCTCAACGTTATGTGGCAGCCTGGGTGGGAGGGGAGTTCGGGGAAGAATGGATACGTGTGTATGTGTGGCTGGGTCGCTTTGCTGTTCACCTGAAACTATCACAGCATTGTTAATTGGCCATACTCCAATATAAAATAAAAAGTTTAAAAAATGCTCATTGTGCAGTATAATAAAAATCTTGTCTCCCTCCTGGGCAAAAATCAGGCAAGTTTCCTTACAGCCCATTTCTTATGAAAGATTGGGGTTTCCTAAGCTCAGGGTTCCTCAGCTGTGAAGCAAACCCGGTCCATGTGCAGCATCCAGGATGCTCTGTGCCACCCCTGTGACTTTGGGGACAAAAGGAGCTGACACAGGCATGAAGCACGTGCTGCTTGCTCTGCAGGGAGTAGTAAAGTCCTTTGTCTCTTACCCGGGAGTGTCGTGTCTTCTCCCAGCATCCACGACACTGCACTGGGCTGAAATGTTACCCTGAAAGGGTAAAATCTAGGAACCTTCACAGTTCTTGACATTTAGAAGGGGTCGGAGAACTATTTTGTGGGCCCTGACACCCACTTGAGCTAAGACAGGCAGGCTTCGTGTAATTTAACCACAAGGACGTTCTAGAAGACAAAGTGAAGGGCACATGGGCAAGCAAGAAAGCATGACCATACAGCGCATTTAGGAAGACTCAAGTAGAGCAGGTTGGCCAGATTATCATCAGGGGTTTTACACACAGTCATGAAACTAAATCATTGCGTTCACTTTGGGCTTAGGGTTCATTTCAAGTTAAAATTTTTAATAATATTAAGCATAGTCTTTGAATTAGCTAACACAGTACTTCCCAAACTGATGTTAAAGAAAAACTGTTCTGTGTAGTGTTAATTGGTGTTCCAAGAAAAATAGACTTTCCTTGCACAATTAAGTGAGTTCGTTAACTGCAAGCAAAGTTCAATAGGTTTTTTTTTTTTCCACTGAAGCATCCCCAATACTTTAACATGGCAATACATATTTTGAATTACCAAAGGGAAGACTTAGCACGCAGCCTAGCCCAAGCTAACCTGATCAGATGTCCTTTCTTTAGGGAACCCCAATTAAACATTTCCCAGAATGATTTTTCTGTTCCTGCTGATACGAGTAATGTTTGTCTAATCCATTTAAAAATCACTATAGCCTTATAAGCAAACACAAAAAAATTATAATTGAATAAAATTAATCTTTGGTCAAATTTGCTTTTAAAATGTGTCCATGGGATTAGGCTTCTGTGGTCCTAAACCCTCATGACCTAAAAAAATTAAAATTTCATAAAGGCTGATGTGCATCTGTTCTCTGCCCTAATGACCTACAAATTAACAAATCATTCTATTAATCGCTCTAGTTAACTAACCCGTTCCAAGATCAATTCACATAATACTAAATATATATAGTATATGTCAATATATCACAACCAAACACAGCAAGTTGTGATCTACCCTGCACAATTCAGACGCTATATACTTTGCCAAAGAATGCACTTAGAGTTTCTAGGTCGTTGAAAATAGAGCATAGTATACTTACATTATTTTAATGTGAAAAATATACAATATATATAAAATACTGTGTGTATTATATGTGTGCATATGTATCATATACGTACGTTTTGAAAACACCTATGCAAGTTCTTTCAACTCTAAAACTAAGAGGATTAGAAAACCAAGTAGATAGCCCTCTACTGTGACAAAGTTGATAGCCCTCTGATTTTTAGACATTTTACAGCTGAGATAATGGATTAATCATCGTTCCAAGCACACACTACAATATAAAGGTAAATATCATTTCCTTAAAGTTGTAGGGAAAATTGATATTTCCCACATTGAAAAGCTCTCTTGACCAAAAATATTTGGAAGATTCTGTCATCATCAGCTTCGATCTATTGAGGAGCAAAGATTCAATTTGCTGGCTTTCTTCTGTCTGTAAAGTCACCCCTGAATCCCTCACCCCTAGCATAGAACTATCATATGGAAGACCTCCAATCAATATTTATTGAATCCATAAATAAATTTTTCACCTTGAAATTGATACAATAACTATATCTTACAATTTTAAGTACATTTGTTGATTTCTATGAACTGCTCTATCACCAATCCAGTTAATTCAAATGTATATAAAAGTTCACTAGAAAAACAGAGAAATGTAAAAGAAATGTTTAAATGGTTTGTCAGAAGCAATGATGAAATTACTGAAATCCTGAGGATTATATAAAAAATGAGACTTAAACAAAACAATGTAGTAAACATAGACAATATTCTGCTTATACAGATGTTTCATTTAAATTGAAAAGCAAACACGTTTGTCATTATAGTTTTTCTTTAGTAAACTATTTGACAGAGTTTTACAATATTTATTTATTTGGGCTCTTTGGGCTTCTTATAGCAAGTAGTGATTATTTCATAAATCCTCTGGATTTTAGCAAAGTAATATTTTGTCATTTTAAATGTCACGCAGAGAAGTCAGAAATTTATGGTGAAATCAGTAAAAGATTTGAAACCACACAGGTGACTTACCTGTCCTTATGTCTGAGTAACTTCCACGTCTCCTGGGTTCATGGGCTTTGTTCCTTCATTTCTTTGTTAGTCTTGGTGTAGCCAGGATAATCCTCAGCTGCAAAGTCTCTTCATCAATTTCACATATGAGGATGCACTGCCACACACATCCCTTAATTATTAGTGCTTATTAGACTCACATCAAGACCTTTCCTACAGAAAGATAAAAACAAAGGATTCCCAACGTCAATGAATTCATTATCTATATGAGAAGACAGTCATATACAAAACTAACCGTTCTATAGAATGAAATTCGTTAACTCATCCATTCGAGTCTTCATTGATTCATTCAGAAATGTTTATTTAACATATATTACAGCACAGGTTCTGTGGAAGACACCGCAGGTACAAAGACTAATAAAATACCATAGTCCACTGGCAGGCTTCTCCCTCCCCTTACGTTGCCTCTACTCTGCCTTAGTCCAGGCCCTATAGCTCCTCAACAACTGAAAAAGACTACTGTCTACAGGTTTCCCAAAATCTCCAGCCGAAAGACAGCTGTTCAATCTTCCTAATGCACAAATTTGTTTAAGTAACCCCCCTCTTCAAAAGCTTTTAGTTCCACCCCATAATCCATGGAGTAAACTATAAATTCCTTAACTGACAAGAATTTAGGGACCTCACTGTCTTGGCCCCAATCTGTCTTTGCAGTCTTAAAAAACGAACATATCAAGGAGTGATTTACATGACACCAGCCCTTTTGCATATAGCATTTCATATACATTACCCGAGCCTTTTCACATATACTAACTCCATGACAACAATGGAGATTCACAGAGCACTGTTGTGTGTTCCCCAAAAACATTTCATTTTTCCCCTTTGGCACACCAAAGGCTTGATTTCTAAGCTCCAGATATCTAGGTGGAGCTATGTGACTAGTTCTGGCCAATGGAATGTGAACAGATTTGGGTTTTGTATAGGCCTGGTCCCTAAGAGATCTCCCACACTCCCTTCCTCTCTCTTCCCTTCTGTGGCAAACTTGGGGGTCATACGTTAAGGATGACGGCATCCCAGGATGGAGTGCCTGAAAGTCATCCCCTACCCCACACTGCCTCACCACCACCCCCCAAAACCAAACGGACTGGGATGTCAGGAGACACTTGATTTTCATTGCTTTAAATCACTGAGATTTCCAGGTTTGTCTTTGTGGTGTAAGCTATTTATTCTGACAATGCAGACCGAAATTAATTTGATATCCTTTTAGAAATGAGAAAACTAAGATTCTGAGTGGTCAGTGACATCCAGATTCACAAGGCTCATGAGCAGAACTGTAAACGCGGGTCTTTACTTTCTGCGATGGTTAATTTTATGGGTCAACTCGACTGCACTAAGGGATACCCAGATAGCTGGTGAAACATTATTTCTGGGTGTTTCTGGAAAAGATGAACATTTGAATCAGAAACTGAGGAAAGATTATCCACACCAGTACGGGTGGGCATCACCCAATTCGTTGAGGACCCGAATAGAACAAAAGGGCGGAGAGAGGGTGAATTTGCTCTGTTTGAGCCAAGACATCTATCCTCTGCTGCCCTTGGACATGGGTGCTGCTGGTTCTCAGGCTTCCCGGGCAGACTAGGAGTGGGACTCACAGCACCAGCTTTCCTCATTCTCCAACTTGCAGACGGCACGTCGTGGGACTCCTCAGCCCCCATAAGCGTGTGAGCCAATACCTATAATAACACACCTTCAGCTCGTTTAAACTTCCCGTCTCATTGCTCTACTCTTCCTCCGCTGATGCAGTGACGCCCCTCAGGCATCACTGAGCACCAGCTAAACTGAAATGCTTTCTGTTCAGTAAACACTCATCACACTACCCCAACCTCCAGCTTTCGTCCACGGTGTTGCCCGGGGAAAAGGCTCTTCCTTCATATACGTGCTTCTAAACCTACTCATCAAGGTCTGACTCCAACTCCTTCCTGAAGCCCCTGAACAGAGGAATGCCTCACCTCTGTGTCCATGGAGCACCTGTCTGCCCCTTTCTTACAGCTCCAGCAATGTCATCCACCTGCATATATTCTCTCGCCCATTGGTCCAAAGGCTTTTCAAGGACAGAGACCATGTCTTATTCTTCATGGTAGAACCCACTCTGTTGAGCCCTGTACCTTATGTACGAGGCATTCAAAAATGTATGAACTGAGTTAAATTCAAATTTTTAAACTTTTATAAATGTTGATATATTTTCTACTTCTATTAATTCTTTTAAACTACCCCACCCCCAAGACATAACATACAAGGTATTATGACTCTTTTTTTTGAGAGTGCTACCTTAGTAGTTGCATTATAAAGACAAAAGAATCGAAAAAGACACTATAGGCAGCATTAGATTTATATTGCCTTGCACGTAAGTCACTCAATAATCGTGTTGAATGAATAAATGTGGTGGTTTAACTGTTTAACCTGTCATTAGTACCTACATAGATTTACAGTGAAGGTCAGCGAAAGTCACTTCTGATAATAACACAGAAGGCTGATGTTTTGCAAAGGATCTTCCGGACATGGTGTCAACTTTGATTTCCTCTTTAAATACAGGACATTAGTTCTAGTCTTTAAAGTGTACTTTGAAATCCTCTGATCTTCTCTAATGAGCCACTTGATTACATAAGCTTTGCTTCATGTTTCAGAAACGAACCCGCAGTGTCTGTTCACCAGAGACAGACTTAGGATATCTGAGTAGTGGAGAAGACTATTAACAAGCAGTTATTCTTGTTTTACTTTTGTTACCACAAACCAATTCACTTCAGCAGTTTTTACCTACTAAAAAAAATTACACAAATTAGAGCGTGTCTTTAAAAATGAATCGCTTCTAAATAAACCTTCGATGCAGTTAGAATTATGATACTTATTACGAAGAGCTGTGTCTCCTTCCATTTGGCGCTAGTGACAAAGGTTAAAAATGCCCTCCTATAAAATACCGCATAATTAAACAAAGCAATTTTGTAATTACCCACTACAGAGCTGGATAAATTCCAAGTTTCATAATTATTCCAACCTACGGATGATCCACTTGTACAAAAAAATAAGTCCAAAGGATAAAAGAACAGCATTTCTCTTCAGTACAGTTTCGTTTCCTTCCCATTTCTCTCAATTTGTTCAGCTACTCTTCTAAAAAAATTAAAATAACTAAGAGCAAACAGTCTTCTGCTCCTTGTGTCTCGCTCCTCCAGTAACAATGCATAGTTATGGGTATAGAATGTCAGCGTTTCTGCGTGAGAACTGCTGAAACCCAACACCAGAAATGAGACGTAGAAGTGGTGCATGGTCTATTGAACACTCAACCCCCGCCATCAACAGGTGCAAGAATGATGCCTAAGGAGATGTTGAGGGAACTCATTATAGTAATCTGATAGAGACAAAACTCTGTTAAAGGCAAACCCCTGTTTCCCAGTCGGATCAAATTACACACCAGACAGGCAAATTCCCACCACGCCGCCTTCCTTGTGTTGAGCTTCTGAAAATTTCAATCTAAGCTATACACTATCCCCTCAACTTCTTGAAGTGCCAAGGGGACAGGCTCTCTCACCAAGCTCCAAATATACGTCCAGCTAACTCAGGGTCCAGCTCCACTTCCCCTGTTAATGGAGGACATTGCCTGTAGGTAATTCTATAGAGGGAATCCATTATGTACAATCCAACACACCCTGAGGTGACCAAAAAAAAAAAATCGTTTTTAGAAACCCTCAGAATTTCCAGGTCACTGAATGAATTTTAAAATCACAGTGGTGACCAAGTACTTTCATCAAATATCCATGATATACCTTAGGCATTTTTCTGAGTACCAATGCTAATACCTTGGCCAAATTTCACCTTTGAGAAGGTACCCTTGTTAATTATTCAGTCGTTTTTCTCTGAAAGTAGTATTCTTGCTTTAGGCTCAGACCACTTCCGTGCAGCACAATGAATAAATGTTCCCACATGCCAAGAGGCTGGGTGGAGTTTCTATAAATGAAAAATCTAAAAAGTGATGACATCTGTTGAAGTTGGATTCAGATCTCACTATTAGAGCGTGATAATCACCTTCCCAGGAGGTCGCGTTTACCTTCTAGAAAAGTGCAAAACAGAACACGTTAAGCAATGATTCACAAAGTCCAAGTTCAACGTCCTTTAGAGACTCACCTCAGTCTGAGCATTCAGACCAAGGGAGAACAAGGGTCATTACATGAATATAGTGGTCCAGGCAAAGTGGCCTGGATTCGTCTTTCAGCCTCCTCTCTTTCTGAGTTTTGGTATAAAAATATAGGACTAAATGATCTGATCGCTACACAAATCGAACACCCAGTTTCAGCTGAAAACCACTTGGAGCAATTTTATATTTATATGCTGTCTTTATGAGAGCATGCATACACTTATTATGCCAGACACCTTTCTAGGTGTTTTATAAAAAGTTATCATTTTTAATCCCTATGACAAGTTTTTTTTTTTTTTTTTTTTTTTTGCATGAGAAGGTCGAGGTTCTAAGAATTTAAGTGACTTTGTCAAGGTCACCCAATAAGGAAGCAATATAACTGAGCATCTGTCTCCACAGCCCATGGTCTTTCTACTAAGTCATGTTACCTCCATGGATTTTAAGTTCAAAATGCTGAGTTTATGTTTCTTAACCTCTATCCTTATTTTCTTATTTGTAAAATGGTAACATTCCCAAGGTCACACACGGCTGGCAACTGGCAATGAATGATGGGATTTGAGCACTGGTTTTCTCTCTTTCCAACACACCACATTCAAAAGAAACCAAACATTTGGCCTTCCTCTGCCAATACTTTTCTTCCTCCAGTCTCCTCCTTCTCAAAACTTGGGGATCATCTTGAAGGCATGTTTCCTCTCAGTGACATACATCTTGCACTTCAAAAAGACCTGGTAATTCTACCTTCAAAATATTACTCAAAACCATCACTTCTCTCCACCCCCAACCCTACCCCTAGTACTGGTTGCCATCATCTGCGGCTGAGGCTAAGTGACCTCCTCCACCACCCAAACCCTCCAACAGAGTCAGAGGGACCTTTTGGAAAAAGAAATCAGGCCATATTACCTCAGTACTTAAAACACTTTGGCGACTTCCTATTTTAAGATCACTTTGATCTTGACTCCCAGACTCTCTCCTAGGCTTCTCATTCATTCATTCTGTTCTTCAGATGTATCAAGTCCTTTCCCACTTTGGGGACGGCATACATGCTGTTCCCTCCGCCCTGTGCACTCTCTTTCATCATCCCACTTCGTAGAGACTGCCTTGCTGGAGACGATTTCCTTGCCCCTCCACTCCCGTTTAAACTGGGCTCCCCTCTTACCTCTTTCATAGCTCCCCGCATTCTTTCAGCTGCAATAACAAAGAGATCCAAAGAAACAACAGCTGAAACAAGGTGGGAGTTCATTTTCTCTGCCACATTAGTTCAAAGCTATAAGGAGATTCTGTCATCTTCAAAATGCACCTTCCGTCTTGAGGTCCGAGGCTGCCATTTCAGTTCTCATCATCTTCCAGCAGGAAGTAGGAAAGGGCCAAAGGAAAGATTTCTTTTCAGGACACTCTCCAGAAATGGTAAAAGTCAGTTCTGTTCATATCCCGTTGGCCAGAACTTAGTTATTTGGACAAGCTATAAGAGATAATAGGTGTTTGCTGGTGTTTCCCCCCAAAACTCAGGCATTCTATTATTATATGTTCTCTTCACAGGATTTATTTCAGTTTATAATTACTTATTTACTTGGTTCATGATTTGTTCAGCATCAGTTTCCCCCATTAACCAATGTTACTTCTGGCCTCCTAACCAGATAGGCAAGTCATCCTTCTTTCATTCCTCAGCCACGATGATATCAATCCCTTCTTTCATTCCACAACTATTTGAACATCCACTCTGTTTACTCTGCTGGCCACCAAGAATACAAAAATATATAATATAATCTTGTTTCCCTAAGAAATCTCGAAGTCTATTTGGGAGACAGGCTAGAAAATAAACAATTCGAATGCAGCGGAATAGGTGCTATAAAATAGATATGCTTAGAAAACTACAGGAACACATTTATCGAACACCTGTTGTTACCTCATTGCATCTGATGTCATTATCATCAGATCATCTGAACTTTAAAGACAAGGAAGCTGAGGCTTAGAGAGTTCAAGTAATTTGCCCAAAGTCAGACATCTTGGAAGTGAGAAAGTAGAATTGCAGTTCAAGACTATCTGATAACGAACTCACTCTCTTTCCCATCAATGAGCGCTAATGCAATTCTACTTTATATTCTAACGCAAGTTCTTCTCTTAAGATGGTTCCCAGCTCTGCCTCTGCTTGTCCACAAGCACCCAGCTCCAGCCAGGCCCCTACAGTGTCCTCAGTCCTTTAATGTAATGGTCTCCCATGCTCTTTGCCTCAGTGGAGGAACCCTGCCACTGTGGAAGGTAGACAGCACAGAGAAAGAACACCTGTGTTTGCTGCTGTTCCAGTTACGCATTGCTGCAAACTACCCCATAACACTGTGGGTTAGAACAACTAGGTATTATTTTCTCTCATGGTTCTGAGGGCTGACTGGGCTCAGCTGGGTGGTTCTTGCTCAGGGTCGCTCATGCAGTTGCAGTCAGGTGCTGGCTGGGCCTGGAATCATCAGAAGGCGCCCTCGCTCACATTTCCAGTGCCAGGACTAAGGTGGCTGGAACAAGTGGGAACTGGGCAGACCTGTCCTTGTGGTTTGCTCTGGCCACCTCACAGCATGGCAGACTCAGAGTAGCGCTGGGCTTGCCACGTGGCAGCTGGCTTCTGCCAAAACATGCTTTCTAAGAGGCCAGGGAGAAAGCTTTAGGCTTCTTTTGATCTAGCCTTGTAAATTCCAGAATGTCACTTCTGCTCAATTCAGATAAATCTAATAAAGTCGAAACCACTAGTCCAGATCCCAGGGGAGGCAAATTAAACTCTACTTCTCAATGAAAGAAGTAGCCAAAAATCGGTGACTTTCTTAACTAACCTCATGTGGAATGAGACAGATCTCCGTTCAAATCTCAGCTTTGCCGCTTACTAGCTGTGTGGCCTTAAACCAGTTACTTAACCTCTCTGAAACAGTGTTCTTATCTGTAAAATATTGAAAAGAGTATCTGTCTCATTGGGTTGCTGTGAGAATCTAATGAAATCCAGTGTGTAAAGAACCAGGTACCAGGCAGGTAGGTGCTCCGTAAATGTTAGTATTCTTTCCCCACCATGATCCACCCTCACTCCCCAGCGGGTGGCAGAATAATTTCCATAAGCGTTTGTTAAATGAATGAGAAAGTGAAACTATGCAATTCATAGAGCTTCCAAAGTAACCTTCCAACACACTATTCGTCATGTCACTCTTGTACTTGAGAATGTAGAGGACCTTTCAGTTGCTGCATGGAGTAACCCAAAGTCCCCTGCTGTGCATTCAGGACTCTGGGACCTCGCAACCTCTGCTGTCCTGTGACAGGCCTCCCAGCCCTCTTGCTAGCACAGAGCACAGCACAGTATGGTCCTTACAAGTACCCCTCACTGGAGCAGGAGCCAACTGAAAGAGCCCCCAGTGGGCAAAGTGAAAGCAATCCCAGCAACAAAATGAATAAAGTATCAGTACTACTGGGCTATAACCCAAATTACAAAATAAATATTCATGCAACCATACAGACATAAAATAAATCATTGAATAAATTAATAATGGGGGAGAAGAGACATATATCTTGTGCAGAAGAATTCCAAATAATTTATGTAAATATTCCTCCCTCAAAAAATAGAGCATAACTCCCCACTCCTTAACTATGGGCTGCACGTGGTGACTGCCTTCCGAAGAGTACAATACGGAAAGGGAGAAACCTGGCAATCAGCACCATAGCCAGGTAATCAAGGTCAACCTCAACAGTTGTAAGTCATGTTGATGGTATGTACCCTTGATATGATGTGATGGGAATAGCGCTTCACCTCTCTGATCTTCCCCAAATCCATAAACCCCATCTAACCATGAGAAAAACATCATACAAATCCTGAGGAATGAGCACTTGATGAGTACTCCGCAAAACCCTCAAGGTCATCAATTACAAGGAACGCCTGAGAAACTGTCACAACCAAGAGGAGCCTAAGGAGACATGACAACTAAATATGATGTGGTATCCTGGGTGAGATCCTGGCACAGAAAAAGGACATTAGATTTTTTTAAAAACTGAGGAAATATGAATAAACTATGGACTTTAGTAATACTAATGCATTAACACTGGTTCATTAATTGTAACAAAGGTATCATAGTAATCTAAGATGTTAATAATAGGAGAAACCAGGTGAAGAGTCAGATCTTCCTCGACTTACAATGGGGTTACATCCCACTAAACCCCTCCTAAGTTGAAAATATTATAAGTCAAAAATGTATTTAACGCATCTAACCTACCAAACATCATAGGTGAGCCTAGCCTACCTTAAATGTGCTCAGAACACTTACATTAGCCTACAGTTGGGCAAAATCATCTAACACAAAGCCTACTTTATAATAAAGTGTACAATATCTCATGTAATTTAGTGAACACTGTACTGAAAGAGAAAATCGGAATGGCTGGCTGGGTGCAGAACGGTTGTAAGCGTATTGGTTGTTGACCCTCGTGATCACGTGGCTGACTGGGATCCAGGGCTCACTACCGCTGCCCAGCATCATGAGAGAGGCTCGGATCGCATGTCGCTAGCCTGGGAAAAGATCAAACTTCAAAATTCAAAGTATGGTTTCTACTGAATGTGTATTGTTTTTGCACCATCGTAAAGTTGAAAAATCCTCAGTGGAACCATCGTAGGTAGGGGATCATCTGTATCTGGAAAATCGCTGTATTTTCTTCCCAATTTTCTGTAAATCTAAACTTACTCTAAAACCTAAGTTTCCATTGGAAAAAACAAAAACAAAAACTAGCCCTTGCTGGACAATGTCCTCCTACCCATTGCACAGAAAAGACTGATGCCTTCTGTGGCTCTAACATAGTGGTCACAGCAGGGGAGGCTCAGATCCCGGAAGTTGACCTGTCTTTGTATCTGGGTTGAGGTGGAGTATGGTCTCCACAAACGGGCAGCACATCTTCATGCTAATCCAGCCCACTTCCTTCCTTTTGTTCATGCCACGAGCATCTCCCAGTTCCCTAAGTTCAAGACTTCAGAGTCAGCCTCTCCTTTTTTTGTCCCATTTTCTAAGCCCGGTTGCTTCTAACTCATCATTTTATCTCAAATCCAGTACGTCGACTCAAGACCATGGTCTAGTTCAGGTCCTCAGCATCGATCATCCACACACCTTTATAATTCTCCCTGCCCCCAACCTGTCTCCAGTTTCAATCTGTCCTCCAAGGTCACTGGAATTAGCTTCTCCAAACAGGTATCTGATGGTGCCAACCCTGCTTAAACGTTTCCCACTCCTTTCAGATAGAATGCACACCTACGAGCACTCACAGAAGATTCTGTGCTCTCTGACCCCAACCCACATTTCCACTTCCTTTCCCCACCCCTCCCTCTGATACACCTTACACTGAAGTCACACCAGGTTGCCACTGCACTTCACAAATACATTTTGGATTCTCAGGACTTCGAGCCTTTGCAGCTCCTTAGAGCTCCGACAGGAATGCTCATGGCAGAGGATACCTCTTCTCACGGCTTTCTCTCACTCCCCCAGACAGGGACTCTCCCTTACAGCGCCACCCACGTGATTATACCGATTTCCACAAGAAGAATCTCGCACGTGTGAGGACCACCTGCCACCCACCTATGTCCTCCACACCTACAACAATGCCTTTCCATGACGGGAACCCAATTCACGTGCGTGCACGCTTCCACTCAGCAGCTCCCCGCAGCCCCTCTGGGCCACACTCCCTGGGTGCCCTTGTCCTCACCACCCTCCACCTCCCACCCCCATCAGAACCTTCTTTCTGAGATGACCGCACCCCTGTTCACTCGGCTGAGGGTCAGCCAGGACTGTCTGCAGCAGAATTACAAAAGAGGTGGCACCTTGAGCTTGGCCGCAAGGCAAAAGCACAGGAGGCAACACAACTGGTGACCGTCTCTCTCCCCTTAGTAAAATATATTTCCTCGTGTCGCTGACTGGTGTCCTTTGTATCCGGCTGACTCGAGATGAAGCAGCTGCAGCCCTCGAGGGGACAAGGGAAACCGTCTGCTTTTCCTAATAACTCTAGCATTCCGGTGCTTCCTCTCCGACTAATGAGAGTTACAGATTCCAACAGAGAGCACAGGAGTGGTCCCTGCCCAGCCCCAAGCCCAGAGGCTGGTGTCCCACTAGCCTGGCTGACGTGTCAAAGTCTCCTCCTGGCCCTCAGAGTCGATGAAACACTCCCCCAAAGCAGATAGAGATACCATCAGATCACAGGTCCAAGAAAGGAGTAATGAATTGCTTAGAAACCAAATTCCTAAGAGAGGAAATTATAAAATAAATTTCCTCAAATCAGTCATACAGAAAGTCAAACATGTTCACACAAACTGGTTTTAAAAACTAAGCTTAAAAATTGGGGCCTGGACCACTGAATACCAAGGGGGTATCGAAGGCTGCAGTCTCAGACTGTTTTCCAAAGTTCTTTTTAAAGAACTCTTTATTTTATTACAGTAAAGCCCTTTCTTTGTTTTTGTACAATTTGTCTAATAATTTGAATTATAAAGCACATGAGTTTTTTCCTCTGGTTTCCTGTTTGTTTTTCACATATATTATCTCTTCTCCTAAATAGTAATTCTTCTTATTCTTCAAAACACATCAGGCTAACGATGGAGTGTGGAGGGGTGGAGTTTGGCACAAAATTACTAGAGACCAGTGCTTACAGGTGGGGCCCAACTCTGCCTTATATCAGTAAAATTCCGAGTGGCATGGACATATCTACATGGCCAAATGTAAAACAGATAGCTAGTGGGAAGCAGCCACATAGCACAGGGAGATCAGCTCAGTGTTTTGTGTCCACCTAGAGGGGTGGGATAGGGAGGGTGGGAGGGCGACGCAAGAGGGAGGAGATATGGGAACATATGTAGACGTATAGCTGATTCACTTTGTTATACAGCAGAAACTAACACACCATTGTAAAGCAATTATACTGCAATAAAGATGTTTAAAAAAAATAAAATTCCTCCCTTGCTGAAAAGAACTAAATTTTTTCCCCTGGGACCTAAACCTGTTCCCCATAATCCTGATAACACCTGATGTGGTTCTATACCCAAAGTAGAAATTCAGTGAATGTTAAAAGGCTAGCATTGTTTTAGGCTACAATTTTCTTAAAATTTTTTTAGCAAATTTTATAAATAAGTTTGCCAACGTCAAGAGCAACTAATATCTTAATAAGAATCAAAATCAGAAATACCGTAGTTTCTTATTTCAACAGGTTCTACATTTGATCATTAGAGAGCAGGAATGTAACACGTCTCTCTTTTTTTTTTGTTCTCCAAACTGATATTTGCATCAGAGTTAGCAGCTGATAACAGAGAGATTATGAAAATTCTGGCTAAAATTAAAATGCCAAAACTGAATCTTCTGGATAATGAGAAACTGATTGCCTCTATTACTGAAGAGGAAATGAAAACAGCAATAGAGAAGTTTGTAAGTAGCAAGTCTCCCATGATGATGAGTACCAATTGGAAGAAGATAAAGCTTTTGAGGGAGAATCAAAAGATCTGTTGTGCAGGATTTATGAGGACTGTCTACTTATGAGACCCATGAAAGCCCCAACGCAAGAGCATTTGTTCTTGTAATCTGTCAAAAATTCCAACATTGGTCCTGTTTGCTTAATTAATTGCACTGGAAAAAAAACAAAAAAAGCCCTCCAGGTAGAACCTGGATGAAATAATTCAGCTTGAGATGGGCGGCGGTTTTTCGCATGGCTGACTTACTGTACGTGCAAAATTTCTAATTTGCAAGTGCTAGCAAAGAGATCAGACCTCCCTTCTATAGCAACTTTTGAATTTGCACAGAAGCCTTTATCATGTAGAGGAGAGGTATTTGCAAAAGCTTTTAAACAAATTTCATTTTCAAGAACTGTAGTAAATGAAATATAAAATGTGAGCCTCTTTGTTACTACATCAGTTACCAGTAAGGGTGCTTCCTTCTCCCTGGGAAGAAACATGTGGTACCTAGATGCCTTTTCACTTCATTTCATCTGTTGACAAAAGAAGTTTATTTCAATTCAATAGTGAAGTGATTCAAGGTAAAAGTTAAAAGTCAACCATCCTTGGTAACTGTGTACTTCATTTCACAGTAATGTGTTCATTCCACTTTTCAAATTACTTTTAAAACCTGGCTTCATCAAAGCCAGCAGAATCTGCAAGTATACACTTAACAGAAAAAAAAAAAAAAAAAGACAAAGACAAAAACTAACTGCTTAGCAAGCGGTAAAGAATAAAATCCAAATCTCTTCAGCTAAAGGCAACTTTTCCGACAGACGGTCTTCAAGTAATCCTTACAAACTTTGCAGTTGATTGTTTATTTATTCCCTTTGGTTTTTCTCAGAAGATAGCCCCATACTCATTCACAAAGGAAAAGAGAAAATTCCATGTTATTTCAGTTGCTTCTGAAATCACCCTACGAGACAACACAAGCACACTTCACATCATTCAACTGAGAAGAACTTGGCTATGGTGACATCAGAATCTCCCCACACTCCCATCTCTCAGCACCTTTTGTTTCGATTTGACCTGAAAAGCCTTTGATACAGATGAACGACTCAGAGCGCAGGTTCTCCTTAAGGCAAGATTTTCCAGACTGGGAGCTTATTTGACTCAAAATATTTATTTCCTTTCCTTTTTATACAATTATTAAGAAATTTTATTTCCCAATGAAGTAAAAGGTTAACTATAGCATATTAGAGAGTGAGGAATTGTACCCCCATGTTCACTGCAGCATTATTTACAATAGCCAAGATGTGGAACCTAAGTGTCCACTGATGGATAAATGGGTAAAGAAAATGTGGCATATGGCATTAAAAAAGAGACAATTGTGCCATTTGTGACAACCTGGATATACCTTAAGGGCATTATGCTAAATGAAGTTGAGTCAGACAGAGAAAGACAAATGCTGTATGATCTCACTTATATGTGGAATGTAAAAACAAACAAACAAACCAAAGCTCGTAGATACACAGAACAGATAGTCAGTTGCCAGAGACAGGGAGTAGGAGTGAAATGGGTAAAGGGAGTCAAAGGGTACAAACTCCTAGTCATAATATAAATAAACATGGTAACTACAGTTAATAATACCTTAGTGTATATTTGAAAGACGCTAAGAGAGTAGTTCTTAAACGCTGTCATCACAAGAAAAAAAATGTGTGACTGTGTGGTGATGGACGTTAACTACATTTATTGTGGTGATCATTTTGCAATATATTCATACAAGGAATCGTTATGTTTTACACCTGAAACTAATAGTGTTATACATCAATTATATCTCAATAAAACTAAAGAGTCAGGAATTAGTAAACCTAGGTATACTTAAGGGTACTTACTGAAAGAATCTTTTAAAACATTAACAACTTTGTTATAATACATATTTAATTTATAAACTGATTTTTTGTCATTTTCTTATCCTCGTTTGCATGGGAAATTAATATCTCTACTTTTCAAATATCAAAACCAGGCTAACTAAAGAACTATTGCAGATTTTTATGGTTATAGGAATATACTGTTACTGCACCTTGCCAAAACTATTACACATTACTGGAGACGTCATAACAAGAAACAAATTGCTGGAGAAGCTATTAACTATTTAGTATTTCTAGCTCATATGGAAATACTAATATTATGTATTCATGAAGATATGATAGGTATGTTTAGTACGAAATTAATATTCTCTCAGTGGAATGGTTGGGTTTTTTTGGTTTCGCTTTTGTTTTTAGCATTTGGGCCAAATTCTCATAAGTACCGATGTCTTTCAAAGTTAGCACAGGTAGGTCTTCCTCATGATATAATGTATTGGGGAGACTGCATTCCAGAACAATTTATTATGGTTATGAGAGCTATCTCAACAGATTGGCTGACCCATCTAAGAAGGAGTATGCCGAGCACAGAATGGTAACAAGGCGTTGCTCAAGGGGTGGCCAGCTTTCGAGAAATTCTCGAAAAGGGTTTCATTAGGGGCCACACACTTACCACTCGGAATTATCAGACTCCAAGGCCTGTTGAGCCAGTCCTCAAACCTAGATGCAGCCTGAAAGAACTCAAAGCAGGCTGAAGGGCCATGATCGAATGGGAAGCGTTGGTGTCTGCGTGTGTTTGTGTGTTTGTGTGTGTGTGTGTGTGTGTGTGTGTGTGTGTACAGCATCTGTGCCTACATTCGCCAGAAGGTAGAAAGAGTCAGAAGAGGTGACAAGTGAGCTACATCTTGAAAAGTGACTCAGAGGATGTCTTATGAATAAGGAGGGAAAAGGCATCCTGTAAGAGGGGAGTGAGTAGCACGCAAATGCACAGGGGTCTGAGAAAACCCGCTGAGTTAAAGGACAGCAAGATGTTCACAGTGGCTGGATTGTAACGTGAAGGGGAAAGGTGTGGTGTAATGTCAGTTTCTCCCGGGAGAGCTGATGATTCTGGAGGACCAGCCTCCAGGACTGGCTTAGAGATATCAGCCAGGGCACGTGACCGTTTAGGGTCCAGAAGGATGGCCTAGGAGGGGCAGAACGGTATAATGCTGGCAGAGACTGTGGCCCAGATTCTGGAGCAGATTGCCTGGCTCTGCCCCTTTCTGGCTTTGTGACCTTAGGTGCTTTACCTACTCACCTGTAAAATGGGAATAGTCAGAGTATCTGTCTTAGGGTTATTATGAGGATTAAGTGAGTTAATTATTTGTAAGGCATTTTGCAGGCATCAGGCAAAGAGTAAGCATTACTTAAGTGCCTGGTAAATAAAATAGTGCTTGCAGCAATTAAAACATCAGCTTTTTATCAAGAGTACTTGCTCTGGATTCCAGGCTTGAAGAGAGCCATTTTTTACAAAAAGATACTTCAAGGATCACTGAGGTCTCTTGAGTCTAGAATCTTAACCCAATAACTTGCTCAAGGAAGAATTCCAGTCCTGACTCATGTATTAATTGAACTGAACATTAAGCAAGAAGTTATGGGTTGTATCCTAAAGGTGGTATGCCGAGCACAGAATGGTAACAAGGCGTTGCTCAAGGGGTGGCCAGCTTTCGAGAAATTCTCGAAAAGGGTTTCATTAGGGGCCACACACTTACCACTCGGAATTATCAGACTCCAAGGCCTGTTGAGCCAGTCCTCAAACCTAGATGCAGCCTGAAAGAACTCAAAGCAGGCTGAAGGGCCATGATCGAAACTTCCTCAACAGAAGTTGAACATGAGTCTCTTGGCTTTAGCAGACAGGTAAGGAAAAAGACCGCAGATGGATGAGCCCCAGGCAGAGCCAAGAGAAAAGCTTTTTCCCTCAGGACTCTCTGATTATCCTTTTCCTCTCTGAAAAGAAATCATTCCTTTTTATAGGTTCTTCAGAAAGAAATACAAGGTTATTAAGAACATTTTTTAATTCACATAGCCCAGATATTTTGGGGTAACTGTGTCATATTACTGAGTTATGTGTCCAGATTGTATATTTTAAAAATTGCTGTATATATATATGAGCAAATGAAAAATGAACTGTGAAATTCCTTATAATTGCAGCTGCAATCTCCTAAATGGAGCATTAAAAATTTTACAGGAACCTCTGGGTGGCACTTTGTCTTCAACTTAAGCCTGTGTGGCATGAGAGTCACACAAACCTCATTCGGACAAATAGAAATGGGGGACAGTTTGCTGAATTGTTTGAGATTTCTATGGCAATCTACTGTCCTCTACTCAAAATAATGAAAAAGACAATATGCCAATTTCATCATAATAAAAGAAATGCATATATACATGTATGTGACACAAAATTCTGACTTTTAAATTCAGTCATACTAATGAAAAATATGTCAGGACCAGCGTCTATTAAAAATTAATTATTGCAGTTAACAATTTCAGAATAAAAATCCCTTTCCAATGTTTACAACTTAGAGGCTTAACATTTCCTTAAAATGCAAATTAATTTGAATGTCTCAGCCTATCTCTCCGCCACCACACCATCATTCTTCCCTAAATAAAACTTTACCTATAAAAAAAATGGGTGAGAAAACCTGGATAAAAGATAACTTATATGTATCGATAACTTGGGTTGGGTGGAAACCATGACGGACTTTCCTATGTGACTTCTGGAAAAAACAAATACATCCAAAGATGCTTCATTTAACTAAATAATAAAATTTCTTTTGAAAAACAATAAGAAAATGAAGTCAGGAAAATAAAAAGAAGAATGCTTTCTATAAGAGACTAATGAAAGACTTCTCATGTCACAAGTTATATTACCTTTCAATACAACTGTGCTCCCTAGTGGGGACTTCTGAAAGGTTTCGTTCAAATTTTTCAGAAGTTCGTTTCATGTAAGCATCACCACATATGCCAAATGATCCATTAAGGATACTCCATTATAGCTTAAAGAGTTTTGAGTTAAACACACAGGGTATCGTGGCCTAAGATGCTAAGAAAATACACAGCTCCATTTCCATTTGATGTAACTCTGCAGGAAGATATTATCCACAGAACATTTGCTGCATTAAGGCAAGTATTTATACAATGGCTTCAGAACAGTTTTGAAGCTTCTGACCTCTCTGGACCAAAGTCCGTCTGTCTTAAGGTTTTGGAAAGTTAGTCGATTCTCATTCTCACACGTGAGATCTGTGTATACAGAGGGTGCATTGCAAACATGCCTAAGGATTTAAATTATATCCTTGTGTTTCCTAGAGAACTTTCTACCACCAAGCCAACCCACTCTTCTGACCCACACCTCCAAGACCTTCTGTATCGGGTCTCTCTCAAGCTGGGAATGTCAGAGGTTAGAGTATGGACTGTTTGAACTTCTCTCTGAGTTATTCTGCTCTCTATGTGCCATCCCACTGAGAGTCAAGGGTCCTGAAAACACCTTTGAGCCCAGATTACATAAGGAGTGTCTGCATGCTTGGAAAGAAAACCAATAGCTGCAAGTCACTGAGAATATCCTATACTCCAGACACTAAGCCTGCCCTGAGAATGTTCCACCACGTGAGCCCCTGAAGCCTGTTCAAAGTCAGTGGTGCAAAAATATCCCCAGGGGGATCTTGAACAAGTGCAAAGCCAAAGATGCAAAAGGAAGTTTAGACAGCTTACTTCTGGAAAGTAGAGTTCTCCCACATGGTCCTTTATGTTTTGCTTTCTTTCCACTCATTTGCTCTCGCCATAAATCACCAAAACTCAGTTACGCAGGATGGAAAGAATGCCAAGAACCCAACTAGTCTGAGAGAGATCGGGAGTGATGTGAGGAGGCTATAAGGACCAGGGAGGACGTGAGCCCTTATCTTTAGGATTTTTCATAAAAGTGGAGGCAGGGAAGGAAGGCATTCTAAGTGGTTGAAGGCAGGATGAACAAATCTGAAAGACAGGAATTGCCATGGAGTATTCAAGCAACAGAGAGCACGACTGCTTCACCGGGTGGAAGGTCTGTGTCGGGGATCACTGGGGTGGTTGGGGCCAGATAGAAAAGGTTCTTGAATGTCAGCCTAAGGGAGCTGGAATTTAGCACACAGAAATGAGAAGTCATTAAAGGCTTTTGAGATCCTGAAAACCACATTTCAGGAAGGCTTATCTGATGATGATGTGCAGAAGAGATTTGGAGGGACAGGGTGCGTTGAGGAAAACTGGAAAATAAGAAGTATCCACGCGCCCTCAGCCAAACCTCTGCCTTTAGCTCCGTTTGGTGACTTGGCGTCAGAGGGAGAAACCCAAGCAGGGGATAAATAAAGAACTTCCCCCATCCATCTCACCGTCTCCCCACTCCCCGGGGCTAATCCCACCCCATCCCCCAGAACAAGCACCCCTGGGAGAATCCGAAGTCCAGCTCTGTGCTCCTCCTCTCTTTATTCACTTACTGAAGACGTACAACTAGATAAGGAGAAGCCTTTCCTTTTAAGGGAACTGGATTCTGCTTAGCTGATAAGGACCCTTTAAGGTCGGCAAGTCCCCACCTGGGACAGGGCCAACTAAATAGGTCTGAATTGCCCTGGATAAAAGGCCTCAGTCTACAGACGCTCCTTATCAAAGCTACTAATCTTTCTGAGTATTCTTCAGGCTGTACTCAGCCCTATTGAAGTTTTCTCCCACCTGCTTGCCAAGTTTGAGGTCCAGAATGTTGCCGAATGCCAGGTCAGACTTGCCAGTCTCATTCTAAGGAGAGCACACCTCTCTTTCCAGCGAGACCTGTGCTGACCTCAGCTTGCTTGACCTTATCTTGTCTCTCTAGCACTGTGGGTTTCCAGTGACCATAATGGACCTGACCCACCTTCTCATAGGGGTGCAGTCACCTAAGGAAGGTGCAGCCATCCAGTCATAGGTGGGAAGGTCTGACACACATTGAGAGCAATGGAAGGAAAAAGGAAGCTTCCATCTAAGTATCCTGGATTTCTCCTATCATACCATAGTGAAAGGGCTAAAGTCAAATCATTCTAGAAGATACAACGTACAGATCATTTCCACGGGGTCTTGTGAAAGTCAGAATCATGTCAATGGAATTCAATCTTAAAATGCCTTTGTGGCACTGGTATTAGGTATAAGGCCTAGAAACTCATAGTGATTATGTGCACAGGCCAAAAAAAAAAAAGAGAGACAATGAAAAAGAGACTTCTTTGCCTCTCTTCTTTCAAAGAGATGTAAATTGGGTCATTGAAGAAAAACTCAGAATGCTGGCTCTCAAGAAATCTTCATCACTAAATTCAGGTCGATACATTTCTTTCCTGTTGTACAAATTTGGAAAGTTTTTTTTATAAAATATTTACATCCTAAATGAAGATGAGAGAAGGCAAAGAACAGAAAAATGGAATTGTTAATGAAATGCAATGGAAGATAACAAAGGTACTGAGGGACTTTTTTCTATTTTAGGCACCTACATAAAATACTACAGACTAAAAGTAAGATTTCTATAAGCAAACACAACCCAAAGTCCTGAAAATGCAGATGTGTCTGACAGTGATACACAGGGATGTATGATGGAAGGTCTGAGTTTGTTCTTTCATTAAACAGTTAAACCTTTAATAACAGGAACTTATTAAAGTTTAAGGAGAGATAATTGAGATCAGCCTTGAGGACCAGAATGAGTTTGGCAAGTGGAATAAAAGAAGAGAACATTTCTCATATAGAGAAGAGAATGAATTAAGGCCTAGAAGCATAAAGGGGCAGGAAGCCACTTTCAACTCTTCTTAGCCTGTGTTCATTCCAATGGAGGTAAATGACTTTTGAAAAGTATAAAGAATGAACAAATGTAAGGAATTTTATAATTGCTGTTATCCTTTGGAAGCTGAATTTGTACAATCTGTATTTCATTCTAGAGATACCAAAAATAGTATAGCATATAAGTGAAACAAGTCAGAGAAAGACAAATACTGTATGTTATCACTTATATGTGAATCTAAAAAATAATACAAACTACTGTATATGCAAAACAGAAACAAACTCACAAATATAGAAAACAAACTAGTAGTTACCAAAGGGGAGAGGGCCGGGGGGGGGGGAGGGGCAAATTAGGGATATGGGATTAACAGGTACAAACTACTCTGTATAAAATAGATAATCAAGGAAGAATCAACATTGTGAAAATGACTATACTACCCAAAGCAATTGACAGATTCAATGCAATCCCTATCAAACTACCAATGGAATTTTTCACAGAACTAGAACAAAAAATTTCACAATTTGTATGGAAACACAAACTACCCCAAATAGGCAAAGCAATCTTGAGAAAGAAAAATGGAGCAGGAGGAATCAGGCTCCCTGACTTCAGACTATACTACAAAGCTACAGTAATCAAGACAGTATGGTACTGGCACAAAAACAGAAATATAGATCAATAGAACAGGATAGAAAGCCCAGAGATAAACCCACGTACATATGGTCACCTTATCTTTGATAAAGGAGGCAAGAATATACAATGGAGAAAAGACAGCCTCTTCAATAAATGGTGATGGGAAAGCTGGACAGCTACATGTAAAAGAATGAAATTAGAACACTCCTTAACACCATACACAAAAATAAACTCAAAATGGATTAAAGACCTAAATGTAAGGCCAGAATTATAAAACTCTTAGAGGAAAACATAGGCAGAACACTCCATAACATAAATCACAGCAAGATCCTTCTTGACCCACCTCTTAGAGAAATGGAAATAAAAACAAAAATAAACAAATGGGACCTAATGAAACTTAAAAGCTTTTGCACAGCAAAGGAAACCATAAACAAGATGAAAAGACAACCCTCAGAATGGGAGAAAATGTTTGCAAATGAAGCAACGGACAAAGGATTAATCTCCAAAATATACAAGCAGCTCATGCAGCTCAACATCAAAAAAACCAAAACCCAATCCAAAAATGGGCAGAAGACCTAAATAGACGTTTCTCCAGAGAAGATATGTGCTTGCCAACAAGCACATGAAGGGATGCTCAACATCACTAATCATTAGAGAAATGCAGTTCAAAACTACAATGAAGTATTACCTCATACCGGTCAGAATGGCCATCATCAAAAAATCTACAAACAATGAATGCTGGAGAGGGTGTGGAGAAAAGGGTATCCTCTTGCACTGTTGGTGGGAATGTAAATTGACACAGCCACTATGGAGAACAGTATGGAGTTTCCTCAAAAAACTAAAAATAGAACTACCATACGACCCAGCAATCCCACTACTGGGCATATACCCTGAGAGAACCATAATTCAAAAAGAGTCATATACCACAGTGTTCACTGCAGCTCTATTTACAATAGCCAGGACATGGAAGTGACCTAAGTGTCCATCGACAGATGAATGGATAAAGAAGATGTGGCACATGTATACAATGGAATATTACTCAGCCATAAAAAGAAACGAAATTGAGTTATTTGTAGCGAGGTGGATGGACCTAGAGACTGTCATACAGAGTGAAGTAAGTCAGAAAGAGAAGAACAAATACCGTATGCTAACACATATATATGGAATCTAAAAAGAAAAAGAAAAAGAAAAAGGTTCTGAAGAACCTAGTGGCAGGACGGGAATAAAGACGCAGACGTAGAGAACGGACTTGAGGACACGGCGAGGGGGAAGGGTAAGCTGGGACGAAGTGAGAGAGTGGCATAGACATATATACACTACCAAATGTAAAATAGATAGCTAGTGGGAAGCAGCCGCATAGCACAGGGAGATCAGCTCAGTGCTTTGTGACGACCTAGAGGGGTGGGATAGGGATCGTGGGAGGGAGATACAGGAGAGGGGAGATATGGGGATATATGTATATGTATAGCTGATTCACTTTGTTATAAAGCAGAAACTAACACACCATTATAAAGCAATTATACTCCAATAAAGATGATAAATAAATAAATAAATAAATAAATAATAAATCTTACTATCTTCTCACCTGTGAGGTCTGTTCTGATCTTTCCAGGCATGCAATGGTAGTATAGTAGTTCTGCTTTCTCCCTTCTTATAATTTTTGTTTTCTTCCCAAGCAGTGATCACTCCTCTCTCATCTTCTTGCTCTGAGGAGGTTAATTTAGAAATAACTCTTGACGTCTTTTTCCTTTTCCACAAGCATTCTTTCATTCTGGGCTTAATCCTCTTAGCCACTATTCTTTGTCTGTTATGGCTACTCAATAAATATTTGTAAATTTAAAAAAAAAGTTTAAATAAATAAATTAAATTAAATAGATAATCAACAGGATATATTGTACAGCACAGGGAATTATAGCTGTTATCCTGTAATAACTTTTAATGGAGTATAATCTGCAAAAATACTAAATCACTATGCTGTGCAACTGAAACTAACATAATATTATAAATCAACTATACTTTAATTAAAAAAAATAGTAGGCATATTAGGAGCATTTTCCCTTTGGTAGACCATAGAAAAACTTAGTACCTAGGTATTTGCTCCTGAACAAAAAGAATAAAACAGTGGAAACTTCTCCTTCTTCTGCTCTTTCACCAAGTCATAAATCCCTCCTTAATTGACCTCATGGTCTCTACAGAGAAAAATGGAGAACCACAAAGGAAGAGTAGAAATGCAAAAGAGAAATCTAATAATTTCTTGAAACATTTTTTCTACTACTATCCCCTCCCCTCTGTACAGTGGTTCTTAATGTTGCTAGGTTCTGGATTCTTCCAAGAACTGATGAAAGCTGTGGACCCTCTCCCCAGAAAATTGCACACGTTGGTCAAAGTTCAACCCAAAGAACAGAATCCACTTGGGAATTGTATTTTGTATTTTTCACCCACGACAGAACAGAAAGGCTCCCTGGATGGCAGAAAGTAAGTTAAAAAGCATAGAAAAAGAGTTAATAGAAAACAAGCACAAAAATATCTGCACGCATGTAGCCTATCCAAGGGCTCCCAGCTCAAAACTTCACCATAGAAATAGAGACCTTAAAACAACAAGCCCAGGACGAGATAAGGCAGGGAACAAAGCACTCTTCATTAAGCACCAAAGAAAAACAGAACATGGTTATTCTTTCATGTCAACGTGTCCACCCTGCAAAAGCTGAATTGTAAAACCAACAGGAGAATACAATCATGTGACTTGATCTTCAATTTCCTCATCTGCAAAGTGGGTACAATAATAAAATCCTACCCTATCTACCTGCTGGCATGGCTGTGAAGGTCACCATAGAGAACGTATGTGGAAGAGTTCATAAGCTCTCAAGTGGCTATTATTATTATGTCTGATCCAAGATATAGATCACCTTTAGGGAAATGATAGATACTTCTATAAACCACTTGAAAGGAAAGGCTATTTATTACTACTGAAGTGCTCTAATCAGTTAATAGTAAATAGTGCATTCTAAAATTAGCTGCCTCAACATAAGTCCGCTAAATAATATCTGACTGATCAAGTAGCATTTCCACTAACAAATATCTATTAAACACGGGTGAATCTGCAGCAATGTTATTATTGAACCAGTATATATGGAACGCCAGATGCTCCAGAATATTACTCAAAGGAAACAAGCAGAGGGAGCTGAAGTTCAGCCTCCTACCGGAAATGCACTTTAAACTCAAGAGATCCCATTGGAACTCACCACCCTCCCCTCTGCCCAAACTTCCTCCTCTCTCCTTTTCATTCTCACCATCCATAGCATCACTATCCACCTGGGCTTTCATCACTTTCCATTCCACTTCCCCCTCCTTCGACCCCCATATTCAGTTAAGTAGCAAATCCTGTCATTCAACCACCACTTCAGCCCTTTCAATCCATCGATACTGTTTTTGTCTAGACCGACTTCATCTCTTGAAGAAATGATGGTAGAATCTTTCTAAATGTGAGTTCTTCATATTGGGAGCAGGTAAGTTAGATCAAGCGTTTTAGCTGTGTTGCTCAAATACACTCTAACTTTATGAGTTTTCATTTTGAATGATCTACCGGTGACTGACAGGAGTGTGCTACAAATCTCCCACTATGATGGCGGATTTGTCAATTTTGCCTCATAATTTTGTTAATTTTTGCTTCTGAAAAATAACCTGCAGAGTTGTTATATTCTTATGCTTCCTCCTGAATTTTTCCTTTTATCAAAATGTAATACAGTCATCCCTCGGTATCCAGTATCCTCAGGGGATGGTTCCAGGACCCCTGTGGATACCAAAATCCACGGACGCTCAAGTCCCTTGTATAAAATAGTGTTGTATTTGCATATAACCTCTACACATCTTCCTGTATACTTTAAATCATATCTAGATTACTTATAATACCTAATACAAGGCAAGTGCTAAGTAAATCGTTGTCAGAGTGCAGCAAATTCAAGTTTTACTTTTTGGAAATTTCTGGAATTTTTTTTCTGAATATTTTCAGTCAGAGGTTGTTTGAACCCACAGATGCAGAACCCACACATACAGAGAGACAACTGTAATCTTCTTTAGCCTTAACAATGTTTTTTACCTTAAGGCCCCTGCTGCTTGCTATTAATATATTTCAACTAGCTTTCTTTTGGTTAGTATTTAGCTGGTATATCTTTCTCTATCATTTAATTTCCAATAGTTGTGACCTTGTATTTTATATCTGTCCCTTGTAACTTACACACAGCTGGCTTAGTGTTTTTATTTTTGCCTTCTGATTGTAAAGAATTTTTAATCTATTCCAATAATCTTTGCATAGTAAGTGGGAAATTTAATGTAATTATATTTATTGTGCTTATTTCTGCCATCTTACTGTATGCTTTCTTTTCATCTTTTTTCTACAATGTTTCCTCCTTCCCTGCTTTCTGTTGGTTTCATCAAGTGTTATTTATCCCTTTTCTCTCTTCTATTTATTTGGAACTTACAAGTTCTATTTCTAGTCTCTTAGTGTTTAGAGTTTTAGTATTTTGACAAGTTGTCCCCATTTCTTGGTACACAAAAATAGGGCAGTTCATTTGGGATGATGGGAACGGTATCTAGGCAAAGTATGAGGGCAGAAGTGAGGTCCTCCACGTCCAAGCCTGGCCATACTCATCCTGTGTGATGTTCCACTCTCCTCCCCTCTGTGTGTATAAAAGCCACGTGGCTAAAGGCAGTGGTGTCCCAGACTGGAAGAGACCTGGATTGCTGAGTCATCACTCCAAGGACAATCACCGTGAAATTTCAGGGTTTACCTTAGCATAGTCAAATGCATAATTAAAGTCCAAAGATAATCAGTATATCTAACCTTAGATGATCTTAGAATAATTTAAGTTCAGACACCCCCTTCCCATCTTACACAACTATGCATACTGATTTTACCACCCTTCAAATTCATGGCCATCTTTGTTGTCCTATTCCTATTTACCCACATGCTTGCCGTTCTTTCTTACATCTCATGCCTTTCTTCTGGGTTCAATCTTCTTTTTCCCAAAGTAAATTTATACTGATGTTTTTAATCCGGAGTTTTGTTGGTGGTAAACTACTCAGGCTTTCTTTATCTCTAAACCTCTTTATTTTGCCCTGCCTCTTGAGATATAGTTTAACTGAGTATAAAATTTTTAGTAACTATTGCTTTCCCTTGGCACTTTGAAAGTATTATTCCATTACATTCTAGCATCTATTTTTGCTGACGATAAGTCTTATGTCAGTTTAACAGTTATTCTTTTGTAGTTGAGCTATATCTTTTTCTCTGGTTGCTTTTAAGATCTGTTTGCCTTCGGTGTTTTGAAGTTTCATCAGGATGTGTTTAGATGTGGGCTTATTTATTCAACTCAGGATACACCGAATTTCCTAATCTGAAGACATATGCCTATAATCAATTTTTTCAAAGTTTCAGTCACTAAGTCTTCCAGTATTTCCCTTTCCCCTCCTTCTCTTCTTTCACTCTGGAACTTCTACTAGAAATATGTTGGACCTTCTAATTCTATTGTCCACATCTCTAAACTTCTCTTTGTTATATTTCTATCTCAACCTTTCTGTACTGTATTCTTGACAATTTTTTTAGATCAGTCTTCCAGTTCACTAATTCTCTCTTCATCTGTTCACTAACACTGTAGCTCTATCTGGACTTTATCTCACCCTCTGAGAATTTTATTTCAAAATCTTTTTTTTTTTAATTTCTAGAAATTCTATTTTGTTCTCTGTCAGATACATCTGGGCCACTCTGATAGTCTTGTTCTCATTTTGATAACTTACGCATTTAATCATGCTGTAGTCACTGTCTGATACTTCTATCACCTGGCCTGCTTGGAGACGAAGCCCGTTGTTTGTCTTCCCTGCTGACTCCTTCAGGAAGAACTGTTTTCTACCAGCTTTGAGTCCCAGTTCCACAACTGAATAGGCATGTTATCTTGGGTAAATTACCTAACTAAATTCAGTTTCCTAGTCTGTAAAATGGAATTAGGGACTAAAGCACCTGTTTCAGAGTATTGCTGCAAGTGTTAAATAAGGTCATATGTACATAGCCCTTAGCATAGAGACTCAGCTCTAAAAACGTAACTTCTGTTACCAGTGCTCGGCTCTGGATTCTCTCTAGTACCTACCACAATGCCTGCTACTTGTTGTTACTCTGTGAATGTTTGATGAAAAAACAAAAAAGTAGATGAAAAAACTGAAAGTTAAATCAGTTATGGCAAACCTTGCTATAAAGGATTATCCAAATACTAGTACTCCTCGGGCTATAAATGCCTAACTTATAAATACCTCAAACATTCATTCATTCATTCTCTATACAAGGACAACCACTGTTCTAGTGATGCGATAAATGACAATGAATGATACAAAGTGCCTGCTCCCATGGGGTTTGCATTCCAGTGGGGAGGATCTGATTCTAGATAGAGAATTTATTAGATAATTGATTGATAGATAGATACATAGATAGATAGGAAGCAAGAGGGGAGGAAGGAAGGCAATAGTTAATGATTAAGGCTTAGAGAATTAAACTAAAGTGATGCACTGGGAAGTAGTTGGGTTAATACTTTAGATCTGAATGGACTTACGCTATAGTAACACTGAGCTGAGTGAGATCTGAAGGATAAGAGAGGACCAGCCATTTGAAGATACGAATCAAAGCATCCAGGCAAATGCGACAATGAATGCAAAGGCTTTTAGGGAGCAGGCTTTGCTCTTTGAAAAATCACAAAGGCTAGTGTGTCTAGAAGGCAGCCACATTAGGGGACGATGGTCTAAGACAAGGTCAGGGAAGTAGACATGGGCCATATTATGCAGGGCTCTGTAAACCACGGTAAGGAATCTGGAGTTTATTTGACCAGTGCTGGGAAGCCACTGGAGAGTTCTGAGCAAGAAAATGTCATCACCTGAGTTCCATTTCCAAAATACCACACTGGCCGATCAATGCTTGAGATGGAGAACTGTTCGCGCAGATGCAAAAAAACAAAACAAAACAAAACAAAAAAACAAACAACAACAACAACAACAACAAAAAATGAAAGCTGGGCAGTTGCATCCTTTTTTCCTGACCCCCAATCTACCCTGAAACTGCTGTCGCTGCCACCACTACCCTACCATCACCACCAGTGTCCACACACAAAGCTTTGGTCTCATAAGGCCATCTGGTGACCAGATTCGGAACTGTTTGATCCTGTAGCCTCTGAAAACACCAACATCTTCCCAGAAAAATCTCCCAAAGTCTTCTAACTTCTCAAGTCAAATTCTTTCCAGTCCTACATTTAAAAACATCTGTTATTCAATTTAGTTATTTTCTTTCTTTTTTTTTTTTTTTACAAATATGAGAGCAATAGGATCTTTTATTATTTTTCACTCTAAGTAAAACAAAGTCTAGACTAGACTCTAATGTCATAATCTTATATGGCTATAATTTTATTAGTGAAATTTAGTATTAATCATAGTAGGTTTCATGGGGGGGGGGGGGGGAATGAGCCTGAAGTTATTCCTCCCCTTACAAACCACTTACAAACACTTCTAGAACATAACTAAGGGGTAACCAAGATAATTTATGATGTTGCTTTACTAAAAAGGTTCGAAGTCAATCTCCTGTATGTATTTTTAGTTCAGAATGTGGTCCACATGTGTAATCATAACATCTGGAACAGCTGGTATAAGCCGAAAGAAGTTCATGATATTTTTTTTTTTCTTTGCTTAAGATAGTAACAGTTTGAAAGATGAAGCTTTGTTTCAAAGAGGAAAGCTATTTATAACTGGCAGTTGGCAATTGTTAAAGCTAGTTCTGGCTAAAATATATATATGAAACGAGCTGCCCTTTTCAGCGGTGTTAACGGTCAAATCAGAAAACTCTCAACTTTCTCCTGGCTAATAAAAAGCAGCTCTTTTTACATTCATTTAAAAATATTACACCAGGGCCACCAATCCCCTTTTGAGAGTATTTTTCCACTTGCAATAATGTGGCTAATTGCAATGATATAAGGAGACCTACTTTGCTACGCTGATATTTTCTCGTCCATCAAATTGAAAGATTTTAAAAGCGATGCTTACTCACTCAACTTTATTCAGGAAACTTTGACACATGATAGCATAAAGAGCTCCTGCTGCTTTGCTAGGCGGAGCTGAAGCAATGAATTTTTACCCCAGACATGATTAGTTGACTCTTACTTTGGGGATGCTTTTGGGTCTTCCAACATCAAAGCGAGACCTGGAAAAGAAGTAGTAAAATTCCTCTTTGTGGGAAAATTAATTAACGTGTGATTTTCAGTATCTGTGAGTGGATGAAAATAAGACAGCTCTGTTGAAAAGCACTGCGGCTCTCGGTAATGATCTTCTTTCTCCCAGCCCAGCCTTCTTGCTATCTTATCCCAAAGTACCTCCTCTCATGGGCATACTCTACATGAAATGAGTTAGGGGTCTTAGCCCTCTTCTTAGCAGACACTTGTCACAGAATCTTTCACCACCATCGGCAGCAATTAGCACTAATTTATACCCTGGACAGCCGTGGAACAGGAAGGTCAGTGATGGAGTGAGCGGGCCGAACGAATTACCCTCTCGCCCCTGGAAGTGAACTTATCAGTTCTGTGCGGAGCTGCTATGTTCCTGCTACCACTGCCGGGCCTGCGAGGTGGATGAAGGAGGAATTTAGTGGTGGATGAAGGAGGAATTTATTCTCTAAGGCTGTCCAACAAGAGTACTGGGGAAGGTCGGGTCACGGAGTGGGACAAACAAAGCTGCTGAATTATGACCACCAAGCAGCCATCACCCCAAATTACCTCACCCTTTTCCATCTCTCCCTGTCGCTTGAAGTTTCTTCCTATAATATTATAAATCCAGTCAAAGCAAGTGCTCTGTCAGCATTTTTCTCTCCCGTCCCAGAGCCCACACTGTTTATACTCATCTCTGCACAACAAGATCACTCGGAGGCTGGGAAGAGACGTCATCATTTGTCTTAGCTTTGCTTCCCTATATATTCATCCTCCCTCATTTCAGGAAACACAAGGGGGGATGGTGTGAAAATAAGGAAAAGAAGACCTGTGCAAAACTTTCCCTTTGTAGAATAGTCATTCTACTAAGTGCCCTTGTGTTTTGTCATTCTAATATCTTCACCATAGCTACTTTAAGTCAATGGTTTGAGAAATCCTTGAGCGAATTGTCAGGGAGTAATTAAGAACTCTTTCCTCAGCTACAAGTAGCCACCAGATGACTTGGCACCACTCATAAGACAGCAGAAGGCAAAGGAATGTTGGCATCCTGCCACCTTATAAAAGTCGCTCCTCCCTTCCACTTAACTCAGATGCCAGCGCTTTCCTGAAGGCTGAGAAGAGAGGGACAGAAAAGGGAGCGGGCATTTGATTAACAACATAACAACAAATAAACCAGAGCACCAGCGTATAAGTCAGTGCCCTCCCGTCTTCCTAAAAAGAACAATACGTTTGAAACTCAACCAAAACTATTCAATTTCCACCTTTGTGTTACCTAGAAAACACTTCTTATCTGAGTTTTTAAGCATTCGCTTGGAGAAAAGAACCAAGAAGAAATGGCTGACCTAGAAATAATTCAGCCTTGCAGGGATGCCGGGGCCCAGACATTAACCAAAGCCAAGAGGGACCTTTCAGGACCATTTATAACCAGATCAATATGTCAACTAATCTTGCCCTCAACTCACTCAAGCTTTTGTTGAAATTGAAAGATTAGCCCAGAAAAGAAACTGCCAGAAGAAACGTGTAGGAGACAAATTTGTTCTGCTTAGTCTTCATTTACCTTCCTCAGAGGAAGCCAGGATGAAGTTAATGAGGTATCTGGTCTGGACATCTTTTATTCTCATCCACTGATGAAACACCTGACAATAGAAAATGTTCCGCAGTGTTTGTGAAATGAAAGAATGGGTAAATACCTGGATGGTCATTTAAAGGCTAGTAAAGGAATAAACTCTATAGCAATTAACTGAGCTCATTCCATTCAGCCAAACTGATGCTCTTGGCTAAAGCCCAGAATTAAAGTGCCTGGAGCAAAATGAAAAACGTGTAACACTAGCTAGAGGGTGACGCTCTTTCATTTATTCAATCAACAAACATTTATCAACAGTTAGGATGTGTCAGCCCCCGCACTAGGCACTGGGGCACAAAGATAAAAAGCATCGACGCTGTGTCAGTCAGAGTTCAGTTTAGTTGACAGGGTGGAGATGAGAACAAAGAATGACAAAGCAGTGGGGAATCGCTCTCCTCAGTTACATCAGGAGGGTCCCGGGGAAGGGGGCTACCAGCCCTGGGAAGGTGATAGAGGAGGGACATTTGAGCTGGGCCTTTGGAGAGTGAGCAGGAAACCAAGATGGAAAAGGACGATGGTGTTCCAGGCCGAGGGGGCAGGCAGAAGAGAAGGAAGGGGCTCCTTGGGAAGAGAGAGTAGCTGAGTGTCCAGTTCATAAGGAAAATGAACAGGGTAGAGAAAAAAGGAGGCAGAAAAGGTGGAAAGAGGGAAAGAAAAGTTGTAGGGACTAAGAAAGCATGTGGGGTGGAGTGTGGGTGACCAGGGCCTGTGTGCTACCGAGAAAGACGTTTGGACTTGAGTCTACAGGCCACAGGGTACCACAAAGGAGTAAAGTAGGTGAGTTAGCTGCTCAGATCAGCTGGAGGACAATTTACCTAATTCGGTTGGCTGAGTCAGTGTTCCTTTGTTCCTGTTCACTTCCTGGGTGTCCTTCTGGAAGTTCTGAATGAGTGAATGTTCACAGAGAGATTCTTTTTTTTTAGAAAACAACACAGTGTGGAAAATAGGTTGGAGTAGAAGAAAAAGTCAAAAAGACCGCTTATGGCTACTTCAAGGGCAATACTTAGGAGGTAAAACGGATAAGCCTTGATGACTAAATGATCCACGAATTAAGAGAGAAAATAGACTTGAAGATGACTCTGAGGTTTCTAGCACAGCACTGGAATGGTTGAAGAAATGCTTATCAGAAGAAGACTAGAACCTCTATTTTCCACTCCAAATAACAGGCACTGGGCTCTCAACATAGATTCAAAATTTTCATCACTGTGTTGAACTATTACAGGCTTAAAGGCATAGGCCAATGGCAGGTTTCCCACCTGTGCCAGAAAACAGCAAGAAATACTTTGATCCTGACAAGCCTTACAGAGATCAAGAAAAGTATTATCTTAAAATATTGCAGTTTAGCAAAGGTATAGTTTTTGTTTTCTGTGCCTATGGTAAATGAGAAAGCAAAGGCGACGTTTGGAATTAAGCATGAAAATGCATTTCAGTGATAAAGCCCCATGTTCATTCATTGCTAAATTCCTGATTTTAAACACAATCTCAATTTTACCTCCCCTGAGAAAAGCACGCATTTGTTTCCGTATTAAAGTTGGAGCTCAAAAACCTGTGCGAGGTCCAGAAACAACGGACAATGATAGAAAAGTGAACCACGTTTCGTATGAATATGAGACAGACAGTGGCAGTGGCTTGTCTGGGCCAGGGTGGCCCCTCCCTCGGTCTTACAGACTTTTGCCTCCTCTGGCCCAGGCCTTGGGGACCCAGACCTGTGCATTATTCATTTTGCCTTTGGCACCCAGAGCACAGGCTTTCAAATATGCGGACAAATGGATGGACATAGCTATGCAAATAGTCTCTTCCCTGTTGCGAAATGTACCTGAAAAGTCACATTTTCCCAAGCTTCCCCTCAGGCATTTTAAATACTCAAAACCAGGTAAATGTTTCCATTTATGCTGAAGTTTGCAAGTACTCCACTATGTAGGACTCTTAACTCCGAAAGGAGAAGGTTTTTTTTTTTTTTAATTATAAGACAATTAAGTATAGTTTTGCACAGTAAGGTATTTCATTTGGTTTTTGTTCTGTATCCAAGTGACACAGGAAAATTATTACTACTTCCTAGCTGGTTCTAGCCATTGGTTTTATTTTTTGTTCTTCCTCTTTCTTTTCTCTTACAAACCCCGGGAATCAAGGGTAAAACATGTTTTAACAATATTTATGTTACAAATGTAAACACAGGGAAGTCAGAAAATATTTTAATAAGGTTTTCAAAGTCATTATAATTCATCCAAGCTGTTCTCATGCAAAATCCTATATTCTTGTCCTGTTTTCTAACTACATAGTTTACTGAGGAAAGGATAAGTGTGGGTAAACCCTGTTTGCAAAGAGAATCTTCATTTTTAACTTCTGTTGACTCACATTTGTAACCCAGATAAAATGAATGACTGAATTGTTTTACTTACACTCACAGGGAAGGCTTCATTTTTCTTACTCTATTTCTTGGTAACACCTATCAAGATAGCTAATTGAATTGACTATTCATAATCTACTCTACCTCCTCAAAGCCATGTTCTACTTCCCCTTTGATTTACTATCTGAAACATACCAAAGATGACCTGAAGCATGAGTGAATTTAAATCCCATATGAATTAGTGCCAGCTTTTGTATTTTGCCTTTACATTCAAGAAGAGCTTTTTTCTGACTTCTCATATAGAGACGGAAGAAAACAAAAAGATGGGTGAAACTAAGCCGCCTACAGAGCGCCCTTTAGTGAAAGACCGAGGATGCTGTCTTCCAACCTGGGTCTGCCCGGACAGGATTTGTTAGGGGAAAAGAAACTCCTCTTCCTGAGCCCTGCACAAAACATTTTAAGGATCTAACTCCCAATGCAACAGATTTCTTGACATCTAATCACAGCTGCCTGGTTGTATAGCTGATACTCTATTAAAATTCCAAATCAGCTTATTAAGTGTATGCAGTTCTTCCATGAATAAAAACAGGAATTCTAACAGAACCCTCCTTAAGTCAGTAACAAAGCTGGAAACCGTCAAGATGATAAGTCACTAAAACCTGGAGAATTCATCTTTAAATTGCTATCAAAGGAAAGAAAAACCAAAAGTGTGGCAGTCATTCAATGTAGCAACAGCCTCTCCTAATAAAAACCAACATGCCATGGGTGTAGATATTGACCAAGACAAAGGGGCAAAGTTATGTCTATTAAAGATTTTTCATCTAAGTGGCCATTTGACAAACCTTAGCATTGTGAGAACGTTAGGTAAATTTAAGGTTTCACTTTGTATGGCCTGTTTCCACAAAAGATTTGAAATAGTTCAAAACAAGATAGTATGGTAAGATGATCTATCGAGAGAAATAATTTCTCTAGAAGGAATTGAAGTTAGAAAATAAAAGCTTTTCCCCAATGACACTGGGAGGCCCTACGTGCTGCTTTAAAGCTGCATTGTCAATGGAAATGTGGCTATGAGTGGTGCCTACAAAGAACTAGATGCAGAGCGCAGACCCCTGGGAACACTGGCAAGGGCTTCCATGACCCCCTAGGAGAGGCAGTCACTTCCACAATCCAGCAGGAGAAGCAAAGCCCCACAGATGGTGAAAAAGCACTTTATACTTAAATAGTAACAGTATCAGCTGCCCTGGACCAAAAACTCTTCCCACTTTTTCCAGACCAAGCAAGCCTCTGGAGTTCTTGAACAATACAAAGAGTAGAGCCATCCTAAAATGAATACAATGTTCTTCCGCTGACCCTAAAGATTGAGAATACCAGTGTGTTCTTAATCTTTTTTTTAAAGTGAGAAGTATCATTTTTTTAACACCAATATTGTGGTTCATGTCTGTTCTCATAGTGAAATATAAACAGACCTAGGAAATTCAACTCAAATAAAAAGTGGACTAAATATGCCAACTCTAGTGGCCAAGATGGCTGTCTTTGGCTCGATGCTATTTTGAAATGATCAAGTGGCATTGAATGGTAAGTAGGATTTCTTTTAAAAGGGAAAGTTCCAAAGCAGGTTTATTACTATGACTTAACTTGAGCTTTCTGAAGAAAACACAAATGGTTTTAAGAAAATATCGAACGTGGCTTTCAAATTCCCTAAATGAATCTACACATATAGGAAAAAATGTCTAACGTCAGATACGAAGATCACATTCCTTCTTGACCCTTCAGCTAGGAGCCAAGTTCAGGTAGGTACTTACAATTTCCCATCTCCTTCAGGTGGATGACCGCTCCCTACCTATTACTCAACCCTAGCACGGGCTTGAGTAATTTCATCAGTTAGCAAAAGGGAAACGTTGGACTCTGACCTTGCAAAGCAAATAATTCTTTGAGTTTATGGCGGATAGGAATTTCTGCAGGAAATCCCATACTCTCCCTGGGTGGGCCCAGACACGTACAGCAATGCATTTCACTACTACATTTCCTACAGACCTGAAGTCTAAAGTCAGATTCCTAGAAGCAAGATTTCTTGATTCCTTCCATATCTATGAAGTACAGCCACTGCCTGCATTCCATTGTTAAAGTATTATGTTTAGAAAAAGTGCTTTCCACCTAGGTCAGACCACCTCTGTAGCACTGCCTCAAGTCTTGAAGACCACAATTTAAGAGGAGATATTGAGTAATTGGAGTATGTCCAAGGAATATAATCAAGATTCTCAAAGTAATGGCAAATGGCAGATGATTGAAAAAGAACTGGAAATGTCTGGCTTGAAAAGGACAGACTGTCTCATACTTCTCTCATTGCAGTTTTATAGAAAAGACTTGTTTTGTGTAGAGAGGCTTATTTTTTGTTATATCTAAGAGGCAAGCAAATTTCAGTTCCATATAAGTACTTTCTCATAATTAGAATATACTGCATTTTCAGAGATGATTTCACACTAAATAAGAGGTTGGACTCCTAACCTCGAAATTCCAGGTTCCTAATAGTCTGTATAGTTGGTTAGTTCTTCTTAAAAAATATATATTTTTTTTTGGCATGAGAATTTCTGAATCATTTCTGGAGTCAATAGTTTCTTCTATAGCAACTCAGTCAGACAAAAACACTTGATTTGAGGCCAGTAGGTACAATTCCCATTACCTTACAGATGGGGTAGTAGGTAAAACCAAGAAAGCATGGACTTCAACGTTTGACTTAAGTTCAAATCCTACTCCACCATTTGTAGCCTGTTGTGACCTAGGTTACCTAGCTTAACCTCACTAAGCTTTAATTTCCTCATCTGTAAAATGGGATAATACTATTTACGTACAAGACCGTCGTAAGAATTAAATGAGATAATGAATATAGGGAGCTTAGCAAAGTCCCTGGCTCAAAGAAACCCTTCAATAGAGGGCAGCTGTGATATCAGACAACTCACAGCCCTTCATTGCCCCTGCACCCCAAGCACTGCACTGTTTGAAGATTTTCCACATGCATCCTAGACATCCACGTACAGAGGAAGGTGGGTGGGGAAAGGGAAGGACAAAAAGTTTTGTATGCCTCATCCATACACAAAGAAATACCTCTGAACGCACACACATTTCTTCTTAAAAACTTTTTACTTTGGTATAACTGTGGATTCACATGCAGTAATAAGAAATAATACAGAGACATCTGATGTAGTCTTTATACATTATACGCCTTTTAATGTCATGTTATTTTCTCATGATGTTAGGCATTGTTGTCCGGTATTTTCCCTCCATCTAACGTATTGACGCAAAAAGTGGAAATCATAAATGTTGCTGAAAGCACTGAGAACCTGGGTGAGCGCCCTCCCTTGGGGCCTGTGGGTCACTGCTTTTCCCTTCTCTCGACACATTTGGCCCCCGGCTGAGTCTTCCTTTCTAGGTAACACCTGCCCACTGCTTTGTGGACACACAGTCCCTGTTCTAGGAGACTGAACTTCCTGGGTTCTTGGAAAATGGTGTTTTTGTGGCTTGTTGAGCAAAGGGTGTGGTTTGTGTTGAACATGGTAATATTCCAATTTCTATTGATTAATCAATGAATATTCCAGTACTGAGGTGAGGTGGTATGTTTTCTTTCTTCCCACAACAATTAATTAATCTGTATTGGCTGAGTCCCAGGGAAAATGTATCTTAGGATATATCTGAGGTTGGTTTCAATACAGTTGGGGGCTTTCAGGTGGAAAATTCTCCATTTAGCAATTACATGCAATGAGAAAACTCGGAATTCATAAGTGATTCAGTAACTCACAAGCCATGAGAGTGCAATAAAAGCCACAGAGGGACAACCTGAGCCGGATTCGTCACCTACACCAAACCAATACTTCTCCCAAAATGGCTAATCAACAGGATCTTGTAGGGAGATTTTTAAAAATACAGATTCCTGTACCAAAATGCACCCCTACCAACCCCTGAGGGTTCCAACCCAGTGGGTAAAGACAGGGCCAGGGAAACAGTATTTTCTCTAAAGTTTCACAGGGGTTCTGACTGCCAGCCAGGGCTGAGAACCACCGCTCTGAGCCAGCAGATCAACA
Organism: Eschrichtius robustus; assembly: GCF_028021215.1. Lineage (NCBI taxonomy): Eukaryota > Metazoa > Chordata > Mammalia > Artiodactyla > Eschrichtiidae > Eschrichtius > Eschrichtius robustus. Next base: position 73,432,767 of record NC_090841.1, on the reverse strand, counting down.
CGATGCCTGTGCACTCGTATTAGGAAAGAGAAAAGGAATGCTTCCCTCCAACCCCACTTTCAGAATATTCCAGTTGCTTCTATTTTTAAATATTTTTTACAGTGATGATGAGGAATTCCAGTTTTTCAAATTACTTCACGGAGATCATCTAGTTGGAGGTATGACTAGGCCAGTTTCATGGAAGAATGTGGCTCTAATTCATCACAAATTTGAAAAGAGAAAAAAATGCTACACCCCATTGCCAGAATATTTCACTTGTGGCAATAAAAAAAAAAAAAAAATCTCACCAATGCCAACATCTTCTAGCTTATTGGGCAGGTGGTGAAGGTAGGTGACAAATGGGGTGCTTGCCCAGATACCTACCTACTGCAGTGAAACCAACAACTGCCTCACCCCAGGCCTGACAAACTCCTTTGCACCACAACAAACCCTACCCCAAATGCTGTCACTCTTGTGTATATCAGAACTTTCCCTCTAAAAAGACAATACAAGAGTTGGGAGTCAAATCTCTGGTGCTAGGAGCATCTACACATATTTTAATTAAGAGCCCATTTGAATATGGAGCTATTACACACTGTAGCAATAAAATTAAACATTGTCACTGTCTGTTCTTTAATAGCTTACAAGCATTTTATATTCAGAGTCCCCAAGCTAGAGTTTCAAGAAATATCCCTTTAGTCTTTGACTGTGAAACAATCTCCATATAATTTTCCATACTCCCCTTCCACCTCACAGACTATTTGTAACCACACTTAATGAGCTAGACTCAAAATGAACATAAATGGTGCATCAACATAAAAGAACATTAAGGGCAAGCAAAAAGGTTAGTCTGTATCATACCATGCTGATAAAGTTGTCTTTCCAACAACTTAGAAAGGATAGAGCCCACAGGAATGTATGTAGGGGGTTCATGGAAGGTCCCACGGGGAAAAGTGTTCATTCGAGGAAGAGGGTGCATTTTAAGATGTGAATGATCGGACACAGAATAGGCGAAAGGGCGCATCTCCCTGATCTGCCAAAAATGCCCTCGTTTCAAATGATCAACATTCAAGGTTGAAGTGTCATGTATGACAACAGCAGTTCTCAAAGTGTGGTCCCCAGGCCAGAGAACCTGTTAGAGATGCACATTCTCAGGCCCCACTCCAGATCTGCTGAATCAGAAACTCTGGGGTTGGGACCCATCTAGTTGTGTTTACCAAGCTCTCCAGGTGATTCTGAGCCACTGTACTACAAGAAATGAAAATATGGCCAGATATTTACACTCTTCCCTCTCCTCCCCCCCCCCACACGTACACAAACACACACACATGCAGCCATGAACATGTGTATAGTGTTCAAATAACGGGAAACCAGCCCTTGTTTTCCCTTTTCTTGGAGACTATTTCATTTCGTGTGCACTGCGCTGAGGCAGGGGTGGAATTTAAACAATCCCTAATGAAGGCAGACGGCACCAGGTATTTATCACATTTTACTGTGCTGTATTTACCCCTTACCGCTTTGGGTACATTTGCATATAATCTTTCATAATTCAATTCACTTGTTTAAATCATTTCTTTTATTTTCACTTATTTATTCAGACAGGGAAGTTCATTTTACAGATCACTGGGGCCTCCCAGTGGCAATGTTTGGTAATTTCAGACTCGGATTTAATTCTCCGAGCTTTGAGGGAATGGTATCCAAATCCTTAGCCTTTCACCTAGTTGGTAGAAGCAAAAGATAGAATCAATGCACACTTTTTATCTGAAGTGGATTTCACGGGCATTCGAGCTGACACGTCCTCAGATGCTGGCTTCCACTTCTTGCACCTATCAGACTCCACGTTCAGGCACTTGCTGAGTAGAGAGGTCGGTCAGCGGCCTCCGGTATCCGCTGGTCAGTGCACACACCAACCAGGAATATATGTAATAAATAAAGAGAGAAGCTTATCCTGCGATTCCTTTTCCTCAGTAATGTTGAGGTTTTCTCTCTAGTTTCCTCCCTACCATCCCGCCTTGGAAGTTGTCACTGCCCCGGGGTAGCCAAGTCCTGCCGGAAGTTTACATACATCCTTCTCTGTTTTCTGGAACATTCTGTGCTCTGGCTCGCGTCGCCCTCCAGCGGCGATGGCCAGGGTCCTCCGAGCGGGGCCCTCAGGGACAGCCACTGACAGCTGCCCTGTGCTGACGTCACGGCAGCAGGCCCCCAGCCCGGCCCCGCCCGCATCGCCTTACATCCCGTCACCGGTCCAGGCCTCCCGCCACGGTGTGAGGCTTACTCAGCAGTATCAGTATCGCCCTCCCGGAACCGCGGGGCCTGTCAACGCATAAACCTCAGGCTGATGGACACCCTTGGCCGTTTCCACTTAGCCAAGTACTTTGGTGCCCTTCCAGTCTCCCCGGCACAGCCCCGGTGCCCTCTGCTTGGGCTGCAGAAGGCCACGCTGCCTGAGTCAGTTCTGCCCTCGCCTGGGAAGATTGCTGAAAACGTGGTTTCCTGGACTGGGGTGCTCCCGTCACCCCGCGGCTTAGCTCCGTGCTGATGCAGTGAGCCTTCCCACCTAGCAACAGCCCTGTAAACACCCGCGTCACTGACAGATCGGGTGATGTTCTAAAGGTCAGCCCCGCCCCCCTTGGCCTTTCCCGCTGAGAAGTCACCTGAGGGCATCCACTGCTTTCACTTCATTCGGCCTGAGCTGTTTCAAGATCACTACCTATCTTTAAATAAATTAATCTAATATGTGTCCGATTTCTTTTTTTTTTTTTTTGCAAAGAAAATTTTATTTAAATCTTTGTTTATACACTCATTCTCTTAGTGATTTACTGTTCACAATGCAGATACATAGCAATGGTATCCCACTTAGGCTAATTTGTACAAATAAAGACAGTATTCACTAAATTCCGAGCAATTCGTGAATTGCTCCGAATTAGCTAGAATAAAATTCAAATTCAGGATTTTCTTGCAAGGCTCAGAGTGGAAAATCGACACAGGGCAGTACTTGAAAAGAGCACAAGCTTTGGTGCCTTAGAGACCAAGGTTCCAATCCCAACCAGACACACATCAGAGAAGCTGCTCACCCCCACTGAGCCTCAGTTTCTTCATGTGTAAAATGGGCTAATACCTCCAGGGTATTAGAGGTATTCAGTGAGCTCTATGTAAAATATCTAAAACAGAGACCAAAGCTGTGAGTATTCCGTAAATGGAGTTGTTTCAGCAAGGATTATTAGAAGCTACAATTTTTCCAGCGAGTGGTTCAAGGGGGTTACTCTCGGCTGCCCAGAAAGCGCCCCTGTCTCCACCTCCTTTCCCAGCTACAGGTTATTTCTCCAGGAAGTCCTCACTGACGCCCTGGTTGTGGATTAGGTCCCCTCCTATCAGCACACCTGACACTGCACTGAAAACACGTCTGTTCCCCCCTCCATGCATTGACTTCGCTGCATCTGCCCATTTGCACTGAACTTGAAGCCGCCAGGAGGACTGCCCCATCCACCTTGTTCACTGTGTGTCTACAGCCCCTGCTTGGCATATTGTGGGGTTTCAGTAAATACTGAATGAATGAATGAATGAATGAATGACAGCCATTGGATGGCTACCTAGAGAAGAAAAATAAAATATCAGGAAAGTAAAAGGTATTTACATTAGTTATTTTGCATTCTTATAATTGCCTTTAAGTCTCCTTGAATTACCTTCAAAAAAATATGAAATCTGTTCCCAGCAGCTCTAGCACTTTGCTCCCCCTACCCCAAGAATGCTGCACATTCTTATTATATATTATATTTATTAGAATAATGGTATAATTATTCCAACTAATTATAATCATTAGAATTATTCCTCAATTCCTCTTTTGAATACATGATTATAAAATGTGTTTATCATGTTTGACACCCTTCTCATTCTTAAACTGACGACATATTAATCACAGAGATCCTAAGGAAGAAGGAAATCCTTGGTAGAAAAGTGTTAATAATTTACTAGTTGCAAACTGTACTTTTACCTCTGAACACCAGGTGGGTAAAAAACATTACTCATGTTTTTTAATCTAAGAATTTCTTACATTTTTATGGCCTGTTCTTGGGGCTTATTTATGATGGTTTGGGACAAAGAGACAACCTTTACCATTATGATTTATACTCTTCCAACAAAGGAAACACAGAAAGAGATAAGAAACCCAAATTAAACCATGGCACCAGATAAGAAAACCCAAATTAAATCATCACACACACACACACATAAAATCCAGTGAAGGTAAGGGGTGACTGATAATTTAAAATCAAAACAAAGAAGAGTATAGACATACAGACTGTGGACAATGAAAAATGGAAATTTTCAAAAGCCTAAGCTACAAAATCTAGCACTTACCAAATAAAAAACTTTCAGATGCCTTGTGTCCTGTATTTGTGGCATTATGAAATAATGCCTAGCCATTAAAGTATTTTTATATGCCTTATTTTAGTTTTACTCAGTTTGTGCTTTTGTTTAGAAAACCTAACAATACATTTTGGTATGCTAAAGTGTTAGTGATTAGCAGCAGATAGCCAACATTTTCCTATTTTTTTTCTATTAATGCCGTTTATCGAAAAATTGACCTGGACATCTGTTTTCATTTTTAGTGATGCTTTTAAATTCCTTGATGGTTGAGTGCCAATTCTAAAACTTGACTGGATTTCAAGGAAAGACAATTGCCTCAGAAACAAAGAAACTGAGAGAAGTGAGAGGAAAAACTCCTGCCTTCAAGCTTTCCCAGTATAAGCACTGTTGATGATAGAGGCCAAAGGTTAGTTCAATAGCACAGGCAGTCAATGGTGTGTGCCCAGCAATCTAACTACAACATAGCTATACGCAATCCGAGTGAATACTCATGTCCAGGCCAGAAACTCTTAGTAAAAGGAGTTAGTATGACCACAGAACCAACTGATGCTACCTAAGGCGACCTAAGACACAACTGTCCCATTAATACAACCACACAATTGTACAGAACACTGTCTTTGATTACGTGTGAAACTTGGAAGCAGAGCACATACTGAATTTGGGCTTGCAGGTAAATATTCTAGACTTAATTTCACATTACAAACTCAAAAATGCCAAAACCTGGATGTGGAAATCATTTGTGAACTATTTCCAGACTCCATAAAGCAGACGTGAAGAATTAGGTCCACACACAAACACACTACCAAATATCTATGATTTTTCAATTTTGCTTTGCCCGTATCCCCTACGTTTTGTGAAAGGATTTACCTGCTGCATTCCCAATTTTATTTAGTACTGCCTTATAATTTGGTGGAAAAAATGCACATATTTGACAATTTTTTTGCTTCCTTCACGTGTAGATTTCCATGAAAATTAAGTTAAAATGGAATCGAGAAAAGAGGCACAGTATAATTAACTTTCTTCTAAACTTATCACTAAGCTTACTTATCTGATCTACTTAATTTGACTTTAATTCTTTTATTTCTAGAGCCCAAGGTCCCAAGATTGTTTTCAAAATTAGTACATGTAAATATTTTCTTGTACCAAAATCCTACCCAGTGGATATGTTTTACTACCAAAGGATATTCAGAAATTACTTATCTGCTCTCAGGCCAACAGCAATGCTTAAAGCAAGTTGGACGTGATCTCTGTGTACAAAGACCAGGCATTCACAGAGAACACCAAGCTCCTGGAATCTGAGGATTTAAAGGAAAAAAAAAAAAGGAACATTCCATTCTGTTATGTTTCCTCATCTTCTTTCTTTATTCTATGGCTCCAAAATCTCTTAGGAAGTTACCCAATGCCACAATTCTTTATCCAAAAAGAGAACCAAATATTAATATGGAATGAAAACCAATGTTTTAACATTCTGGTAGACAAAAATTGGTACAAATGAAATAGGGTGGATCAGTAAATTCTAAGACAGAAGATTTGAGTACAGTATTTAGTTTCCTAAAGTCAGTTGATATGGCCTGGGGCACAAAAACTCTCGTGTTTACATGCATATAACGGAAATTTTAAGCTGCAGAGTATTGCCAGCAAGTTGGTATGTCTGCTGTGAAGCAATAATGATTCTGTGATAACCTCTATTAAAACCCTGACAGGCAGTATTGTTACTCTATTAGAAACCCAGAAAGTTACTGCAAGAAATAGACTAAGGTTTTCAGTAGCGTAGTTGAACCTGTCAGAATGAAAGACAGAAAGAGAGAAAGAAAGAGAGGGAGGGAGGGAGGGAAGGAGGGAGGAAGGGAGGGGAGCAAAGGCAAAATTCACAGTAAATTCTCTTGGATTAAAGTTAACAAATCAATTCCTAGCCATTAAAAAAAAAAAAAACACTGTAAGATAGAAAAAAGCTACTCAAATTACGTCTTTTGGAATTCAATTATTGTAAAATTGAATCCAGAAAAGTGTGGAGAAACGACAGCAAAAAGATAAAAGTAGACAAACACGCAGAATGGAGTGAAGCAGGAGCGACACAGGGTATGTGGGTGGGTGCTACGATTTGCAAGGGAATGCTATAAACAGGATAAAGCAATGGATATTGAGCATTGTGTTTACAGATTGACACTTAGAGAAAGAGGAACTGTTAAGAACCACACGGCTGGCTTGGTTCTAACAGTCTTTGAAAGAAGGACACTTTATCTAGTCTACCTAAAAATAGCTTAGTAGTGATATACAACCTTTTTTTAGCAGAGGAGCCATTTTTTTCATTTGTTACCCCAAGATTCATGCTGTTTCATCTAAAACCCTCCTAGAAGCCTCTGAGGCAGCTTCTAGGAACCTTGAGACTCTGCTGGCCAGCTCAAAAACCACAGCGGCCGTAAATTCTTTCAGAGTCAACAGATCCTAATATAATTTGGGGGAAGGAGGGCAGAACCTCGAAAACATGGCTCAGCTCCAGCTGCGTGTGACCTCAGCTCGGCCGCCTGCGGGCTCAGTCCTCGTTCGGCCCGTGTTCACTCTTGCTCCCTGCGTGAGCTGTGCAAAGCACCTCTCAGCTGATGACTCTGATGCCCTTTGCTCTGTGATGTCCAGCAGCTCGGACCAAACACTCCCGAGTCGGCCTCACACTCACACTCAACATGGAGAGAAGGTGGGTGGGCTTTAGCTTCCACACTCCTCTAGAAACGACCCCTCCTCGCCACCTCGGGGCACAGTCCCCGCTGGGGTGGGGGGGGGGGGCTGCCATCCTCACCACAGCCTCCCCGCGGGCCCCTCCGCCCTGCGTAGTGTCCTAGGAACATCAGCCAGAGCGGTCCTTCCACGGAGGGGTAACTGTTTCACTCCTCCACTCCAAACCGTCCCGCCATCCTCCACTTCGCCGGAGGAAAAGCCGAGGTCCTCGCAATGGCCTTGAGGTTACGGCTGCCCTCATGTGCTGCGCAGACCCTCAGGGTGACTCATCGCCTCCACGCTGGCAGTGCTGCTGGCAGGCGGCCCTGGGCTGTCAACGCCGGCGGGCATCGCCTCACCCCACCCCTCCCCCGGCGTAAGTCACCTCGCCCAAGGTCACCGCCTTCGAGGGCCACCCACGTCCGGTGACTGAGCGACACGGGTTATCAAGGCTCAGAAGTCTCAGCGCCCCCCATCCCCGCCCCCAGGTCCAGAGCCCCACGGGGGTGGGTCGGCTGAGGCTGTGCACGGCAGCTCCGCCTCTGCTTCTGCCCCGCCTCCTCCTGTTCCTTCCACAGGTCTTGATCCCAACGACACTCCCTAAAAATGACCTGCACACCAAATGCCACCTCCTGGCCTGCTTCCGGAGAACCCAGCCTGCCATGAAGGCCCGACGGGATCCGGCCTCCCCCTCCAGCCGCCGATGCCGAAGCTTCCTAGTCTCCCCCGCTCGCCCTGCTCCGAGCTCACCGGCCTCCGATGTTTCCTCCTGAGGACCGGTGGGCTCCTGCTTTAAGGTCCTGGCAGAGATGTTCCTTCTGCCTGGGACACACCTCCCCAGATACCTGCACTGCTGCTTCCCTCACCTCCTTCCAGCTTCGCTTAAATGTCACTTTCTAAATGAGCCTCCCTGAAACCAGAGAAAAAGATTCTAATCTTTTCCGGATGCATTTGCTTACCTTTCCAGGTATTGATTTCACTTGAAAGAAATGACTTCACTCACTTACAAAAGAGTTTGAAAATTACTGTTTTAAATACATAAAGGCAGAGCAATGGTTAAAAAAAAAAAAAAACACGGGCTCTGGACTCAGACCTGGGCCTGACTGCCTAGCACTGCCACTCGGAAGCTGTGTGGCTCCACCCCTGGTGGCCCCGGCTCCTTTATCTGTGCAGTGGGGATACTGATATTACACAGACTCTTAGAATGGTCGTGAGGATTAGTTGACTTTATGTACACAACAGGCTGTGAAAACTATAAAGGGGCGTATAAATACTGGTAATTATTGAGAGATGACCCCAGGAACCGTGCATACCAAACAAAACACCCACTGAGAGTACATTTGCATCCTGGCTTAAGGTCAGAGTCCTAGGAAATCAACTTTTCAGCTCTGTTCAACCCTGAGTAGACTGAGAACTTCCAGCAAAGCAGAAACGGCTGGGCAAGTACCACCCTGAGGGCACAGAGCCCGCCGAGCAAACATCACCGAGAACCCGGAAGAGTTACCAACCGCTAGTCTTGTTACATGGTACAAAATCCTAATATTTTGCTCTTCTTGCACTGACTTTAATTACTTCAGACTTTATTCTAATCTCTAAGGTCCTTGTGAAAAAAAAAAAAGCACACAGGATTTCAAATATCTAGGTCTCTATATGTTTATCAGAAGAGCTTTAAACTTTAAAACCAGCCATATGTCTGGTTATTTGAGATTAGAGACTGAAATCTTTTCATGTGTATTTTTATACACATGAAAAGTTTTTATATTTATCTCTCTTTCTGTGATGCAGAATAACTGTACTTGGCTTAAAAATAAAACAATGACTCCTCCAAAATCTCAACTGCTTTTATGTTTTCTTCCATTCATTTTTCATTTACTGGGGTGAAATGTCCTTGCCTGTAACCTCGAATCCACCAGCTTGATTGATTTCAGAGGGTGTGCTGGAGACCCACCCTGCCAAGCAGAGAAGACAGACCACCAAGAAGCTGGCACTAATGAAGCCACAATAATCTAACATTGACCATTACATTCTATGTCCACCTATTCAGATTCATTTGTAGAGCCCACTATAGTCCATTTCTTTATTTCTAAAGAGAGAATCACATAAGCTTATGTTTAAAACATTTTAGACACACCATTATTAAAAACCATCATTGGGCTTCCCTGGTGGCACAGTGGTTGAGAGTCTGCCTGCCAATGCAGGGGACACGGGTTCGAGCCCTGGTCCGGGAAGATCCCACATGCCGCGGAGCAACTGGGCCCATGAGCCACGATTACTGAGCCTGCGCGTCTGGAGCCTGTGCTCCGCAACAAGAGAGGCCGCGATAGTGAGAGGCCCGCGCACCGCGATGAAGAGTGGCCCCTGCTTGCCGCAACTAGAGAAAGCCCTCGCACAGAAACGAAGACCCAACACAGCCAAAAATAAATAAATAAGTAAAATTAAAAAAACCATCATTCTACAGTTATACATTAACAATAATTGCACCATTTATTAAGATGATAATAATTATAAATGGTACTATAGAAATATAAGGAAAGCAGACATTGTCCTAACCAATTACCACACAGAATGGCTTTGCCATTTTATACACCTGTGTGCTATATCTGGGAAAATCCCTGTCTGGGGCAAGGCATGTGTGCACGCGCGCGTGTGTGTGTGTGTGTGTGTTTGTGTGTGTCTCTCCCCTTGGGAAAGTCAGCTATATCAGATCATCCAGGTTCTTTGTTAAAGCAATAATAATCACTAGAAATTGCCTTCCCTTTCCAAGTCCTCCTCTGAGGATATCATGCACTCCTCCAATTTTTCTTCATAGCTTTATACAACTTAATATTCAGGCTAGGGAAACTGGAAATCTCCTCCAGGTTAAACAACTCCTTAAATCTATCTACAAATTTATTTTCCTTCTCCAACCTGAATTTCATGACCCAGAGGATGACGGTGGTTTCTTTGCACAGATGGTCAAAGGTAATGAGGAGTTCTTCCAGAAATGGATGAGCATAGACAACATCGGCCGCCAGGATGTAGTCAAAGTTGCTGGAAGCCTTGGGAAAGTTCTTGTCTAAAGCTACACCCCAGGAGAGCTCTTTAACCTGAGGCAAATGCTTACATTTCATTTTGGTGTTTTGGGAAATATTATATTGCAGGTTTCCAAGTAACTCAGGTAAATCTGTGGCAGTCACGTGTGCACCTGGGAAACAAAGGACAGTAGGAAAAGTAACCTTCATGGGATAAGGTAAAGCAATTAGGTTTCAAGCCACCATGCACTTTGAAATTCTGCACAAATGCTAACCTCATGTCAAGGACTGGTCAGTACACACACACAGGAGGGAAATCCCTTCAAAATGGATGCTAAGGCACCTTTATGCCTCCCCTTAAAAACAATTAGATTCCCCAGGCACTTCTGCACTCTGTTGCACTTTTCTGTTCTCCTGGTTTTTTGTCTGTCTTGTTTTGTTATTGTTGCTGTTATTTTCTATTTATCTACTTAAAAAATCAAGAGAAAGGGAAATTCAAAGTATTTGGTACCCTCACTGGAACAATCAGATGTCACAATTGAAAGATGAAAGGGCTCTTCACTAAAAGAAGTCTGAGCCCCAGTCATGTGAGACCAAACGGGTGTATATAACACTGGGCGTCCTATCGTTGACCAGGAAGTGCTCAAGTGTAAGAAATGGAGGGAAGAGAGAAGACTTTTCAATGTCATTACACGGAAAGTATCAGGACACCCATGTTCATGGCCACGTTTTCAGCTTGACCCCATTATAAGTCTGTCTCTTCCCATTAAGAGATGTTAAAACCTAGCTACAACCCACATACAGTGCTCATACAACCAAAGATCATAGACACAGGACAGAATGCTCAGATGAAGAAGATATAAGCAATCCCCGAGGTAAAAGTGAATACTGGTGGTCATTGTCAGGACGAAATCAGAAAGCAAAAACCAATAAAATTTGGCCCTTAAAGTGAACTTTGAGCAGTAGCAGAGCCTGGAAACAATGTGTAAATAAGCCTAGGACTGGCTGATTCTACATCATCAGACATGAAAGCAGAACTGGAAGGGAAGTCTAGTTCAGCCCAGACCGGTTTAGAGCCCATTCTTCACCCAAGATGGCAAGTTTCTCTGGCCACTGACTGTATTTTCTGGAAAATATTAAAATGGGAGGAAAATAAGCATTTCACTGGTAGAAATTCATATCACATTCATATCACAGAGATATGAATCTCTACATTCTAGTGGGGTGGGTGGGTCTATCATTTTCCACAAATCTTTTTAAAATCCCAAGAGAAGGAATGACCCCCTCTGTCCCCCGATCCTGCCCATAGGAAGAGAAACTATCTGCCTATTAAGATCTTTGTGTCTAGAGAGGTAAATATCACCACTGACTAAACAAAGTTTCCACCTTTTGATATTTGTTTCAAGTTATAGGAGCAGACCAAAAGGATCAAACCATAATTCAAAAAGACACATGCACCCCAATGTTCATTGCAGCACTATTTACAATAGCCAGGTCCTGGAAGCAACCTAGGTGTCCACTGACAGATGAATGGATAAAGAAGATGTGGTACATATGTACAATGTAATATTACTCAGCCATAAAAAGGAATGAAATCGGGTCATTTGTAGAGATGTGAACGGACCTAGAGTCTGTCATACAGAGTGAAGTAAGCGAGAAAGGGAAAAACAAATATCGTACATTAACGCATGTATGTGGAATCTAGAAAAACGGTACAGGTGAACCTAGTTCCAGGGCAGGAATAGAGACATAGATGTAGAGAACAGACATGTGGACACAGTGGGGAAGGGGAGGGTGGGATGAATTGGGGGATTAGCTTTGACATAAATACACTACCATGTGTAAAATAAATAGTTAGTGGGAACCTGCACTATAGCACAGGGAGCTCAGCTCAGTGCTCTGTGATGACCTAGATGGGTCGGATGGGGGGCAGGGAGGTCCAAGAGGGAGAAGATATATCTATACGTATAGCTGATTCACTTTGATGTACAGCAGAAACTAACACATTGTAAAGCAATTATACCCCAATAAAAAAATATTTTTTAATTCTTTTTAATGAATGAACGACTTCCCAAAACACAGATTCTGCTCTTAAATGAGGAAGTCTTCAGGTATACATCCAATGTGCCTCTGCCACAGTCCATACTAAATGGAATGGTGACTTTAGAAAGCAGTATCAGGACAGAGCAATCTAAAAAATATATTTGGAGAGGACTTCAAGGGTCTTATATTTCCCCAGTGTTTAGAAAGGTGTAAATTGCTAAATCGTGAATTCCTCTCAAGATTTTAGAGTGGCAGGTGTGCACTTCTGAAGAGCAAGGAAATCAAGACAGATTTGGGTAGCACACATCAGAGAAGGCAGCTAAATTAAGGCCGTGAAATAGATAACGACAACAAAAAAGACTGAACTGAAGCAGGCTCAGGCATACATAGAGACAATCACACATTTAGTTGGAAAAGAAGATGCTGGTGAAAGAACAAGGGATTGCAAAAGAAAAATGGAAATAACTGAGAAAATTAATTGATGGACAAATGCCTAAACTTAGAAGCAGACGTGATTTCTCATACTCTTTCTCTATTCTAACAGATGCTTTTTCATAAAAGCATAGGACTTCAAAACCCAAAAGGAATATACAAGTACATGGGAATGTTGAAATGGGGCTAACATTTAAATAAAGATCGTCTGAGTCCGCACAGTCAGCTCTGCCTATGCCTAGTATTTCACACGCCCTCCAGCAGTCGGGATGCTGGGGTGCACATCCCAGTTAGCCAGGATAAAAATCCAGCTTCCCAGAAAACCAAACGGGTGACTTTAACATCAGTTTCCTGATAAAGCCCATTCAACAAATTAAGGGGTTAAAAACAGGCCCAGGTCATAGTAAACTGGATAGTAAAAGCAACTAATGATACAGGATCATGGGATTCTCTGACCCCACTCAATCAAAAACAGCTGCTTACCAAGTAAACTCGCCACGATGGAGACTAACCCTGTTCCAGCTCCAATTTCAATCACATTTTTGTCAACCATGTTATACTGCTTTACATTTGTTTCCAGAAAATAGCATAGAACAAGGGCCTATGAAAATTCAAAAAAAGAAAAAAAGTAGTGTTTGGCAAGTAATCACAGAAAGTAAAATTAAACTCTATTAGATAAATACCCCACGAACGCTATGATACGTATGTGAGCCCATGTGAGTGCATGTGTACATACATACACATCACTACAGAAAATTATCCACAGAAGTACATCCTTCAATACGTTCAACACTTAGGATAGGAAACGTCCTTGGGGATTGTTGGGGAGAAAAGAGAACTAAGAATATAGAGTTCAGTTACTTAGGCTTGATTATCCTTAAAGGAAGCAACTTCCAATAGTAAGTCATTTTAAAGAAGTGTGTGGGGCTTCCCTCGCGGCGCAGTGGTTAAGAATCCGCCTGCCAATGCAGGGGACACGGGTTTGAGCCCTGGTCCGGGAAGATCCCACATGCCGCAGAACAACTAAGCCCATGCGCCACAACTACTGAGCCTGCACTCTAGAGCCCGCAAGCCTCAACTACTGAGCCCGCATGCCGCAACTACGGAAGCCCGCGTGCCTAGAGCCCATGCTCTGCAACAAGAGAAGCCACCGCAATGAGAAGCCCATGCACGGCAACGAAGAGTAGCCCCTGCTCGTCGCAACTAGAGAAAGCCTGCGCGCAGCAACAAAGACCCAACGCAGCCAAAAGTAAATAAATTTATAAAAGAAAAAAAAAGAAGTGGGTGTTTGGGATTGAGGCAGACAGTGAGGGGCAGGGGTCTGCACCCTTCATAGGACAATTGATAAATAAGTGGTGGCCTTTAGAATATTCTGCCTGTTGAGACTGAAACGGATTTCATTATAATTGTTTAACTCAAATGGAACCAGTTAAATGGGAAATTAAAACGTTTACTATTCTAAACTTCTGTGACTTACGGTCTCAAAAACCTGAAGGTGTAAACAACACTCTTTATTAACGCTACAAATCAGAAACAGAATTCATTGGTAGAAGCATCTTCCCAATTTCGTGACTTCTAAATTTTAGTGTTGTTTGAGGTCACAAAAGAGAACCACGGAGCCTCCTTTCTCCTTCCAAACGGTATATAATAACGAACAACACTGGATGAGAACTCACTGAAATGCAGCAAACTTTGTATGAATTCATACCGATGGCCAAACAATAGCGCCGTAACAATCCATGGCTTCAGTAATCCGAATCTCATGACCAACGAAATGAAATCCCTCCCAGGAGATGGCTGTTACAAGAGCTGGAACAAAACACCTCTGCATGATCTCTGCAACCACGTTCCTGTCATCATCGGCTTCTCTGTTCTCTGAAAGGAGGGGGAAAAAAAAAAAAAAAAAAAAGGCAGTGGTTGTGGTACTAAACCATAGCGAAGGGGAGCCGGATGGAGGTGCAGCATCTCTACTTATGCTAAGTTGCTTCTGAATAGGCACTGATTTTAGGTGCAACATAATAACAGCAAGGTAAGCTATTTGAAAATAACTCCTAACAGAAGCTAATATTTCATACATCAGGATAGCAACATCCTGCTGATTTTCACTGAGGCCGAAATCACCATTAGACATTTCTGCAATGCTATGTGAAATAAACAATAACTGACATACTTTTTTAAAAAGCAATGTGTTTTAAAGGCTACCAATCTATTCATAGAGCAAAAGGAAGATTGGTGATGGAATCTAAGATCTCAGCTATGCGTACTGGCTACACAGTGCGCTTCCAGTTATTTCAATAATGGAATAGTAGCAGATCCTTTATGACCTGCCTTTATCCAGACAAGAGACATTTGATACCACCCAGCAGTATACCCTTGCGTTATTTTATTATTACTTATTTTATATTATTATTTGGTGACAACTCATGGCATCTTAACATCCACAATATCGCGTTATGTTTCATAAGCAACATCAACCACCAATTACTGAGCACATACTTCACAGGCCAGACCACGGTAGATACGTATGTAATATTTCTCGTAATTTTTGCAACAACTTTGTGAGGTAGGCATTATTATTTGCACTTTTACAGATAATGAAACTAAGACTCAGAGGGCTTTGTCAGCTTGACCAAGCTCATGCAAATTGTAAATGAAGGAGCCAAAATTTGAGCTCCTTTTTGGTTGCTCCAAAGCCCCTCTCTGCACTATTAAAAAGCTATGATATAATTTTTAAAAATCCAATTGTCTCTAAGAATTCAGAAACTAGTTATGGAGCAAGATACACATCTCTCTCTCTAAGCCTCCATCTCCCTGTTTGTAAAATGTGAAAGATAAAAGAACCTACATCAAATAGTGTTGGAAGATTTAAATGAGATGATGTATATAAAGTGCTTAGCACTTTGTTACATAGAGTTCAATAAATTATTATAATTATTGTCATTGTAACTGTCATTATATTTTGGTCATGAAACTAAATGATAAAACAAGATCACCACATAAACAAAAATACTGGATTGTGTGGTATCTGATTGAAAATTCTATAGTTACTCGTAGAAGCAGTGAGTAGAATGGTGGTTGCCAGGGGCAGGGGGTGGGGGAAATGCGGAGATGTAGGTCAAAGGGTAAAAAGTTTGTAAGATGAATAAGTGCTGGAGATCTAATGTACAGCACCATGACTACAGTTAATAATAATGTGTTGTATACTTGAAATTTGCTAAGAGAGTAGATCTTAAATGTTCTCTCACACACAAAAAAAAAATTAAAGAAAATGGTAACAATGTGATGTGGAGTCTATGTATGTATACATGGAGGATAAATTAGAGATTAGAGGTATTTACCGCAGAATGGTGACATCACTGTGAACTGAGAAAGTAAGACTGTTACTCCAAAGAAGGGACTGGGAGCTTAAAGATGAAGAGGCGTCTTTGAACAGCCCTAGTTGGGGAATAATCCAGGAAACAGATGAGGTTACACATTAGGACACTCTGGCACATTTTCCCATGTCTTCCTCCTTTTCTAGTCCCTTACTAGCTTCTCCTTGCAAGAGAGGAGAAGCCATTCATCTGATTAGCAGCCTAAAATGTGGATTGGACCATGGTTTTTCCTAGTGTGAGGGGTAGCTGTGCCTTAAAATGTCAGCCCTCATGTGCTGATACCCCCTTTCCACCCCCCTTCATGAGGTAGGCTGAGCTGGGCAAAGTCCTGCCTCAGAGAGAACTTAACCAGTAACAGTATCTAGGGCTGCAGTCCTGTATTTTCAAGTAGAATAGAATCATTGCTTACATCTAGATGATATAATGTTAAATGTCGGCCATTCTAAACACGTCTTTCAAAATTCTTGTACACACCTCAAGGCTGAAATTACATTCAGCAGTCCCAAATTCATACTTGCTGTTTTGAAATATTTTTTAGTACAAGATATAAAAGATGATATGAATAAATGGAGAGAGGCTCTATGCACAAATGGGGTGACTTAATACTATAAAAATGTCATATATATTCAATACAATATCAATCACAATTCCAGTTAGCTTTTTTAAGAAACTTGATATACTCACCCCAAAACTTAAATGGAAGAATAAACATCCATAAAGAGTTAACTTTGCAAAAAAAGAATAAGAGGTAGGAGAATATTTGCTTTATTAGATATTTAGGTATACCACAAAGCCATAGTTACAAAAACAGTATGGTATTGGTGCAAGAGATAAATGGACCAGTGGGCAAAACAGGGATCTCAGAGACAAACCCATGTACATAGAGAGGGTGGGTTAGCTGCCACATTATATGGAGAAAAATAAAACTGGATCTCTACGTAAAATCTTTTATAAAGGCAGATTCCAGAGGGATTAAAGACCAAATGTAAAAGGAAAACAAAAATTTAATAGTATAAGATGATATCTTTGTGAAAGTAGGGAGGAGAGAAACTTCTTAAAATCTGCAATACCCAAAAGTGATGAATATTCTTATATCAAAAGTGAAGATTTCTATTCTGTGGATGAAGATTAAAAGTGTGGATGAGATTAAAAGATGACAGATGAGAGAAGGTATTCTACAATGTCTAAGACTGAAAAGAGATAATATCTCGAATATACAAGAAATCTGTATAATCTCCAAATTGACAAGGAGAAAGATAGTAACCACATTGAAAAATAAGCAAAGGAGATAAACTGGCAGATTACAGAAGACGAAACCAAAAAAGCCACAAAGCAACATGGAAATGTTCCAACTCAGATATAGACAAATTAAAACAAGGTATCTCTTATATTCATAAAACTAACAAAAATTAGAAGCTGGACAGTGCTGAGTGACAGGGGGCTTGTGGGGATGGCAGAACCTCAGGTGCCACTGGTGAGAATACAGAATGTTGCAGTCATTCTGGAGAGCAATCTAAGGTATTTTGTTAAATTAAATATACAAATGTCCTACAACCCAGCAAACCTGCCCCCACCCCCACATTTTTACACAAGTCCTTAAGTGGATATGCGTGAAAATATTTATCAAAGATACACATCAAACACACTAGAATGGTTGCCAGGAGGGAGTGGAAAAGGAAAGGAAGTAGGAAATGGGTAAAAGAAGAATAGATGAATGGATGAATGAATGAATGAATGAATGAGACAAAATACAGACAGATACACTTACAACAGTGGGGCCTTTCTGAGATGATGAACACGCACCACGTAAGTAAGTGAAGGCCGCAAGAGACTTTCCAATTTCTCCACGGCACTGAGGCAAGAACGGGAGTGAGGGATCATGAGTCTCTGAGTCCTAAGGGAAGATGTAGTTGTCAAACTGTCCTATGAGCTCCAATAACATCATTTCCTAGCATGCGAGGAATACGGTGGAAAGATGGAGGTAAATTAAGTTTGCCCCTGTTGGAAAATTCCTTCAGTGGCCACAATCCAGCAGGGAGATTCAGCCAAGATGATTTCCTGTCCTAAATTCTGTGATCCCTTCACAGAGCCCTGTCTAGGATCCAGACAGAACCAAGCATTCTCCAAAGGACTCTCTAATCTCACTGCGTGCCAAAGAGGGGCCCCCTCTACCACCCACTCTATCACCACCACAAACACTGACCTTTGGCAGAGATGCAGAGAAAACAAAGAGATGAAAAACGGATAGTCTTCAGCAAGAGCCACCTCTTCTAATATATTTCACTATATTTCTCCTTAAACCATGGCATGTATCCACATTCACAGGAAGAGCTCTAAGAACCAAATAATATTAGTAATATGTTGTATTTGAACTTTAACTTTCATTTCACTAGATTCACTTGCCTTGCTAAGATAGGGGGTGGAGGGGCAGCTTTTGCTCTGGAAGTTCTTTAGGGAAAAGCAGAGAACATTAATTGCTTCCTTGACCTTTAGCTGAATGTGCCCTCTTGGGCCTCCTTGCAAACCCCTTGTAAATGCAGCACTTCTTTGACAAGTCACCTAAGGTATCGGGGATTAATAGGTGTTAGAGTACACTAAATCCCAGGGCATCTCCTAAAGTTCCAATCATTGAATATCTACAATGAATCCAGTGAATATCTACAGCTACCACACTGACATCTCCGACTTTGCACTTTCTTTTAGAGGTTAGTTGACCAGATCAGTGCTGCTGTCCCAACAACTACAGTGTAATAACAAATGATTCCTGTTTTTTCAACGTCTTTCTAAATAAACAGAGCTAGTCATTTTTTTTTTTTAAAGAATGACATCTTTACTTCTATATGGAAATGAGATTAAAAATATATATGTGAATATATTACATAATCAAAAACGACTTACAGCCCTCCAAAATAATCTTCCAAGAGATTTCATGAAACAACAGTAACCACTATTAATTGCACATACACTCTAAAAGAACACAATTCTATCCATCGTACATGGTCATTTGAAATTAGTCATACACCTAGGATGACCACATATCCTTTAGAAAACATTATCAGGCTGAAGAAAATTTAACTGACAGTGTTTTAGTATTCTCTTTTGCATTTAAAGACTATGTAACTACCACTCATTCCGTAAGAAGAGACACTCATAAAAAATAGCATAATTTATAGCAGGAAACCAAAATATACTGAACTTGGCTACTTGAAATAATTTGTCTAGATGTAATACACTGGAGTTTAAAAGCAAATGTACACACACGAACAATTATGACCATCTTAACACTTTGCTGTTTTTCAGCATTAACTTCTATTTAAAGATTTTGAGGTAACAATTTTTTTTTTGGCAGCGCCTCGCGGCTTGCAGGATCTTAATTCCCCGACCAGGGATTGAACCCAGGCCCACCTCAGTGAAAGCGCTGACTCCTAACCACCGGACCACCAGGGAACTCCCTCAGGTAACAATTTTAACCGTAGTTATTTATTTAAATCAAAAGACAAGCAATATCACCACCCATTTCAAGGTTGATGACAAGAACCGTTGGACAGGAATCTAACGGAAAGAGCTGCACTATTACAAAGGTGTCCCTAATGTCACCTTGTCGCAATAACAGGGGGAAATCTATGCTCCAAACATAATACACAAAGAGTGGGTCCCTCAAAGTGCATGCTTAGTTATTTGTTGACTATGGGATTGAATCTTGAGACGGTTAATGAATGAGTGGATATTCTTCGGTTTTTAGGTAAGATCTGAACAGCAACTTTCACCAAAAATTAACAGCATTATCACACAACAGAATTCTGATTTACACTTCTGAAGAATAATTTTTCCATACATATTCTCTGCTTGTTATCTAGTACTGAGGTCTCAGGACAAATAACTAAAACGAGGAAATGTTACACAAAATGTTGGATTTGGTTTCCCAGCAAGAAAATCAGAAAACTTCTGATATCTATACCATTAGATAAGAGCTATCTACTAGAATCTTAGAGTATTATTTTATTAATGAATTTAATATGGAACACAAATATTAAAACAGATTGTAAATAAAACATAATCAAGAAAGTATTACAATTATGTTGCTCTCTTAGGCTTATCTATTTTAATGCTTTTTTATACATAAAAAGGCTTAACACCATTTTCCGGCTATTAAATCTTTGCTGATAGTGAATAAAATCTACCAGGTGCTCTTGTTCCCCAGAGAATTAAAGGGGTTTCAAGTATGAAGTAAAAATTAGCAAGATTCTGCCACCTCACGATGATGTTTTTCTTAAGAGGAAAATTCGACAGTGAATTGATTTCCAAGGCTGGATTGTAAGAAGCCTTCAAAAATAGAGGCTCTGTCTGTGTTCTTCTCTTTTATACTTTTAAGGTCAATAACAGCAATAATAAATGGAAGGGTCAGATCACAGAAATACATGAAAAGAAAAAAAATTCTTTAATAGCTATGACAAGTGAATTCAAGCTTCCATTTGAGGGCTGTCACGGAAACCTGTCTGTGAAATTTAAAGTAAAAACCCCTCAACGAAATGAAAGACACTGTCATTCAATCGAATCTTCTATTCAAAGATGAATGTCATGTGCTTCTTAGAAATACCTAGAGAATATTTTTTAAAGATGTTAAAGATATTTTCAGATTAGTAAATGGTCACAGGTAAACCTGAAAGCTACAATTCTGAATGCTTCAGCAGTGTCACGGTCTCGGGCCCTTATGTTGAAACTAATTCTTCAGACATTTTCACAAATGTTTTTTGTCTGGATGTCCACATACTTTCAAGAATAAAAAGAAGCTGTAACTTTCATCACGTGGCTCAAATGATAGCTACAATTACCAAAGAAAGAAAATTCATTTTTTTACTGACACTGCTCAGGATGCAAGTGGGAAAAAAAACAGAACCAAATCTAGTTGTACTCAGAGCCTGCTGCTGGGATCGTACCGGGGAGAGACAATTAAACAGATGCCAATGAAGTGTGATAAGTGGAATAAAAGAAATATTTCTGAGGTGCTATGGGAAGCACCACTGCTTGGTCAAATCAGGAGAAGCATCCTCAGGGAGGAGGCATTTGAGTTGAGGTGGAGAGAAGGGGAAGGCTGCCAGGCGGAGAAGGAAGGAAGCAAGGCCAAGGGAGATGCAACACTGCCAGGGTGTGGCGGCCAGCTTGAGAGCCTGGAAGGACCGGGGAGCTGGTGTACAAACTGGCGCAGAAAATAAGCCTGAAGAAAGCAGGCTGGGATCAGACCTGTGGGCAACGTTGACCTTTCTTCTACAAGGTGAACAGGAGCCAATAAAAATCATTAGGACAAGAACTGACACAATCAAAATTGGTATTTTAGCATTGACTTCTGGCAGCAGCAGCTGAGGCTACGTTAGAAGCTAATGGGAAGACGTAATGATCTAGACAAAAGATGCAAGAGTCGGAAGTGAGGCAGCAGCCCTGGGTCTGGGAGCCAAGCGTGAATTTGTGAGCTCTTGAGGCAGTGGTAGACGCCCCTGTCAAGGGCAATAAGTGACGTTCAAACTTGACATTCAACCCTGAGTTTTGAAGATATCTGAGGCAGATAATCATGTTTGAGTTATTTTTATTCAATACGTGGAACATTTATTAGTCTTATCTAGCAGATACTTATTCAGGTTACGTTTTAAACATGTAAAACGTGTCGATGGATGATTTTCACATTAGTAATTATGCGGCTATAGTACTCCAACTAGTATATTAATATATTAACTCAGACTCTAGTTTGGTATGTTTCTTAAGCAGCAATAGAATTACTCAAACTTTCTTCTTCCTATATTGAGGCAATGTTGCTTATAAAAGCCATATTTTCCATTAATCCAACTCTGTAAAGATTTATGAAGATCCCTGTGAAAGATTTTGTGCTATCCCTAAGTAATACATTGTACCTGGTCCTGAAAAGAGTCAACTGACTAGTGGCTGGAAATACAAGATCATCCCTAATGAGCAGATTTTAAGTCCAGCCATTAGGCCTCAGTTATAGCTAATTCATTCGTTCCCTCATTTACTGAGTACATGGGAACTATGAATACAAAGACAGAGCAACATGTAAGTGGTCGAATAGAGACTTAACTAGTTAACTCAAAAACAGAAAGAGAAAGCTCCATGCCTCAGAGAGCTCAGGAAAGAATGACCTGAGCCTTCATGACTATGGGTTTACAAGTCAGATAAGGAAGGCAAGATATGCCGTACGTAGGCATCTACGTGTGCAGAAGCCCACTGGCGAAAGACTCTTGACCAATTTTCCAATTTGGGAAACTCTGCGACCTCGAATATAGGATAAGTGGGGGTCATAAGCATGAGATAATACACTGTGTGTCATGCTAAGAAGTCTCGATTTTATCCTATAGGAAACACTGAGGCACTGAAGAATTTTAGGGAGGAGGAGAATGTGACAAGATGTGAATTTTTAAAAAGATCCTGTATCTGTGGAGAAAGAACTAGAGAGGATAAAGAAAGGGAGCCAGCCCAGGGTTGGGGAGGCCAGTTGGAAGGCAGTTACAACAGTCAAGAGAAGAAATAATCAAGATGATGCTGCAAACAGGGGGTGAGGGGTAGAGAAACATATTAGGAGGTAAAAATCAACGGGATGTGATGGTGATGGGTGTGGGGAAAGGGGAAAGACTGGCATGATTCCAGGTTTCGGGGTAGCCGGAGAAATGATGTCGCCATAAACTGAGATAGAAAATACCGGCGGAGGGGCAAATCTGCAAAAGGAAAATTATTTTTTAATGCATCTGGATCTGCCATCTGGCACGCTAGCTACAGAGGTGTGCCGCTTGGATTAAGAGAACGTGCTGCAGCAGGTTCCCCTGGCTCCTCGGAGGCCAGGCTTCCCCTGGGGCTGCCTCTAAGCCGGCCCTCTCCCGCTGCAGAGGACACTCGTCCAGGTGGCAACTTCTGTGGGGTGACTCCCCGCGGGCCTGCCCGAGACTTTCTCAGAGCTGTGATGCGGCCTCTGCCCACCCGGACCTGCAGTGATGCGAAGGCTCTCCCGGCCTCCTTCTGCCCCTTCCTCCTTTACCCTCCACAAACATTTCCTCCAATAAGTCTCGCGCATGTTAAATCCCATTCTGGCACCTGCTTCCTGAAGGAACCGAACTAACACAAGGCAGAATGGAGGATGTCAAGTAAGCAGTTGGAAGGACAGATCTGGGAGTCACTGTGCATGGGAATCACTGCGCCTCGGGTTAGTACGGACCTGTTCCAAGGCTGCAGACCCTGAGGAGCGCCCTTTATAACACACTGCTACTTGTGCTAACAGCTGGAGAGCCGCCGTTGGCAAGAGCAGGCAACCTAAGAGATTCGGAATAGTTAACGTGGATGAGGTTTTAGACGGTTTAGATTATAATGCAACATTAGAAACCATACACAGAGGAATTTTTAGCATCCACTACAGTCCTAACTTTAATCTGTGCATAACTAAGTGACATCCTATAATTCTTTGGATCTTCAGGCCAGTGTTGAAATACAAGAACTGGGCTGTGGGTTTGCTCCATCCTTTCCAAGCACAAGATGACTAAGTATAAACAGTTAGGACAGCAAAAGTCACTACCCTACAGTACTTGAGAACTGAGCGTTCTACTGGTTAGTGGGAGCTTTTCCAACAAAATGCAATCTGACTCTGTCCCAGTGGCACACACTTAATCCCCTTAGCACTGTGCCTATGAATGTATTTTTAAAGCTTCAGCTGACTATGTAGGTGATTATGGGCTGTGTTTGTTCATGTTGTAAACTATTTTCTTGTTAGTTCTGTCTCCACCTTACTTTGAACTTCTTCCATAGCCTTTGTAATTTGCCAAATTATCATATGCAAAGTTGAAACCAAGCACTGCTACTAATGGTAATGATAATGATGACATTTTATTCATAAACTGCAGAGAAACTGCATCTTCATTCAAATCATCTAAATGGCTGGATTCTCTAAGTGATTATGACTTTAAATGTTTAGATTTGCAAAAAATTACTACAGCAAAACCGTACATGTTGAAGCCACATAGGCTGCCAACACTGGGCATACACCCAGCTCTCTCGGCCTAAAGATATGCTCACCTAGGTAGAGGCCACCTGGTATGCCTAAAAAAGGTGAAAAAAACAGGACTCTAGTGCTTAGAAAATATCCACAGTGTAAAGGAGAAAGAGAAAGAAGCCAAGATAATTAAATTTGTACTACAACTGTTCTACAAAAACATGGTAATAATTCTTCTAGTCTATGTCAAGAGCATATGTCTGCATTTTTTATCTCAAGACAATGGGGATAGTTATATTACGTAATCTATGCAAAGTCATACTTGATATTTAGGATGATGTAAAAAACAGTGGGTCAATTCCAAATAATTCCACTGGTAGTAGAATTCAACCTTAAATTCTCCTTACCACAAGAGGTCAAAATACATTATTATTTGCCTCTAATTAATACATCAGAGGGACCATAGCACAGTCTAGAAGTATTGTATAGTCTAAAATCATTTTTCATGGAAGCATTTGTAAAAACTTTTAGTTTTACATAAAACTATTTTATCTCTCTTGCAATCTTCCTATCTGAAAAGAAATAACCATGAAATCACAATCATATATTTAGTGTATAGCACTTGGGGAGAAATTTACTCCACTTTTCCAGATTTAAAAAAAAAAAACTCTAAATACCTAGCAAGTCTATATACTTGATTTATTATCTGTCAAAGTTATCTCTAACATATCATCAGGCCCACAGGTATAGGAGGGGACATTAAACATTATAAGAGATAGTTACAGGTTAGCAAACATAAGCCAAGATATAATATGCAATTGATAAAAGTCCTAGCTCTCTTTATGACATCAGCTAACACTGCAAAGGTAAACATTTACATTCTGTTGTTTGTCTTCTTAGAATTGGCCAAATTACATAAAGAAACATAAAATAATTTACCTTTTTGAGCTTTGAGATCCATTAAGCGATGAACTAAGGGATGGCTATATATTGATGCTTTCTTGATCATTTCTTGAAAACTAGGCAAATCATACATTAAAATATCAAATGGTAATAATTCAAAATGTGTGTTAAGTGCTTTCATATTTACCTAATAAAGTTTAACATCAAATACAGCAGAGAAAATTATATTAAAATATCTTATTAATAAATCATGATTTTAAAAAGAGTGCACTGAAACGCAATCTATCTAGTACAACCAAAATTCAGGGTCAGAACTTTTAGAAGCTCCTGGAAAAAGAAAACATGTTCTTCACCAGAGACCACCTCAGCTATCATGAAGCAAGGCATCATCTTTATACTGACTGGTCAGAGAGCAATCCTAAAACTTAAGAGGTGATTAAAACTTTGGGAGAGAATGGGTTTCATTCAGTGTAGTGAAAACCATAGCATCAATCTAAAACAAAGCTTCCTACA
Organism: Eschrichtius robustus; assembly: GCF_028021215.1. Lineage (NCBI taxonomy): Eukaryota > Metazoa > Chordata > Mammalia > Artiodactyla > Eschrichtiidae > Eschrichtius > Eschrichtius robustus. The sequence goes on along the minus strand of NC_090841.1, from coordinate 73,407,451 downwards.
TAGTAACAGATGCAAAGTTGCTCTCATCCATGGTCATCAGCATGTACCCAGGGGCAAATAGCCCAACCACCAAATGGTTTTTTTAAGTAGCTTCTTCTTTAAAAAAAAAATCCATACCATCTCAGCAAACACATTTAAAATTAAAGAAATTCAAGTATTTTATGCCTCTCAAGCAGAGCATATCATGTGAATAAGCTTAAACAACCTGTAATTCCTACTTAGGAAAACAACAATTTGATGTTCTAGGTATCAGTTTTTGAATCATTTAATAATCACTGTACTACCATGAATTTATATTCACTCCTTTCTTCCAAGGCTCCCAAAACACATTTCATAATCAACACGTTTTTCTTTACAATATGCTCAGTAAATTAGGAGACAGATTATTTTCCCTACAGTTTACAAACAAGGAAAATCAAAGGTGACGTGGCTAAACAGTAGCCCAAGTGGTCACCCATTTTGTTCCCAATTTAGTTTCTCTTCCATTAAAGAAAGCGGTCTTTATGACACATGCCTACCTGGAGGTCAACATTTATTAAATGTTAAGCCTGGACATACCTATATATACGAGTTAGCTGAGTTTCTAGAAGGTTAAAAAGTATCATCCACAGCTCTTGCTTCGCTGAGGAGACCTCCGATGGTGCCTGAAAGGCGAGCACCGAAGCACGCACTTTACTACTGCACACACCGCCAGCGAGTCCTCACAGGGGACTAATCCTGACAGCTGCAGCTTCACAGCCTCTGATCATACAGCAGCGAGGCTGGAACGTCCAGAAATAAGGGGCTTGAAGAAAGTAAGTAGGCACATTCCATGTGAGTGTCTCGTGAACAGAGCAAGAGCCAACAGGTAAGGAAAAACTATTCCTGCAAGAAAGTGAAGGCTATCGGGGCAAAGCGATTATTTTTAACTTTGATGCCAGGAGTTATTTAAGAGTCCACAGCTATGACGTCCTGTGAAACGGAGGCCATGTGTTTTTCAGGTCACCTATCTGGGTGCAGACACCATTTTTAGAATCAGACAACCACACCAGAATGTTTGAGAGTGTGTGTGCAGCAGTGATTTGGACGCAGGGATTATACTTCCACAGTTCCTTCCTACTCAGAGTGAATAGGAAGGCTGAGGGTGTATGTCACCTGTGCACCTGCTCCTGTGCATTTAGGGCTGCATCTCAGAGTACGAATTAATTCCCCTGATCACTGAAAATAGCCTGAATAAGAAGTTATTACAGGTAATGAAATCGAGCAATATTGTAAAGTTAAACTTAGGAGTGTGGGTACAGCTTCTAAGAAATACTTCACATACCATGATGGACGGAGGTCACGTTAATGTACCGGACAGGACTAGTGGTCTGGGAGCCCGATTTTAGTCATTCCTGTCAATAATTAGCCTGTGATTTTTAGGCATTGACTCAGTGTGTTTCTTGGCTTCCTCATCTATAAAGCAGAGACATAAAAGGTACATAATATCTATTTGTGAGATGAATATGTAGGTAAAAAACATCCTGGAAACTGCAAAAGCCTAAATGATGAAAACAATTATTCATAGGCAGCTAATTCTGGGCAGAGGACACACTCCCTTTTTTGGGTCTTTTTAAAACAAGAATTAAGAATTATTTGGCACATAAAAACCACCTGTCTTCTCCCACAAGTTATTTAAAAGATCAAGAAACCTCAGTGCTGGATTTCCTAAGGGGCAGAATATCTAAATCAATCATCTAAACCGACATGATGACAATGATTAGTTCAGTTTCATTGAACGGTTAAAAAGAAGTACACAGAGACTTCTGCCTCCCAGTATAACTAGAAAAGCAGATTTTACACACACACACACACACACACACACACACACACACCTGTTACAAGGCATCAGACAGCTTCCAAGGCAGCCAAGAATTCCATGCTTTTGCTGATTATTGATGTAAAGGGGCTGAGAAGCCCAAGAGAGGAACACAAGAAAGGACACCAGCAGAGTTTTAGCTAGGGAGACAAGGGAACTAGGGAGACAAGAGAATAGTGTTTGGAGCTGGCGAGGCTGCCAGGAATTGGGAGCCCAAGATCCCAGAAAGAAGGGACAGAGAAGTAAGCCTGACACTCAGCACTGACTTTTCATTCAAGGTATTTGCACAGTAAGATGTTTAGGGCAAGAGGCTAATTTTCCAAGCATAATGTGGCTAAAAACAGAGCAAAGCTCAAAAGATGAGAGAAACACCCCAGCAGACGGTTAGTACCCCTGGAAAACTACTTTTTAGGAATGGGAGGAAACTAGGAGATGGAGTCTTACAAAGACTAGCCTTGCATCCACTCGGTCCTGATTAAAGTAGAATAACATTCCCCTCTGCTGCCTGCCGGAATACCTTGTGGAATCCTCTCCAGAGGAAGATGCACAAGATCCACAATCTTTTATACGTAATGTCCAGCATTCATTCAAAGTTTACTAGTCATACCAAGAAACAGACAATAGAAACAAACACACAGGTAACCCAGATATTGGAGCTTTTTGACACAGACTTTAAAGTAATTGTGATTAAGATATTATAAAAAATAGATGACAAGAATTACACCAGAGAACTGGAATCTATAAGTCAAATAGAACTGAAGATAGAATAAATGAAATAAAGAGCTCCATAGATGAGTTTAACAGCAAATACAAAGAAAGCAAAAGATTAATAAGCTGAAAGATAATTTTATAGAAAAAGTATATGATGGTCACCATCCTAAATAAGTTATAGGTGTCCCACTTACTTTGAATAATGATAAATTTGCTTTGCTGCTGTTTGTCTTTAACAGGCAACCTATTTTCTAGGTAATATAAGCACCCTGAATTTTGAATTAGAAGATTTGAGTTCAGGTCACAATGGTTTCCTACGAGTTGGGTGAATTTGGTAAAGTCAGTTAACATCTGTAAACTTGTTTCTTCCCTTGTAAGAGGATATACCTTGGTTGCAGGGTTAAGAGAAAAAAAGGTATAATATCAAACTGTTCTGTAAATACTGTATTTATGGCATAAGCTACTAATGATTTTTTTCCAGACTTCTATCTTTATTAGCATACAGACGAGTAAACAGGCTTTTTTGCAAACATATCTAGGTCTTCTATTAATGGATCCGAATATCTATTTTTCCTCTCTTTCTGGATACATAGCCCATGTAGAGATTACTTTTCTGAGTACTCCTAGTATATGGTCAGTTCAGTTCAACAGGATGGGAGCAGAAGGGATTTTTCTAGTCACCATTAACGTAAGACATTCGGCTCACCCAAGGACTCTGGTTCTTTCCTCTTCCAGCAGGTTGAAATGCAGATGTAGCCGTGACCCGGTATAGACAGCTGAAGCAGTACAGCAGCCTAGGGGATGGCTGAACCTGGGACCCTGAATGACATCAAGGTGCACAACTGCCTTACCAGCTCAGACTGGCCAGACTGTTGACTAAGAGGTAACGTTCCAGCGTTTAGGCCACTGCATGTGAACATCTCTTTGCTACAGCAGCTTAGCCTTCACTCCAGCTACTGCAGTGCAGGACAAATGTCAATTACCTATGAAAGGCAACAAAATTAAATTTTAGAAGAACTACTGCTTTTCTACCTACAAACACATATGCAGAAAACTCCCAATTATAAGTAGCTTTGAGAAATGAGAATAACGTGAAAAAGTTAATGTCTCTCTCCCCAACCCTTCTCCAAAAGTGTTCTGCTTTAAATACCTCCAGAGAAAAGAAGCATTAAGAAAAGACTTGAGGGGGCTTCCCTGGTGGCGCAGTGGTTGAGAATCTGCCTGCCAATGCAGGGGACACAGGTTCGAGCCCTGGTCTGGGAAGATTCCACATGCCGCGGAGCAACTAGGCCCGTGAGCCACAACTACTGAGCCTGCGCGTCTGGAGCCTGTGCTCGGCAACAGGAGAGGCCGCGATAGTGAGAGGCCCGCGCACCGCGATGAAGAGTGGCCCCCGCTTGCCGCAACTAGAGAAAGCCCTCACACAGAAACGAAGACCCAACACAGCCATAAATAAATAAATAAATAAATAAATAAATAAATAAATAAATAAATAAATAAATAAAATTAAAAAAAAAAAAAGACAAGACTTGAGTTTATGTGGAAGTCAGTGTTGATTTTAGTAGAAAGCTGTTAGAGAAGACTGAAGCAGAAGACGTATTTCAAATTATGAAGGAATAAATAACGAGCAAAGAAAAGCAGCAGCTGTAGTCCAAGTATTTGAGAAGTGGGACTGAAATGTAAATATAAATGAATATAAATATATTTATATAAATAAGATGAATATAAATATAAATATATTTTCTTCTCGTCTAGGTAGGAAGGTCAGAGGAAACGCACATTGAGAGTGAGTACCGATCAACAGAAATCCTTTTTCCCTTTTTAATGTTGTCAGAAAGCATCAGACGTTGTATAATAATAGAAACATGAACAGACAAAGCCTGTAAATACAAGGAAATATTCAATGAAGTGGAAAACACTAGAAAAAGGTAATATATTTAAAAATAAATGTCAAGTTTAACGTCCATATTTTTAAAAACCACACAACAAAGACTGTGCAAATACTCTGAATTTTATTATTTCCTCACAACAAATTCATGACGAAATGTTAAGCTGTACCCAGTTAGAGAGGATACATGTGTATTTAGGCGTCTTTAGATTTTCCTCTTCCTTCCTCTCGTCGTACTTCTCCGTTTCCCCTCTTTCTTCCCGAACACAGACCTGGCGGTGACCAGGACGGGCTCTGCCTTCTCCCCGCCGTCATCGCTGGAGCTGCTCGTGGCGGCACCTCCGTCTCTCCCGGGAGCAGGCCGCGCTGTGCTCTGTGCACCTGCAGAGCTGACTGTTGACTCTACGGCTGCTTTTCCCCTTTGCATGTTCGCTACAGGGAAATATTCCTCATCCCCACCTGAAGAGGCATCGGATGACTGCGAGAGGTAGGCCTCCCCCAGAAACCCACCACATTCATGCCCCCGTTTAGAATCCGAAAGCCTCTTTCTTTTCGGGCTGGATGACTCTTTCCATCTGTTTGTTGTGCCTCTCTTCTGGGTTTTTCCTTTTGCCTCATCGAGGAACTCAGAGTCTTTCTCCATGGCAACAGAAACTGCTTCTATTTCACTGGCTGCTTCTTCTCTTTCTTTTCTCAGCATACATGTCACAGCTCTGTTAAGTCTCTGGCTCTTAATACCCTTAGCCTCCTGTTTCTCCTGTTGAGCTAATCTAAAGAAAGAATCAATTCGGAGCTGCGTCTAAAAAAATGAAATAATATATAATAATAATAATAATAAATCAGACAAGTAAGTAAACTTTCTAAAGCAAATCGAAGAATTCCACCCTGATTACTGGCATTGGATGACTCTTTCAGAAAATACTAATTCATTCTCTCTCAAAGCCCATCTCTCCCAAATGAATGACTGGCAGCAAATTTTACTTTCAAGATCATACTTAAAGCAGTACACGTACCACCTCCGTCAACTAAGCCCTCCACCCACATATCAAGTAGGAAGTCCCTTCCTCAGCATCGAAAGAGAGTTAAATATTTTTCAGGGGCCAAATATATCATCTTCTTTTAGAGCAACACAACTTCATGGGGTCTGTTTCTAAATTCTACTCTTCCCTTCTTTGAAAAACATTGTCATCATATGATACCTTCAGGAAGAAACTTCACAGTATTATATATTAGGAGTCGTAGGAAATATTCTTGACTTTTGTTCAGCAAATCCACTTTCAGGAAGACATTCTTTAAAAATAGTTACATTTGAGAAAAGTTACATGCCTGATGTTCATCACAGCATTACATACGAAAACCTGAAAATTCAAGGTCTACTAAGTGAAGTGAACCAAGTTAAATCTCTTCGACAAAATGTAATCTGGCCATCTGAAACAATGAAGGCCATGCAATACACAGGAAAAAAACTTACCTTAACCAGTGAATGGGGGCTTTATTTATAACAAATTGCACTTATGTCTGATAATAAATGTATGTGGGAAGGAGGGGAAAAATAAGAGAAAATGGACGTAAATGTTAACATGTGTATTAGAGGAAGCAAACAATGAGTAATTTTAATTCATTTTTTTCACTTTCTAATTTTGGGGAAATAAACTTATATTAACGTCTACAATGAAAAGGGAGAATAGTATTACAACAAAATTTATCTGAAATTAAGGAGTAATCAGTCACTAAGCCAACTAGCTTTCCTTGTCGGTGGGCGTACAATGTTTCAGGTACAGAAAGTCATCAAACAACACGAAAGTTTCTGGAAAGGAGGTCTACTTCAGTTTTTTGTTTGTTGGTTGGTTGGTTTTTCCAAAATTAACCCAATCTAATGGAACAGGATTTAACTTAAACATGTATCTTGCAGGAGATGGTCTGAATTCTGCTGAATGGTCTACCTGTATGTATGTTTTGTGGCCTGTCTCTGGGGTGGGAGGGGGTTTCTGTGTGGGTAGGAACACACTCATGCATAAAGCGAGATGCTGTTACCTACCTAAGGGAACCGAGGGTCATACAGAGCCTTCTTTTCACCTCAAAAATCTCTCCTGCCAGTATACTATGACTGAATTAGTACCTTTGATGATTCATTTACAGAGTTAAAGAATATCAGTACTTGAAGACACTTAATAATCAGAACTGCTTTGGACTGGGCACTTCTTAAACTTTTTAAAAATGAAAATAGCTCTAAAAGGGTAAAATATTTAACCATAAACACACCTCAGTATGCAATCCATTATTAGATTGCTTTTCTCAAAGTCAGAGTGAATACAAAAGGATATCAAAGTTCAGCCCTAAGAGTGAAAGTGGAAAATGAAGACAAAGTCCAGCTTTCCCGTTTTCTGTTTTCCTCTGTTCTCTTACTAAAGTATAATAATTTTTAAACGTATGTTACGTGCCCTAAAATAAAAGTAACTGGTCTTTAACAGCTGGCCCTCACAGCCTTCCTAACTTTACTCTCTATCCTGAACTTAGGAAAAGAGCTGCCATGATTACCTGCTGGACATTCAGTTGCTTTAATACAGGAAACAGAGATTCATCTGTCTTCATCCTGTTCCAGCCAAAATACCGCTGACAAAATATGCAGGCAGTTAAGACTCATACATGTTTTTAAAGACATTTAAACAAGTGATAAATAAAAAGGTCCAAAGAAGCCACCCTTGATTCCATTCCCCATGTCTCCAAAGATTTTCTTATTTATAAAGATTAAAATGATAAAAGAAAAGAATAACAAAACAAATTATTCCAACATAATCATCTGGCACGATGTTCTTATAAATATCCTCTAAGATAAAAAGATATTCAACTCTCATTTTAGGACATCAAAGACTCATGACTATGAAAAAAGGTTAATCTAGAATAAAAACAAATTTCTAATATCACATATATTTCTTTTTTCTTTGAGAAAAGATGTAGTTAGATTAATACTATGGCAAACTTTTAAACATCTATCCAAATGATTATTTAAATATGCAGAAAGGAACAGTAATAGAAAGAATACAACTAAAAATCTTTTCTATTCTTTCAGAATGAATACTTAAGTATGTAGTGTATCTATGAATGCTTATCACTACTTACTTCAAATAAAGATTCTCTTTAAAACTAAAAAGATGATTCACAGTAACTAAAACATGGAAGCATCTCAAGTGTCCATCAACAGATGAATGGATAAGCAAAATATGACGTTACATACAATGGAACGTATTCAGCCTTAAAAAGGAAGGAAATTCTGACACATGCTACAACTTGGATGAAACTTGAAGGCATTATGCTAAGTGAAGTAAGCCAGTCACAAAAAGACCTATACTGTATGGTTCCACTTACATGAGGAACATACTTACAGCAGTCAACATCACAGGGACAGAAAGTAGAATGGTGGTGGCCAGGGGCTGGGGGAGGGGAATGGGGGAGTTAGTGTTTAACAGGGATAGAGTTTCAGTTTCACAAGATGAAGAGAATATGGGGATGAATGGTGGTAACGGTGACACAACAATGTGAATGTATTTAATAACCACTGAACGGTATGTTTAAAACGGTTCAGATGGTAAATTTTATGTTATGTGTATTTTACCACAAAAAAAAAAAATTAAGGAGAGAGAGAAAGGAATAGAAAGGAGCATCTTAGGTGATGCAATATTTTTTTAAAAAACTGATCCAAGTTCATGTCCCGTAAGTTTTAAACCAAAACACATATTAGACTTGCTATTCCTGAGGTCTGAGGAAGGGAAAGGATATTCTCTAATCTTGTCGAGATCGGGTTTGCCCCACAGAAACGAGCCCTTGGACTCATCCACCACAGGCTTGAGGTAAGCGTCCGCCACGGCCAGGTTAGGGAAGCCAGGCGTGAGCTGCAACTTGCGTAACTTTTTTTTCACTTTGGTGTCATAAGGATTAGGTCTTATCTTCTTATTCTTTTGAGCTTCATGCCACCACTCGCTACAAGGCAAAGGAAACGAACCTTCGTGAAGCAGTAAGACCTTATGGCACATGCACCGCAGACAAAGAGCTAAACGTAAAGTTCAGAGACGTAAAGTCAAGTCCCACCCAACTCCAGAACAAAGCCTGTGACTTACAAAATGACACTGGTATATGTCTCGTGTTATTCACACAGTATACAACGAGGCCATCACTGACCGCCCCCTTCCCCTGGGCTTGGCGCTGTGTTAGCTGCTCTACAGGCGCCGTCATCACACGAGCACAGCCCTCACCTCACAGACAAGGAAGCTGGACTCAAACAGAAGCCGCCTGCTCAAGACGTCACAGCTGGGACTGGTACAGTCTCCCTCCAGAGCCCACACTCATAGAAAAGTCACAGTTCCTCCCTTTCCCAGTGGTAAAATGAAGTAATATCAATGTATCCGTATTATTTACCTCCAGTCAACTACAATCAGGAACCAAGAACATTTAAGAAAATGTAAAAATGCCAAGAAGATGTTAAATTTTTAAAATGCAGAATATAACTCTACATCAAGTGTGATCCCAATACTGGAAAAAAAAATGTATATATGCGGAGAAAGAAAGAAAAAGTAAACAGAGATATTGAAAATAATAAAAAACACTAACAACTGTTATTTTACCGTGTGCTAGGCAACGTTCTAAGCGAGGATACAGCTGTTACTTTTCTTTATGTTTTATTCCTTTTTCAATTTTTCCATTGTGAGTATAAATCACTACGGTGGGTTAAAGCCCATTCTTTGACCCTCCTCCCAACAAGAAGTGGGGTCCATGTCCCTTACCCTTGAGTCGGGCAGGCTCCGTGGCCGAGGAAGGGACATTGTGCCAGGCCTTTAAAGACTGCAGTTTCCACTTCCTGTCTCTTAGAATATTTGCCTTGAAAGTAGCCAACATGCTGTGAGGAAGCTCCAGCTCGTGAGGGGGTCCAGATGGAGAGGGTCCAGGCCCCCCAGGCCACGTGCCGGCCGACAGCACCGCCTGCCAGCCACGAGCGAGCCACCTCACGGGGCCCCTCTAGCCCAGCTGAGACACCCCCGACACACCTGGCACCAGGAGAGACACCCCCACCCTGCGCAGCCTGATTGAACTGCGGATTCACGAGCAAAATCTCTGACTGTTGCTGTTTGAAGTCACTGAGGTTTAAGGTAGCTTGTAATGTGGCAACGGACAACCAGAAAAATTTACACAATTAGGATAAGTAAATGGCATAAAAGTTAAAAACATAAATATAACCCTCTCCAATCTACGCACTAACGGAACCTAAAACACCCTACCTCCGGGGCTTCACATACTCATTGGTCTCAGGACCTGACTCACAGGCTTGGTCTCCACCAGTGCTGCAGCTCAGCAAGGCAGGAGTGCCATCTAGTGTTCTAACTTCAGTCTTCGTGCAGGATCAAAATGCAAAAAGGAAAAAAAGATCTATCTTCATCAGTTTTAAAATACTGCTCAAGAGGGCGCTGGGAGAATAGCTATAATTCTCCCCTACTCTCTTGTGAATTTTCATCTCTGAAAGAGTAATCATGATTGCCAGCCTGGAAGAGCAGCACAACACACTGCAAGCTCACCAAACCAGAAGGATCACCCCTCCTTCAAGCAAGAGGGCCAGGCGCTTGAAGGTGAAAGGTGGCATCTGCCAATCAGCCAAGCTCGGGGGACACAAGAGGGAGCCGCAGCGACCGCGGTAAAATTGAAGGGTTTGTGCCCTGACCAAGCCAGTGGAGTGGAATTGCTGTTCTCTGTTTCTGGGCTATTTGGGAATTTGGGCTCAGGATTTTCAGATCTCATTTCCCCCCAGGAAAATCCAAAATTTTCTGTGAAATCTCCCCCAATTTAAATGTTGGTAGCCCACTCAAAATTAAAGAACATACTGTGTAGGCCAAAGCGAACACAGCTGGGCTGAACTCAGCCTGCAGACTCAGAGCAGCTCTGCTGTAAAGGGGGACTGGCGGGCCAGGGTCTGGTTAGGAAAAGGGAAAGCAGAGAAGAAAGCAAGGCGACACACCCTCCCAGTCTAACTGCTCTTCCACTGTCTCCGCGCCCTTTAACTGCACCTGTCCTAACCCTGCAGAGCCAGGCAGGCGGGGGCAGCTCCTATCTGCCATCAGCAAGCTAAAAGACCAAGGCAGAAATTGCTAGAGCTGACTAAAAACGTAACCATTCAAACAGCAACAAACGAGCAAGAACTGTTGAGAAAAGAAAAACGGCGTAAACAGGCATTCACTAGATCAGCATGGCAAACTGTCAACAAACATGAAAAAAAAAATTACTCTCACCAATAACCAGGACACCAAATCGAAAAGTTAGATACCATTTTCACTTATCCTAAAATAATAATCGGATAAGAACTCAAAGACATGTATATAAAGTCACTCAAGGCAGTATCTGTTCAGACTTTTAAAAAAAGCAGAAATAACAATAGGCATTTGATTAAATTAGTTATTCATGATACATCAAAAGACTCCTATGGAGTCATTAAAAACAGCAATGTAAATCTATGCGTCATTGATAATATGCCCTGTCCTATCACCAAATGAGTTGCAGGTAACATAAAAAGTATACAGCATCGTCCCATGCTTGTAAAAAAAAAAATAATAATAACAGACTTATATGAGTATACTTGTGCGTGTGTGTGATTATATATAAAACGCATGTGTATATTGTGCATAGAAACGACTAACACTGTATAAACCAAAATGTTGTCTGTAATCTTTTTAATTCATATTTTGTCATTTTTCTAATGTGTGTTTATTATTTGTATAAAAGTTACTTGTACTTTTGCAAGTTATTTACATACCATGACTTACAAGCAACCTAACAACGTACCTCCAGTATATACATTTCCTCAACAATAAGAAAATTATGAAAAGAGAGATGACGAAAGCAAAAAATAAAATACATCGCTACGTGTGCTAAGGCTGGAGGACAGCAATCATTCAAACAACTTTGTATTTAATTCTAATCACTGAATCTTCAGACCAGAACATTCCGAAATTTTTCAAACCAGGAGCTACGACTGGAGAGAACACTAAAGAATCATTAAATCAGCTACTGCCAAATAGTATCCCATGTCAAACTGATGATTAAAAGATGCCATCACAACCTGTGACTAGACGAAAAACCACTGAATTGTACTTTAAAAGAGTAAAATTTATGCTGTGCGAATTATATATTTTTTTTTGAAAAATGCCACCAAGGAGCAACCTTAAGAAAGAACTACTTTCACAGACAACCTCGTAACTAGCGCCATCTCAGAATCTCCAAAAACGAAGAGTGTACCCCAAGTACAGCACAACTCTGGGTTCCGGACAGAAGGAGACGCCACCACTGAATACGTCAAGTCTACACGCAGAGAGAAAACGTTCCTGGCATACAGCCCCATGCCCCTGTCTGGCCGACCTCCCTCAGAACACTCGGCACTCAGAAGTACAAGCATGTGGATGCTTCTCCCTCGCCCCCAGGGTGTGGCAGCTCCTTGAGGACACAGCCTGGGGCTCAGTCACCTCCCCTATTCCAGCCTAGCACACTGTCTAGCACATAGTAGCTGCTCAGGAAATATTTGAATGAATGAAACGGTAACCTCTACACTCCCAGGAATTCCCACTGGACTGGCTATGTATCCTTAAACTCGGATAAGCCTGGCACCTCTAAAAATAATTGCCTATGATTTCATCAAACTCTAGAAAAGGGAAAACAAACTTTAGTAACCCCAACCATTACCTCCTCCTGTTTTCTCAGGGAACAATGATTTGTGACAGTTCACGACGTAAATAATAGTTCTGTTTAATTTGGGTATTTATATATAAACACCTGAATTAAAGAAATTAAGAAAGGACTTACGAGAATCTTAGGAGAGGTTCCAGGCCATGTCCAGGGAATTCATTGAGAATTTCCATGGCTGTAACACAACCTACAGTTGGTATTCCTTCTGTATAATCACTTCCAAGCAAATAGGCCAAATTTATTAATTTGTTCCGGTCCAATCCTATAAGAGTAAAAGTTATTATATATTTTTCCACTTTTTATTTTATAAACATTTATTACATAACATTTATAAACACTTCATTATATAGATAATATACATGTATATATCCTTATCCAATATCCAAAGGTATCTCTCTTTTGCTATTTGAAATAGATTCCTTTTTTTTAAATGGCATTGGGCTTGGATTTTTAAAGTTTCACGCATCCTTGCAGTTTTAAATGCCACATAACCTCTGACCCCCAAATTCGGCCCTCTCACCAGGACCTCTCCTCTGAACCACAGTCACACACACTCAACTGGCACCTTAACGTCTCCGTCGGGATGTCTAACGGGCATCTCAGAGACAACACGTCCAGACCCGGGTCTTCACGCCCGCAACACCTGCACCTGCTCCTTCCCCCGTCCCGCCAAGGGAAGGTTGTCTCTCGGGAAGCCCTGGGAGTCACCTGTGGCTTCCCCTCACCAAGGCCAGCCCACTCCATGCGCTGCTGCGGGGGTGGAGGGGGTCATCCTTGACTTCTCCTCCTCTCACATCCCAACCCAGTCTACCCGCAGAGCCTCTCCACCACACTCTGGACCTACTGGATTTTGGTCTCCTCCTTCCTCTCTGACCTCACCTCCTGCCATCCTCCTCCTCGTTCACTCACACTGGCCCCTGAATTCGTTTCCCGGGCCTGCCGTAACAAAGTGCTCAGACTGAGGGGCTGAAACAAAGGATTCATTTCCTCACAGTTTTGGGGACTAGGAGCCTGGCCTCACGGTGTCGGCACGGTTGGTCCCTTCTGAGCCTCTCTCCTTGGCTGGCAGACGGCCGGCTCTCCACGTGTCTGCACGTGGTCTTCCCTCTGCGTCCTAATCTCTCCTTCTTACAAGGACACCAGTCGGACTGGATTAGGGTCCACCCAAACGACTTCATTTGACCTTAGTCACCTCTTTAAAGAACCTATCTTCAAACACAGTCATACTCTGCGGTACCAGAGGTTAGGACTACAACACATGAATTTGGGGGAGACACAATTCAGCCCGTAACTATCTCCATGCTTCCCTAGAACACACCAAGCAGGCTTCTGTCTCAGGGCCTTTGCACGTGCCAGTCCCTTTGTCTGACATGCTCATCCCCATGGTATCCACAGCACGCGCTTCCTCTCTACTTTAGGCTCCAGTCCAAAAGGTGCCCATTAGTAAAGCCTTTTCTGACCACAAAGGACATGCACTTCCTGCGACTGCAGGTCACTCTCGCCTCTCTTTTACTGCTTTGTTTTTCTATATGGCTCATACCACTGTCAAATTATGATTTATGTATTTTTTTACCATCTGTTTCTCCTGCTAGACTGTTTTATTCTCTGCTGTTTCCCCACTTCCCATTGCCAAGAACAACAACTGGCATATAGGAATCGCTCAGTGTGTATTTGCTGAATCAACGGGAGGATGAAGGATCACTGCCAGAAACAACAAGGACCACGAGGCTCATGATTCCAGGGGTGACCTCCACCTGTCTCCCCACTCTACCACCTTTGGTTTACTCTGGAGAGCTCAGGTAACCAGTTAGAGCGTAACCAGACCTGATGATTAAAACTGCAGAAAATGTCTGGGGTTTTAATTTCTTAGTTCCAAATTAAAAATCGTATTCTGCTACAGAAGCAAAAGATCGTTTATATGAAAACCTGTATAGATCTACCATTTCCATTAATGCACCGAACTAGCTCCTTGGAAAGAAAGAATTCATACTACAAATTCTGAAGGTAAATTTCAGAAAGCAGTCGTCTTCTGAAGTCTTACCTAATTGGTTGTGAAAGTCCACATACTGGTAATATTCTACAAACTTGTTTTTATTAAAAAAGTTTTTATAGACATGCCGTGCTCCGAACAGCCAAATGTCACTGTCATCAGTGATCGTTCCGGAAGTTTGATCAGTCAGATCCAGGATGGCGCACTGAGCTTCTGCTTCCATGGGAGCCTCGATGTAGGGGATGCCGAACAGGCGAAGAAGTTCCTGAAGAGGTACAGACACGCGATGACCCCTGCTGAAATGCAGGACCTGGCCTCCACCGGGAAGTGGGAGCAGTGCTTAAACAGGTAACTTAATGCACGAGTCCTCGGGGAGTCTGATTAAGGAAAGATGTCGGTAGGTATTGTTCGAGGACACCCAAGCTGTACACCTACCTGGCTTTCCTGGAACATCTGTCCCGTCACAGTAGCGGCGACCCGTTCTTGCTGCTGTTTTTGAGCTTTCAGTGAATTCTGCTGTGTTAAAAGGTTGCTCTCCAGCGCCTCCAGCTCCTCCTATAAGATAATTTGGTTTGTAGATAATTTTATTAATAACCCAATTAAGTTCATTGGTTATAAAAAGCCTGTATTTAGTCTGACTGAAGTTACCAATAAGCTTTTTCTCCTTATGCAGGTTTCCGCTTGGATTTCTGAGCAAGTCTGTAATACCTCTGGAGTTCCCTCACTAACCCACACGGGAAGTGGACACTATCCCAGCCAGCAACCTCCACAAGAAAGGAGCCATGTCAGCAGGAGTAAGAAGATGGGTGCAAAGAGCTATTATGTCTTCATCCAGCAGCTCCTTAAAAACTCAGAAGCTACTTAAACCTGGCTTCCTCAGCAATGAGTAAAAACACGATGTCACGTTATTACCAGGTCAACATCTTGCCATTCGTTGAGCAAGTCGTCTGCGTCTTTTTCAGTTTCTTCAGGTGGCTCAAAGTCCACGGCCTCCCTCTCAGAGTTGTCTCTCGGGAGGCCCTGGGAGTCACCTGTGGCTTCTTGCTTCTCAGTTCCTACTGGTTCCTCTTCACCTTGTCCAGAGGGAGGTCTGGAAGCTTCGTGTAACTCAGCTTGAAGTTCATCACTGCTATTTATACTCTGCACTTCGATGAAACTTCCTGTACCAAAATAATAAGATCATTTTGTCTATAACTAAAACATTTAAATTACCCTGAAATCATCAAGAGCTTTCCAAAGTATCCTGAAAAATGTTTTACCCTAAAAAGAAGAGATTTAAATGTCACAGAAAACATGTAACAGTAGTATATTGTTATTAAATAAATTTATTGATAAGTGCCTGTAACTTCAAAATAAGCCTTTTCAATTAGACACACTGGCACTGTCTCTGAAATTAGGGACCACGCTCTCAAACATTTGCACGTTTGCTTTATACAAAAACGTCCTCTGAGTTAACTAATATTGTTTTGAAATTCAGAAAGAACTACCAGGGTGTGTACACAATCATGGAGTTTTTTTAAAATGTTTTTATGCTATTTCACTATGAACACAGCAAAGAATAACACTGTGACACAGAAGAAAGAATCCTGAATAAGGACACAGAAGAAATAGCTCTTCCTCTTCCACTTCCTTCCTTCCTCCCTTGATGTCCTTTCTTCTCTTTAAAAAGCATTTATTGATTCCCTTCCTTCACTTCAGGGGGAGGAGTCTGGATCTGAGGACACACTCAGGACGGAGGGGCTGGGACCAAGGGGACAGCCAGGACCAAGGAGGAGGCCAGTGATATTGGGAGCTGGTTACACACAGAGACTGAGCAAATAAGTAAATACACTGAAGATGGCAGAAGGTCCCTCACTGTTAGACAGGGAAATTATAAAGAAGGCAGAGTGCAGAATGAGATCTGGGATGCTGGAGAAGAACTGCAGATACGAGCGTGAGCTCACGAGTGTATACACAGCCCCACGAACAGGTGCCAGGGTTGGGATTCAAACCCCATCCAATGGCCCCAGAGCCAGAGCTTCTTGGTCTACACTGCACTGCTCTCTCCCGTCTCCACCCTCTGGTCACCTCTGCAGGGGAGCTGAACCAAGAAGGCCAAGTGTCCCCCTGGCTCAACCTCACCTGGGAACCACGTGGCAACTCAAGTTTCTGGCCGTTCTACACATGTCCACAAACGACCACAAAGACACTACCATGAGGACTGACTCTGGGGTTAGATATAAATTTCAGTGAGTAGGCAATTTTGCAGATTTGAAATCTGTGAAAAATGAGGATTGACGGTACATAAGCATACATAGATATAGACATATAATATACATGTGTACATATAGATAGCGAGAGAGACAGAGAGAGAGAGATGATAGAGCCAATGTGGTAAAATGCCAGCCACTGAGGTCCTAGGTGAGGGAAATAGAATGTTTTGAGATACTTGTTCAACTTTTTAAAATTTGTAATTATTTCAAAATAAAAAGTTAAAAAATTAAAGGGAAACTCACCTTTACCTTCTCCAACTAGGGCACTCCCTCCCTTTAAAAACAACAACGAAAAGAGTAGCCAAACAGCAAAGGTCAAGATTCCATTACTAGCTATGTGTCCTTGGCAAAGTCACTTGACCTTTCTGGGCCTCTAGTCCACCATCTGAACGATGTGGATCTGGACTACACTAAAGCACCTCTCGGTTCCTGCAGATGCGAAATCCTACTTTTCTTTATCTCTAAAAGAGCACAAGCACTTACCGTCAGATTCACTTTCTTCAGAGTCTATTTCCGTTGGTTCCATGGACGCTGGAACTGAAATTAAACCCTGGCCTGCAGATTCAACGGTCTCATGTTCTTGGATGGTTTTCAAGAAATTCTCATGCTCTTTGGCATTAACAGATGCCACATTTCCTAAGTCACTTATTGTCTCTAAAGGGACACTTAGCGTATCACTCGATTCTTGCAAACTGACGGTGCCTTCAGGAGCAGGGTTTTTTTCAGATTCTGTTTCGTCATCACTTGAAAGAACAGAGGTGTCACGTTTACTCTCAGGTGGAAGAAGAAGACCTTGCTGTAGCTCAAGCACTTTGGTATACGTTCCACTCCTTGACACGGAACTTGGACTTGCCGGAGGTGTTGGTATCCGCTCTGGTCCGCTCTGGAGCCCAGGTGCGTCCCTGGGTAGCACCACAGTGTTTTCCAAAGGAACTGGGTCTTTTCCATCCTTAACTGCAGCCTCATCGCTTGTCTGAAAGGCTTCCTTCACCGGGGGAATAGACGACATCTGCTCTTTTGGCACGCTAGAGTTGCTGCCTTGACAAAAGGCAGTCCTCGGTAAGTGAGCCGATTCTGTCCGCTCTTTTTCAGCATCAGCGCTGGTCACAGGCTCCTCTGCGAGGCTCACACTGGCTGCGTGAGACGCTGCTGCCAACGGCGCTCCTTCCCCGTCTCTCATTTTAGGTCCTTCCTCAGTCTCCTCATCAGAACTGCTCTGGAGCGGTTTCGGTTTTCTCGCGCCTGCCCCTCCTGTCCGCATGTCGCTCCTGGCACGCACTGTCACGTCTTCATCATCGCCATCGAGAGCTCTCTGAATGGCCAAGAGAGTCAGCGGCGACACAGAACCCGCACGGGCGGTGGCGGGCGCTCGCCTCTCATGGCGCAGCCTGCAGGTCTCACTCTCCAGCTCATCTTCTGAGCTGCCGCCCAGCAGGGCCGCCTGCACGGCCAGTAAGGTTCTTGGGGAAGGAGGGGAGGCGTCAGGCTCTTCCTTTGGCTCCAGCTTTTCACACGGAGATGACTTCAAGTCAGAAGACCTGCTGTGCAGTTCACTGCATGAAGGAAGAGACTCTGAATCCACTTCTGCAACTTTCTTCGCTTGAATACCTTGAGAAAAATTAAAATATTCTCACTACGTAGTTTTACAGTGTGACAACATGCTTCTCGTTAGATGAATAAGAGCGTACGGGTTCTCATAAATGAATTTATAAATTCTCATTTAATCAGCAACTAAGTTAATTCGTTAGTTAATTTTAAAGTGGGTTGGTATGATACTACTTAATACATTAATAGCTATATACATTTATTATTGCATTAATAATAATTATAGTCAATAAATTAAGTAGGACTTCATTCATATTATCTGGGGGTGGTAGCTTACAGAATTCAGAGACACGACATATTTTTGGTTTTTAACCGTCAAATAAGTGATGGTACCTGATACCTTTAATCAAGATGTAATGTGAAGTATCTTCAGAGACCACCCTCCTTGACTCTACCTCCTTCAAAAAGCCTCCTTCATCTTCATATTGCCTTTGGATTTGTCCTGAATGTTGTTGATTCATTTCCTTTTGGACATTTTCTATGTGTTGGTTTAGATAGTTTTTTTTAAGCAAGCCTTTGAGCTGGTACTGTGAAAAGTCATTGGACTCCTAAGGCAAAATAAATAAATAAAATGATTTCTTATATTAAATACAGATAGTATTCCCATATTTCCATCCTTTTCCCACAAAGGGGATAAAGAACAATTGATTTTTTCCATTGGTGGTACTTTCATACTAGAAAAGTAAAATTTGAATAGTAGGAAAAAGCTATAATTGCTTTGTTAAAGGATAATCTTTCAAACAAAAAGAATTGGGCAAAAGAAAGGAAATCATGGATACTGTTTATGATTCCATCATTTACTCAAAAAACATGTATTGAGCATGTGATGCATGCCAGGCACTGTGACATGCTGATTCTGGCTAAACGGACAATCTTTTAGAATGCAAGTGAAGTGCCCAGCACAGTTCCTGGTCCACAAAAGACACACAATAAATCATTGCAATCACAGTTATTAGTAATACTTAACATTTATAAATCATTTCCTGAGTAAGACATTCTTCTAAGTGTTTTTAAATATATTATCCCATTTTATTCTCAACCACCGATGAGACAGACGTCACTATCTCCATTCCACAAATGAAGAAACTGAGACTTAAACAGCTTGAGTAACCTCTCCAGAGCCGCATGGCTAGTAAGTGGTAGATCTGGGGTCAAAAGCAGGTTACCAGGGCTTCCCTGGTGGTGCAGTGGTTAAGAATCTGCCTGCCAGTGCAGGGGACACAGGTTTGAGCCCTGGTCTGGGAAGATCCCACATGCCGCAGAGCAACTAAGCCTGTGCGCCACAACTACTGAGCCTGCGGCTCTAGAGCCCGCGAGCCACAACTACTGAGCCCACGTGCCACAACTACTGAAGCCCGCGTGCCTAGAGCCCGTGTTCCACAACAAGAGAAGCCACCGCAATGAGAAGCGTGCGCACCGCAACAAAGAGTAGCCCCTGCTCGCTGCAACTAGAGAAAGCCCGCACGCAGCAACGAAGACCCAGCGCAGCCAAAAACAAATAAATAAAATAAATAAATTTATTAAAAAAAAAAAAAAAAAGCAGGTTGCCAAGCCTTATACTAAATTGCTCCTATTACTATTACGATTATTACTCTTATTCCTTACCAATACTACTATTATCAATTTTGCACTTGCCCAATGTTCAGACAATGCAAAGGTCCAGCCTGTATGACTTAGAACTTCCTTTAGCTACCAGAGGGACGGATCCAACGAGCTGTGCGCCATCCTACCCAGGCCTACCCATCCCAGAGGCTCTGTGGTGGCAGAAAGAGAAAAAATGGAGCAAACCATCAGGACTGCCTCTCTTTCTCCCATCCTTCCCACTGTTGTTTACATAATCCAAATTCTATTTCCTCAAAGACCAGCCAGAGATCCATTTACACTCAAGAAACAAAATGCTGGATGGATAGACTGAACCTGGATGTTTCCCCTGAAACAAAAATAAATTTACTTCTGTCCTTTGGATATCATTTCTGTACACCTTAGCATTTTCCTATGTTCACGTTCTTCGTGGAAAAGCAGAAAGGAGTGATGGGAAAAGAAACAGCTCCTGCCTTTTTCATATTTTTGGTATCAAAACATGTTAATATTCTACAATGTATATTATGGGTTAAAATAACTTTTATGAACTAACCTAAGAATTGAACCACTAAGCATACACTAGGCACTTACTATGTGAAAGATACTGAGCTGAGTGCTAAAAATACAGAGGGAGCAGGGTAGGCACATTTGGGTGCTAAAATCTAAAGAGACACTACAAGGTGCTGTGAGAACACAGAGCAGGAGACAACACCTGGTCTTGGTGGAAAATCAAGAAAAGCTTCTCTGATTAAGTATTTATAAGTTCAAACTTATAAATGCATGTTTCATAGGCTCTCGGAGATACATAAATGCCGTTTACTGTAAACGTATATTGTATAAGTAATGCTTATCAATTTTCTTTTTCTAATGAAAAATTTTGCTGATATTCTTAATTCTAAGCATTAATGCGCTGTTGTATAGTTTACCTCCGGCATTGCTTCAAATAATGTTCTTCTCCGCTTGGTAAATTCTTTCATATCAGTCAAGATTTCATGCTTTATTTCAGGGGGCAGGCTGCTAAAGTCTTCAGACTCAATGTCTACTGCATGAGGATTCTGAAAGAACGCCTCCTGTAAAGAGTAAAACGTAACACCATGAAATTTACACTTTATACACTTAATTCTATTCACCATGACAGATTTTTTTCAGTGCTTATATCATAAACAGTGTTCTGCATAATCTACAATAGGCTAAACACAGTTGTACATTATCTGCCATAGGCATCAAAGTGAATAGGCAGATTAGGGAATGTATCCATTCACTCATTCATTCATTCAAAAGAAAAAAAATACTTGCCAGGCACTGTTCTAGGTGCTAAGGAACTACAGAGATCATGCCAGCTAAGGTCCCTACTCTTAGGAGCAGAAGAAGACACATGATAAAAAAATAAATGAACAAGATAACAATGAGAAAACAATGCAGGTTAATCTGATAAGAGAGTTAATTAGAAGAACAGAAAGAGAAAAAACATTATTTGATAGAGAAGACCCCCCCTAGAAATAATGACCTGCAAGCACGGACACAAAAGACACCCAAAAACCTGCTCTGGGACAGAGCATCTCAGGCTGAGGGAACAGCAAGTGCGAAGACCCTGAGGCAGAGATGAACCTTAAGAATTTGAACAATATTTATAGTCCCCTTAGTTAGATAAGCTCTGTCTTGCTCTTAACCTAAAATCAAAAGTAGTCATTAGTAAAGATAAAGTAATACAATTTGCTCTCTTGTATGTATGCATGTTGTGTGTGTGTAAACCAGCAAGCACTTAGGACAGGCCAGTCATTTCACTCAGAGCTTCCCATGTTTTCCCTCAGGAATGCTCCCATCGTCCCTACGAGGAAAGCATCAATATTATTGTTCAAAAAAAAAAAAAGGAAATAAAGCCTTGGAGAAGTTGATTTGTCTAAGATCTCACAGCTAGTGAGCTATGAGACCTGGACTTAACTGCAAGTCTTTCTGCCCACAGGGTCCACGGTCTTCACCAAGACTGTGCTCACTTGCTGCATTAATAATGCAGGACCTTCACAAGCTGAAGAATCTTGCAGTTTCAGCTCAAAAGTCTTCTACCAGACATACCAGAATAACGTGAACGTACAAGAAATGGTGAGCTTGGGAATCAAAGAATGCTACCCGCTCTTCTGAGAAACGTGGAAAAAATTTCAAAAACTTGTACATGCAGCACCACCTCAACCTGTAAGCAAGTTGTGCGTTAAGATACGCGTGGCGGTGGCTCTGCAACCTGTGCACGGTTCTCTGACGCTCCTGTTGCCTAGCTCCCCTCCCAGTAAGTGGGGGCTGGCCCTAGCCAGCTACCAGGGAACAGCACGCCGTGGAAGCAAGGCTGCGCACCTCCCACAGCTGGCCAGAAAGGGCAGCGCGGGCCCTGCTGGCACTGCCTCTTGGGCTCCTGCCCCGGGAACACAGCGCCACGCTGTGCCGGAGCTCAGGCCACACGGAGAGGCCACGGGCGGGGGTTCTGGCTGACAGGTAGCGTCAGTCGCCGGGCACGCAGGGCAGGAGGTCTTTGAGGGGCTCCAGCCCCAGCTACCGTCTGACTGCACCTACATGGGAGACACTGAGAGGGAACTGCCTCGCTGAGCTCATCAACCCCCAGAACAGAGAAGATGATGATGATAAAAGACTGTTTTCACAGCACTAAGTTACGCAGCAATAGGTACCACACCCTGTGCATGAACATACATCTTCATAAATATATACATACACACATACCCTTGATACACATACACATACCCAAACACACACACACACACACACACACACACACACACACACACACACACGTATTCAACTATACAGGGGCGGGAGGGGTACTAATATACAGCAAAATGTTACTAGAAGTTATTCATGGGTGATAGGCTTTCCATATTTTTATACAAGCATTTCTTATTATTTCTATTTATTTATTGGTTGGTTGTAAAAGCAAGATGGCTTACTTTGGATGTCGAGATATGCATAATTCCATACATATAAGTCTGTGTGTATTTTATATGTACATACATTCACATGCACACCCCGTAAAGAAGGTGTCTGTCTTTATTTTTTACCAAGAACATTCATAAATCCATACTACTTCATTAAAATTATTCATTTGCATGTTATTCATTTCAAATAATAGAATCCTGAATTCAAAATTTATTTAAATACCTGTAATGCCTGTTTTTGATTCATTCTCTCTTGCCATTCTTTTTCATCCTCCTCTTCTGAACTGAAAGTCAAACACACGTTTATAATATCTATGATTTAATGACAACTTACAAAAATATTTCTTGAGTGCAAGGTGCTGCTAGTTACGGGAGCTACAACAGTGAGTAAGACGGCAAGAAGTGTGCCGTCCTCGGTCTCACAGTCTGGTGGGGACACCTGTAAGCGAGCGATCATAACATGACCTCATATCTCCCATCACCAGGGCAGAGCAGGTTGCCGGAGCTGCAATTAGGGGTCACCTCACCCCAGGAGCTTTGTGAAATCTCCTGCAGTTACACTGCCTGATTAAGGGGTTGAAGTTTTATCCTAGAGAAGGAAGAATCTAGGAAGTGCTTTAAGCGAGGAACTGACAACGTCAGATTTGGGTTTAGCAGGTTCTACACTACCAGCCAGACACTGGACTTGGCAGGGAGGGGTTCCCGCAGAAGGGTACGATCAGAGATGGAGACACAGACAGAAGTGTGGAAGCCAGGACGGTAACCTGGAGACACGATGATGGCCGCAGCGGTAACTCACAAGCTGTGTGGCCTCACAGGAGCCCCGGGAAAGGAGCGGGGGAAGGACAAGCTGGCCCTCCACCTGCACGTCAACCAAAGAAGCCGCTGAGGACTGACAGCCAGCCGGAGGGAAGAGCGCACAGGGGTGCCCGAGGAAGAGTGGCCAGAGAGGGTCCCAGACATCAGGCTGAGAAATGCAAAGCAGCCGCTGGATTTAGCAGGGAGGACGTCGTGTGCGGACTTTAGTGATGGCGTGAGAGAGAAAACACCGGGCTGAGAAGCAGGTAGAGACAGCTGGTGTCAGTGAAGTGTAAGAAAAACCAGAATCCACGTCTCCACGAATTCTAAATGAACAGTGCTAGCACAGGCTCCAGAGAATGAAAAAAAAAACCACCACAAACCACCAAAACACAAAGGTAGTAAATAAAAAGTTTGGTCTTAAAAAATATTCTAAAAGGTGTCGAGAATGCGTATTTCAGATGCATTAATTCCCACATGCCTTATTATGTAGATAAAACAGAAAGGTTTAAATCTGTCTGAATACAGCAATAACACTTTTAAGTAGTTAAAACATTTACCTGTTTTTCTCTGCCTCTTGTAAAGGTGGCAAAACATAGATGTCATCTTCTCTTTGAACTTGAGTAAGACTGGGAAGTGCTTCCTCCCTGAAAAGCACACAGAGACTTCAGCAGAGATCACAGGAAACAGTATCCTGAGAGTCAATAATATTCCCCAGTGATCACACAAACGCTGACAAGGAGCAGAAAAGGGGAAACCCAGGGGTGATGGGTTTGGCCCCTGCTGGCCTGGCTGCCGGGCTGCTGGACGAGAGAGCAACCTCCAGAAAGAGGGGACCTGGTCTCGGCGTGAAGAAAAGTGTTCTGAGAGTAAAACGTGCAAAAGCAACGCGGCAGCTTTCCTTTCTCGTGATCAGAGCTGATTCTCACAGAACAGAGAGTTTTCACAACTTCAGTCAACTAGGTCAAATGGACACCCCATTGATTCCTCTCATTAGGGAAAGGCAGCCACAAGAATCTGATGCAAAAATTTTAAATGTTTAAATTAATCTTTAAAATTAATGTAATTCCCCTCTTGCCTTTTGCTTTTTAAGGCAGTTTTGATAACTTGTCTTTTCAAAAATGTTTTCAAAAGCTTCTCGGTAGTTTTTTTGGAGTCAGTGGTTGCCAAGTCCTTTCTCTGCCTTCTTTTAGCCTGTGAAAAGAAAGGATACAGGATTTTATTTCAAGGTATTAGTATATCAAAAACATTCCTGTGGGTTTTTTCCCTAGAGAATTTGGTTTGTCTGAGTTTTCGACTATGGTTGTTTTGGTATCTTCTCCTAATTACCGTATGAGTGAATACCTTCAGGTTTTTGCTGTGGAAAGGACACCCAGAGTTTCCAACTAAGGAGTACTTAATGGGCTGGCTATCATACAGTATATTTGGGAAGCTATTAATTTACTTTCAATTTCTTTTAAATGTCCTTTAATGTCCTTAAGAAGCCTAAAACTTAATGACATACAAGTCAGTAAATGCTTCCCTAAAGGGATTATTACATTAATTAACTAATTTCTTCTTTAAAATGCCACTGTTAAGCCAAAACCAATTCCCGATATTAGTTTTTATAAAAATACATTACTGGTATGTAACTCTGTCCTTCCACATCCAAGATTATGTCATAAGAAATCCTAAAATGTACAGAAATATAAGAAATGTCCAAAACAGGGAAAAATGGAAGAGTCTCGGTGCTTACAGTTTAATACAAGGCAGAAATATCAAAACATTCTTTTCATTTCTTCTTTTTTAACTGAGATAAATTGCCCTGTAACGTTGTGTAAGTTTAACTGTAGAACACCTAAGAAGACACTCTAAAGGGAAAGCTCTCTATTGTACCTTCAGTAGTTTTATTAAAAGTTAAATATTATTGCACCTGTGATATACTTTCAGAAACAAACCTCTTTTAAAAGAAAAAGTGTTTGCTCAAGATAAATGTTTAAAAGTTGAATTAAACTGGATATATGTCGAAGTTAAGTCTTGACTTCCAAAATTCTAAGGAGGAAATTTAAATTGTATGTGAACTTTTCCTTCTCTCTAAGAACGCACGAAGAACACAACAGGTGACTCTTACCAGCGTCTGTTTCTTCAGTAGTGGAGTGTCCCCATCAAACACAAAAACAGGGCGAATTCGAAAAAATAAGAGTTTGCAGAGCCGATGGAACAAAGTAAGAAGATGAGCATTTTCCACTGAGTTCCCGTGGCGATCCCGAACTCCTTTAAGTGCTTGGTTTAACCAGATGCTAATATCTAGAAGGATTGTTAATGGAAAACACTTTGCAATTTCTTCCCTCACCCTCACAATTTCAAATTCCTCATGTCTGATGTCACCCAAACATTAAAACTGAGCACTCATCACAACTCACTTGAAACTGAAAAATGGTTAGCCCTGATGGAATCTACCTAAAATCAGTTAACTTTATTTGGGCCCTGTTATCACTATTTACATTCCGAATTTTAAAATCTTACATAGACATATGTCTCCTTTAAAAAGTCTCATCGCAAAGGAGTGCTTCTTTAAAAAAAAAAACTAATGATCTGTATGGAATTTTAGTAAATAAACACAACTTTTTTGGAGAACAATTTGGCAATTCATAGCAAAAAAACTTCAAAACTTGCATTCTATTTTATGTAAGAATTCCAATTCCAGACATTTATCCTCAAGAAATCATCATAGACTTACAATAAGAGTTACTTATAAGACGGCTTGTTTATAATAATGAAAATACTAAGAATAAAAGTTTTCCAACAGGTCTTTTTTTAAATTAGATTATGATATAGTGATTTGCTGGAATCCAAGGGTCCCTTAAAAATGGAAGTCGCAGAAGCACATGAGGCAGAGTCACAAAATATTATTAAAGGAAGTAAAACAGGTTACAAAAGTATGAAAAATATAATTCCATTTTATAACATATGCAATATGCTAAATATAAAAAAAGACTCGAAGTTCAGACATCAAAATATTAAGAGTAGTTGTCTTCTGATGTGATTACCTAATTTTTCCTTCTTGGAGTCTTCTTATATTTTTAAAATTTACTAAAGAATGCTCTTTAACAGATTATTTTCTATTTGTTCATAAGAGAGGGACACAGCCCTCCGCCCGCTCCCCTGACCCACCAATAAAGTGCTGACTTCGGCAGTGATGGCCCTCGGGCCCTCCCCTTTCCTCCTGTCTGCACTGGCTACCCAGGTGACGTCCGTCCCCCCATACCACAGCCCATAGAGCACCGAGCTCCACACATGCGCGTCTGCCCCAGAGCGCTCTCCTGACCCCAGGTCGGACGGCCTCGTTGACATCTCTACTTGATGCCTCAGCCGTTTCAGACTTACCACGATCAAAACTGAACTCCGTATCTTCTCACCAGGCTGCTCACGCCCCCATTTCAGTGGATGTCACTCCCATCCACCCAAGACAGAACCCTGAGCGCCATCCCATGTACACCTCCACCCAGCCATTGCCAGGTCCTATCAGTTCTACCTTTTAATCTGTCTTGAAACTGTTATGTTAGATTTCACCGACAGACCTGTAGTGAAAACCCTTGGAAAGCTCCCACTGCCTTTAGAATAATATCCAAAAGTCCTTCCCACGGCCTACGAACCCTGAATGATCCGTCCTCTGTTCACCTCTCCTGGCTCAGGTCGAGCCACTGGGCTTCTCTCAAACCCTGGAAGTCGCTAAGCTCCTTCCTGCCTCCAGAGTCTCCTCCTTGCGCCTTCCCCAGCCTGAAAGAGCCCCTCCCTCTCTGAGCCTAGAGATCCCCTACTCTTAGGTCTCACTCTAGGGGTCACGCCCTCAGCCGAGATTAAGACCTCCTATTCAAAAACACCTTGCTTATTTCATAGCAGAAATGTTTCTATGCACTGGGGATACAGTACTGGACAAAACAAAGCGTTTGCCCTAATGGAGTTCACAACCAGTGCGGGGGGAATCCAGACTGTGAGCTCCATGACATGTGTAAACCACACTGCTGGGCACTGCTCTCCCTCTCAGAGCACACAAGAGGCAACAAAGACCTGCTTTCAAATGAGATGAATGCTTAAATATTTAAATGAATGTACATTACCTAGTTACTACCATAAAAAATTAGGCCCATCAACAATTAACTTAATAAACATTACATAAAAAATAACTAGAGGAGAGCAAGCTATTACTAGATTCATTCCTATAATATTTGAGGGCTACTAGGTGCCAGGCATATCTAAGATCCTAGGGATAGAACAGTGAACAATACAGCTATGAACAAAACAGACAGGGCCCCTACCCCTGAGAAACTTGCATTCTAATGGGGAAGACAATGAAAATCAAGTATAGACGTCTAATACATTAGGTTGCTGGTAAGTGCCAAGAAAGAAATAGAGCAGAGTAAAAGGACAAAAGTGTGATTGGTGGTCAATAGCTCTTTAGTTAGGGAAGTCCTATCGGAAGAAGTAACGGAGCCCTGAACGAACAAACAAGAGGAACGAGGGAGAAAACAGTGGGGCAGGAGGTACAGCAAATGCATACGCCCTGGGACAGAAGCAGGCTTCCGTTTAAGGACAACATGGCAGGTGCACGGCCAGAGGAGCAGTAAGAGGAAGTGATGGGTGTATATAGTCACTGGAAGGTTTCTAGAATGTGACTGAAGGAGCACCCCAGTGGACATGTGAGGAATAAACTATAAGGAAGCCAGCTTTAAACTAGTTACAACAGCCCGACTGAAAGCAGAACGCAGTGGTGAGGAGGATGAGAAGTGGTCAGAAAAGGATCCATCCTGGAAGTAGGATCTGGCATTGGCTTAGCTCTGTATTGGGTCAATGGTGTTGTTACTGGGTAAATATTTCTAATTGGCTTGTTTCTGGTTGCTACACCGTTGTATCGGATGGAGTAAGTTTCTACTTAGCCCATTCCTTCAAATGTTATAATCAATGAGAAAAATATAATTTCAGATCAGTAGCTCTCAACTCTGCTGTCCTCTGAAACCAGATATGAAGCTTTTGAAACACAGATTGCTAAACATAGGTACACCTAAAATTCTAAATCATAGAGATTGAGATTGGACTTTTTTTTTTTTTTTTAATTAATCACAGGTAGTGCCAATTCTCAGCCAGGGTTGAGCGTTCCAGCTTAAAATTCTTTTTTTTTACACTCTTTGACATAAACCACAGCAAGATCTTTTTTGACCCACCTCCTAGAGTAATGGAAATAAAAACAAATATAAACAAATGGGACTTAAAAGATTTGCACAGCAAAGGAAACCATAAACACGAGAAAAAAGAAAACCCTCAGAATAGGAGAAAATATTTGCAAATGGAACAACAAAGGATTAATCTCCAAAATATACAAACAGCTCATGGAGCTCAATATCAAAGAAACAAACAATCCAGTTAAAAAATGGGCAGAAGACCTAAATAGACATTTTCATCAAGGAAGACCTACAGATGGCCAGGAGGCACATGAAAAGATGCTCAACAACACTAATTATTAGAGAAACGAAAATCAAAACTACAATGAGGTATCACCTCACACCGGTCAGAATAGCCATCATCAAAAAATCTACAAACAATAAATGCTGGAGAGGGTGTGGTGAAGAGGGAACCCTCCGGCACTGTTGGTGGGAATGTAAATTGATAAAGCCACTATGGAAAACAGTATGGAGGTTCCTTCAAAAACTAAAAATAGAACTACCGTATGACCCAGCAATCCCACTACTGGGCATATACCCTGAGAAAATCATAATTCAAAAAGAGTCATGTACCACAATGTTCATTGCAGCTCTATTTACAATAGCCAGGACATGCAACCAACCTAAATGACCATCGACAGATGAAAGGATAAAGAAGATGTGGCACATATATACAATGGAATATTACTCAGCCATAAAAAGAAATGAAATAGAGTTATTTGTAGTGAGGTGGATGGACTCAGACTCCGTCATAGAGTGAAGCAAGTCAGAAAGATAAAAACAAACACCGTATGCTAACATGGAATCTTAAAAAAAAAAATGGTACTGATGAATCTAGTTGCAGGGCAGGAATAAAGAGGTAGACATAGAAAATGGACTTGAAGACATGGGGTGGGAGGGCGAATTTGGGGTAAAATGAGAATAGCATCGACATATATACACTACCGAATGCAAAACAGTTGGCTGGTGGGAAGCAGCAGCATAGCACAGGGAGATCGGCTCCGTGCTTTGAGATGACATAGAGGGGTGGGGTAGGGAGGATGGGAGGGAGGCTCAAGAGGGAGGGGATGTGGGGACATGTGTATGCAAATGGCTGATTCGCTTTGCTGTGCAACAGAAACTAACACAGTATTGTGAAGCAATTATACTTCAATAAAGATATACTATAAAAAAAAATTTTTTTTTTTAAATTTTATTTATTTTTGGACGCACAGTGCAGCGTGTGGGATCTTAGTTCCCCGACCAGGGATTGAACCCTCGCCCTCTGCAGTGAAAGCACAGAGTCCTAACCACTAGTCCACCAGGGAATTCCCGCAGCTTGAAATTCTTAAAAAAGAAATATGCAGAATTAGGCAAGCTGAAAATATTTCCATAATTTAATTTGTCTAATTTCAATAAGTTTATAAAAGGCAACATTAAATTTATCCCAGGACTGGAAAAGTTAAATTTGCAGCCAAGCCAAAAACCATTTTACAGATGAGACCCAAAAGACCAGTAACATTTTGAAACAAAAAATAAATTACTTTAGTTCTATTGTTAGGTGATGTAAAATTTAATTAACCCCTATTAGTATGCAAAGCCTAAAGAGACTGTAAGATTTTGTTAATAGAGTTAAATGTATTTTACAAATGTTAAGGTCCATAAGAGACAAAAGTTTAATTATTAATTATTTATTATTTGACACAAACACTTAGATTGCATAAGTAAACAAGACACTCATCTAGAAATGGTAAAAAGACCAAATTATTTTAGGGATCCAAGAATAAATTATGAACCTCGTATGTCATGAGTAATTTCTTCATTAACAAATAAAACCAAAAAACCTGAATATATTTCAGATACTTGACTTGGAATTCCCATGAAAATGAAACAAAGCAAAATCAATTACAGAACAGCAAACAACTAGTCTCCTTTTACATATATGTATATATGCATATATATATACGTATATATGAAGTTACCATTGTAACTACAGTACCTTTGACAGTCTTCTTTTAATAATTCATTCTTTCAGAAAAGCCTAATAACCCCATGAAAATGACTTCATGTCCCAAAAAAGTTTCTGAGTCATCTGAGAATAGATGATCTACATTAAATTCTTTACCTTTATTTTGGACAACTTTCTAAAAAATCAGAATGCTGAACTTCACATCACATCTCAATTGTTTTACAAATTATTAATTC
The DNA here is from genome assembly GCF_028021215.1 of Eschrichtius robustus. Classification (NCBI taxonomy): domain Eukaryota; kingdom Metazoa; phylum Chordata; class Mammalia; order Artiodactyla; family Eschrichtiidae; genus Eschrichtius; species Eschrichtius robustus. The sequence continues at coordinate 73,376,749 of NC_090841.1, read as the reverse complement.
TTCATACGGGCTGCAACGTAAACTGATCTAAATCTTTGCTGAAGTTTTAAGGGTTCCTGACACTGAAAAATGCTTTCATTCACATGTACAATATATATTGATAGTTCTGTGAAGAAAATCTTCAGAAAGCAGTAATTTGAGAAACCACTAGAGGGCAGCAATAGCACTTGTGCTTTAAAAAAACTTTCCCACAAGCTACCTGGCATAAAACTTTTAAGCCACAATTCATTACGGATGTATTTCAAGATGACTCACATTGCAAAAAACACAATCATCATCATCATCATCATCATCACGTTACTTTATTTAAAAAATTATCAATGCTCCATTATGTATAAGTTGTCTCCATACTAAAGTCAACGGCTCCTTTCACTGAATCCCCATATCCTCTGACAGTGCATTTACCACGGGACAGTAATTATTACATGACTGTCCCCTCCACTCCGAGTGGAGATCCTAGGCTCATAGGTTCCCACTTAGGGAACTGGTGTAAGGTACCACCAGCTTCTGGAACACAACAGACACTCAAAAAAAGAAAGAAAAGAAAAAGAAAATGAAGACTGCTTAATGAATAAAAAGATCAAAATGTCAGAAACAGCCTTTACATGTTTTGGTAATGAAGAAAAACATTAAACTCCAAAGGCACAAACAAAACCAGCCAAACATGCACACAATCAACAGTCCTTAAAATGTCCATCATAGAGGCTGGGAAGAAAATAATTCACTGCAGACCTTTTGAAATCTTTTCAGTGTTGTACTATACGAATTTCCTATTCCAAAACACATAACAAAAGATAATAAAAGTTACTTTAAAATAAAAAAAAAAAGAAAAGGTCAAACACTTGCCCACACTTTTCTTCCTCTAACATACATAAATAAAGCAAGACTCAGGACAGCAGGCAAAACTACTGGTCGGAAGTCCACTTCGTTTTCTCCATGCTGACCTCCCTGTCGGGATAACAGATTTAAAATTTACCATACTAGCAGCGCCAGACACTATTCTAAACTTCTTTCATTCAAATAACCCCTTCATTCCTCACAACAACCCTGTGTGCAGAGACTATTATCACCTCCACTTCCCGGATGAGAGAACTGACGCATACACAGGCGCAAAGCACCGCCCCTAAGTGATAAAACAAGACTCCAATCCAAAGCTGTGTGACTGCAAAGCCAGGGGAAAATAGACACTTAGAAAGCAAAAGGGGGGGGGGGTGTTAAATTGGGAGATTGGGATTGACATATACACACTACTATATATAAAATAGATAACTAATAAGGACCTACTGTATAGCACAGGGAACACTACTCAATACACTGTAATGACCTATATGGGAAAAGAATCTAAACCAGAGTAGATATACGTATATATATAACTGATTCACTTTACGGCAGAAACCAACACAACACTGTAAATCAACTCTACTCCAATAAAAATTAATTTAAAAAAGAAAAGAAAAGAAAGGAAACATCCCAAAGAAGACCCTATAGCTATCCCCCTGGGTGAGACCTTCAGCCTAACAACGCCCCTCTGCGCCCCCTGGAGAACTGAGAGCAAAATCCTGGCGCCCATCATGCATCCCTGGCACCGACGCCCGGAAAAGGATACCCACGGCAAGGACCTTCCCCTCCAGCGTCTCCGGGTTGACCTGCCGCCCGGAGCACTCCAGCAGCTTCCAGAGCCCCTGGACTCCCATGAGCGAGGTGTGCCCTCGGAGCGCGTCTCGCGGGCGGGATCGCGGGAGACCTTTCACTCCAAGTCTTCCACAAGGGCCTGCACCACCGCCCCGGACCCCGAGAAGAGCTCCCCCAGCTCCCACCCGGAGAAGACTGAAAACAACCAGGAGCGCACAGCTTTCCAGGGGAAACCGGCCCCGGTGAAAACCGCACTTCTCAGAACCTGACACGGCCTCGCCGAAGAAAGACGGGACCAGAGAAAGTCGGAGGCATAGAGGAACAGGTCCTCGTCTCGCCCAGCGCTTTGGCCCAGATTTCTGCACTCCTAAAAGACGACCAGGGTGAGGGGACGGCTCAAGCGAGATAAACAGCCAAAAGACGTCTCTCAGGCAACCCGGGTCTCCTCTGGCGGTGGGGGGCGCGTAAACCCAAACGAAATGGGGGCCTCCCGGCTTCCGTTTAATACGTCGCGCAGGGCGGAAGTCCCGCCTTCCCGCGCTGATGTATATCCGCTGCGCTGTTACACTCCGGAAGTGAGGGAGTGGTTCGGCATTCGTGTTTATATCGTGTCGGCGACCTGCTCCCTCCACGCTGGCATCTTGTTGCGGTTAAATGTTGAACCCATACGCAAAGCGTCTGCCTTCAGAGGTTACAGTTTTCTAGGTGCTTTACCGGTATCAGTTTCTTCCCACTGAGCCGCCACTTGTGAAAACTCTTAATACTAAATATTGTTTTACACGTGAAAGATGGACCCTTTGATTGGTGTTTGTAATTAATAAGTATTTATTTGTCCGGTAACTTGTGGTAACTAGGTGGTAACACGACTTAAAATCTTAACCCTTGAAACATAGTCTTCTCCGGCATGTAAAATTTAGGAATCCACGGCATGTAGGTCAGAAATAACAAACTAATTGCCAGATTAGCACCTGGGTAGACGGTGGCTCGGACCCTCGGGCTGAGATTCAGATCCCGACCGAACTACGTTATGATGTTTATCGTTCAAGTCGCATTTCTTCAGAGTTCGTCTCTTCATCTGTAAACTGAGGGGGCATAAAGCCAGTCTTGCAGACGGTTTTAAGCAAGGATCAGAGGTGCTGTTTGCAAAGTACTTACCACTAGGAGTTAATAAATGATAGCGTTATAGTACATATTGGTTCAAATTTGGACTGTTGAAACTAGACTCAAAATCAGTGAAAAGATTGACTAGAAATCAGTTTTTAGCAAAGCTATGTTCTTGCCCAAACAGATGGGTTCCCAGTAGCCAAGTTTACTTGGCCTAGTCACAACTAATTTTCTGTCAGGGATAATCCTGACAAAGTACTTATTTTCATTTCCTCAGTGTGTAAAGTAATCCCCAGAACTGTTGTTCCAAAATGTTTTTTTCCGGAATTAATATAATCGCCTGTTCAATTTTTGTCTCCCCCACCCCAGTAGTTTACAGTAGACTGTAAACTTATTGAAACCAAGAACTATTTTGTTGACGTATATACCCCATTCCTGATATTTAGCAGGAATCCTATAAATGTTGCCTAAATGACCACTTTCCCAGCCTCAAGTCTAAATCTCTGCAGGGCATCTTGCACCCTGTGGAAAGAGAATTTCCTCAAGCCAGGCAGATGTTAGTTCAGATCCCATCTGAGCCATGTAATAACCCTGAGTTATGGGCTGAATTGTGTCCCCTTGCAAAATTCATATGTTGAAGCCCCAATCCCCAGTACCTCAGAATGTAACTGTTTGGCGATAGGGCCGTTTCAAAGTTTAAGTTAAAAGGAGGCCATTAGGGTGAGTTAATCAGTCTGACTGATGTCCTTATAAGAGGGAATTTGGACACCCAGACACTAAGGATAATTGCACAGAGGAAAAACCATGTGAGGACACAGGGAGAAGGGGGCCAGCTGCAAACCAAGGAGAAAGGTTCAAGAGAAGCCAAACCTGTCAACACCTTGATCTTGGACTTCTGTCCTCTGGAGCTATGAGAAAATAAATGTGTTGTTTAAGCCACCAATCTGGTATTTCGTTATGGCAGCCCTAGCAAACTGAGACATCCTAGGATCCTAGGCAAGTTTCTTCACCATTGAGAATCTGAATAAAAGGGAGATGCCACTTCTTTTGTGGTTGCTCTGAGATCAGTGGCTTAACATGAAACACCTAGTGGGTAATGGTGCTCAAGTTAGTTTGTTGAGTGCATGAGGGGGAGAACTCTGGGGGTACAATTGAAATACAGAGTGTGACTGGAGTGTAGAGCACCTTGCCCGAGCCCCTCCAGCGTCTGGGAGGAGGCAAGCTGGGAAGTATTATAGATGGTGCACCAGCTTGGCCTGATGATGGGGCTTTAGTAGTGGGAAAAGTAACAGTTTCAGGATTTGATCATTTTTTACTACCTGAGAGCTGGGTAAAAACAAACAGCCAGTGTGAACATCCGAGTACTACAAGTGCTTGTGAAACCAGAGCAACATTTCTTGAATACAAAATAATTTTTAAGGAACAGCAACTAAGGAGTGTACATTTGATTTGTAAGAAATTGGTTCCTTTAGATGCTGTTTAAAGGGCTCTCCATCAAGATTCTGACAGGAAAATACACATCGTTTAGGCCAGTAATAATAGCAAGCACTTAAAGAGCAATTCCTATCTACAAAGCACTGTTCTAAACACTTTACATGTATTAACTTATGTATTCTTCAAAACAATTCGTAAAATAGATACTATTATCCCCCTTTTACCAATGAGGAAATACGCACAGGAAAAATCATCTTAACTCGCCCAAGGTGATACAGCTAGTTAGTGGAGAACCAGTAATATGAACTTTCATTGCTTCTATGGAGACTTCTAAGAAAAATTCACCAAGAAATTAAATATGACAGGAATGTTACTAATCTTGAAAGAGAAAGGTGCAGTCACTTGCTTACACATTCTGGAAAAGCAGTCCCTGTTAAGTCTCGGTGTGCTCTTAATAACTGCCAAACTTGTAAGCCAAGTTATTAAGTGATTGGATATATTAAGACATTTATAAAAGTTGATTATGGCCAATAAGCAATACGTATAAACTCATCCTCTTTTCCTAGATGTCACTATATTCTCTATTTTATGTTGCATTCGTCTCCTTTCTTTACCAATCTCTTCTCTGAAATATTTGGCTGAACTATATGCAATTGCTGATACTCAACCATATTTGACCTACAAAAATTACAGTTTAATTTGGTTCAAGCTAAAGAATTAAGTTTTCTATTTCCTCTTATAAAGTCTTAACAAAAATCTAAAATTATAGACATATGCATATTGTCTCACTGATCATAAAAGTCAGATAGATGTTTCTTATACTACTTACACAGAATTGACAAATTGTCATGTACTTCAAACAAGATTATAAGGGTACTCCCTTCTTAAAACAAAGGTTCAAAACATTCTCATGATTAAAAGTAGAAAACAAAACTTTATTGATGAAAACTTCTTAAAAGTTCCAGTATGAAGTAACAAAATCAACAACCTACAAATCTTTCAGTCCTTTGCATTTCAAGCAAAATATTCTCTTCAGAAAAATGCCCATTTCATAATATATATCCCCTTCTGTAGGCTAGGCATGTCTGGGTGGATAAATGGATATAAAATTCAAAAGAGAAGAAAATGAAAATATTTTAAAAATAAAAATCTGAACCTTCTCCTTGAGGTGTATTGCGATATGGTTACCAGCATATTCAGCACCTTGTAATAATCAAGTTACTGATTTGAGTCCCAGAACAGCCCCTGAAATGAAAGAACAAGAGATCCTAGTTGTTTGTGAGTCACAGGTTGGCAGCAGAAGAAAAACTGACAGCAACTGGAGAGGAGCTCAAATACATGAAATCCACACTTTCTGAACTATTTCACACTCACTTCAAGCAGCTAATTGTCTACATGTTTTTAAAAAGGAAAGAGCTCTCTGGAATACGGATAGTTGCCCTCTGAGCGATGGGGCATTCCTAACACATCCTTAATGCCGTTGTCAACATATGACTCCATGTTGGGGGACCAGTCAAATATCAGATCTCATCTCACAGGTTACCTTGGGTATAGAAACTTCAGATGCCACTTGTTCTTTTACTCTATCCCTAAGCAAGGTTTATTGTAGACTTACGAGTCTTTCAAGACCTAAAGTTCTTGTCAGTATTTGACAGTAACATACCAAGAAAGTCAAGAGTACCTGAATCGATGCACTAAGTCACCCATCTGCACTAATAGAAAAGATCAGTATCTTCAGTCTTTTCTCTTTTGCCTCTTTATTGAGAATCCTGAGAAAGTTGATCAGGAAAAAAAATGAGGCAGGCAAGATACCGCTACAAGTAAAAGAATTTCTAAACTCACTAAGTCATCTTAAATGAGCTTTAACCACTAGAGAAAAACTAGAAATCAACAGCCCCAATGTTTTTGGGCAGATAGTTAGTACCTTACATTTTGAGCTTGGGAACAAAACTGCAACAAATATCTGGGGGGGGTCAAGTCATAAGAAATCACTTCATGCGTAAGTATTTCAAATCATGATGCTATTGAGTGAAATTGTGTTTGATTTGTTTATGTGTAATTTTATTGGACTTTGTGAAACTGTCCAGAATGTTTATATACTCTTAACTTTTAAAAGGACAAAAAAAAAAATCTGTGCTTATCTGTTTATATATCTGAAATCACCCATCATAATCATATACAAGCTTATTTACTGGAGAAACTACAAGGTTATGTGTTGTACCACAAGATATGTTCCTATTTAATACAGACTTAAAATCTTGTACTGCCTTAATGCAGTCCTGTATAGACCAGCTGCGAGAATAACACAAGTCGTCAGTACGCAGCATGGTCAGTCATTCCCATCGTAATCACTGTAACCCTGGTAACCACTGTTCCTTCTCTCATGGATACTTGACATCTTTTTCCATGTCGAGTCCTGATGGAAACTAGCACTAAAAGACCGGCCCAGACGCCCGTGCTGCTTCTTGGAGATATTGTCCTCACTCTCAGATTTGGCAATTCCCTGGGCATGTGTTGAAGGTTGTGATTCTTGCCTAATGGTTCCAAATGGAAAGTTCCAAAGGCCAAATCTTTGCCAGTTAAGTCTCTGGAATGCTATGATGCAATGCAAATTTCCTCCAACCTGAGAAAAAAAAAATGTTGGGTTCAGAAAATGATAGGAAATTAATTATACTAATATGTGGGTTCCCATGAATTCCCTTATTTTTCCCCCTTCACCTGCATCAGAACAGTGCTGATCCTTTGAGACATCATCAGATCACATTATCCTGCATCTTTCCTGACCAGCTGCCTTTACAAAAATATAACAATGCCCATAGGAGGCAAAACTCCTTCCCCCCATATGCCTGTCTACCACTCTCACACGCTGTACCCGCCCAAGTTGACTAATCCAAACACCAAGATCATTCCTCTTCCTCTCCCTCCTACGCATTCTTCATATGATAGTAGGATAATATGGATGGGATGTCTACTCAATCCACAGAACATACCATTCCCTGAGAACCGCCCCCAGCAGCCTTGTTGGTACACATGGTTCTACCCCATGGCCACAGTTAATCGCCCTGGGAGTGAACACCTGACCCAAGCTGGGCCAAGACTACAGGACTGGACTGGAGGCATGCCAGCCTTAGTCTCGACCATTCATCTGAAAGGGAGACCTAAGTTGAAAGACGATCTTCGCGAAGTAAATAGTCAGACAAATAGACGGCTAAGAACAACACAACTCCCAAGAGAATAAGACAGACTAGCTCCCTGGCCCCTGCTGACATTCTCTTGCGTGGTACCCGTCCCTCCTGAATCCAGGCTAGACTTCTTGCCCTTTCCTTTTAAAGATACCCCTGTGTCCTTAAAGTAATTTTCACTTTTCTGTCTAAAATGGTCTGAACTGGGTTTCTGTTATTTACAACTTAGAGTGCTGGGTAAAATAACTGCATTTTGGCCAGTTGAGAAATACTTTCAAATACGATGGTGTTCTTACCTTCTTTGTTTTTCGATACTGCAGCCCCCTCTCTAAGTGCCGGATATCTAGATATTCTGGATTTTGAGTGTTTAGATCAGTAACAATATCTGCCCACCTATTGTTAAGGAAGGATAAAGCACAGTTTTCTTTAAGTTCAAAATACTATTGTAATGGAACTTTTCACATGAGCAATTTGCTACAAAAGCACCATGGCAATAATTCTCTTATCACAGGATTGTTGCATCCAATAAGCTTTCATAAATCCTTGTTTTTTTGACAATTCTGTTTATCCAACTATTGCCAAGGTTAAAAATGGTTACCGTGCATATGAAATAACTATATATCAGCCTGTTAGATGACATCCTGCAGGGTAACATAGAAACATTCCATATTTCCTTTTTAATTGGAGTCAAGTACATTTTCAAAAGATTTATAAGTTAATATGTCTTTACTCACAAACAACATGATTGATTGTATAGGAAATCCAAAACAATTTGTAACTGCTTTGGATTGCAAAACTATTACTAAAACTAATAAGTGAATTTGGTAAAGATGCAAGATTTACGGCCTATATAGAAAAATCCATTGTATTTTTGTACACTAACAGAAAATAATTGGGAAATGAAATATTTTAAAAATCAATTTGCAAGAACAATATTCAATATCTTGTAATAACCTATAATGGAAAATAATCTGAAAAAAAGAAAAAATATATATATATATAACTGAATCCCTTTGCAGTACACCCGAAACTAACACAACATTGTTAATCAACTATACTTCAATTAAATCAATTTACAATAGCATCAAAAAATATACACACTTAGGGAAAATTTTAACAAAATACATATAAAACTCTATGCTAAAAATACAAAACATTGCTGAGAGAAATTAAAGCTCTACTTAAGTGGAGATATAGTCTATGTTCATAATGGGAAGACTCCATATTGTTCAGATGTAATTCTCCCCAAACTAAACTATGGATTCTACGGATTCTACTCTAATCAAAATTCCAACAGGCTTTTTAGCAGAAATTGAAAAAAGGGGGAGAGGGAAGGAGTTAACATACTTTTTGCAGTGAATAGCAGGATGTTTTCTACTTGATTCTCCAATTAAGATCCAATATTCTACTTCTTGTGGTGAGAAGGGGCCCCTGCTAAATATAAAATACATTCATAGTAACCTTCATAAAGTCATTTACCCCCTTGAAAACATTGCTTCAATTATACACTGATAAAAGATACACTGAAGTTTATGCATAGATGGCAATCATCAACACTAGAATAGATATTGGAGTTTAGGCTTGAACAAATATCTGAAGGCCATTAAAGAGAAAGCATAAATTAAATTTAGGTTTAGATCCCCTCTTACAAAATATAGGGCTAAAAATGTTGAAATATACCACCTGTCAGCATTTAGGAGGAAAAAAAAAAAAAATCCTAGCATGCTACCCACCAGTACCCTTACGCTACACCTCTTCTTTCACTTTGCATTCAAAACGTTTCAAAAGGCATCCTAAAAATAAAACCCGAAAGCAGCAATACACCTGTGGAACTTTTAAACATACTGACGCCCTAATCCCACCCCTGGAAACTCTAATTCAAGTAGGTGTAGGGGGGAGCACAGGGAAGTATTTACGCAGCTGTAAAAGCATCTCAGGTGGTTCTTAGGTTCAGGCAGAGGTGAAGAGCTCTCCTCTAAAGGGGGCCAAGTAGGAGCACCTACTTCTTCACGTTTTACATTTGACAGGTGTCTGGAGTAAGGTGAAGTTGTAGGATCAAACTATAGAAAAACACCACAATAAACCCCACAGCCAGAGAGATGAATAGAACACTTCAGCATCTGGAGACACACCATGGTTTTCCTCTTGCTCCTCGTTCACAAAAATACAACATCCAGCTTCCCCACCCAAAGGCCGCATGGCCTCCAGCCTCAAAGAACCCATCCTACCCCAGATGACCAAGCCACGTTCTCCCAGCCTGACCTTCAGCCCTCGCTGAGAAAGCAGTGCTGCCTGTTCCTCCTTCTCGTTCACCAATGCCACCCACCCAGATAGAACAAACCAGAACTCAGCTGGGTGAGGACAACTGTACCTATCAGTCAACACTTCTACTCAGAGTACTCATGGCTTCCGTTTTCAACATCCTCAAATAGGACACTTCTTCCTCTGCTTTCAGCTACCCTGGCATTACCTCAACCCATCACTAAGAAAACTTGCTACGGAGGAAAAAAAGTACTAACATTCAGTCACCCTCTCTTATTTACAGGCTGTCTCTTCTAAAACAATACAAGTTTACCTGGAAGTACACGTACATAGTTAATAAAATAGAAGCTTTGGATCAACAAAGGAACAAATATAACCATTAGGGTAATGTGGTTCCTGATATTAGAAATAAAAATTGGCTGCAGGCTTCCTGGTAGCCAGGACAAAAGGGGAACCCTGATAAATTTCATGTTATTCACCATAAGAAAGGAAACGCTTTTTAATGTACTCAGTTGCGACAGTCTTCTTGACACTAGATTCCACAATACACTTTCCCTGTGGGATCCTGGATGAGATCACTGAGACATAATATGTAAAGTCCTTTGCGGCCGTTTTATAATAAACATAAAAGTGATTTGTCAAATGGCTTTCTCTTATCATGACTCTAACAATAGTATCTAAGTGGAAATGTAAAAGCACAATTAACCAAACACAATTCTGCAGAAGATTAAGCTACTATGTTTAAGAGACTAGTCTTAGTTGATGTAAGGAAAGCAAATCACCAAGTCTTCCGATGTCTAATCAACCAAATATTTCTTAAATGCTTTCTACAACATATTTTCCTGGTGGAGTATCCACATAAAATACAGAAATGCTTACCTGAATGCTTTATTAGCTTTAACAGGGGTTGCTTCAAAGCCAATTGGACAAAAATAATGATTTTGGCAATGGTAGATATAAGCTAACGATTCATCTTTCAATCCGTGAGTTAATTTCGACAAGGCCCCGGAAGCTACAAAAAACAAAAACAAACCAACTGAGGGACCATAAAGCACTATCTATGCTTTATACAAACAACTAGTTAAGGACTCAAAGACAGAAAAGACATTACTTGGAACACATGGACATTGCTGGGGAAAAACAATGAAAAGCTATCGAAAGGTTAAAAAATAATTAATGGATTTCAGTTTTACCCTTTAGACTGAAATTCAGGCAAACTGAACAGCAAACTAAAAAACTGAAAGTCCTTGCTTACCCAAACCTTCAAATAGCATACATGCTTGTCTGCAAAATTTAATTACCATGTAAAACCTAATACCTAGTGTATATAGCAATGGTCTCAACTTCTCTGGTTGTACACATCTGTCACTTGAAATTTCTGAGTAAGCATGCCCATTATAAGCATGTTTGTTTATAAGCTTTGTACATATACTACTGTACTAATATGTCTTTATAAAAGATACACAAAAAGTAGAAATTTTTAATTAGGTTAAAATATAAACATTCTAATACATTCTTCCCATACCACAATGATCACCTTGCAGCTGCCATAATGCGGACATCCCAATTTGAAGACCACTGAGGTATATGGATAAATATAAACTCCAAACAAGTTCCAAAAATGAAAACTTTTCCCCACTAACACACACTTCAATCCCTTCCACAAAAGTCACACAAACCAGAGGAAAGACTTTCAGAAGCCAAGTGATAAGAACATCTTAAGAGACGGGCTGGTAGTACCACAGCAACCTCTTAATAACCGCTTCTCCTTGTATATTTCCCATGGCTGCATATATTACTTATGAAGTAATTTCAAAAGTATTACCATAAGAAACGAGTTTTCACCAGCACTAAATACTTAAAGCCATTAACTGAGGTTTCATTAACTTGCATCTCCTGGAAGACACTAAATTATTCATGAACAAATAGCCCATTAAAACTGGAAATCCTAAAAATGGTTGAAGTCGACGAAAGCTTGCAAGTTATGGTTTTTCTGATTGCCTTTCTGGTCACTGAAATAGCTGAAGACCAAAAATGGCAGGTCAACGGCTGTAGAATAGTCAAGGAGGCGGGACCCCGCCCCGACTTCTGCAGACACACACAATTTGTGAGTTCCATGGAGACAGTAATATTTCTGTCTTAAACCCTTTCTCCAAGGTTTCAGCTCGGCCTTCCCCACAGATTTTTACTTCATGGAGTACTGCCAGAGCATACCTGCACACAAGGCAATCTTTTCTACTAAAATCTCTATTTCATAAGGATAAATAAGTCTTTCTGCTGTTTTGGGTTGAGTTCCCCAGACGAGTTAAAAACTGACATCCAAGGGCAACTCTAAATGAAGAATGATAAGACCTAAAATTCAGAAGATGGTCAATATTTCATTTCCATAGTTGAACTTGATTGTAGAGATGTTTCAGGATAGTAAGTGAATGCAAATAGACAGATTTAGACTCCTCATAAATTCAGTAAATACTAAAGATGTTTATACACATAAGTGGTTTAGAAAGAACTCTTGAAATCTTTTTAAAATTGTGAAAATGCCAAGTAAAAAGTTACCTGAAATAACTAAAACTTTTTAATGAAAGAATTTTATTGTAACTTCCTAATGGAAATTTTTAAGTATTTCACACTTTCCTCCTTAAGTCAAACGTAACACAAAACAGCTGATTACTGTGATTATGAACAGTAGTCACATAAATATACTAGAATATATTCAGGGGCAAATGAGATAGGTATGAACGTTTGCTCTCATTAATATTCACAGTATTTCATCTGCTACAAACACTCTTTGACCAAGTCCTAGTTTTCTAGAGGACAGAGGTGGTTTTTCTTCTTTGGAGTAATTATCATGCTCCTCAAGAATGTTTCTTCTTCTTACTTCAAGGTACATGACAACATTCTGATGGATTTAGATTAGGAATCAGCGAACTTTTTCCTAAAGGGCCAGTTAGTAAGTGTTGGAGGTTTGTGGATCCCGGGCACTACGTATACTACTCAACTCTGCCACTGTAGCTGAAAGCAGCCACAGACAAAAGCAGCCAAAGGCCATGCGTAAGCAAATGGATATGTCTTTGTGTCAATAAAACTTTATTCACAAAATGGGCTGCTGGTTCATGGGCTGTTGTTTGCAGACCTCTAATTTAGATCAATAATTTTCAAACATATTTTGACATGGAATCCCTTCTTCAAGGGAAGTTTACATGCCAGCCCAGTCCATAACAGGGATCAAAGCAGAGTTGCTGTGGCCAAAAAGGAGGTTTAGGGAATCTAGGTGCCCACCCCTTGCCCCCCACCAGCCCGAGGCACTGCCATAGAATTCCCAGGACTCAACTGAGCCCAGATTGAAATTTGCGCACTGAATTTCCTATCAATGGAAGGAAATTCCTATCTGAATTTCCTATCAATGGAAGACCACACTCTTTATAAAGAAGCTGAATAGCATCTCTTTAGAAAGACTACAGCAGTAGTTCTCAAACTAGAGCACAAAGGGCTTGTTAAATAACAGATTGCTGGTACCTACCCCCTCGGTAACTGATGCAGTAGGTCTCGGGTGGGGACCAAGAATTTGCATGTCTAACAAGTTACCAGGTGATGCTGATATTCATCCAGGGGCCACATTTTGAGAGTCACTAGTCTAAGATTAAGAGGAAAATTTCATTTAACTCAACTCAGGAAGTAAATTATGAGCATCTACTAACTACAACAGGAACCACAGGGAAACAAAAGATAAGGAATGCACAGTACCTCAACCTGCCCTCATAAAACAAGTAACTTTGATATAGGGTGGAAAAGGACAGTGCCACAAAAAAAGGATGTAATTCAAAGGAGAAAGAGCACATCAGGTTTGAGGAACAAAGAAGGGGGTGGCATCCAAGACAGAACATAATCAAGTGGCAGCATTTCAGCAATCCAGACAGAGGCAAGAGCATGAGGAGAAAACAGAACCACTGCAGGGGAGGGATGTAATCAGGGAACAGCGTGTAGCCCAGTTCAGAATGTAGGGCACGATAGTTAGTGTGGAGAGGCCTACAGTAGGGCACCCCCAGAATTTCAGGATAAGGTCAGAAAAAGATCACCCTCTGAAATAAAAGACAATATTTAATACATTAAGGTAGTCATCCAAGAAAGTGATTCTATTTAGGAGAAGGCATATAAATGTGTTACAGATGGAAACTAAATTCAGAACGACGTTGAGTCTAGACCAGAGTATATCGAAAAATCTGAAACTTAAGCGACAAAGCAACCACTACCAAACGCAGAGCCATGATGTGCACGGTGTAGAGAAAGCAGAACAAACTAGAATTAGCCAGCCTGCTGTACTCTGAAGAACAGTATATGTCCTGAGCAGCCGAGAGAATCCTGGTGCTTTTGATAGTGTATTTCTCACTCTCAGTTAATATATTAACATTCTAACATTTTTTGAGCTTGTTTAGTATCAGTCCGTTTTGTAAAGCCTTATCATCTATAGAAGAACTCCAGAGAGCTCTAAAGGAACTTATTAGGATGTATTTTTATACCCTCAAAGACAAGGACCAGATTGTGTAACCCAGCAACATAGTATCATCCTGCAAGGCTCCTACTCCCTTGACATCTTTTAAATCCAACTGGTACGTGGAGGACAGCAGGGAAAGACCAATCTGTTCTTGCCTGGAATGATGCTAAGGCGTTTACGCTTTAAGCAAGCACTGGAGAGCTCCCAAAGTAAAAAGGGATATGTTAGCACCGCACGTCGAAAAAATTTATCCAGCCTTGTGTCTAATATGAACTGTAGAAAACCAGAGGACGAGGAAAACAGAATCTGAATGCACAGTCCATCCAAGATGCATTAAGACACTGTAGTTAACTGGTAGCAGTGGCCAGGGTGAGGGTGTACATGAGTTATGTCAGGATAGGGCAGAGGTAGATATTCTTGGTTAAGCAAATATAAGAAGTTACAATATCTACCAGAAGAATAAAAATGAAATACATGAATATTAGTGTAATTTTCAAGCTAGGTATTAAAGACAAATGAATCTAGACATCCTTGGTAGCTAAGCGAACCAACAGTTTGAAGTTACTCAAATAATAATAATAATAATAATAATAATAAAATAATAATAATACAATAATAGGAAGTGAATAATAAATGAACCAATAGTTTGAAGCTAACATTGGCAGCTTCTGGCACAAACTTTTATTATGAGTAATTACATCTCTAAAAAAAATACTTCAACTCATATTCACAGTCAAATCTGTTAATTTTATCAAAATCCCTGGATTTTGTCTTTATTCCATGAGTGAGCTCAGTTTACATTTCCTGAAGGCCCACTGGAAATAAGCATGTCAATCAGCAAATAGGGAGTTACGAAAGAAGCGTAGTCCCCAGGACAACTTAAAGCCTGTTGTGGAAAACAGGCCTGATATTCCTTAAGAATAATCTAAACAACAACAACAACAACAAAAGATACAAAGTATTTTTTTAAATGCACACTAACAACTGGCAATGGTTTTCACTACTGAATATCCCAGAGACAAATGAGAAAAGCCTATCTCTGCAACTCTTTCTTCTACATTGAGAGGGAACAGAAAAGACTTCTGCTTGACACAGGTAATACTCTCCCAATTCTGAACACAATCAGAAGTCCCAGGGTCACACGTGCAAGGTCAGGGGGCATCAAAGGGCTATTGAAGGCACTCCCTATGGTGAAGGAGATGGGCAGACACGTTAAAAAGATGCAATGTAATATAAGGCTGCACACGCCAAATGCTAAACAACAGACGCAAATAATCAGAACTACAGGACTTAAGAGAAATCCGAGCATCAGAGATAAGGCAGGGCTTGCAAGGGACCACTGATTCTTGAAGCGGAAGACAAGAATATTCCAAGGGGGAAGCAGATCAAATATCCTTCAGGAAACACACGTAGACAAAGAGACAGTGAGGAGTCAAGGATTGTAATAGGGACAATGAAAACAGGAATCAAACTGGGAAAATGTAGTATTGAAATTTATTTAAAGAAATTACGGCAGCCATTTCTCTCCCCCTCCCAAAAAAAGAGGGGGGAGAGAGAGAAGAGCTTGTTTATCCTATTACTCGAAGGAAAAAGACTGACGTATGTTGGAAAGTATATTCTTTCTTAGTTTCTAATTGCCTGATCAATTACTGAGAGAGATTGTGTTGACAGCCTCACTGGAAACAAACAAAAAAAATTACACACCATATAAAGCCGCCCTTCCCACGAAGACAGGCCCCCCTGCAAATGCACAGAGTTCAGTTAGGAAGAATAAAAGCTAACATTTATTGAGTCCTTACTCTGTGTCAAGCAAGGTGTCAAGTGTATTACAAATATGTCTCCTTTTACCTTCACAGGGACCCCATAGGGTGGCTCAGTAAGTGAGTGTTTAAGTGCCTTGTTCAAGGTCACAAAACCAGTACATGCAGAAACCAACATATGAACTCCAAGTTTGCCTGACTCACAACCAACTTGATAGACCTGCTAAAGGTCAACAGAAATATACCCTATTCTTTGTTCACTCCTTGATTTTGATAAACCATATACCCTCTGTGCTGACAGACTCCCTGCTTGACCAAACTTCAGTTAGGCATCTCTGAGCCCTCTCCTCAGCTAGGCTTGGATCTTGGGCTTCTGTGTCCATCCTTGCTGAATCCAGTTTTAGCAAATATCCTGCTGAAATCAGTTTAGAGAGAATCCCCCCACCCTGGATACCTGATCAAGGACGTCACCCTTCACCCTTGGTCTGCCTGTTATAAGAATCCTGTTAGACCAATTTAGCAAGATTCCCCACAGCCCCACCTTGATGTCTCCTCTTAATAACTTTCCATCCACGGAACCGCTCACTTTGGGAGTTGGCTATAAATTCCCAGCTGTCTTTGTTGTATTCAGGGTTGAGCCAGATCTCTCTCCCATATCCCAGTTCTGCGTTACAACAGTCTTCAGTAAAGTCTTCCTTACCCTTTTAACAAGTGTCAGAATAAAATTTTCAAGTATCAGAATAAAATTTTCTTTAACACTGTATTGTAGGTTTCTGATTGTAAAGTCGAAAGATGACTGTGAAATTTTAAAAATGGAAATTGTCAAATATTGCAAATTATTTAACTAGCGCACAACTAAAACAATCCTTAGGATCGACTCCAAAACTCTCTGTTATAATCAAGACCCTTCTAAAATAGAACTTTGTCCCTTTCCTAGTCCATTGTCCTGTTGTTATATGTTATTATGCAGGTCTGACATCAAATATTCTAAAATCCTTGCTTTCCCTTTTAGGAAGAGCAACTGCAAATTCCACGCTGCTTCCTGAAAGGGTTTTAGTAGCAGGCAAGTAAGAGCATGCGTGCACACACACACACACACACACACACACATACACACACACACACAAACACCATGGACCCAAACGATACAATGTGCTGAAGTAGTGTTTATGACATGCCTTGAAGCTTTAAAAGTTCTTCATGCAAAGATGAAAAGAGTTAAAATATTAAACTGTATATTGAAAAGTGCCCTACATATTACTATTATGATTTCCCCTTGGATAAAGAGTGATAGACTGTATTTAGGATTTACATCATGTGCCTTGAATCAAAACCAATCTTCAAGATGGATCCTAAAGTGTGTGTGTGTGTGTGTGTGTGTGTGTGTGTGTGTGTAAATCTTCTATATATTTACTTACCAGTTTCTCCAGCTGTTTTATTCTTCCCATGAGGCTTATATAGAACATACGAGCATCCTTTTACGTGGAAGTGGTCGTTAATTTGTCTAAACCATCTGAAAATAACAAGAAGACTCGCTCATAGCAACAGTCCCATAACAAAGAAGGCACTATTCCAATTCCAGAGAAATTCAGGCAGAGCCCAAGTCTGGCGTATCTACCAGAGGTTGGGCCCAAACAGCTGGATGCATGGTTTACTATCAATGCACATCTACAGCATTATTATTTTGCAGAACTAGAAATAAGGTATTGCTTCTAAGCGAGGGCTTCGTACCTCATAAGTGTCGTATTTCCGGTGAAAGGGCCGAACCTAATATCCTCAAACGGGGGTTGAAAACCCAAAATATGTAAAGCTTCTTCTTGGGTGATAGCTGGAAGACTATGAAAGAAATATTGCCTTTCATTTCACAATTCCAATCATAGGCAAATATAACCTGTCTCAATGTCACTGTGTCTGTCTGATTTGCAAATAATTTTAGTAGTATTTTTCATTTTTATCTTATCAAAAATAATGCATGCACATATTTTTAGCTAAAAGGTTTAAAACAAAATACGGCAGTTTTTCCCCAATTTATGAAAAATCTGTTCTTAAAAATCTTCCATTATAGAAAAAGCAACACCAAATAACTTTTGAACTTGGAGTTGAGGGGTACCACTAAATTAACATACTTACCTTCCAGCTCCCATTGTGCTATATAAGAAATTCCAACAGGAAATTAATGAGGAGATACCACAAGAAGTCTTATACTGTGGTCGGCTTATGCAGTACCTGAGAAAATAAAAGAATGTTTTCACTTGAATGAATACAAAATATGCATACAGAAGTAGAACACTCATGGCAACTGAGTGTGTTACATAATGAAAACTTTGATCATTTAAACCACCAATGTAAAATCTTTATTCATTTAAAGTATTTTCATATTTATTCAACACATTATAAATGCATAATGACAATAAATCATGCATTTTAAGAATGATGGCTAAGTATGACTAACTGTTAGTTAAAGTGGATGTTACCCAAGCCAATGGAAAAAAATTAAAGATATATAAATTTAGACACCAACTATTAAAATTTCGATGTAAACTCCTAGTTGAGCTACACATATGATTATTTGCAACTTCAGTTGTAGTTCTTTATACAGTCTGGATATTAACCCCTTATCAGATGTGTGATCTGCAAATGTTTTCTCCCACTTTGTAGGTTGCCTTTTCACTTTGTTGATTATTTCCTTTGACGCACAGAAGTGCTTAAGTTTGATGTAGTCCCATTGGTTTATTTTTTCTTTTGTTACCTGTGCTTTTGGCATCATACCCCAGAAATCACTGCCAAATCCAATGTCATGAAGCTTTTCCCCTATGTTTTCTTCTAGGAGTTTTATTGTTTTAGGTCCTACATTTATGTCTTTAATCGATTTTGAGTTATTTTTTGTGTATGATGTGAAGAAAAGGTCTAGCTTCATTCTTTCATATGTGGGTATCCACTTCTCCCAGCACCATTTTCTGAAGAGACTGTCCCTTCCCCATCCTGTGGTCTGAGCACCCTTGCAGAAGATTATTTGCCTGTTTACATGAATGTCTATTTCTGAGCTCTATTCTGTTCCACTGGTCTATATGCCTGTCTTTATGCCAGTACCACACTGTCTTAGTTACTGTAGCTTTGTAATATGTTTTGAAATCAGGAAGTGTGTGGCCTGTGTTGCCCTCCTGCAATCACCACCCTCCCTGTAATTCACTAGAGGCAGTGTCCTCAGCTGGTATCTAGGGGATAAGCTGGAATCTTGGTGGCAATCAGCACAATGTTTCCTTCTGCAACCTTCTCTGCATTTCTGTAATGCTAATCTGGATCTCCACAAAGAACTCAGATTCTTCCCCACTGACTCAATGGCTCATACCCTTAGATCTAACCAAAGAGTCACCAAACAGCTTGGAGTCGTCCATGAACTTTAAAGAAACCTGCATTGTTTGAGGCCAGCAGAAAAAAAAGAAAGAACATGGACTTTGGAGTCCAACTCTCTTCAGTTTCAATACCACATCTGCGTATTTGCCATATGACGTTGAGTAAGTTTCTTAGCTTCTCTGAGCCTCGCTCCAGACAGGCTGATCTACTCTTCATTACCAACCTGCCAGACCCTTTCCCACCATCCGTTCAAAGACCTTTAGACCCTCCATCCCCTCAGATTTCCTCTCTTAAGATCCAGCTCCTCAGTGAAGCCTTTCAGTGATCATTTCCGCCTCTCATGTTGGTTGTTTGTTCCCACCCATCATCTGACAAATTTCCTGAGATATTTTACATTTTCCACTCTTCTCAACTAGATTGGAGAACAAACACCCGTTTTGTACATCTCTGTATTCTCAGCCCACAGTAAATGGTCCTATAATTATTAAATAAGTGAAAAAAATCTAATATTTCTAAAGCCTCACACAAAAGAATTTTTAAAACCTCAAATTATAGATCAGTAATATTTGAAAGCTATCACAAATTAAACATCTTTTTCTTTAGAATAGGAACTGTATGTTAAGGTCACCAAATAGCCCCAATTGATAAGTGAAAGATCTTCTTATTAAGAGAATGGCAGTTAGTAAAGGCAGAAGAAATGATAGAATTTTGAAATTTCACCATTTTATAATAGGATTCAGGCAGGGGTCTTCAATGGGTCTGGCTGAAACCGCTAGGTGAAAAGTTGATGGTTACCTAGATGTTAACCCAATGCCACCGTCACCCCACTGGTTACTTGACGGTTCCAGAAGAAAAAAGGGAACTTGACAATGTGGGCTAAGGCTCTTGCCACATCCTTAATCCAGTAATCACTCTTAGGATCTCTAATATCAGATGACCAGACACCATGTACCTTCTGATGGGATATAAGGATGAAGGCCACAGGGTCACCTAGGCAGTATTCTTGCCCAAAATGTTCAACCAGAATCTAATCAAGTCTTTATATCTAATTTCCAGTTTATAAGGACTGAGGTTATATGAGTAATTTAGACCACCAGCAGGAAAGGAATCACACAAATTGGGGAAGAATCAGATAGGGAATGTTCTAGTTCAAAAGAGATTTATGGGCTACAACAAGCAAACACAATATGTGGTTCACGGTGGGTCCCACTCTGAACAACCAAGTGTGAAGACATTTTTGGAAAAATCTGGGAAATCTGAATTTAGCCTGGAAATGAGATGCTAAGGAAATATTGTTAACTTCATTAGGTATGACAATGGTACTGTGGTTAGGTAAGAAAAAGGTCAATTTTTAGAGATTACCATCGTCTGAGGTCTAATACTTTCCGCTGCTTAATATCTTCAAGAGGAGAATACTGAGGCCACTCCCTTTGATGTCTTCTTCCTTTCTTGTCTGAAGTTTTTTTCTTGGAAATTTGCTTCTTTCCATTGCCTAGAATACAAGAGTATAAAATGAAGTCAAATGAAGTAAGATGCCAAGGCAATACAATTAATTATGTAACAAAATATAAAAGTAACTAGGTCTAAAAATGCTATTTGCAAACATATTGAAGAAATACATGTATCTTCAAGAATACGCCCCTGCCTTAAAGAGAGAGAGAGAATAAAAACACATTTAAACAACCATGAATGTTATTTCCTATCAGGTTCTTATATTCTGATTCCTGAGCTAGCTACTTAGCTAGTAAAAGAATCAATCACAAAATGTTTAGCCACATCTAGAAAATAAAATTACCAACAGTAAAATATTTAACTAGACCACTTTCCAGAAAATGAATCCTTTCTATAAAACAATAAAGCCACATTAATGTAACTCTGTTGAGAAAGTAAAAGCAGTAGATCCAGTAATCTGATGATGTGATATTTAAAAATAGTTCCAGGCCTACAGAGACCACAAAATGGATTAAGAATGATGCACATAAGTACATTATTAAAATGCAACTTTAGCACCAGGAGCCAGAATGGAAAACAAAGTCTCCTTTCTGTGTGCAAGTATGTACACATGTGTGGGCATGTGCACACACACACACACCACACACATTCACCAAAAAACACACAAGACAAATAACAGTGGTTACCTACAGGGGGAGGGGAAATTGGGAGCCACACAAAAGGGCAGGCAAAAGTGAAAGTGAGACTTTACACTTAATTTTTATACTTTTTTATTTCCATCTAATGGATCACCCAGTCAAAAAATTATATAAATTAAAATATTATTAAATAACGTCCAAGCCTCATTTCACTAAAACACCATTAACATTTCAGATAGCTACGTGCACTTTAAAATCTCTCACACATATCATATTTTACACAAAATAAATCTGTTACAAAAATTAAATAAAAGCTAATATTTCATTTTTATGAGTTAGTCATAAATTATAAAACATAGATTATATAGATATATGCCTAGAAAACAAACATGGAAAAGGATCCACTTTATTCATTCTACAATGAAACAATTTGGTGCCCAAAACCAGCTGGAACCAACAAGGACCTACTGTATAGCACGTGGAACTATATTTAATATTTTGTAATAACCTATTAAGGGAAAAGAATCTGAAAAAAAATATATATATATACACATATGTATAACTGAATCACTGTGCTGTACGCCTGAAACTAACATGACATAGTAAATCAACTATACTCCAACTTTAAAAAATACATTAAAAAAAACCCAGCTGGACCTCAGAAACTGTTGTCACACAGGGAATTTCTCTAATTTTTGTAAAATGGCATAATATTGAACTCTAGAAAAATCAAGAAGCAAGGATTTTTTTCCCCCTTCCCTTTAGTTATTCTTCCTAAGTCTTCACAGAAACACAAAGTTTCTCCCAGAGCTGAACAACCACTGGCAAACGTGAGCAAAATCTCATTCTGGCAAATTTCTTTCACTAATAAAATAAATCCTAGTGAGTGAGAAGATGGATGCCACTGGAATCTTCAAACATAACCTTTGCATTTTGAGAGCTTTGAACAAATCTAAGAGTGCTGTAAAACACAAGTATTGTAATAAGTACTCAGTAGTTTAGAAATGGTTAATAAGGTGGCTTGAATAACATACTATTTCATGGTTTTGCAGTGACATGAATCATATTTCTCAATTAAATATCTAGTTTTGGTGCTTCCCTGGTGGCACAGTGGTTAAGAATCCGCCTGCCAATGCAGGGGACACGGGTTCGAGCCCTGGGCCGGGAAGATCCCACATGCCGCGGAGCAACTAAGCCCGTGCGCCACAACTACTGAGCCTGCACTCTAGAGCCCGCGAGTCACAACTACTGAAGCCCACGTGCCTAGAGTCCGTGCTCCGCAACAAGAGAAGCCACTGCAGTGGGAAGCCCGCGCACTGCAACGAAGAGTAGCCCCCGCTCACCGCAAGTAGTGAAAGCCCGTGCACAGCAACAAAGACCCAACGCAGCCAAAAATAATAAATAAATTAAATAAATAAATTTAAAAAAATAAATAAATGGACAACTCCATAATCATAATTAGAGATTTTTAATACCCCTCTGAAAACCCCTCAAAAAACAGGAAGAGAGAATACTTCCAAACATGTCTTAGGAGACCTGCACAGACATTATGAAAAAAAAAAATTATAGACCAATCACCCACAAATAGAGACACAGAGTGAAATCCCCCGACACCGCGAGAATTACAAATTTACACCACATTCTGTGAAACAAGTTGATTTTGCAAATGAATGAGTAGACAGAGGTTTTACAAAACGATCAGAGAAGCCTAGAAGTAAAGTACAAACCTGACTTCTGCCTCTTTCTAGCTGTGCAGTTGTGCCCAAGCAATGTATCCCCTCTATGCCTCCATTTCTTCACCCATAAAATGAAGACAACAGTACCTACCTCACAAAATTCCTGTCTTACTGTGAGTTCCAAAGAAAAAAGTGAAGAGCGTTAGTATGTGCTCCAGAACCACCACATTGTAATTGTGAAGATTGTACACTGCACCCTCTTAAACTGTGCAGTGCACAACCTACTCAGTGGTACCTGGAGACCCTGTTGAGTGTTCAAAAATTTTTAACAACAGAAAAGCCAAAATGTTATGTAGTAAAAAAGAAAACTAGATATTTATTTAATTTTATTTATTTATTTATTTTGGCTGCGTTGGGTCTTCATTGCTGCGCACGGGCTTTCTCTAGTTGCGGCGAGCGGGGGCTACTCTAGGTTGCGGTGCGCGGGCTTCTCATTGCAGTGGCTTCTCTTGTTGTGGAGCACGAGCTCTAGGCACGCGGGCTTCAGTAGTTGTGGCACGCAGGCTCAGTAGTTGTGGCTCGCGGGCTCTAGAGCGCAGGCTCAGTAGTTGTGGTGCACGGGCTTAGTTGCTCCGCGGCATGTGGGATCTTCCCGAACTAGGGCTTGAACCCGTGTCCCTTGCATTGGCAGGCAGATTCTTAACCACTGTGCCACCAGGGAAGCACCAAAACTAGATATTTAATTGAGAAATATGATTCATGTCACTGCAAAACCATGAAATAGTATGTTATTCTAGCCACCGCATTAACCATTTCTAAACTACTGAGTACTTATCTACAATACTTGTGTTTTACGGCACTCTTAGATTTGTTCAAAGCTCTCAAAATGCAAAGGTTATGTTTGAAGTTTCCAGTGGCAACACATTAGTGAACTAAATGTCCTATGCCCAAGGTTATTTTGTTAACTATGTTGACAAACAACATGATAGCAATGTGCCTTGTTTGGTATCAAAAAAAGAAAATCTGTTTGAAGGCAAGTTTAAACAAGATATATTGCTTGTTTTCTCCTTATTTTCACATGAGAACATCATGGCTCCTTCCTTACCTGATTTGTGTTTCAAATTCGTGGTCACTCCATCAAATTCAGATTTGTCAATTTCCCACGCAAGAGGTAGCTTGCCCAGGCTGTTGGATAAGTTTTCCAAGCTATTTTCTTCATTGTAGATGATTTCCGATGTACTGGTCGGGATGCCAATGTAACCTGAGGAATTATTTCCAGCAGATAAAGAGGTACTATTGGGGAGGCAAGAAGAGCGGGTTGGATTTGGAGTTTTGTAGATTGAGGTCGCCTGGTTGAGAAAGGCATAGTCTGAACAGATGGCATAAATTTTCTCCCGAGTGTGGGTCACTGGACAGCTCCATGGATAATGACCATCTCCTTTGGGACCCAAGGGTTCTCCCGAGGCACGAGTGCAGAAAGATTGTACGGCACCTTGTAGATTCTCTTCGGGAGACCTTCTCTCAGATTTGCACTCACCATTTCCAGAATCATTTGTCCTTTCTGCTTCTGCAACGTTAGGCATTGAATGCAACTATAAAAGTTCTGTTATGAGGAAGAGGTTGCAACTCTTTCTATTTCTTGAAAAACAGCTGTGACAATTGTTTACAGCATTCTACAAAAACGTGAGCGCTGCAAAAATGGGCTCCTAAGAAAAGAGGGAGGAGAAAGAAAGATCAACAATCCACTAGACATTACAAAAACACTAAAAAATATTTTAAGTGTTTCATATGCCTTCATTCAATAAATATTTATTTTACAACTACTATATGCTTAAGTCATGATCACTTACCATCTGTCTTGTTAAAAATTATTTTTAAACGATGCTTTAGGATAATAAAAAAGACAAGTAACTCAATTTAAAGATGGGCAAAATATCTGAATAGTCATTTCTCCAAAGACGGTGTAGAAATAGTCAAGAAGCACATAAAAAGATGTTTGGCATCAATAGCCATCATGGAAATGCAGTCCAAAACCACAATAAGATACCACCTCACATTGACCAGGGTGACTCGAATCAAACAGATTAACAATAAGGATCGAACAGGATGTGGAGAAATTGGAACCCTCTTACACTGCTGGTGGGAATGCAAAATTGTCCAGTGACTTTGGAAAACGGGTCCTTGAACATTATACGTAGAGTTACCATATGATCCAGCAATTTCACTCCTAGGAATATATCTAAGAGAAATGAAGACATATGTCCACAAAATGTTCATAGCAGCACTACTTGGAATAGCTAAAAAATGGAAACAACCCAATGTCCATCAATAGATGACTGGATAAATAAGATGTAGTCTATCCATACAATGGGACGTTATTGAGCAATAAGAAGAAATGAAGTACTGATCCATGTTGGAACATGGATGAACCTTGAAAGCATTATGCTGAGTGAAAGAAGCCAGTTACAAAGGACCAGAAAGTGTTTAACTCCACTTCCATGAAATGTTCAGAATAGGCAAATCTATAGGGACAAAAATTAGATTAGTGATTACCTAGGGCTGGGAGGCAAAAGGGGATTGGGAGTGATGGGGTTTCTTTTTGGAGTAATGAAAATATTCTCTAACTGACTGTGATGATGAATGCACAACTTTGTGAATATACTGAAAGCCATTGAACTGAACACTTTAAATAGGTGAATTGCATGGTGTATGAATTATATCTCAATAAAGCTGTGCATGCATCACCACAATCAAGTTATAGCTAGTAGTAATTAACTTCTGATCAGTCTCAGGAAAAACTGAGTTTCAAGTGTACACTGATGCCTTTGGGGAAGTAAACAAAGAAAACTTTAATAGCAACCAAGGGCATTTGAGGAAGCTGAAGATTTATACAAAAGGAAGACCTTGGTGAATCAAACCATTATAGGTGGTGTGGGAGACCCCCTGAAGCAGGTGCCAGGCAGAGTGAGCCCACTTCCCAGGGCTCCCACGATAGAGCGGCACTTAATAGATAAAACCCACCCTGGGTGACCAGTTTGACTTTGACCAGTTAATCTCTCTGCCCATTCACTTACTTAAAAATTTAGAAGTGAGAATCATTTTCCCAGGTTACAGGAAAATGATTATATAAAACCCATCCTATAAACACTGAATAACAAAAACCTATGACTAAGGCAATAAGAAATAACAGAAGATGATTCCCACAAGAGACCTGGAGTCTGTGAGGAGAAACCAGTAAAGGTACTGCATGTCCTTCGTGGAATTTATGGACCAGAGCTCCATACAAGGAGGCCTCCACATGTCCTAGGAAAGATTTTATTTTCTTTCTTTTGAAGGAATGCTTCCTCTCTAGTCAAACCTTCAGGCAGTGATTTTTTTTAGGACTCTGTGCAGAGTTTATAGTTATTTGCAGGAGTAGGGCTGGCTTGGTGGGAGTTTCACCACCAAACATGGAACCTTTAGTGGTTTCACTTTGGAAACTTTCCTTTGCTTTTTGGTCAAGGAGTAGGTAGCGTAGATCTCTAGACAGGAAGCTTTGATGCTTTCTCCTTCTTCCTCATTTCCGGATGTGATGGTGATGGTGGAGGAAGATTCGAAGAGAAGCTCCGTTTGTACAGGTCAAACTCTGGGCTTCTCTGATTCTTAGCAGATGTCCTAGCAAAGCATTTTCTTTTTTTTTTTTTTTTTTAATTTTATTGAAGTATAGTTGATTTACAATGTTGTGTTAATTTCTGCTGTACAGCAGAGTGACTCAGATAGATATATACATTTATATCTTTTTTCATATTCTTTTCCATTATTGTTTATCACAGGATATTGAATATAGTTCCCTGTTAGCAAAGCATTTTCTACTTCTTTTCTGTTATCCTCATGCCTTTCACCAAAAGCCAGAGTGGTGGATAGAGGGAGGTCTTATTTCTGGCATTGGGGTTGCATGGGTGGGTTGCAGCAGGGTGGGGCATGAAACAGAGCATGTGGTCATGGTGAGGTGCAGTGAACAAAGCCTGAGGGGGCTAGTCTGGTGCGGGGGAGACAGAAATGTTCCAGGCCCTGCCCTGTTATCTCTTCATCTCAGGCTTAGCTTCTACTTTGACAGAGCTTCCTTCCTCACATTAAATAGAATTTTGCCTGTGGTACCAACTCTCTGTGCGGCAGCCTGGGGGTGTTTGAAGGATGCTAACTTGGAACATATATAGGAGAATATTCTTATCAGAAAGCTAGGGAAAGGGAAGTCACTGCATTTGTGTATAAAAGGTAGGGCGGAGCTTCCTGGAAGCTAAAGACAAGAAAAAACATAGCACTTGATTAATAAAAGGTTTAACAGTCTGGTTTTGCTTGTTTGTGTTTGGAGTTTGTTTGCTTTTAAATAATGGTCACTAACAAGACTGATCTCTTTGGTTGCACTTTCACCAAAAAAAAACAAAAAAAAAAAAAGCAAAGATCATAAACAAAAGTGCATATTGATTGTCATATTGATTGTCAATAAAAGCTAATAGTAAACTTGGAGTGGTATGAAAACTTTCTCATTTGAACCACTGCTTATGGAAACTTCTCTTTGAAAAACTGTCATATTTATACATTTTTCAACTGAGCGAAACAAATTACAGAAAAAGATTGCAAAATACCAAAAGATATCACACAGAAAAGGAAAATTATCCAAACCCCATGACCTAAACACTGCTGATGTTGATTTCCTTTCCTTATTATCTGTCTGACCCATGTCTTTTCTCCCCACGACAGCGACAGTTCCATGAGGCCAAGGGTGCTGGTGTTATTGTATCCTCAGGGTTCCTCACGAGTGAAGTAAGCACAAGTTATTACTGATTACAGAATCGTTATGGAGGTCAATTGCTGTAGTAGGTTGCAATTACAGCCTCAGGAAATGCCAAGGTACAGAGGGGCAGCTTGTCCCTCTTAGTTTGTCCCATTTAGGCCTGCAGCTCTCATGGTTTTGTCACATCTTGTATCTCCTTTTGTCCCTATTTTTATAAACCATTTCCACTCCTAGTTCCCCGCCCACTCCCGTGCATTGACATTTCTAACCTGACCTGTGCCTAGATATTGGAAAGTAAAGTTTGTACACATACATGATCATATAACTCCCCTGCCTAAAACCCTCTGCTCTTAGAACAAGCAGCCAACTCCTTACCGGGCTGTGATCTCTCTCTTTACCTCCACCTCACTCTCCTCTCCCCACGGACCACCTTTCCCTTCTCTGAATGCTGTCTACTCCTTCTTCCCCACCTTTATTTAGTTAATTCCCATTATCCTTCAGATATCAGCTCAAATGTCACTTTCTGGGGGGATGATTTCTTTGCTCCTCCAACCAAGCCAGGTCACCCTGTACAGACTCAGTACCTCGTTCACAGGTCTTACCAGGGTGCAATTCTACATTGTGTGTTAGTGTGTTTACATGATGAATGTCTGTCTCCTGCAAGTCTGGTTTTCCTGCCTACTGTATCCCCAGGGCAATTTGTAGAAGTCTCATCAGCAGATATTTTTAAGTCCCTGCACCATGCTGGGTATTACTGTAAGCCAGGGATTAGGAACCTAGATTCAGGAGGCCACCAGGAGTGGCCTTAGCAATCAAGAGCTGGAGTTCTAGCCGAGGGCACTCTTTTTCTCCTTCCTGGTTCTCATCTGTGAGAACTGAGGTTCCCTAATCCAGTAAACGACGTCATGCTGTATGAAGATTTACTAATAAAAGTGATTGCAGGACCTAAGCTCAATGACTTAATGATTTATTCATAAAATCATATCACAAGCAACAGAAGTACTCTTTAACTCTGTGCAAAAGAAATTTTATAAAATGGCCAGCTTTAAATGCACCGCTGCAGTAATGATCTTTAAGTCCCTGGAAGGAACTGCTCTGTAAAATAAACATTTGTAAATCCAATGTTCATGGCCTGGGTTACACTCTCTTTTCTGGTTAGATTCTTAAATCCTTATTTTTAAGCATCAAGTTTGCTTAGAGAACTAAACATCTTAAAAAGTCTCTTCAGTAAAGCCTTCCACGTATGACAACTATTATGATCTGTACTCTGCACGGAAGGCCGCTGAGACGCAGGGGCAGGTAAGGACTTACTAAGGATGGGATATTCTTCCGAGGGCCAGACGCACTAAGCCTCAGCAGGTCTGATCTCGGTCCTTCCCCTCCAGACCCCTCCCCACGCCCTCCACGCCCCTTCCGCGGTCAGACCTGAGCCCCTTCCCAGGCAGAGGCGCCGGCCTCCGAAGGATACCGGGGGTCCTCCCGCACTCCGGCCAGCGTCGAGCCCAGGCTCCCGGGCAGGCGAGCGGAGGGCCCTCCGCCCTTCTCTGCGAAGCTCGCGGCGCCTGGAGGCCCCCAGGATGGAGGCGACAATCGCGCAGGCCCGTCCCCGCCGCGCGGAGCCGCTGTGTGCGGAGGCGGCGCGGGCGGAGAGGAAGGAGCGCGCCGGCGCCCCCTGCCCGCGCCGCTCGGCGGTCCCGGCGCCTTCGCGGGCCGCGCGTCCCCGGGTCCCCGCAGCGAGGCCTCCGGGCCCCTCCTCCCGCCCTCCGCCCGGCGGGAAGCCGGAGTTCTCGGCGACGCGGAGCGGGCAGAGGCCGGCGGAGTGTCCGCCTCCTACCCGCCCGGGGGCCCGGGGACGCGCGGGTGCTCAGGGCGCCCGGGGGGCGAGATGGGACGCGGGCAGATCACTGTTCCCGGGAGAAGAGGGAGCCCCCGATTCGAGCTTTTGAATGCACGAGTTGATAGCATTACTAATGACAATTGCCGAAAAGGAAACCGTAAAGAAAACCCCCGTCCAGGCCCGCTTTGGCTGGCGGTTCCACCGGCCCATCAGAGTTTGGGGGGGCAGCAGAAAAGGTCGAGAGAAGGGGGGAAGGGGAGGAGGAGGCTCCCGGTACGATTTCGGAGCTGACCGTGACCCCTCCTGCGACCGCGCTGGCCCCGGGCGGGCGTGCAGGGGCAAGGGGACGGCCACCGCGCGTTCCGGTCCCGGGCCCTGCCAAGCGTGGCGTGGAGACTGCCGCCGGGCGGGAGCCACCGGTATCCCCGCGGTCCCTCCAAATCGGGCTTTGTTCCCGAGAGGACTCGTCCTTTCTCTCCTGGACCCTTCCCTCCACCCTGTGGCCCAGCTCTTCACCCCACTTCTTCCCCGGAGGACGGGTCCCCACGCACTGGCGTCCACTCGGATGGCCACCGGGCACCGGAGAGGCCAGGACCCCCCGGCGTGCAGGCTGCGTTGGCGACGCAGAGAGCAGGTGGGCGGCGGCAGGCCTGGCCCGCGGCGCTCCAGTGCCCGGCGGAGGGCGCAGCGCACAGTCGCCGGCGGCCACCTCGGCCCCTGCCCACAGCCCGATGTACCTCTGGCCTGTCCGGTGGGGTCGGGTCTCTGCGGCCGCGGCGGAGCCCGGCACCGGTCCCGGATCACAGCTTCCAGCGCTCGGCCCGCGACGCGCCTCCGGTTACCCTGGGACTGGCGTCTCTCGTCCCATCGGAGCGCGCGGGGACAGCGCCCTGACGGCTGTGCCGGGCGACCGATCGTCAGATATCATTGACAACACCTTCCTTTCATCGTGTTTTATACCTGCCCTCTGCACGTGCGGGGGACAGAGTGACAATTTTTAAAAAAAATCTTAGCTGTGCCTCCAGGCCCGCGTGCCCCTCTATTGGACAGCTACTATTTATTTGTCCCCTGCAAGCGGTGACGGCAAAGTAAATAAACAAGTGAGAGATGGTAAAACCTGGCGGGATTTCCGCTAGTCCTGTCGCGAACTACACGTCCCAGGAAGCCCTGGCGCCGGGACGCGTGTCCACTGCGCCATCCACTTGGAGGAGGCCTTACTCAGTCCGGGCGGACGCGCGGGCCAATCCCCTCGCCGTGCACCTTGGGCTGGAACCTGAGATGAGTTCGCCCTCAATGATGCTCCAGTTACAGAGGCAACGCAAGTTTGTTGTTATCCCGAGGAAGAGGAGCGGCGAGGTCCTTGCGCATTTCAGCAGAACTACGGGCACCTTTCAGCTGGACAAGCCAGCGCCCCGGTTGTGACCTTTCCGGGGAGACCCACGCGCCTGCCCAGCACAGCAAAGGACCCCACTTGGAGCCGCGTCTGCTGCTGCGATCGGCCGACGTGCCCCTGCCGGAGCCGCGGCTGGTTCCGTCCACCTCTTCCACTTCATTTATCTGTGGATCATTTTGAGTCCATCTTGTAAATGTTTAGCACTTTGCTGCTTTACTGCTTCTTTCTGGGGACAGTTCCAGCACTGGCCGAGACCGGCGGAGAGAGGCGACTGAGCCCGGACAGGAGCGAAATATGGGGACCCGGGCTCAAAGCAGCTGTGGTCCTTCCCGCGCGCTATTTCTACATCCAGGCGGTGGACACATCAGGAAATAAGTAAGTCGAGCAATGGCTCCCTGACTATTTTGGAATGCAGTTAAAACTTACTGGTTTTCCCCTTAAGTTTTATCCGCCCAAGAACTCGTTTCTCCACAGCAGTTTAAAAATCCAGGACATTTGGGTGCTATTCACATCTGGTTGTAACTTTTTACCCCACCCAATCAATTTTTCTCTGTAGCTTTACAAATAATTTCGAATTAGCTCTTCTCCTGCCTATTTTGATAGGGATTTCCCCATGACTGGGGAACAAACTCCTGTACTTTGCTGAAAGTACTCTTTCTAATTATTTTTGCATAAACTGTTATAAGGAATTTAAACCCAGTTGTTAGAAACTGGTTGGTTTCACCTTTCTCTGTTTTCAGGTGGACCTCTGCAGGTAAGTGGGTTTTGAAACTCAAAAAAGAAAAATAAAGCACTATTTGAAACTTCAGAGTGGAGGGGGAACATATCAAAATATGAATCTCCTCTGTTTGTTACAACTTTATTTCGTTCCACTGAATTCAACGGTTAAAAGTATACTTAAAACGTATTTGTAGAATTCACTTACTTCTGAAATGATTGTCTTTTGTTTAATTGGTGGATGCTGACTGTATTTTGTAGGCAGAAAATCTTGGGACTAAGAAGTTTCCCAAAGCAAAGAAAAGGAGAGTTATAAATTTTGTCACTTGTCTATAAATAGTACGATTGGGGAAACTAAATACCACCTTAATCGTGACAGCCAGAGCACTCACTCCAAAAAAAACTTTTGTACAACGTCACTTGGGTGATATACTACCTACTAGCTTTTGCCCATGGCTGAGCATGATTTATAATACTGATTCTTTAAAAAAAATCTTTGAGAGAGATTTTTCAGAAAATCATTATCTTTAGAGGCACCATTTGATCACAAATTTCCAGATGGGCATGAAATAAATAGTAGGTTGATAAGACTATTTTTATATATGAAATGCATAAGTATGTCCTATGTTTACATAAATTAGTAGTCAACATATCTCCTTGCAATTTTCTAATAAAACTGTTTTATGTTATCTTGGCCATTGTAATCCTCTTCTTTTTTTCCTCTCTGATCCATCCTATTCATTCTGGTACTAAAAGCATAAGGAAAAAGAAACAAGCATATGTTAGGGGGAGAACATGGAGGAGAATAGGAAGGTTCACAGACTACAGAACATAATCTTTGCAGGGTTGTTTCTTAAAATAATCTTTATATCTCATTGTACTTCCCATCACAGATTCACATCTTCTCCGGGTGAAAAAGTGTTCCAGATTAAAATCTCAGCCCCAGATGAGCAATTCACTAGAGTGGGCGTCCAGATTCTAGACCGAAAGGATGGGTCCTTCATAGTAAGATACAGAATGTATGCGAGCTACGCAAATCTGAAGATAGAAGTCAAATTCCAAGGTCAACATGTGGCCAGATCTCCATATATTTTAAAAGGTAATTTGGAACATAATTTTAACACAGCAGTATTTGAACACAATAATACATGTCATTTGCTCAACAAAAAGTTAGCGTGGTATTTTTTTCACTAAAAGAAAAAAATAGACATTTCCTACTTGAAAGCTAAATTGAGAGTCCTGGTATGAGAGAGAAATGCACGATTCAAATGGAAATTACAATTTGCTAAAGAGGAAAGAACATATTAATAAGAGAATTTGCTCCCTAAAGGCACAACATTAGCAAGAACAATCAAGCTATATATACGGTCATCGATGGCGCTTTCTTAGTTAGAGATATATGACTTAAGTAACTGATGAGTGTTATTGAAATTTGGTCGGTCACTTCAGGAAGAAAGAGGACTTGATGGGAGAGAGGGGGAATTGACTGTGGTTTTTTTGGTTTTGTTTCAGTGCTATTTTCCAGAGAAATTCTGTTTTCTTATACAGGATAAGAGTACAACGTTCTTACCTAGAGCCATATCATTCCCTCTCAGCAGAGACAGTACCCTAAAATATTAGAGAAACAGGGTGTATACAGACACACGAATCTTCCTTGTCCCCTTGCTCCACGAAAGGCAAACGTTTTTCTAGAAAGTGCCTCCGTTTCTTCCCCACACTCCACCAGGACCACACAGTACCATATAACCTGCTAACCTTAAAAAGATGTCCCATTGTCTACTACTGCCTGGGTCAGGTGACAGTCTGAGAATCATAGAAATAAATGACAGTAAAATCTCAATTCAGATGCTATACTATGTTAGTATTATTTCTATAAACATGTAATTAATTCATTATAATATTAATGAAATGGGTGTTTTGAGGATTACTTTGCTTCTTTATATTTTCTTTAAAAAAAAATATTATACTAAACATAGTAGGGGTGTTTTATTTATTTGTATTGGTTGTTTTTGTTGGCTTTTTTGTTTTTGCCTCACCTCAAGGCTTGCAGTATCTTAGTTCCCCCACCAGGGATCGAACCCAGGCCCCGGCAGTGGAAGCATGGAGTCCTAACCACTGAACCGCCAGGGAATGCCCATTTGTATTGTTACTTATGATGATTTATCCATTGAGAAAAGTACCTTAGACACTTTAAGAACTAGTTTGTATAATAGACCATTGAAATATAAATTTCTTATCATTTTGTCTTTCATTAAAACAGGTATACTCCTCTGATATCCTTTTACCAATGTTTGGTTATTCTTAAGTACACAAAACATAAAGAGTAATGCTTTGCCATACAGCAGAAACTAACACAACATTGTAAAGCAATGACACTCCAATACAAATTAATTAAAAAAAAAAAGAGTAATGGACTATGGGAACTTCCCTGGTGGTCCAATGGTTAAGACTCTGCAGGAGGCATGGGTTCGATCCCTGGTCAGGGAACCTAAGATCCTACAGGCCGCACCGCCAAAAAAAAAAAAAAAAAAAGAGTAATGGACTATGGTAGCCACTTAGAGCAAAAAGTAGCACCGTTGGCTTTCTTTTGAACTCGTGCCAAGTGGGCCTGACTGTGAAAATATCGTAACACCTATCTGTGAAGAGCGGTCAGAACAGACTTAACTTGAGATACACCAGAGTAATAAAAATGTTTTTCTTTTTAAAATATGTTTTCCATCAAATTGCCTTCCCTATCTAACTAGGCAAAACTTGTGAAGTCATATTACAAATATTTGTTACATGTTTCAAATGCTGAGTGAAATTATTACTGTATACTTTGTTCCTTGTGTGTAATTAGGGCCAGTTTACCATGAGAATTGTGACTGTCCTTTGGAAGACAGTGCAGCCTGGCTACGGGAGATGAACTGCCCAGAAACCATTACTCAAATTCAGAGAGATCTGGCACATTTCCCTACCATTGATCCAGAAAAGATTGCAACAGAAATCCCGAAAAGATTTGGACAAAGACAGAGCTTGTGTCATTATACCTTGAAGGATAACAAGGTACAATTCATGACTGAGGTTTGCTTGCCTTAGTGATTTTTGATTTTGACCATTTGGCTACAACTAGCTACATAGTTTTATTAAAAATCATTCTACAGATCATTGTGATAAGACTGATCTCAGTGAAGTCAGCGGGTACTTTTAGACTAACAGAATAAACATTCAATTCTCTTCTAGATTTATATCAAGACTCATGGTGAACATGTAGGTTTTAGAATTTTCATGGATGCCATACTACTTTCTTTGACTAGAAAAGTAAGTATTTCTTTTCTCAGATGTATAATAGACAATTTGAGCCCAATTTTACACTATAATTTTTCAAAGTAAAAATAATAACAATACCAGGGTTGTTCTATTCTGGACCCTTAAGGACTATATACTATTCTGAAGTTTTATGTCAGGTAGTGTACCTGTATTAGTCTCCTAGGGATGCTGTAACAAAGTACTGTAAACTGGGTGGCTTAAAAACAACAGCAATTTGTTCTCTCACAATTCTGGAGGCTAGAAGTCCGAAATCAAGGTGTCAGCAAGGCAGTGCTTCCTCTAAAACCTATAGGGGGGATCCTTTCTTGGCTCTTCCTAGTTTCTGGGGGTGCCCGGCAATCCTTGGTGTTCCTGGTTTGCAGCTGCATCACTCCACTCTGTTGTCACATGGTGTTATCCTTGTGTGTTTTGACATCTTCATCTCTTCTCACAAGGACACCAGTCATATTGGATTAAGGGTCCACCCTACTCCAGTAGGATCTCATCTTAACTAAATACATCTGCAGCAGCCCTATTTCCAAATAAGGTCATTCTGAGATACTGGGGTTTAGGACTTCAGCATATCTTTTGGGGGGATACACTCAACCCCAAACAGTATATTATAGACGAAAATACCTGGGACTTCCCTGGTGGTCCAGTGGGTAAGACTCCGCGCTCCCAGTGCAGGCGACCTGGGTTCGATCCCTGGTTGGGGAACTAGATCCTGCATGCATGCCACAGCTAAAAGATCCCTCATACCACAATGACGATCCCACGTGCCGCAATGAAGATCCCGCGTGCCGCAACTAAGACCCAGTGCAGCCAAAATAATAAATAAATAAGTAAATATTTTTAAGAAAAGAAGATACTTTACAGTAAAATCATTTTGGTACTAAAGCTACTTTGAGCCTAAAGGAGACTTGCCATATGCTGAATCCTGTCCCTGGGTGTAGTGTGCTTTAGCAGGGTTTTAGTGGAGTTTTGACAATGATAGTGAAATGGCTGATATGAAAAACTGTACCATCATTTTAACCATCTTGGCTTTCTTTTCGTAGGTGAAGATGCCCGATGTGGAGTTTTTTGTTAATTTGGGAGACTGGCCTTTGGAAAAAAAGAAATCCGATTCAAACATCCATCCGATCTTTTCCTGGTGTGGCTCCACAGATTCCAAGGATATCGTGATGCCTACCTACGACCTGACTGACTCTGTCCTCGAGACCATGGGCCGGTGAGAGACGGGTCCCAGACGACCCAGAGCCTTGGTTTTCTTTCCTTGGTGAGTTCTTTCCCAACAACCCTTGCAGTGTGATGGTTTGGGAGAAAAATCTGTTGCACTCTCTGTCTTCCAGAGTCAGTCTGGATATGATGTCTGTGCAAGCCAACACGGGTCCTCCCTGGGAAAGCAAAAACTCCACAGCTGTCTGGAGAGGGCGAGACAGCCGAAAAGAGAGACTTGAGTTGGTTAAACTCAGCAGAAAACACCCGGAGCTCATAGATGCTGCTTTCACCAACTTTTTCTTCTTTAAACATGATGAGAGCCTGTATGGTCCCATTGTGAAACACATTTCATTTTTTGATTTCTTCAAGGTATGACATCATCCGTGGCCAATCCTTTGTGTTCTTCCAAATACCTGCATTTGGGGGCGGGAATTTGAGGCCTGTAAATTACAGGGGGTGGGAGAGGTGAGCACATTTTAGAAACAGTAAGGAATGGAGCCCCAGGGACTAACCAGTCCCTAGGGGGGCAACCTGGGTTGTACTCAGTACCTAGACCTGATGTTAAATAGGCACCACAGGAGCTTGGGACCTGGGTAGAACTATAATTTTTCCCCCAACTGACCCTCAAGAAGAGCACATTTCAGCTCCAAATCCTTTTTTATTAATAAATACATGTAAGTAATTTTACAAATATTTCTCCCCAGAGCCACAGCATCACAATAGACTAAAGGAGAAATATAAACCAGGTGTCTCTTATCGGGCCTTCCGGTAGGGAAATGACGGAATCCATCCAAACGCTCTGCCCAGGAACTCTGGGGATGCTACACACTTTCTGTGGCTAGAATGTGCATTGTTCCTGTTTCCCCAGGATGGATCCTTTCTCTGACAACTCCCCTTTTTCAAGCAGTGGGATACTGCCCTGATCTCTAGACCACTGAGGGGTTTTGAAGCCCCATGTGGTGAAGGGAAAAGTGGGCCAAAAAGTAGTCAGCTGTCTCCTGCAGGTGGGAAGGCCAGTGATTAGCTGTCTGTGCTGTAAATGGCCTGATTTTCTTTTGATGGGTTACCTGGTACGAGGAAAACCTAAAGAAGGCCATAAGTTGAATTGTCTGTGTTTCTTCCACGTGCATATCACAGAAATTTTGGAAAGAAATGGGGGATTTGATACCAAATCAAATCTGATACCAGCCATCCCTCCTCAGAGGGTGTTTTGTCAGACCTTTGCTTTCTTTCTACCTGTTGAATTTGCTACAGCTAAAGACTGTTGACTACCACAGTGCTATAAACATTTTGATTCATAGATGTTCTTGCCCCAGAGCTTGTTAATTTCATTAAAACTTGCATGTGGCCACCTGATGTTAAAAGGTAACGCAGCATAGAATGTGCCATCGTGAGGTGCTCATGTGCCATCAAGAAAGTAGTAAAGGGATTACAGAGTCACGATAAATCTTTCCTTAGGTTGTAGCCTTAGGACAACAGTTTTATAATTTTATTGGCTGCCCCACCGTTAGCCTTGGGGACCCTTTTTGAAACTTGGGAGAACATCAAAATGTGCCCTTAGCTCTAGGTCAGCATGTTATATATAATAGCGCTTACTAAGTGGTGGAGGCCAAGGGCAAAATCTGGCCAGTTTGTATCTGAGGTTTGATGTGTGGAAAGAGAAGGAGAATAAAAAAGAGTGGGAAAAAGGAAATTTAATGGAGGTTCTTCTACTTTACTGCTGTTTGCAGCATAAGTATCAGATAAACGTCGATGGCACCGTTGCAGCCTATCGCCTACCATATCTGCTAGTAGGTGACAGTGTGGTGCTGAAGCAGGACTCCATCTACTATGAACACTTTTATAATGAACTGCAGCCCTGGAAACACTACATTCCAGTTAAAAGCAACCTGAGCGATCTCCTAGAAAAACTTAAATGGGCAAAAGATCACGATGAAGAGGTAAGGTCAGTCTCTTTGTACCCCAATTATCATGGATTCATTTTCAATGTCTTGTGCCTGGAAAGCATTCGGGATGCTTAGATGTAGACCCTTACCTGTAAATGGGAAGCCACCTCCCCGCGGATAGCACAGATCCCTTCAGGGTAAACACAGGCATAGTGGCTTGGATTAGCTGTGTCCACTCTGCACATGACACAAAAAGCTAAACCTTGGCCTTGATTATGCTCTCTCTTTTAGTCAGTTTGATTTGAGCCCCAAGCACTGCCTCACCTCCTCTAGCAATATGAAAATGAAGATGGCCAGCCTGGCAGGAGGAAAAACTAACTGTGCTATGGATTAAAATGAGGGATTGCATGAAAGAAGCATCAAACTAATTGTCTGCTGAAAATTGTTAAGGCAGTGCATTAAGCTTCATCTTACATTTACTTTGCAAAGTCATTGTTAGTTCAATTATTGTATGCCTTTTCTCTCCAAGAGAGGCCAATTCTAGAAGGCCCAATATGACTTCTCAAACTTTCGAGTCTTAAAATTGTCCCTTTGATTTGAACAAACATACTCTGTTAAATGTTCCCTTTACCGCACAAGACCCCAAAGATATTTTTTCCACTGTTGTCCCACTAAAACGTACTCTGAAGATCAGTTAGCATATGTCTGTATGGGGAAAAATATGTTTCATTAAAGGATATTATTCTTGTTCCCACAGGCAAAGAAGATAGCAAAAACAGGACAAGAATTTGCAAGAAATAATCTCATGGGTGATGACATATTCTGTTATTATTTTAAACTTTTCCAGGTCAGTATTTTCTAAGAAAATAGACATACTTGTAATTGGTCATGTTAGTAGCAAGTAATATTTCACTTAACAATTTCTAATAGTATATTCATTAAGGAGATATATGTATACCTCTGTAGGCAAAAATCAGGGATAAATATTAAATAATAATGAAAATAGTAGAAAGCCAAAGATTAGCTAATGGAGAATGCTACAACCTTAAAAGAAAAGTATTAATGTTAGAACCATGTGGTATGTGGTTAGAAAATTGGCTTCTGATCCTACAGAGTTACTGTGTGTGGATTCGTATTTCCTCTCTGTACAATATTGCTGCTGCCTTACCGTTTCTTTTTCTATACAGTGCAAGGTATGTTTGGACCTGTTGTGCTGACCCCATATGGGCCATGACTTTTCTTGGAAATTGTATTTATGGACCTACCCATTTAGGCATTGTAATCAGAGCGTATCTGACAATTTGAAAGGTTCTTTTTTTAAAAAAAAATGCAGTAGTAAACAAGTAATTGGCTAATAATAGTACTAGATCTAAGTTAAAATTTTTTTAATTCATAATTGCAGAATTGCAGATATTGAGCCCCGTGTCTCAGGCTCTGCTGCAGAACAAAGTTGGTCATTCCTGGTCCCTTCCCCCTTTATAACCTTTCCTAGGGGATGGTGAAGTATGTAAACTGAAGAAGGAGCTGGGGGGATGTACTATTTGAATTCCTAAAGAGCCACAGGGTAGAGTTCATTCATTCAACTCACATTTTTCGAGCCTAAGCACCTCGGCCAGAGCTTAGCCCAGAGCAAGCACATGATGAATGAAGATGCGACTGAGGCTGTACCAGCCATGGTGGGTCAGGCAGAAATAGTCTGTCCTCAGATTCTCAGTCTAGGGAAGATGGGGAGCACAGTTATTTTCGCTACATGGCAGAAGGTCAGAAAAAAATACCATACGAGTCATATCACTGAAGCGTAGACTAAGGAGTGGTCCCTTAGAAATAGGCAGCCCAAAGGTCAGCCGCCTCTCAGAAGCTCTGTTGTTGGGCTTTTAAGGGGAATATGGAGGACCTTGCATATCACCACTTGACACATGAGTTAAGTGGACTGTGCCCTAGCAGACTCCGGCGTATCTAATTTGGTAAGTGGACGTTAAGTGATATATAAGGCCTGTTTTTGTATTGTTTCCTATACAGGAATATGCCAGTTTACAAGTGAGTGAGCCCCAAATCCGGGAGGGTATGAAGAGGGTAGAACCACAGACCGAGGATGACCTCTTTCCTTGCACGTGCCATACGAAGAAGGTAACCAGAACTCACCTTCTAGCCAGTGTCAGAGTAAGAACTAACAGTGATCCGACTCTTCATTCATTCCTTTCCTCGTTCAGTCAGGCAACAGCTACCTGAATTCCTCCTGGAGCCTCCAAGCAATTCATTCTAGCAGAGGCAGATAAAATAGATCCCAACAAGGCAAAAGGCAAGCGCTAAGATGCAGTGAAGTGAGCTCTCAGCAAAGTGGAGGGAAGCCTTTTTCACTGTGAGAATTCACATCACGTGGCATTTGAATAGATGTTTACAGTTTGAAAAGTGTTTTCACACCTGTCATCTAAGAGCTTCATCTCCCTGTGTGATTTTTTCTGCAGAGTTCGTCATCCCAGTTTAG
This sequence comes from Eschrichtius robustus, assembly GCF_028021215.1. NCBI lineage: Eukaryota > Metazoa > Chordata > Mammalia > Artiodactyla > Eschrichtiidae > Eschrichtius > Eschrichtius robustus. The sequence continues at coordinate 73,336,165 of NC_090841.1, read as the reverse complement.
AGATGGAAAAAATGTATAACCATCATTATTCATGTTAACAGAGTATTCATTTAAAAGCAATCTCGGTTGATACCACTACATACTGATTTTGTTTATAAAAGGCGGATGCACATATGGACTTGGCAGGCTGAAGAGGACCTTAGAGATCACCCAGTAAATGCCTTCATTTTATAGTTAACAAAACAGAGCCCAAAGAAGAGTTTAGCTCAGAATCATCTATATCTGGATTATAGCAAAGCAAGAACCAAAAGCCAGCGTATCACCTTCAAATTGTGTGCGTAATTGTGCGTAAAGACAGTGTGATGGGTTGGGGGGGGCGGTGATTATAGGTATTTTTCATTTGAAGGAATATATATTGTATAAAGTTACTATATGTATTATATATGTATATAAAATATGCTGGCTTGACATTATTTTAAGCAACAGCACCATGTCTCTGAATGGACAAACTCAGAACTGTGGCATTGGAACCACAGTTGAGAGCGCAGATTTGGCAATTATTATGTCTGCCTCTCAAGGGGGTTTAAAAGGAATAAGGTGACTACCAGCCCCGACGGTGTGATGGAGCCAGCTCATACAAGTTCACAGATGGTTAAATATTTAGGAATTTTTCACGGGTTAAATTTTGGTAGCTTGGAATCCACCTGGTGGAAGTATTTACACCATGACAACAGTACATGCTACAGATCAGTTTTGGTTGTCTGTTTTGTTTTGGGGGGGAACTGATTTGCCACTAACTGGCTCTCAGAAGTGATACATCATCAGCATTAATTCCTCTCAGTGCTGCAAGGCCATAAAATCAGTGAAAGCCAGTGACAAAACAGAAATTGCCAGAAACGAAACGTGCTCCCACATGGAGTTAGTGATTTGATATCAGAACGCTTCTGTTGGCTCCAAGTGAAAGTGGGCAGCTCCCTTTCTCCACTCCTCTTTTTAAATTTTTATCTCTAAGTGACTTTGAGGGGTGCCAAATGAGTCCCCTGATTCATAGAAGTTAGGGACGAGAATGATAGCTTTGTTTATTTTTTGCCCATTGTCTACTCTAGCCGTTCACTGATACCATTCCTAACGCAAGCCTTTTACCGTAATACAGACCCTTACATGTTCAGGTTCCCCACCAATGTGACTTTACCCTTGGGTGATTCCAAATAATAGTCCTAAAAGCCTCTAGCAATAACTTGGCTTTTTTTTTTTTTCCCCTTCTTTCATCTTTACGGGAAAATAATTAATAGACTAATGTAAGCCTTCTTTGACTCGTAGAAGACTTCCTGATGGCTCTAAATATTTTGTTTCTTAATTGCAGACCAAAGATGAACTCTGATACGCAAAATACCTTTCCTTCAAATAATGGTGCTCTGAAGACTCTTCTTAACTGAAAAGAAGAAGAATGTCTTTTAAATATTAATTCCATGGACAATATAAAATCTGCTCTGTGATTGTCTGGATTATGAAGATATGTTTCTTCTTGTTATGCAGTATTCCCGTGACTGACCTTTAAAGCACATTTTTAGAATTTTATAATAAAAGCACTTTTATTTGAAAAGGCTGTGTTGTGCTAATTGTTAGCTGTGTTTGGACCATGGAGCCTTAAAAAGAGAGGGTGTCTGGGTCCTGGACTCAGAGTGAAGCGTCACAGAAGCCCCACCTACCCACACACGGGGTTTACATGAGAAAACCATAAACCTCTGTCTTTTTTTTTTTTTCTTAAAGATTTTTTTGATGTGGACCATTTTTAAAGTCTTTATTGAATTTGTTACAATATTGCTTCTGTTTTTTTATGTTTTGGTTTTCTGGCCACGAGGCATGTGGGATCCTAGCTCCCCGACCAGGGATCAAACCCACATCCCCTGCATTGGAAGGCAACGTCGTAACCACCGGACCACCGGGGAAGTCCCTAAACCTCTGTCTTGTTTACACTATTATTTTGGATAATCAGTCCCTCACAGCCAAACCTAATTCTAACTAATACATCTTCCAAGGCTTTTCTTAATCTGGCCTCTGCCTGTATCTTTAATCAAATCTCTCACAGCTTCCTAATACGTACCCTGTAGTCCAGCAAAATCAATCCCCGTTCCTTCTGTGCCTTGTTCCTTACCTTCCTTGTACATGCTTCCCCTTGGTCTGGAATGCCGTGACCCTCTTCGTCCTCTGGCTTAGATATTCTTCAGTGCTCATTGCAGGAATCACTCCCCTGAATCTCTCCGTCTGTGTACTTGTATCGTCTTTTCCCTCCTATGGGGTCATGATCTAAACTGTAGTCTCTCTCCCTGACCAGATGTTAAGCAACTTGATTACAGAGACCGTGCTCTTCTTCTGTTTCATAGTGTGCCTGAAACTAGAAAAATGCAATAAGTATTAAATGGACGAATGAATGAATGAATGAAAATTACCCTGAAATGTGATTAAGAGAATTAAAAAGGAACTTGAAATCCTAACACTGAACAGTAGCATATGGCCCACAAATTCCTTTCCTAATTGTTTCCCTTCTACCCATCTTCCAGTTAAATAATGTGTTATAAATTTTTTAAATTGTGAAATGTTTCATATACACAAAAGTATATAAAACATAAACCTCCAGCTTAAAAATAACTATAAGAACACACTCGTGTAACTACTGACAAAGAATCCTGAACCTTCTTGGCCCATCTGCATTTCCTTGTAAAGTCTAGTCTGCTGGCGATTCTTGGTGTTCCCTGGCTTATGGACACATCCCTCCAATCTTTGCCTCTGTCATCACATGGTCTTTCCCGCTGTCTCCGTATCTTCTCTTCTGTCCCTTATAAAGACACTCGTCATTGGATTTAGGGCCCACTCTTAAGTAAGTCCAAGATGATTTCATCTTGGGAGTTTTAATTACATATGCAAAGACCCTGTTTCTAAGCAAGGTCACATTTCAAAGTAGTCAGGTTAGGACTTGGACAAATCTTTGGGGGCCCACTATTTACCCACTACATCTTCTAAAAACATTCCTTTTGAAACTAAGAACAACATAAGGATTCCCACCATCACACACTCCATTCCACCTAATGCTGGACGTCTGAGCTAGCACAGTAAATCTAGAAAAGAAGGAGAAAGTTGAGGATTGAAAAACAATAAAATATCATTAAAAGCAGATGATAGGGGACTTCCCTGGTGGTGCAGTGGTTAAGACTCTATGCTCCCAACGCCGGGGGCCTGGGTTCCGGTTCAATCCCTGGTCAGGGAACTAGATTCCACATGCATGCTGCAACTAAGGAGCCCGCCTGCCACAACTAAGGCCCAGCGCAAACAAATAAATAAATATTAAAAAGAAGAAAAACAGGTGATAGGCTATGGTACACAGAAAATCCAAATGAATCTACAGATAAGTTGTTGGAATTAACAAGAAAAGTTGGCATTTGCTGGGCTTCCCTGGTGGCGCAGTGGTTGAGAATCCGCCTGCCAATGCAGGGGACACAGGTTCGATCCCTGGTCCAGGAAGATCCCACATGCCACGGAGCAACTAAGCCCGTGCGCCACAATTACACAGCCTGTGCTCTAGAGCCAGCAAGCCACAACTACTGAGCCCGCGAGCCACAACTACTGAGCCCGCATGACACAACTACTGAAGCCCACATGCCTAGAGCCCGTGCTCTGCAACAAGAGAAGCCACCACAATGAGAAGCCCACTCACCGCAACGAAGACCCAACGCAGCCTAAAATAAATACATTTTTTTTTAAAGTTGGCATTTGCTAAATACAAAACTAGTATATAAAATTCACTTGTATTTTAATATACCAACTAGTAACAGAAATAAAAATGTTTAAGGTAAAATTTACAGTAGCTCTGAAAACTATGACGTAATTATTCGAGGAATTAAATCTAGCAAAAAGGGCCAAGATCTTTATAGAGGAAATTATGAAATCTTTTTAAAAAGTAGTTAAATCGAAAGACATTATATGTCCACGGATTGGCAGACTCAATATTAAAGATGTCAACCTTCCCCAACATAATATAGAGTCAATGTATTCCCAACCTAAATATACTCTGCCCCTTTTTCCGTGGAACTTTATAAAATTTCCTAAAAAATGTATGGACCTGCAAAGTCCAAGAAAAATTAAACACTTTTGAGGAAGTATGAATTGCAAGAACTTTCCCACCGTATAGCAAGACACTTTATAAAGCTATAGAATTTGAGACCGTGTGATACTGCTTCAGGGATAGAAAAAAATAGAGCAATACCTGAGAGCGATGCATAAACAGACTGGAAACTTGATCTGTGATCCAGAACTACAGAGAGTTGGAAAAAGGTTCACATTTCAGTGAATGGAGCTGGGACTGTGTAGTGTATTAATGATTCTGATTCCAATTTCAATGTGTGGTGGTTCTCCCCACACCACCAGGCTACTTTCCAACACCAGTTGGGTGTCCAACAATTCAACTCAATTCTGACACACTACCCAGAGATAGCATCAGATTCCTCAGGTTAACGGCTCAGTCCTTCACTTCAGATGCCAATCACAAGTCCAGGCTGCCACCTGTGCTTCCAGCCGACTGGCTATAAATCAGAGGTGCTCACAACCCCCTCCATGGGTTCAATTAATTTGCTAGAGCAGCTCACAGGACTAAGGAAACCAGGTTAGTCACTAGACTACCAGTTTATTACAAAGGATATTAGAAATATAAAAATCAGCATCCAGATGAAGAGATACACAGAGCAAGGGCCCAAGCAAAGGAACTTCTGTCCTCATGGAGTTTGGGGCCAGGCTTAATGACTTGTGGAAGCATCTAGGTCACCAACCTGAAAATTCTTCGAACTCCACCCTTTTGGGTTTTTGTGGAGCCTTCATTACATAGGCATGATTGATTAAATCATTGGCCAGCCCCCTCCCTTCCCCAGAGCAGGATAGGAGGATGCTAAAAGTTCCAATGCTCTAATCACATGGTTGTTTCTCTTGGCAACCAGCTCCCATCTTTTGGTACTTTCCAAAAGTCAACTCATTAACATAACAAAAGACCTCTTCATTGCTCTGTTGCTTCAGAAATTCCAAAGGTTTTAGGAGCTCTGTGCCAGAAATAGGACAAAGGAAGACAAAATACGTATTACTTATTATAAATCATAATGTCACAGATATCCATATATGGAAGAAAAACAATTGGATCCCCAGCATACACTCTATCCAAAGATAATTCCAGGAGGGTTAGTGACAAAAGGCAAAACATAATATAGGTGGGCTTCCCTGGTGGCGCAGTGGTTAAGAATCCGCCTGCCAATGCAGGGGACACGGGTTCGAGCCCTAGTCCAGGAAGATCCCACAGGCCTTGGAGCAGCTAAGCCCGTGAGCCACAACTACTGAGCCTGCGCTCTAGAGCCTGCGAGCCACAACTACTGAAGCCCACGTGCCACAACTACTGAAGCCTGCAAGCCTAGAGCCCGTGCTCCACAACAAGAGAAGCCACCGCAATGAGAAGCCCGCGCACCGCAAGGAGGAGTGGCCCCCGCTCGCCGCAACTAGAAAAAGCCCGCGCGCAGCAACAAAGACCCAACGCAGCCAAAAATTAATGAATTAATTTTAAAAAAAAAACATAATATTTGTAATTAGCAAAGAGGCTGTCTCTGCATTATAGTAGTATAATAGTAGTATGCTGGCAGCTGCAGTGGCTGAAGAATTATTAATTCCTTCACTTTGTGGCTCTGATAAATTAAGCCTTATAACTTATTATCAAAAAATGCCAACTCCAGAAGTTTCTGGAACATGTGTTTCTCATTGTACAAAACTGTTTTTCTTCACCCTGAGAAGCTTGCCATTTTAATCCGTCACAGTGGCACTTCCATAAATGGCCCGTATGTTCCTTGGACCTCAAATGACACATTAGCATAGCAGGAATTCCTCTGTCAACACTGCCCCTTGTAAAAATAAGTGAAAAGTAGGTTCTGACAGGGTGGTATTCATACTATATCTCTGCTTGTCTTATAAATCTTTTGTTTAAATGAACAGAGTTGAGATTCCAGTAAGGAACTCAGGAGGACTGACTTTGGTTGCTGAACTTGGAGACTGTGACCTATTGATGGATGATTAACTTGACAAGTCTCCTCTGTCAGTGTGTTTCAAAGTTTGGTTTAGAGAACCAGATTTTCAGTTTGAACATTTGAATTAGGGTATAAGAAATTGAATTGAAAGCTTCATATGCTCATATAAACGTACATAAATTTTTCCCTCCCCAAAAACATTTTTCTGTAACAATTTTTCACTCAGCAATAAATTATGGCTCTCTTTCCATAATCTTACATTTTTCTTAAGAAGAATATTTTGGATATGAAGAGAGAACGTGGCTGTAAAGGTGTGGTGTAAGGGTTGCTTGTGATTATAGATCAGTCCTATATCTTCATTAGAGAGCTGGTTACATAAATATACACGTATGATAAAGCTACATAGAGCTACACACACACACACACACACACCCACACACACACACACACGTGCACCTGAATGCATATAGAGTTGATGAAATCTGAATAAGCTCTGTGAATTGTATAATGTCAAGCTCCTGGTTTTGATACTTTTTTAACTTCCCATGAATATATAATTATTTCAAAATGAAATTTTATTTTTAATAAAATTTCAAAAGTAATACATGCTCATAATAACAAAAAATCAACTTCTTCCAATCCCTACCTTCTTCTCAGTAGAACACCTGTTAAAAAGTAGATTTTCAGACATTTTTTGGATCCATAAACTTGGAGGTTAGGTCCTTCAAGGACCCAGATCACAATAATTTATCTTCTCCATCCTTTCTACTAGGTAGGAAGGATTGTTTCTAATTTTCAGCTCTTCTAAAAAGAAGGCTGCCTGCTGGTAGTACGATGGGATAAATTTCTCAAAGTGAATTACTGAAGCAATGGGTAACTTAAATGTTTATAGATAAAGCAAAGCAGAGAGAGACTATACAAACTATTCTCCCATTACTAGGGTTTTAAAATCCCATTTTTCTATATAGTCAGCAACACTAGGTATTATTCATCTTTTTCATTTTTGTCAATTTGAATACAAAAATTGTTTTTAAAAATATTACCCTGATTATTTATGAAATTGACTACCTTTTTTTTCCTTGTCTTTGACTTTTCGGCCTTGTCAAATTTTCAATTTTAAAAATTTTCTCTTACTGATTTTTTTCAACTCTTTATATATTATGGACATCAACGCTTTCTATTATGTTTGCTGCAAATGTCTCCCAGCCTTTTTTGTCCTTTGACTTTGCTCACAATGCCTATATAAATATAGATGTTCTTAATTTTTATGTGGTCAGATCTGTCCATTGTAACTTTATAATTTCTTGGCTTTGCATCTTACATAGAAAGACCTTCTCACCTTGAGATATAAAGAACATTTTCCAAATTATTTTAAAATATGATCCTGTAAATTTTTAGGATCTTTTGATATCAGTAAAGATCCCTTCTTACTGTTCTTCTTAAGATTGTTCTCAAATTTTTTTTGTCTATTCTTCCAGTTGAACTTTAAAATCACTGTAAAAATTCCAAGTGAAATTTCATTAATTTGAATAGTTGATGAAACTAAAATGTCTATTGTGTTTTCCTATCAGGAAAGTGGTGCATATTTCCATTTATTCAGGTCTTTTTTGGGGAGGGGGGTGGCTCTTAAGTAAAATTTTATGTTTTTTCATATAAGATCTTGAATGTTTTACATTATGTTTTTTCTTGGGTAGTTTCTACAATTGTTTCTATTTTGCTTAGGCTTTTTTTAAAAATTATATTTTTCTAGCTAGTTATTTAACGTGTTTAAGAAAACTGTAGTTTTTCTGTCCTGTACCCAACTACATACTGCACTATTTTATCAGATCTAATAAACTTCACTTGATTTTCTCAAAGAATCATATCTGAAAATAATGACAGGGTGTCTTCTTTACCATATTTATAATTTTATTTATTTTCCAGCCTTATCGCATTGAGTGGGACTTCTAGCACAATGTTGAATAATTGTGGTGATAACAAACATTCTTATCTTGTTTCAGACTTCAGCGGTGCATTCGTCAGGGTCCTCCAGAGAAACAACCATTAGGTTGTGTGTATACAGAGAGATTTAAGGACTGGCTCACGCCTGATTATGAAGGCTGGCAAGTCCACAATCTGTGGTTCATGTCTGAAGGCCGTCAGGCTGGAATTCTAGGCAAGACCTATGTTGCAGTTCCAAGCAGAAGGCTGTCTGCTGGCAGAATTCCCTCTCACACTGGGGATGTCAGTCTTCTGTTCTCTTCAGTTCTTCGACACATTATGGAGGGCAACTGACTTCATTCATTATGGAGTCCACTGATTTCAATGTTAATCTCATCCCACAGCATACAGAAAATCCAGAGTAATATCTGGCCACATATCTGGGCCCCTTGGTCCAACCAAGTTCACACATAAAAGTAACCATCACAAATGGATTTTATTCAACAAGTATTTATTAAGCACCTAATATGTGCCAGACATTGTATTAGTTTCTGGGCATACAGCAGGGAACAGTCACTATCTCTTCGGAAAGAAGAATGAAATAAACCAGTAAAAATAAATAAATTAGCAGCACAATTAAGGACTGATAAATAAAACCAGTTATTACAGAGAGAAAGTGGGCTGGGTGGTGGTGACTACTTTAGACTGGGTGACCAAAGATGCTACTGTTTTCACTGTTAAGCAAAATGTTTGTTATGGTTTATGATAAACAACCACTATTAAAATATGAAATTTCCAATTACTAACTTATTAAAAAGGAAGAGCATTAAAATCTTATTAAATGCTTTTTAGGCATCTATTTAAATGTTTGAGTTTTATTTTAATTTGTTTTTGTTATATTAATTCATAATGACTTACATTAATAGTGTTCTAATTTTGAAACATTGTAAAAACTCCATTATAAAAACTCTAATACATCTAATTATGTATTATTCTTTAAATCCATGGATGGATTAATTGTGCTAATATTTGGCTAAATCTGGCCCACCACTTTTGTACAGCCTGCAAGCTAAGAATGATTTTAACATTTTTAAATGGTTGAAAAAAATCAAAAGAATAATAATAATGATGATGGTGACATGTGAAACTCATCTGAAATTGAAGTTTTGGTGTCCACAAATAATGTTTTGTATTACTCTCCTATTGCTGCTGTGACAAAGTACCACGAATTTAGTGGTTTAAAACAACACAAATTTATTCTCTTATAGTTCTGGATTTTAGAGTCTGAAATCAGTGTTTCTGGGATAATGCCAAGGTGTTCATGGGGCTGAGTCCCTCCTGAGGCTGAGGGCAGGATGCCTTTTCTGGCTTCCAGGGGCGCATTTCTTACATTTCTTGTCTTGTGGCCCCTTCCTGCATCTTCCCAGCCAGCAGCTTAGGGTCTTCAAATCTCTCACTGCTTCTGTCGTCACGCTGCCTTCTCTCTCCCTGAGTGTTATAACGGTGTTATTCATAATAGTCAAACAGTGGAAAGAATCCAAATACCCATCGACTGGCAAATGGATAAACAAAATGTGGCTTACCCATAAAACTGAATACTATTCAGCAATAAAAAGAAATGAGTTATAAGAGGGAATAAAGTACTATTACATGCTACAGTATGGATGAATCTTGAAATCATGATTCTGAGTGAAAGAAGCTAGCCATAAAAGACCAAATATTGCAGGAAATGCCCAGAAAAGGCAAATCTACAGACAGAAAGTAGGTTAGTGGTAGTCTGGGTTTAAGGGTAGAAGGCAATGAGCACACTTTTCTTTTGGGGGTGATGTAATGTTCTTAGATTATGGTGATAGCTGCCAATGGTTATAAATTTACCGAAAGGCACTCTTAAAGTGAGTGGCTTTTATGGCACGCAGATAAAGCCGTTTTTTAAAATCTGAGCTAGAAAATTAGGAGACACGTAGAGAAACGTTCATTAAGCCTCTGTAATGAGCGAAAACGCTTGAGATAAATGACCATCAGTGGTTTTCTGCATTGTTATCTCCTTACTTGGGCTGCGACAGAAAAGAGGGCGGTTCCTAACAGCCCTGGGCTTGGGGAAGATTCATTCATTTGAGACGTATTGATTTGCCAGGAATTCTTCCATACGCGGGAGATTCAAGACGAAATAACAACGACAGTAAAGACCCCTGCCTTCGGTCCGGGAAGGAGACAAATTCACCGTCTGTTCGGTGACCGGGGTGGAAGGATGATACATGGAAGGTCTTTGGTGGAAGGACCAAGGTGCGCGTGAGGCGCTTAGAAAAGGCCTCACTGAGAAAATGGCAAGTTGAGCGAAGACCCCAAGGAGTTGCAACGGTAGCCACTGGATCTCTCCGAGAGGAGGGAGGACCAGGACAGAAGCCCTGTCGTGAGGCCTCGCCTGGTGGGTTTGGGTGTGAGGGGAGTGAAGAGGCCCTGGCGTCTAGAGCCGAAGGAGCCGGGGAAACTAGACGAGTAGGAAACGGGTAAGAGGGGAAGCGACCGATCGTATGAAACCTTGGTCTCTGCAAGGCCTTTAGCTCTGATTACGGGCGAGACGGGAAGCCTTTGCAAAAAGCGTTGAGTTGAAGGTGCACCTTTCAATGGGGTCCAGCTGGCCACTGCGTCGATAAGTAGCGGAAAGGTGGCGGGCGGGCGTGGGAACGAGAGGCCCTACGGCCGACTCTTTCAATAATCCGGACAAAGACGGTGGTGGGGCTCGGGCGGGTCTGGTGTTAGCGTGAGAAGTGGTCGGATTCTGTACATATTTGCCAGTCGAACAAGCGGGGTCGCTGGATTGACTGCGGGGTGTGTGAAAAAGAGAACAATCAGAGCTGACCCCGCGTTTTTTGGCCCGTGCAACTGCTGGAATGGAGTGGCTGGGACGGGGAAGGGTCCTGAGCGGACGCAGTCGGAGCTGAAGCAGCGACAGGTGGCGGCACGTCAGCGCCCCCCGCGTCCCCGCCGGCAGCGGCGGGAAAACTCCCGCTCCCAGCGTGCCCCGCGCGCCGGCTCGCGCGCCCGTGGGTGGGGCGGGGCCTGCGCGCGCGTGCGCCGTAGCGGGACGCACTGGCGGGTGCGGCGAGGCGGTCCCTTCGAGTGTGGAAGTTCGCTCCCTGAAGAGAGTGAGGGCGGTTAGGTGCTCCCGGCCACTTTCCCGTCCTCGGTAAGCGCGGCGGCGGCGGCGGTTGGGGCCGCCAGATAGGAGACGGCTTCCGAGGGCCCCGAGGGCTTCCCGCGGCCCCGCCTGAGGCGTCTCGGGCTCGCGGCCGTCGCCCCTCAGGGGCTGTTGGGCGGCTCTGTGAGGCGTTCGGCGTCGGTTCGGTCTCGCGGGCCGCGGCCGCTGGGGCTCCGGCCGGCCGGCCGGCCGGTCGGGAGACGGCGTGAGGGGACGGTGCGGGCGGGGAGAGCCGAGCGGCTCCGGCCTGGGTCCCGCGAGCTGGGCACCGGCGGCCTCCGAGCGGGGAGAGTCGCCGGGGCCCCGGCGCCGGCGGGCGGAATCGGACGGTCGTCGGGCGCCTTTGCGTCCCGAGCTCCGGGAGTGTCGGCTCTCGGACCGCTCGTTGTTGACGCGGCCAGGTTATCGACCTCCCCCCCGCCCCCCAGAGGACTTGAACTCTCAAGGCTGGCGTCCAGCCCCGCGGTTTCCAGCGTCCCGCTTCGACGCGGGGGATGAGGCGCAGGCGTTTTTCCCGTGGACGGTTACGGGAGGGGTGGCATCTGACCCCCCGGCATCAGATGCGATCGCCGTCGCCTCGTGGGCGTGAAAACGGTCGCGACGTGGGCACGCGACTCCATGCGATGAAGCTCCGCAGCCTCCCCGAGGTTGGCTGGTGGCGTCGGCCGCCTTTGCAGCCGAGACGCTGGCCCGTCTGACCCCCCGGAGCCCGGCCTGATGACAGCCTGGACGGTCTAGGCCGGGTTGGGGTTACACCGTGCAGCCGTTTCGCTGTTTCCCGAGTAGCCCCGCTCGCGCGCACCGTTGCGGGAGGACGGACTGCGCGCACCGTTAAGTCTGGAAGGGAGGGGCGTTTTCCAGAAAAAGGGCCGCGGCAGCGCAGAAAGCCCAAACGCTCACGGCCGGCAGACGGATAGCAGAGCACGCTAGGTTAAGAGGGTGGCTTGAATACGTGTGCACCTAATTTTCCTCCCTCCGTAATCTCACTAAAAGTACAGCAAAGGGATTTTCAAAAAGACGCACACCCACAAGGATGAAGAGAGTGCGACAGGAAACGACAGCAATAAGATGCTGGGCTCCGGAAAGCACAAGCCTGAGCACATCGGCTTAATTCTAAACCAGCAGCAGGGAGTGCTGGGGGAACAGTTCTACGGCAGAAACAGGGTCTTCGAAATGTGCAGCAGGTGGCAGCGAAAGGAACGGCGCTGGGCATGGATGCGGAGGGCTGTACCTCGGTGAAGCGCGCCGGGGAAGAAGGTAGACCGCTGGCTCTCTCCCCGTGTCACGTCGCTGGATACTGCTTCTCTCCCGTTAGAAGCCTGGAGGCTGGTCTCTTGAGAACGTAAAGCAGGATCTTCGAACCAGGGGCCCCAGGCACAGTAACGAGGCTCCCTTTGTGAAAACAGGGACAATGAAGATTTACGTCCATCATCCCCCAGTTTAAACCCCAGAACTTTCTGCAGCCAGTCTGATACCCTTCAGGCTCAAATATGAGAATTCTACACGCGCGCACACACACACACACACACACATAAAGGGAAAGATATACACAGTAAGTAAGTCACAGTGGTTGCTTCTGGGAAGGGAAAGGAACTTTGTGGCTGGGGGAAAAATGGGAGGAGACTTAACTACTGTTAACTGTTTTAACATTGTGTACCATGTGCGTATATTACCTATTCAAAAATGAAATGTATTTCTTAAAAAATAAAGGCAAGTGAATACACCCTTTGACACAGGAATTTTTCTTACAGATATGTCTACACACGTGTGAAAATAATGTCAAGTACAGTGCCACTCATTGCAATATGGTTTTAGCAAAAGATTGGAAACAATCTCATTTTCATTAATAGATGGTTGGTAAAAATAAATTATGTACAACCTTTCCTTGGAGTACTCTATAGCCATAAAAAAACAATGAAAGAAGCTCATTGTATAAGGAAAAGAGTAATCACCAAGATACGTATTGGGGGGGGGGGTTCAGAAAAGTAGGTCACCAGTTTATAAAAAGAAGGAGATGTGTGTGTCTGTAGGTATATATATAAAATATCTGAAAGCAGAATACTGGTTGCCTTTGAAGAGGGGATCTGGATGGTAAGGCAAAAGTGGATTGAGGGAGAGGCTTTCCATTGTATATTTTTGTACCTTTTTAACGTTGGACCATGTTATTGTTATCTATTCAGTGAATGAATTAGTAAATGTTAATGGGAAAAAAGATGAATAATGGAGATCCTGATGCTGATGATATCCTGAACAATAAAAGATCTCTTACTATAGGAAGGAATGCTGCCTAACAACCCTGAAATCTCTGGCTCCCAGCATTTCATGCTCTTGGTTCTTCAGGTAGACCCTTCATGGTTCTTCAGTGATTTAGATGTTGGTTGGACTAGGCTGGACTCCAGACTTTAGTTTTGGGTTCTGGTCTGCTCCATGTGTCTTCATTCTGGAACCCAGGCTAAAAAAAGCAAAAATACATGAAGCATGTTTTTCTCAGGGCTGAAGGCAAGAGTTCAAGAGCACTTCTGGAAATTTGCCATGCCTCAGCTCAGAAGTGGCACATTGAAACATATTCTGTTGATTAAAGCAAGTCACATAGCCAAGCCCAAAGGCAGTAGGGTGGAGATTTACACTCTGCCTACTGGGAGGCTCTGCAGAGTCTCAGGACAAAGGGTGTGGATGTGTACTTCCATTGCAGGGGCCGAGGAAGAGCTGGGAATGATAAAGACGAAGGAAATGGGTTAATAGAAAGATGCTGTGAAATTCAGTTGAAGATGGTTGAGAATAAAGATGCTTAGGGAAAAAAAATATATATATATATATATATTTTTTTTTACAGCATTACCAAGATACAGCATCCTACTTTGATATGAATTTTCTTAAGGCATCCATGTTAAGATATCACATTGGCTTTATCTTAAATAACATCTGCCAGCCCCACACCTGGTCCTATAACCAATTCTGAGTGACCGTAGGAATGAAAATAAATAATGTGCTTGTAAAGACATCAGTTCTTAGAGAAGTAGTTCTAAATGTTTACTTTAGCTACTGAGTGTGTTCATTCATAGTTCTTGTGTCTGCCAACCCACCTTTCACAACAGAATCTTCTTTTCAGGGAGATGTCCTTTGCTTCTCAGATGTAATGCACTTTAAGTTTGTTATTCAACAGTGAAAATGAGTCATACAGAGGTAATACATATTTTCATACATTCTGCATCTTCAAGGTTCCTTTTTTTTTTTTTTTTGTAGTCATATGGCTCCAGAGTAATTTTCTTATTTTCATCTTGTACTGTGAGAGACAGCATAGCATTAGTGGTTAAGAGTGAGGACTTTGGAGCAGACTGCCTGAGTTTGGATCCTAGCTAATTGGATATATAACCTTGGGCACATTATGTAACCTACTGTGCCTCAGTTTTCTCAGCTATAAAATGGAGATAGTAACAGTACTTGCCTCAGAATTCTTAGGAATGTTAAATGATTTAATACATATAAAGCAGTTATAATAGTACCTGACACAATAAGTATTTCTTAAATATTAGTTATTATTAATATCATTGATATTTATTTGGAGGCTGTGACTTGAATCATGGGTCTTGCAGAACAAACATATATAGTTATTCATTTGAATAGGCAAGGAAGTAATTTTTGATCCATTTATTCTCTTGAATTCCAGGTTAAATTAAAAATACCTTTTGGAAATAAATTACTAGATGCTGTTTGTTTGGTACCTAACAAGAGCTTAACATATGGAATAATTCTTACACATGGAGCATCAGGAGATATGAATCTTCCTCATTTGATGTCACTGGCATCCCATCTTGCATCTCATGGTTTTTTTAGCCTGAGATTTACCTGTAAAGGCCTTAATATTGTACATAGAATTAAGGCATATAAATCAGTTTTGGTAAGAAAATTTCTTTATATTTACTTATGACAGAATTCTGTTTTTAAAATTCATAATAAATTTAAGACAAATTTTATTAGCAGTCATTTGGTTTAACTTAAAAATCCTTTAATGAGAATTCTTAGAAACTCAGCAGTGTATGAAGGCTGTGTAATGGTCAGATTTCTCTTTTTTTGCCATCAGTTAGTTTCCATGGGGATGAGTGCTTACATCATAAATGTTTCTCCGTGATACTGCAAAGAATCTACTTATGATGTAATTTCCATATTGAAATTTAGGATATATAATTCTAGGTATTCTGCCTTGTATATATACTATGAATGTACAAATAATATATGATTTCTGTATTAGAAACTGTAAAACCCCTGGATAAAACAAATCTGAAATTTCTTTTAATCCAGATTACTTCAAGCTTACTGAGTTTTTCAGAGCTTTAAATTAGATGTTAGTATTATCACATTTTGTATTAGTTGGAAGCTTTTACTGGCTTTTTTTCCCCTCCACGATTTGTTCTTTAAAACTATTTTAGTACTTGAATTTGTTTTAGACAGTGTTTTTTTTTCACTTATTTGCCTGTATTACCCAGTTTATGATTTGACAGTGAAGGCATGACCAGAGAGCAAAGAATTGGTTACCTCTTCCAAAAAGAATCCCTTGAAATTTCTTGATTGTTTTTGCAAAAATTTTCATACATTTCAGTAATGATGAGAAAATATATGTTGGTTTTCCAGTGGAATATTTCATGGGAGAAGAATTGATATTTTTTGGTCGATTTTTCTAGAATTACCTAAAGACCTCAGGAGAATACAAACTTGCAGGTGTTTTCCTTGGAGGTAAGTTTTCAATACTTGTGAATACTTGTTCTAAAATCTACTCATATTAATATAGGAATAGGTAATCGAGAATTAAAATTAATGACAGGAAGAGACTTAAGGATTTTTTGTTTTGGTTTGGTAAGTCACTTCCTGGTGTAACACCAAGATACTTTAATATTTAAATCTAATTTAAACCTCATATATATGTGTTATAACCTGAAGAGGTCTCCTTTTATTTATATCCCTGAATCACCCCCTCTCAAATGATTCCTTCACAAGGATTGTCTTCACCACTTCCAGTATTCTTTTGGAAAATAATTCCTTTTTTTTTTTTTAAGATTTGACTTAGGATTTAGCTCTTTACAAGTCTGTGGGTATTGCAGCTTTTTAATTGGCACCTGTTGTAGTTAATATTTGTTGATAAGCAATATGGTGGATGAACAGTGAATGAAATCTGATTTGCCACATTATCATCACCACTATTTTATGTGAATGTTTATATTTCAAACTGAACTTAATTTTAATTGGTTTTAGGTCGTTCAATGGGCTCAAGAGCAGCTGCTTCTGTAATGTGTCATATTGAGCCAGGTGATGCTGATAATTTTGTTCGAGGTCTCATTTGTATTTCCTATCCACTGCACCATCCAAAGCAGCAGCATAAACTTAGAGATGAAGATCTCTTTCGTATAAAAGATCCTGTACTGTTTGTGTCAGGCTCAGCAGATGAAATGTGTGAAAAGGTGAATTATAACTTGATATTTGTGTGAATGAGAGAGAAAGAATGAAAGAAACATCTTGGGAACAAGATATTACCTGCAACATTCAGTCTCTTTAAAAAGATGCTGATTTTAGGGACTTCCCCGGTGGTCCAGTGGTTAAGACTCTGCGCTTCCAGTGCAGGGGGTGCGGGTTTGATCCCTGGTTGGGGAGCTAAGATCCCACGTGCTGTGGCCAAAAATAAATAAATAAATTAATTAA
Source organism: Eschrichtius robustus (assembly GCF_028021215.1). Lineage (NCBI taxonomy): Eukaryota > Metazoa > Chordata > Mammalia > Artiodactyla > Eschrichtiidae > Eschrichtius > Eschrichtius robustus. The sequence continues at coordinate 73,319,365 of NC_090841.1, read as the reverse complement.
TTAACTATTTTTAAAAAGATGCTGATTTTACTAATGCTAGTTTTTTTCCTTAGTTAACCCTGTTGCTTTGGAGAACCTAAAAATATAAGCATACTGACAGTATTCATCCCCCTGTAAAGAGTGTTGGTAAATGGATTAACTCGCATGTAGAAAATGAAGGATTAATATCTGAATCTTGTGAATTTCGGATTACTAGACTGTACGTTTGGTTTATCATTTCAACATTTAAGCAGATCTCTTCAATTTGTTATAAAATTGACTCTTGAAAAAAAAGTAACTTGTACATATTACTAAATTTTAGTGTATTTCCCAGAGCGTATAAATAATTTCCTTGGGGAAAACATTTTTTAAGAGAATTTTTTTGGCTCTAGTTTACTTAATGACCTTTTAGCATCAATAATGAATGCCTAATCTGTTCTGTTGTGTTGCTGTATCTGAAAAACATGGACTGCCACTTCTTGCACGTTCCATTGCCTCAAAAGTTAGCTGTAGACTAGTGAATGGATGCCAGTATAGGTGCGGTGGGAGAGAGGAAATCTTTACTGAACACCAGTAGAACATTAGTCTAGTATCCTCTTCTTTTTTCCCTTTAGAACTTGTTGGAGAAAGTGGCACAGAAAATGCAAGCTCCTAATAAAATCCACTGGATTGAGAAAGCAAGTCATTCCATGGCAGTGAAAGGACGGTCAACAAATGATGTTTTCAAAGAAATAAATACACAGATTTTGTTTTGGATCCAGGAAATCACTGAAATGGACAAGAAATAATTGTCTGTAGTTACAAGCTATGTTATTTTGAATACAAATACAGTTAATTTGTTAAAGAACAACATACCTCTCAGCATTCTGAGATATATTTCAGACTAATTTAATGTTCTTTAATGTTCCCCCATTTTTAAAACACATTTTGTGAAATTAATGTATAAAGGTGATGTACAAATATTGAAGGTGGTCTAAATATAATTTATTTTCTTTAATATAGTTAAGTTTTGAAAAATTAAACATTGAATTTTGTTACAAGAGAACTTTTGTCTTATTGCCGCGCAGCTGAGAAAGTACTCTTAATTTTGCAGAGCAGTGTCATCTTTATGAAAGGAAAACAACACTTTAGTAAATTTAGTCAGTTTTATAGAGTATACATCTATTAATCTAATCTTTTAATAAATCTCAAGGGATAGATGACGATACATTTTCAAATATGGGGACTCTGAGCATTGTTTTTAGAATAAAGTAACAACTTGCATTCATTAAATGTTTACTGAAGGCCTGTTATAGGCAAAGCCTCATGAGGTTTGCAATGATGAGTAAACACTTGGAGTTTGGTATAGTGGGGGAACTTGATGTCTAAAGCTGTCTGATTAAGGGGAGAATGAAATAAGGAGTAAATAGTGGGACTAACATCTCTGCTGTATCTAGGCAGAGTTAGGGCACTTAATTTTGCCTTGAGAAGTGCAGGTATCCCTTGGACTAGACTTGAATGGTATTGAGTTATATATTAAAAACATAGGTTCTATATTTCCTGTAAAGAACACAAAAATGTGATGAGGCTGATGAGATATCTATATATCTATATATCTATATATATATAAAGTTTGTAGTGAGCAGTGGTTTTCTATAGTAGGAAATTAACTCCCTTCCCTGGTTTCTCTACTGCCCTAATGTTAGGCCCTTCAGACAGCCAGGGTGGCCTGGGAAGCTTGCAGATTTTTGAGGTCCCTCACTCCTCCTGCCCTGGTGAAGTTAATGGATTTTAATTACTTGTTAATTTTTCTAAATAGTGCATAAAGAACAAAAACCTAGATAACGGTATCTAAATTGTGTGTATTACAGAATGAAATCACGTACAACTACAAAATCGAAATTTCCATGTCACTCAGTGTACAATAGTTACTCACTCTTTGACTGAATTTCTTGAACAAGGCCCTAACTTAAATAGTATATAATTCTTAACTTTTAAAACAAGAGTGATCAAAATATTATAAAAAATATTTAACCAGAGCTGACAACTATAAAAATGGTCTATTTTAAATGTAAATCAATTGGAAAATACTAATACTGTAAACCAGAAGTGAAACTAAAAAGGAAAATACAAAGGAAAACTTACTATAAAGCAGACTATAATATAAAAGTACAATGAAGAAATAGATTTAAAAGGTTACTAACCAGCTGTGTAATTATAATATTCAAGTTTTCAAATTAAACTATAGGCATAATATGGATGACCATTCAAAGATACTACTACAAATACAGGGATGTCGTAGAAGGTCATTAAAAGTTGATTTTACCCTGAGTTATCTATGAGAAACTACTATTCTTGATTGATGAAGTAGCTTGGCATTTGAGAACTGTGTACCTAGCCATGGGTGGGGAACATAACAACTGCTAGAGAAAGATATGAGTGATACGTGTAAGGCCAAAATAAACATTTGTGAAAAGGTCCCATCTGCTCTTCTGCACAGAATTGACACATCTTGCAGGGAAAGGGTGCAGCTCCTTCAAGTTTGAGATTATGGTCAAAGAGCTATCCTGGCACCGGCTCTGGTAGGCCCTGATTAATGGCACAACCATTCACCTAAATCAGTAGTTCTCAACTAGGAGTGAGTTTGTTCTCTAGGGGACATTTGACAATGTCTGGAGACATTTTTGGTTGTCACGACTGGGGTGGGGCTGCTACTGGCCTCTCATAGGTAGGAGAAAGGCATTCTGCTAATATCCTGCAGTGTACAGGACAACCAGCCATTACGAAGATGCACCCGGTCCAAAATGCCAGTAATGCCTAGGTTGAGGAAGCTAGTCCTTGACAAACCAGCTTTGGGATTATCTTTAAATCCTTTCTCCTTCACCATTAGCTTTTCTACACCACTTCTGAATCCATTTGCTTCCTTTTAGTTGCCAAATACTGTGTTTTCAGTATCAAAGTCTGATTCTATCCCCATACTGTAAAATGAATTACAGTAGCCTAATTCATTTTACTATTTTATTGTCTCCTTGGTTCAATAAACCATTTGACACCTCTAACTCAAAAACTGTTGGTGGATCTCCAAGGGTGACTATTAAGATTAAAGACCTTAGTTCAAGGCTCTCCACGATAGGCCCTATCAACATTTTAACCTTATTTTCTCTCCCCCATACTCTTAACCTGTACACAGTACTCCAGCTAACCTGGATACACAAAGTTTATGAACAAGTCTTTCTGTCTTCTCTTCCTGAAACTTTTTTCTTTGTCTGTTACCAAATCATACTCATCCTTCAAGGCCCTTAAATTCTCTTTCCCACTTCACAGTGAATTACCCCAGCCATCTCTCCTTCAAAGCCACATAATTATCTTCTCCGTTGCTATTCACACCCTGCCTTTTCAGAGATTATTGACATATTTGCTCTATACAACTAATTACATACTGCTTCGGGTCAGGGAATGGTTTTACTCATCTTTGTATCCATAAAGCACTTGGTGTTACTTGCTCAGTGCGTTAGTCATTGATTATTCAATAAATCCTTGTATTGAACTAAGATATTAATATCCTTGGTTTTATATTGCTATTTTATACACATTACTGGGACTTTCTCTTTACATGTAAAGAACAAAAACCTAGTTCACAATGTCCAAATAGTTCAAAGAGTGTGGCATTGGTAGATATATTTTTTTAAACTTACTTAAATAGAATTATTTTCTGGGTGTTTTCTTTCAGTATCTATATTACTGTTAGTAATGGGATTTCTCTGCTGTTATTTTTTATTGTCTTCGTGACTTTTAAAAATAAACATAGCATTTACTTTTTTTTGCTGCTCACTTGAGATTGACATAAGAAGAGGTTTCTAGTGCAAAGGACAGAAGTGTCTATGCTGAAAAATAGGTAATTGTACTTTTATTAGTAGTCAAGTACTTAAATAACAAACATGACAAAGCCCTGGAGGGGATGGGGATACTCTTCTTTACCTATCTGCAGACTTAAGCATCAGCGGGAGTGGTACACAGAAGTTCCTTTTCAGTTCTTATAAGAGCTATTCGTGGTATACTAATTAGGGATTCAGTGTCATCAAGCCCTAAAAGATCTAAGGAACTAGAGAGTTCCTTAATGTTAAAACGCTCAACCCCCTTTAAGATAGTTAACATTAAATGAATTAGAGAATGTCTGCCATCAGGCAAGAGAAATTGAGTATTTTGCCAGCTGCATTAAATATTATAGAAAACCCCAGCAGAATAAAATCACCCTGATCGTGTATATGAATGGGGAGTCAGAGAGGAGGGTGAACCTTACCCTAGAAAAATCCAGAGGAACTGTTGAAGTTTCTTCTAGAACTAAGGAATGCCTACCATGCATTCCGGAGAGCTATACTTTGCAAAGACAAACCCCATGATCACAGTTTAACTAAATTAAGATCATAAATACCTGTCAGCTATGGTCCAGTAGACTGGGAGAGTGTAAACTCCTAGGATGCGTCATTGATCTCATTATCTCTAATACTCAAGGGAAGTAAGAGCTCAATAAATCTTTCTTGCACTCAGTTAAAGTTATGTGACAGAAGAGGCCTGAACAGTTAACTCTGGTGTAAAGAATTATACTTCTTTCCTCAACCGACCTTGAATAAGTGAAGACAAAGGAAGAATTAATTCATTACGTCTTCAAAGGGAAAGTGCTCTAAATCCAAGGTAGTATTAATATTTTCATTAATAGTACAGACTTTTTTGTATACTTGTGACTAAACTACTCTCTAGACTTTGAGGGAAGGCGAGCAGTACTTAGATCTGGCTCTGCCCCACCCTAATTCTGACATCAGCAAGCGTCACAAATAGCTGCTCCTTGGAATCACCAGAAACAGGGTGAAGAGGAAATTCACCAGGAGACCATTCCAAAATCTACCAAAATCTAACCTGGGTTTTCAGCATCACAGTAGATTGTCGAAGAGGAACACGGCTGACAGACCCCTCTAACAAAAAGAAACATAAAATGAGGTGTTCTATTTTACTAAAAAGTCAAGTTGGTATGAGCTCAGTTAAATACCCACTGTGACACGTACCTCACTTTTCTTAGACCCAGAGCAATCACTGCTGCACTTGACAAGGCACTGGGCAGCACTGGACATTTTTTTTCTGGCAGAGCATTGCATGTGGTTATGAGATGGGCATACCACCTTTTTGTGTTTCGGGGCATCCAGAATCGAGGACTTTGGAATGAAGACATCAGTCTATTTCACCTATTACATAAAAATGCCAAAGCAATTTTATTTCTTTAAAAAAGTGGGTGGATTGGAAAATAATGCATTTTTGACATTATGGGACCTTCTAGAGTCCTGGACTTCTCAAAATAACTGGATGGCAATCTTATTTATAATTTTTCTGGGAATTATCTTTGAGATCATACTCATAAAGATTTGTACAGCCTTTCAGAAGAAGCCTGCACTTCCTTCAGAAAAGGATAATACAGATGCCCACAAGGTAAGAACAAATGCTTGATTTCCTTTTCCCCGATTTTTCAAAGTAACACATAAGAATAACTTATAAAATTGTGGAAGTTTGGTATTTGGATTACTCTAATATTTTATTGTCTCCCTTGAAACAGAAAGAAGACAGTTGCCTTAAAAGCATGAAATTTGGTAAGTATCCTACAATTTAATATTTTAATATAAAACTTGTTCAGCCTGAGCTTCTCCTTTTGGTGTTCTGACATTTTTTATTCCCATTTATCTCTAGATAACTGGTCAATTCCTTCATCTTCAGAAGAAAGGTAAGTGATGTATTCTGAAATTAGATGAAACAGGTTGGTTTTGTTCTACTCAAAATTACATCTGAATTACAGAAAAGGGTTTTCCCATTTGTATAGAGGTTGACAGTTGTTCAACATCTTAATTCAGTCGAACTCTGATTTTTTAAATGGTTGCTCTGTTCCAAGCTGTGTTAAATGGCTTTTTATGTATTGTTGAAATTATCATTTTAGGTAGGTAGACTCATTACCGTTTTTACAAATGAGGAAAATAAAGCTTAGAGAGGTTAAGTGGCTTGCTTCCCTACCCCATCCTCTCTCTCCAGTACACATGAAGAAGAAATAATCACCAGTTCTGAAAATTCAGTTGAAAAATATTCATTTAGCACCTACTGTGAACCGAGCAGATCCTGAGCTAAGTGCTGCAAGAGTGACATGAAATGAGTTTATATCATCAGCATCCTAAGGATGCCTGAGTGCTAGAGATTAAATACAGACACCACTACTCTTGTTGCTATCAATATCTTAATTGTTTTCATCAAAGTCCGTTCAGCAATCATTAGATATCCCTATACAATGGACATTGGCTTTTATACTGGGATACAATTAATAAGATAGTATCTGTTCTCTGGAAGCTTATACTCTTGTGGAGGAGACTTAGCTATAAGCATGATTGCTTGCAGTACGGTAACACAGTGATAGGAGTACTATGAGAACATTTAGGAGATACCTAAGCCAGCATAGGGGTGTTGGGCTGGCTTCATGAAGAAGGTTATACTGGAGCTGAATTTTAAAGGTAAGTGAAAATTAGTCAGAAAAAGACAGTGGGTTAGGAGGATAAGAAAGGCAATTATAAACCATGAGCAGAGGCAAGGAAATAAGGAACAGGGTATGTGCAATAAATTATGATGATTTCAGAGTTGCTAGAATGCTAAGGACGGGTCAGGGAGTAGTGGGAGATGAAGGTGAAAAAATATGCCAGAGTCAGATCATGGGGGACTTTCTATACCCTGTTAAGAAGCTTGGAGTTTATTCTGATAGTGAGTAACCACTGAAGGTGGTTAAGCGTAGGAGTGACACAGTTTTGTGTTTCAGCTGGATCACTAGTAGCTAGCTGTGTGGAGTATGCATCTGAAAATTACTTTAATTTCTTTCAGTTGTCAGGTGTAAAGGGGCTTTATTCATTTAATCTGGTTGCTCTATTTTTATATGAGTACTAGCAACTCTAGTTATAAAGTGGGTGTCCTGAGAAGCAGTAACAGTATCTGGAAGTACGGGGAGGTGGAATCCCGGTCAGAGTTGGTTGGGAACAGGAATGCCAGAGCAAACCAGGACCAGAAGTGCAGCCACCATAAACGATCATCCAGAAGTCAACTGGACAGACCAGGAGTTGGTGTTTGAGGTGTACAGGGCTTAGGTGTGCACTGTGGTTGAAGATTCTCATGTAACTAAAAGCCAGAGGATTGACAGACAAGAGAGGAAGCCACAAGATGAAGTGGGGAGGAAAGGATTTTTAGCACCAGGATCAAGATAATCTGAGAGTTTCCCCATCCCTCTGTGCCATTATTCCATTCCTGCTTAGGCGGAATTAAATACTTTTAATAGGCTTTAGGGAAAAGTAATTGAGAAGAAGAAATTGGGGGGGATGGTGTTGAGGGAAAAGGGTTAGGAAAGAGATATGGCTTCCATGGTGGCAGTACATTGTAGTGAAAAAACACATTTTGAATTAAAAAGGTCTAGGTGTATGTCATAGTTCTGCCTCTAAATGATGGCATGGCCTTGGGCAAATGACTTAAGCTCACTCCTTTTCCTTACTTTCAAAATAGCAGTTAGAAGAATTACCTCTTAGGAATATCAAGAAGATTAGTTAAAGTGATATGTGTAACAAAGCAAAAATATTTTACCGTGGCACCAGAATTCCTTTTTGGGGTAGAATTATATTTGCGAGAGCATCTTAAATTATTTTGAGATAAAAGGGCTTAAATATTGGTAGAACCTCAAGCATAAAAATGGTTAAAGTTGCACTGCATCAGAGACTGAGTGGGTTTTGTCTTGCTTATGAGATGAGAGAGAAGAGAAAGGGGAGGGGTGGGCAGAGAGGAGGGAGGAGCAGGGGAGGCGGTGTGAGGCTCGGGACTGAATGGCACGAGGGACGTCAGAGGGTGAGCCTACCACCCAGTATCCGGAGTCAGGGAGAGCCTTGCTGGCCAGGCACAGTCTCAGTGAGCAATGCGAACTGCTGATCTTATATCCATTGAGTTTTGGGAGATGGTTTGTTTCAGGGTTGACCTCAGCCTTAGACGTGTGTTCCTGGGAAAGTCTGCCATCAATTGCCTGAGTTTCAAAGATTAAAGCTGTCACCGGTTGGTTTCAGAAGTGTATTTCCTGAAGCGAGTTACCATTGATAGACAAAATTGTTTAAAAGCAGATTTGGTGTTTGTTACTATGACTCTAGGATTATGCTATGACTCTATGCCATTGATTGATTTAATTGATTTACAACCACTTCTAGTACTTACTTGTTGCCATGGCTATAGAGCTGTCAGTCTCTTCCTAGGAGTATGGGGAGTTCTTTTTAAATTTTCAAAGGCCAGTTGAGATTCCCTGGTGGGGAGAGGCCAAAGGACATTTAAAAAATAGACAGACATGCCTAACGGTTAAGTGGGAGTTGTTTGCTTTGCTGTAGTTAACTCCCTTCTATATCTGCCTCTAGCTTTTCGTTAAAGTTAGCCACATGTATGGGTGGTTTGTGTATGTGTATTTTTCCCCCTTCATTGAACCTGAAGAACGGGTTGGGTTGTATGTCTGGATCAGCTTGCTGTGGACAAGCGTTAGCCATCAGAAAGCTAGAGGTGAAAATGGCCACTCAGCAAATATTACTGAGGGCCTACAATGTGCTGCAGGCCCTTGAGATACAGCGGTGAACAAAACAGACATTGCTTCCCACCTTACGTTTTAGACAGAGGGGAGTCTGATAGTAAATGACAACATGATAAATAAATTATATGGGAGGTGGTGATAATTATATGTGATATGGTAAAACAAAAGATAGTGTAGGGTAAGAGGAATCAGGGTGCCAGAAGTAGGAGAAGAGAGGTAGGTGCAACATATGTGGTGGGATTTAACTAAAGCCTTGAAGGGATGGGGAGTTAACCAAACAGAAATGGTAGAAGAGTATTAGAGAGGTTGGAGAATAGGTGACCAGATCATGGTTGGACCCTGCAGGCCATCTTAAAGACAGTGGCTTTTACTCTGAGTGACAACAGGGGATCATTGTAGAGTTTTATACGGGAGAATGATATGTTCTGTCTTATATTTTTAAAGGATTATTCTGCCTGCAGTGTTGAGAGTAGACTATACTGGGTCAAGGGTCTAAGCAGACGGCAGGCTTTTGCAAGTAATCCAAGTGAGAGATAAAAGTAACTTAAACCAGGGTGGTAGCAGTGGAGATGGCAAGAAGTGGTTAGGATATACTTCAAAAAGTAGAATCAGTGGGGTGTGTGGATGTGAGAGAAAGGAGGCAAAGATGACTCCAAGATTTTTACCTGAGCAAGTAGGAAAGGTGCAGTTGTCATCAACTGAGATGATGACAGCTGTGGGTGGAGCAGGTTCTGATGGGGAGATGAGGAATTTTGTCTTGCAACCGTTGAGTCTTAGATTGATTGGGCATCCAGTAGAGATAGTAAGTAGTCTGGGAGAGATGTCTGATAGAGACAGTGAGTTTGGGGGTTCTTGGCACATAGGCAGTATTAAAAGCCACAGAGAGGGTGAGATTACAAAGGGACTGTGAGAAGATAAGAGGAGCAGGGGCTGAGCCCTGGGGCGCTTCAAAGAGGGCAGGAAGAAGAGGAGGAACCAGCAAAGAAGACTGACGAAGAGCTACCAGTGAGTTAGAAGGATACCCAGGAGAATATGTGGTCTGGAAGCTCTCCAGAGCAGGAAAGACAAATAGTTATATAAGGTATACAAGTTAGGTATCAGACCACTATCCCTTATGAATATAGATGTAGAACCCTCAACAAAATACTAGCAAACCAAGTTCAGCAGCATATTAAAAGGATTATATACTCTGACCAAGTGGGATTATCCTCAAGAATGCAAGGTTGGTTCAACATACATCTAGCATTGTTTTATTATGTTTAAAACCATAATATTAAATTGTTGAAATATTGGTCTTGCATTTCAGCTTTTTTCTATATTTTCCCTGAAATGTGCAAAAAACTAATTCTGTTTATGTCTCATATTTTCACTGTTCACTTTCCTAAGTGAATAATACTCCTGTCCTGAGGAAATTTTATCCTAATTATGTCTGGACACTGCTATAACTTGTTAGGGTCACCTGGATTCCCTAGAATGCTTATGCATCCTGCCTGTATCAATTAGAATATTTTAATTCTCAAGTAACAGAAAACCACGATTCAAACTGGCATACCAAGAAGAGAATTTATGATAATCATATAATAGGCTTCCTTAAATCTAGAAGAGAGTTCCTGTAGAAAATAGGTCCTCAGTGACAATTGATTTACACACTGCTTTCTTATATTTCAGAGTTGATGACTTTTCAGAAAGAACAATTACTTCATCACTTACATCTGAAGGAAATGAAGGTAACTTTGGAGACGGAGTTTCACTGCCAGATGAACCAACACGGGCAAGTACCAGTGAAAGTAAATATCGCCTAAGTCACTTTAGTGAAAGTCATGAGCCATCTTCAGATGGTACTAGCTCGTCTTTGTCACTGTTTCATTCAGAAGTACAGGGAAATTTTCCAAGGTGCAGAGGGTGTCCTGAAAACGAACATGAAACAATACAGTTTTCATCTAAGAAATTATTTTCCATAATGAAAGACAACGAAAATAAAAATTTGATGTTTTCTTCTGACTTTAACTTTTCAAGAATTTCTAGAATCATTATAGAAAGTGAAGATATAGATGTGGCACCATGCCCTCCTGCCCATTTATTACTTTCTAGAGACCAAGTCAGACTTCTGGAAGAAAATGTGAGAAATCAAATTCCTTTAAAATCCAAAGCTACTTTAGAGAGTAAAACTCCCTATCTGTACTCAAGGTCTCAAGAGCCCTTGATTCAGAATCAACATTCTGTTAGAAGGGACATTTCTGCCGAAGCACAAGATTCTTTTCCGGGACAAAGTGCTCTTCCGAATCAAGATTTTTCTGAAGCCCAATTTACTAGTCAAGCCCAACAACTTGTTAACAACCAGGTATCAATCAATAGCCAGCCTGATATCAAGGCCAGATACGTTGCTCTGCCTCAAGATTTGATGAGGAAACCACTTTCCAGCAGCACACAAGACTCCTTCCAGACCCAAGATAGGGACAGGAGCCAACATTTGGTCCAAGTCCCACATTCTGTTGAGACTCAAGATTCAGTCAAGGACCTAGAGTCTGATACAAAACACTCAGAAGAGGCCCAATATTCTGTTTGGTTTGAAGATTCAAACAAGATTCAATATTCAATCCCAGGGCAAAATAATATTTTTAATAATGCCAGACATCTAGTTTTAACTCTAAGCCCAAATTCAGTTGCTAAAGTGATGCCACAACTAAAGAGTGTAAAGACAAAGGGCCAGAAACAAATTGCTAGCTCAGAATTAAACCAGTATCCTGCATATGGCTCAGTGCCTCTTTCACCTACCATGACCAGGCAGAAAAACAGAAGAAAAACATTACACAGTAAAAGTAAATTTAGTCTCAAAGTTCTACCTCAAAAGTCAAAGAAAACACCAACTTCATGGGTATTTCAAATCACAGTATGTCACACTTCAGAATATAGCAAGTTAAGACACAGTTATAAAACTAAGAAGAAAGAGTTACATCAAAGAAAAGGTATATCAGGTTTAGCATTGCGTCTTATTTATGCTTTCAAGCTTGTTCCTCCTTATATTAGGAAGTATTCCAGGAAAAGACTAGCAAAATTTATGCCAGGTTTAACAGGATGTAGGCATTTTCTGCTGAAGCAAAATAAGTCACTGTATGCAGAGAAAGTCAACTATGCAGGGCCTGTTGAGAAAAGAGGAACCTCAGGGAGTACTAAAAACGAAAAACATCATGGCAGAGACAATAAAGAACTAAAAAACATTTCACCAAAAATTCCACCTCAGCTAGAAGAGTCTTTCATGGTCAATATTTATCAACAAAAAGCACCTTGTTCTTCATTAATAGAAACAAACTGGAAGAATATAGAGTCTCTTAAAGACCCAATTTTACAAGCAAAGGAAATGGACATTACAGAGTTTTGTGCCCCAAATAGTGAAAAAACATCTGACCTGCATATTGCAAAGCATGAGACACCTTTAGAAGAAGCTATATCAGCACCTTTGCAGAAATTTGATTCCTCTCCCAAAATGGAGTCAGACAGAAGAATGAAAACATGCGAGGACCTAAAAAGTACAGAGAATTCACATCTTCTACTTCCAAGTGGAGAGAAGTTACCAACTAGTACGTCAGAAATGCAAAGGTGCTTTCCAAAGGGAAATACCCATGAAAAAGAAGATTTTCTTGAAATTGTTCTGGAGTCTTCAGATGTCAATTTGCTCATTTCACTAGGAACCAAAAAGCATAAAAGCAGTGAACAGTCAGCAGGTGTAGAAATTCAAGAGAGTCCAGAAGGTGTAATTGAGAAGGAAAAGAAACCATTAATAGTTAATGTTACAGAAGATGGTGACCTAAGTGAAAGTGAGGAACTCGAATGCAACACTAGAAGCAGCATAAAAAATAGGCAAGATGAAAGAATATCTGATGCATTTCACGATGCCACTCACACTGCCCTTTCTGAACCACCTCATATGGAAATGCAGAGCGGATTAAAAACCAAGACAGATACATCAAGAATAGGGCTTAGTCATTCAGCGGTAAAGCAAGATGAATTACCAGATGACAAAAAAACATGGAGTGCAGAATACATTGAGAAGAGATGTATATTTAAAAAACCACAAGAACATGACAGAGAGGAAGAACAACAGGCTCTGCAAGAAGCAGATCCACAGCTAACACCAGGTTTCACGTTCAGTCTACAACTAAAGCAGAAGCCCAAGTACGTCAAATTTGAAATAGGACAGAGCTGTTCAGAAACTAGAACAACTCAAAATGAAGAGCTAGAGGTACAACCACACACTCTTTCTACAGAAACGATTGTGGGCACTGGTCCATGCCCCACAATGGATCCATTTCAAGTTGAGAAGGTGAAGCAAAGCACAGACAGACCTACAGGCAGGGAAACTGCAGATCCAGTGCATCCTCTTACAGTGTCACAGAGCTTGCCAGTTTTAACTGAAACAACAGAACATGGTGTCCCATTGTGTGGAAGCCCCGGAAAGCCCCTGGATGATCAAATTACAGAAGAAAAGGAAGACTTAAAAAGAGTTTTACCTGAAGTTGCCCTGGGGTCTCTCCATAGGCGTATGCTTCCTTTATCAAGTGAGAAAAGGCAGAGAATCAGAAAAAAATTACCAGAAACCAAAAATGTACGCTGTCTCAACCGTGTAATTACGAAAGTAAAGACGCCACCAATACATCGTAGAAGAAGATTGAGAGATGATTTCAAAATCATGATTAAACAAATACTGCAAGATGAAACTGTGGCAGATATGCTTCTGAATGTTATTGACCCTCACGTGTCTATTTTGCCTTATATTATAACACACAGCAGATTAAATGCAGAGAATCACAGTCATACCAAGACAAGAGACAAGAGATATCAAGAACAAGAGATATCAGAAGTTGAAAGAGAAGAAAAGTGTTCAGATACCATTACTAAAGGAAGTGACTCTGGAGACACACCAGAAGCAGCTAAATTGCAAGATGAAGTGAGTGGGGAAAAAGAAGCTTCACCAGAAGCAGTCCTTGAGGATCGCTGGAACCTCAGATTGGATGCATATCCAGAGAAAGAGCTTAAAACAAAGAAAGAAATGCAACAACCAATCACATTTGCAGAAATCATGATGGAGTCTGTTTACTCGGCCATAACAGATCCATTTCATGCTGAGAATATGAAGAAAAGCCTGACCACACAAACAGATTTAAGATGCACTGCACATTCTGAGATGCCTCCTCCAGCATCAGAAAAATCACTGATTGGAGACCCTTTAACAACAAGAGAAAGTGATGTTCCAGATTATGGAAGTGATACAAGGGAAATGGTTTATTCTTTTGCAGAAACAAAGGCAGAATTACCCAAAGATTTACCAGCAATTTTCCCAGAGACTTTTAATTGCCACATGCCTGTTTTATCTCATTCTAAAGTGAAGAAAAATAGAGTAAGATTCTCACACCTAGAAAGCAGAGTGAAGTCCAATTCTGTACACATGAAAGCATTGAAGCCGTCAATTTCACAAATATGTAATATCACAGGTCATAGAAAGAAACTGGAATCTGACTTTAAGGCCAAGTTTGAAAAGATCAACCAAGCTAATGGGCTGGCTTATGAATTTCTAAACACCCTTTACTCTCCTGTGTACAGCAGGTTACAAGGAGAGACAAACAGCTTCTGCCATGCTCAGGTAAAGCTCCAGGGACTAGCACATGAGGGGAGACCACAGTATGTTGATTTCTTTGATAAGAGTAGTGCATTCTATGACAGAGAAGGAAAAGTACAAGATGGAGAGGAAGAGGAGCAAAAAACGTTGCTGGTAACTGCTCCGCAGCATACCCAGTGCCTCTGGATCAATGGGTATCAAGGGAAAGAGACCCACCTTGCCGAACCAGACCCAGCACTGGACCGTTTAACACAGGAACAAGATATACAGCACCGAACATGCTTTACACAAATTGCTTTGCAGACTGGCCTCCAGATGGGTCCTCGAGAAGCTAAGGAACTCCAGAAGATCAACAAACCAGAAGATGACATAACAGCCCCTACGGGTCTGGAGATTCCAGCTCCCGAGGCAGGGAACTCATCACTTGATAAACTTTTGAACACTACAACAGAGTGTGGCTTACCATCTGGTGGAAACCTTAAAAGGGAACTAGATTCTTATTTTGTGGGGAAAAATTCAGAGTTACCAGAAAATTTGCAAGTGACCTTCCCACGGTTTTCTGATTCTGTTGACCCCTTTGTTTCTAAATCTAAAAGAAAGAAAAACATATTAAAATTAGCAAGGAAGCAAAAAACAGTGAGTCGTAGGTATAGAACTATGAGAGAACAAAAGCCATCAATTTTGCATATGCTTAATGGCAGGCAGAGCAAGGCACTGCAATGCAATTTAAAAACAAAGATGAAAAATCCACAGCAAAATAAAAATATAGCAGATGCATTTTTGGATATCATTCACTTCAAGGTGCCTACTTTGCCCAACATCAAAATGAGTATTGGATTAAATGTGGAGACAGATATGCAAACGGTAACAAGACTTAGTCATATGCAGCTAGTGCAAGGGAAATCGCCAAATGGAAGAAAAATATGTTGCTCAGATTCTATCAATATGAGTAGTTTATCTAACAGTGTGAAAGATGGGGAGGAGAAGGCAGGGGAACAAGATTTACCAGCTCCAGAGACTAGCCAAGGCCTCATATTCAATATATATCAGAAGAAGAATCATGACCTTGTCAAATCACATGAGGAACTGAAACAACCAGGAAGTATAAATATTCAGGTACAACCACAAACACATTTTGCACAGATTATTTTAAGCTCTGCTTCATGCCCTACATTGGATCAGTTTCAACTTAGAAAGCTAGAGAGCTATGCTAGGTTTTCACCTCCAATGTCAGGAGAAGCAAAGATTGATGAACACATATTTTCTGCAAGAGAATGTGGTGTTCCATCTGATGCAAACCATCAAAAGGAACAAGCTGATGGTATTGAAAAGAAAGAGACAGTGACTTTAGATTTCTGCCTGGCTTCTTTATCTATATCCAAAAGCAAGAGAAACTTCAAACAGTATTCAGACTTGAAAACCTTAATGAAGCCCAAATGTGGAATTTTAAAAGCAAAGAAACCATCAATTTCAAACATGTTCAATATCAAGGGTGGTGCTAGCCCAAATCATAGAAAAGAATTGGGATATAACTTAACAACCAAAATTAAAGAGGTGGATGAAGGTGAAAAAATGGCAGACGACAGGTACTCCCTCACGTCTATTATACCTGCTGTTAATAGGTATAGCAAGAGAGAAAGGGAAAAAAACATGTTGTTAGGAGAAAAAAGACTCAGTTCTAAACAAGTAAAGCGAGAGATATCACCACATGAAGGTAATATTACTCCAGGTGACACCAAAGAAACCAATCTTCAAGATGAAGAGGAAGAAGAAGGTGAACAGGAGATGTTGTTAAAGATAATTCCACAGCACAGCCAGCATTTCGTCTTCTGTTCAGGCCAGAGGAAGGAGCTTGACCTTCACAAATGGGGAAACAAAGGACGTGGGAAAATTCTGTTTGTTACAGAACAAGACGTCCCACGACAAACGCAGCTTCCAGATCCAACCCAGGCAGAGGAGCCAAAGAGAAGCCAGCAGACACTAAATGGCACGGTGTGGTCAGCGAGTTCAACCCTTCCCTTTCTAAAGTCAAAGGAATCACTAATTGGTCGAGTTTTAATTGATACAATGAAATGCGATGTCCCAAGTAATGGGAGATGTACGGGGGACCTGTACGATCGTGGTAAAGAGGAAAAGACAGAGTTTAAAGAAGATCTACAAGCAACTGTCCTGGGGTCTTTGGATGCCTCCACACCTGATCTATTTGAATCTAAGAGGCAGAGAAAGACACTTACATGTAGAGCCTTAAAAAGTAAAATGAGTCCCAGATGTGTTATTATGAAGACAAGGAAGGCACCAATTTCACAGATATTTAATATCCCTGGGAATGGTTGTCTAAAAGCCCTACCTCCAAAAACCCTGAAATCACAGATTGTTGACTTTTTAATTCAGATAAAATACTCTGGGGTACTGGAAGATCTTACTGCAGAGAGAAAGGAAGGAGTAGCCCAAGAATTACCAGCAGCAATTCCGGAGGTTTTGGATTTATCCACACTTGCTTTACCTGTGTCGAAAAGAAAGAGAAACAACTCAAAACTTACAGACAAGAGAAATAAAATGAGTCCCAAATGTGTAACTTTGAAGGCAAAGAAGACACCGATTTCAAAGACGTTTAGCGTCACAAAACGTGGTGCACCAAGCCGTGGTAGGCAATTGGAATGCAACTTCAAAACCATGAGGAAACAAGGTCAGTCTGTGGCAGCTGTCATCCTGAATGCCTTTTCCTCTCCCATGGCGGTTTCACTGGACATGAAAGTGCATAACAGAAGTAAAGTAGAGATGGACATGCCGTGGAAGATGAGGTTCAGTCATGAGCTGCAACACCAAGGGCAGTGGCCAGATGGAGAAAGAGCCTCGTGTCCCTATTCCAGGGGCGAGAAGGGCAGGGCCTCAAATGTCAGGAAGGAAGTCAAAGACCTCGGTGGAGAAGCAGCGCCATGGAATTCCCAACACCTCACTATCCATGCTCCTAACATGAAGGAACCTCGCTTTGTGAAATCAGATCTAAAATGGAAGTATTCAGCAAGGAAAAAAATCCCAGAATCGCTTACCATAGCTCAGGAGCTGCAGCAACACACACTTTTCACACAAAGTGTATTGCATTCTGTGTCTTGCTCTATTTTGAATTCACTTCCATTTGAGAAGCTACCAAAAAGAACAAAACCACAGAGTCCAAAGATTTTATCTCCAGTGACAGGGAAATCACTTAGTGAACCTTTAATTGTCAAAGCACCGACTGATACCCTATCTGAAAGAGGCCCTGCAAAGGAACTTGCTAGTTCTATTCCAGAGGAAAAAATAGGGTTACCAAAGGATTTACGAGTGAGAACCCTGAAGTCTTTTGGTATCTACATGCCAGCGTCACCTAAAATTAAAAGGTTGAGAAATGCAGCACTAACCCCTAAGTCTAGAACTGGGAAAGCCCAGATGGCATCGATTTTAAAGACAACTAATATCACTAGGTCTGGTGCCCCCAGCCATGGAAAGGAACAGGTCTACACCTTGGATGACATGGCCAAAGAAATATCTCAAAGTATGTCAAATATATTTATGAATACCTTTTTTTCACCTGCACCTGTTTTACCTGCCATCAAAACACACAAAAAACTGAAAGCAAAGAAAGACCCATTAAGCAAAAAAGTCAATATTATACAGTTAAAACAAGAGGAAGGGAAAAGAGTGTGTAAATATACCTCTAATAAATGGAGCATCTCAAGCAGCACATCAGAATCAAGATTGCAAAATGAAAAAGAAAAAAAGGGCAAGGAAGTTTTATTCGAAGCAGGTCTACAATTCCTGAATAGGACCGGAAGTAGAAAAGATCAAAATATGCTTATTACAGAGCGAGAAGCGTGGCAACAAGCACTAGCTTTGGAAAATATGTTGGAGTTTATTTGTTCTCCTCTGATAACTCCATTTCAAACTGAAGAGCTGAAAAAGAATATCCTACCACAAACAGACATACTGCATAGAATAAGTGAAAAGAGTTCACGTCTAAAAAGAGGGAAAGCAATGTTTGATGGTCTTTTAATTGATGAGACAGTGTATAGGACTACGTCTGATCAGAGCCCCACAAGGAAGCTGGATGTTCCCAGTGCAGCTTCCCTACAACTTGAAGGAGAAGAGGAAGACATAAAAACTCAAAAAATAACAAAATACACAGTTGATCAAAATATCCCACCTCCCAAGTCAGGGATCTCAGTGCTTGGAGATCCATATAATGAAAGCTCTAGAAGGAAAGTGGGTGGTCGTATTGCCAAGAAACATAAAGAGTTGCCAAGAGATTTACTAACAATATCCATGATGTCTGTTTTACCTGAATCTAAAAGGCAGAAAAAGGCATTAAAATTTCCAGGAAGGAAAGATCTTATGGGTCCCAAATGCATAACAACGAAGGCAAAGAAGCCTCTTTTTTCACAGGTGCTTAATATCACTAAGGATGGTCACCTGTACTGTAGAAAGGAAGAGGAAGGCCATTTAAAGTCTATGATAAAGGACATGCAACAAAATAGAGGTATAGGTGATGCGTTTTTATCTCCCACACCTGTTTCAACTGATAACAAAATAGATATTGAAATTGATAGCACACCAAAAACAGGGACGGATCGACCAAGAGTGAAAATATACAACCGTACCTATCCAGAGCTAGAGAAATCACCAAGTGATGGGGAAGCATGGGAGGCCAATTTGGCTGATACACAAAGCAGATCCAGCAACACAGGTAAAATGAATGTGCCACATAAAAAGGAAGAGGAAAACATCCCAGAAATGTTAGCAGAATCAATTCTGCACTATAGTCAACACTTCCATTTCAGTTCCCATCATATGAAAAATCTTGGCCCTTGCAAACCAAAATCTAAACTGAATAGTTCAGAAGGCAGAAGGACTTGGAATTTGTCTTGTGCCATGCAAAATATGAGGCAAGAAGAACACATTAGAGAAACTATTTTAGAGCCTGTTTCTAGAAACGTGATGAATTTTATTCGAGTACAAACATTGAAGAAAAGTCTTCATACTCAAGAGGGAATACAATATATGGTAGGTCTAAAGACCCCATTTCCAAAAGCTAGAAAATCAGAGACTGGTTCCATACAATGTGATGGTCTCTGGGATGGAAATCCGAGGAGGAAATGGGATCACCCTATTTCTAAGAAAAAGACATGGAATCAAAGTGACTTAGTAAGAACTGTCTTAAAGCCTTTAGATTTCTCCAGCCTTGATTCGTCTGAACCCAAAAGCCAGAGTTACACATTAGAGGTTGCAGACAAGAAAAATACAACGAGTCCCAAGCAGGTAATTCTGGAGGCAGAGAAACCATCGATTTTACAGGTGCTTAATAGCACAAGGTGTCTTACAGGAAGCCATAGAAAAAAACCCCACGAAGTTAAGTACAAGATAAGAGAGAGGCAATGGAATGAAAGTGTGAGAGAGACATTACTCCTCACCACTGAGGGAACTAAGATTCCAACGCCCAAGTTAGTGATTGATCAACTCTCATTCCATACAGCAGCGAGGGACACTCTGTATAATGACAGAACACGTCACAAAAATCTGGGTGGTCTTATTACAGAGAAAAAGGCAGAGTTGGAGGAAAACTTAGCCACAACTCTCTTGGGGCCTTTAGATTTATTCACTCCTGTTTTATCTGACTCTGAAAGCCAAATAAACACAGTACAAGAGAAAATCATACTGAATCCCAGATGTTTAGCTCTGAAGAAAAAGGAGCCACTCATTTCACAGATACTTAAAATCAATAGGCAGTTTGCCACAAAGCAGAGGACAAAACTTAGATCCAATTTAAAAACCAAAATGAAAGAGATTTGGCAAGGTAAAAATGTGGCTGTTATATTTACAAATGCCATTTACTTCGCATTGGATACCTCTGACGTTAAAAGGCAAAGCAGATTCAAAACAGAGATAGACAGAGTATCAAGGTTTAGTCCTGTACAACCAACACACATGGAGTCGCCAGTTGAAAGCCGAGTAATTTTACAGTCAGTTAATGCCACAGGTCATGCTGCTTTAAGCATTAATAAGGAACAGGAACAGGAACAGCGGATGGACATAGAGAGAGAGAAAACTGTGTTAAATGCAGACCTAAAATCTACAGATGCTTCTACGTCTATTCCACCACACATAAAAATGGAGCAGTCACCTAGTACCTGGGGTAACTATGAAGAATCTTCTGAAAAGAGAAATGCCCTGAACAAAGCAAAAGTTACAGAGGAAGAAGAGTATGAACAACAGGTTTTGTTTGGAACACCTCCACAAAATACCCAGCCATTTGAGTTTCTACAAACGAGACAGCAAGAACCATGTGTCTCAGGAACCATCCAGAATTCTGCTTATGCTTACAATCCTAAATATCCTAAAATCATAAAACATAAAGCTAATGCAAAAGCAGCAGGTGTGAAAAACACTATGCACACTGAACAGGAAAAATTGAAGGCAAAGAAACCACTTGTTTCCCTGATGTGTAACACAACAGGTTATGGAACCCAAAGCAACGAAAAGGAAACGAGGTGTAACATCAAGAAACAGAAGCCGGGGTTCCAGCAAGGTAAAGCTGAGGTAGAGTTAGTCCTGAAAACTATTTGTGACTCTGGGTCTATTCCACCTCAAATTCAAGCGTTGATGGAAGCAGAAAGGGAGAAAGGCAAGGCACAAAGGCTGACACACATTCCTCCAGAGCCAAAGCTGGAGAAAGCGCTAAACAGAAGACAAATAGCATTTTCACAGTCCATTGCTAAGAGTGCTAAATCAAGAAATATTAAAACACTGAAACAATATATTAGAGAGCAAGAAGAAAAGTACCAAATTGCTTCACCAGACGTTCTCCCACAATGTAAATACCGATTCGTGATGAGCCAGCCACTGAAGAAGGAGCCCGACGATGTCAAATTCACAGTAGATTTGAAAAGAGAAGTATATCCTGATCGACATTCACAAAAGAGGGAAACCAACTGCACTACGTTTGACATCTCAAGAATTAGATTACACACAAAACACAAATTCCTTATCACACCAGGAGTAAAGGAGGGAGATGGAGACATGGCCCAACATCCATTTCCAACTCTACAGTGGAGAGAAGTATCCAAGAAAACGGACATTTCCTTAAGTTCAAAAGGACAGAATATGTTTCTTCCAGAGTTGGATGCTTCTCAACAGAAGACTTGCAAGGAGCAGAAACTGCTGAAACAAGGAAGTATTTCAAGGACACACCTGGAGCATACTTTGTATCCCATTATGGAAACTCCTCATTTGGAAAATACAGGAAAGGTCTCTGAGGAAGGTACGTACATTGACAGAAAAAATATTTCACATCTATTGGGAAGAGAAGGATTAAGAGAAACTGATATCTTACAAGGTTCAAAAGGACAGACATTTCTTTGTACAAATGTAGAGGCCCAGCAATATATGTCTGCAGTGCAGAAAGGAGAAGTGAAACCAGATCACGCTCCTGAACGGATTCTGGATTCGTTATCTTGCCCCAGTGAGGAGGAGCCTCTTCATGTAAAAGGGGCAAGAAATACAACAGGGAAAGAAAATGTTAACATGCCTATCGTTTCAAATGTAAATCCATGGAGAAAAGAGAAGCCAAAGTTAATGGATATTCTGTCAAAATCAAATGGACAGAAAATAAAGTTTTCTAAAAAACAGTGGGCAAAGCAACAAAATAGTTCTAACCAGAAGGAAGAAAATCTTCTGGAATCAGTTTCCTCTTGCATACTGCATCAACTCCATATTGGAAAGCGAAAGAAAGAAGTCTCAGCCAGAGGAATCAGTCCAACAGTTTTGAGCCCAGTGGTAGAGAAAGCATCAAACAAAGCAGATATTCCAGTGGATCAACCTCCATGCTCAGAAGGAATTAATTTGCATATTGGAGGAAGAAAAGAACATCAACAAGAAAATACATGCAAGGCTCTTCTAACATCTGTTTCTCATTCTTTGATGAATATACTTCAGATTAAATTGCTAAGGGTAACGAGAGCATCAAAGGAAGTCGATAGTCCAATGTACCACACTTCAAATACAGAAGGAATTGGCTTGCCTATTGCAGGACGAGAAGAGCAACCAGAATGTATACAACATATTTGTCCAAATCTTGCTTCTGACTCTTCGAGAGATATATTTCAAAGTAAGATGCTGTGTGAAAAGAAGGCATCGGAAGAAGTAGTTAGCACAGTGGATTACACTCCAAGTGCAGAAGGAATTGGTTCACTTATTACAGGAAAGGGAGACCAGCAAGAGAAATGTACTTATGAGGCTCTTCGAAAGTCTGCATCTCACTCCCAAGCAGGTCTATGTCAAACTGATACCCCAGTGCAAGAAGTAAAACTAGATGGCACAAATAGGATGAACTGTGAATATTCACCTCCACAGGCTAAGGAAGCATTCAAAGGAATGGGTGTTATTGTTGGACATATTCAAAAAAGTGAAGAAAGACAAAACTTACCCAGTATAGAACAAAGCCAGCAGCACTTGCTGACTCCCTCTGAGAATCTTCTGGAGCATACATCTTACCCTCAAAATGATCTCTGGCTGCTGCCACATTTAACACCTCTGGCAAAGGAAGCATTATCGGAAGTAGGTAGTGTGTCAAGCAGGACAAAAGGATTAGACTTGATTTCTAAAGATCAACTAAATACCGGATGTGAGTATGGCCTGGAATGGACTGTACCCTCGATTCCTCCAAGGCAAACAACAAAACAAAATACAAGGCCGCCTTTAGAATCATTCACTAAAACTGTAAAATATCAGAATGTCTCATTGCCGAAAGGAGAGAAATCACTGGATGGGGCGCAGGTAACTGATTCAATATCAGATGTTAGCTCCCCCAAGCTAAGAGTTAGAAAGAATGTGCAATTACGTAAAGCGTATCAAAAAAAGGTGCAAAAAGAGGTATGTCTACCTGGATTATTTTCACATTCTCTTTCTATCCATATGCCTCTTTTGCCTGAAAATAAAAGACAGAAGGATGACTTAAAGCAAGGAGTTAAGAAAGGCATAATACACCCCCAAAGAACTTTGGAGAAATTGGTATTTTCAAATATATTTAATACCAGTGACGGTGGTAGCCCAGGCAATAGACCAGAACTGCAGTGGAGCATAAAAGAGAAAATGGTAAATATAAAACATAGAAAGGTCAAACCTGATTTGGTTTTGACAAATATATATGAGTGCATCCCTTCTTTACCTTACCTCAAATTGAATAAAAAGACAATTGATGAGATTATCTCAAATAATGTAAAAAGAATAAAACAACCTATATCACAGAAAAAGGAGAAGGAAAGAAGAAAAGTCAATATGAAAGGAATAATGGATCCCAACGTTATCCTGAAAGCAAAGAAATCATCACTGTCACATATACTCAGTGAAAAGGAATTGCCAGGGCTGTTGAACATTATAAAACAAGAGAGCAATGTGCAGATAGGTAAAGGTAAATCAGGTGTGAAACTGACAAACCTGTTTACTTCCTTACCATCTCTATCACATCCTAGTTTGATTTCAAGAGCAAAAGGAGGAAGAGATAAGTCAGGAACACCATGGAACTGCCTTCCACCACTAAACCTCCAGGCATCATCAAATATCAGGAAAACATCATTTGCAGAGTCAATTAATAGAGACAGTTTAAGCAACATAATAGAATCAAAACAACGTTTGCCCCAGAAAAAGAAGGAAGATGGAGACAATATAGTATATATGAAAGATATAAGGGGCTGCAAATGTGCCCCTTTTAAAAGAAAGAAGAAACTTTTTACACATACACTGCATGGAAACGAACCACAGTGGAACAATAAAGAACAAGAGAAAATGATGCAGGAAGATAAGAGTGATCTAGTTGTAGTTCAGAATAAGCCCTATGTTTCCATTCTGTCTTCACCTCACCTGGAATGGGGTCCTGCAGTGAAAGAAGAGGCATACATGCGAGGAGTATCAGGGTTCTGCCTTCCACCGTTGACCCTCCAGGAATTGTCAGATGCAGTGATAATATGTGAGGAGCCAACTGATGATATTTTAAGCAGCATAGAAAGATCAAAATATATGTCACAGGAAAATGAAGATAAAGTGGAAATGGCTTTGGAAGAGAAAAGGAATCCCAAAAGAATAGCTTTGGAGGCGAACCAGTCTCCAATTGCACGGGAATTACAGTTGAACATCAAAAAAAAAGAGGAAAAGATGCAGGAAGATAAAGATGAACGAGTTGGGATTCAGAGAAAATCTTGTGTTTCCATCTCTTCTCCGCCTTACTGTGAAGTGGACACAAGAAGGAAAGGAGAAGCAATCATGCTAAGAAAAACAAGATCCTCTTTTCTACAACCAAAACTCCAGGGTTCATCAGATACAGGAAACATAGCACATAAAAAGTCTGTTTATGGTGATAACTCAAACAATGTAAAAAAAGCCAAAGAACATATAATGCAGGAAGAAGAGGGGAGAGTAAAAATGGCAAAAGTCCTACCTTTGGAGAAAAAGAAATCACCAAGTTCACAGGAAATCCAGTTGGACATCAAAGAACAAAAGAAAAAGATACAAAGAATTCAGGGTGAACCAAGTGTGATTTTGACACGTACTTCCATACCTGCTACTTCTTTTAAATTGGATACAAGAATAAAAGAGGCAGACTACAGAGCTGAAGTAAGAAGGTACTCTCTTCCAGAACCATCACACCAGAAATCATCAGATGTAGTGAAAAAAGAAAATAAAGAGTTCATCAAGGGTGATAGCACAAGTGATGTACAAGCAGCAAACGTATATATGCCCCAGAAAGGAAAGGATAGAGGAAAAATAGTAAATATGAAATATATAATGTACTCCAAAGAGACAACTTCCAAGGCAAAGGTATTACCACTTCCACATGTACCCAATACCCCTGGCAGGTGTAGCCCCCAAATTAGAGAAGTACAGACAAACAGAAGAAAAGACTTGGGACATGTACAGGAAAGAAGAAGTGAACTAGATGAGGTTCTGACAGGACCTTGTCTACCTCAGTTTACATTAAGCAAAGTTATAGAAGGCAAGAAAGAGAAGCAAGGAGTAATAAAACCCGGTATTCCATCCTCATGGCACAGGGAATCATCAAATGCAGAGAAATTAAAATACACACTGTCACCTGTGAATGATATCTCGAGTGATTTGAAAAGAACAAAATACATGACACAGAAAGAAGAGGATAAAGCAAATATTTTTGTGAGAGACCTAATGCATCCCAAGTGCTTAGCTTTGAAGGCAAAGAAATCACCCCTTTTCCGTATACTCAAAGCAAAGAAACTGCAAGTGAACATCAAAGAGCAAGTGAAAAGGGGGCAAGAAGGCAGAAGGGACACAGTCGTGCTTCTGAGCAAAATTTGTCCTTTTGTCACTTCTTCAGTTCATCTTAAATTTGACACAACAACAGAAGAAGAAGGTGGTCCAGGAATCATAAGGAATTATGTGCCACCCCCTGAGCTCCAAGATTCATTGCCTTCAGTGCAGATAGCACCTCCAAGGTCAACTGATAGCCACAGAAAGAAAGGAAAACAACATCCACCACCGAAAGAAAAGGACAGAGTACAAACAGCAGCCATGAGCAGCTCAGTGCGCGCCAGTGGCACAGATTTCAAGGCAAAGATATCGGCCCCTCCTCATGTGTTCAGTGTTGCTGAGCACGGTGCTCTAAGTAGGAGAAAGGAACCATGGCCGAGCATTGAGGAGAGAGTAGAACAGGGGCAGGGAAGAACAGAAGACCTTGATGTGGCTCCAACAAAAACTCCTCCTTCCTTGCCTTCTGTATCTCACCATAGATTGGATGCAGGAACCAAAGGAGACAAAGACTTGCCTGCAGTTGCAGGATTCTCTCTTTCACCATTTCAGCTCCCTGAGTCATCAGGTGCAGGGAAAATCAGATATGCAGAGTCCAGTCAAGGTATTAGCTCATGTAATGTAATAATAAAAACTAATGGACATATGCCATATAGAGAGACAAAGGTCAGAGTAAAAACAAAAGACAAGAAAGATAGAATATACCCCAAAATAATAACTTTGGAAGCCCATACATCCCCACTTACACATCTACTCAGTAGAAACAGACTACCTTTGAATGTCAAAGAGCAAGGGAAGGAAGTGCAGGACAGCAAAGGTGAGCCAGAAATTGTTCTGAGGGAAACTCGTGCCTCCTTACTTTCTCCATCTTACCTGAAATGGGACACTAGCAGGAATGAAAAGGAAGACACAGAAAGAATAGCACAATCCTGTTTTTCACCACTGAAGGTTTATGATCCATTCAATCCAAGCAAAAAAGCAGATGCTAAGTCATTTGATGGTTATTCGTTAAAAGACGAAGATAGACTCAAAACAGGTATTGAAGACAAAGTGCTCCCAAGTGAAAAAGCAGATACTAGGTCATGTGATGGTTATATGTTAAAAGAGGAAGTTAGACTCAAAACAGATACTCAAGACAAAGTGCTCCTGATATCTATGCATCAGAACACAAAGGAATTACCACTTTCACATATACGTGATACCAAAGAATTGAAATGGAAAATTAAAGAGCAAAAGAGAAGGGTACAGAGAGAGGACAGTGAACTAGTCACAAAACTGAAAAACATTTATACTTCTTTACTGGCTCTACCATATCTTAAATCTGATACAACAGAAGGAGAGGGGTACATGATAAGAATTACAAAATTGCCTCTCCTACAAGCACAGTCCAAGGAATCATCAGAATATGCTGAAACCAATGAGGGACAACTTTCAAAAGATGTAAAAAAATTAAAAGAACACATGCTACAGAAAGAAGAGAAGGAGAGAGAGAAATATGTGGATATGAATAGTAGAGTGGACCACAATAATATGGATTTGGAAGCAAAAGAATCACCTATTTTACTTACATACAATCTAAGTGACCTTCAGTGGAAAACTAAAGGGCAAGAAGGGAAGGTTCAGGAAGATAAATGGGAGCCGGGTGATGTAACACTGACTGAGACTTGCACTTCTAAATCTTCTCCTCTTCACCTTGACAAAAACACCAGCATCAGAGAAGAGGGCATGCCAATGTTATCAAGACCCTCTTTTCCCCCAGTAAACTTCCAGAAATCATCAGGTTCTGAGGAAGTGGTACATGCAGAGCCAGTGGCTAGTGATACTGTCATCAGTCCCCCAAAAGAAAAACATTTGCCCCAGAACAAGGAAGAGGATGGAGTAGAAAGAGGAAACCTCGTGTCCCCCAAACATCATGAAAAGGAGATGCAGAAAAGTAAAGATGGACCAGGTATGGTTCTGACCAAATCTTCTACTTCATCACCATCTCTCCCTGCCCTCAAATTGGATAAAGAAGTACAAGTCAATGATGAAATGCTAGCACTTAAAAGGTCTGTTTTGCCGAGAATATCGTATGCAGGGGAAATGGTACATACAGATTCAACTAGTGGTGATACCATGAAAGATGTTCAAAACCTGACCAAATCTTCTACTTCATCACCATCTCTCCCTGCCGTCAAATTGGATAAAGAAGTACAAGTCAATAATGAAATGCTAGCACTTAAAAGGTCTGTTTTGCTGAGAATATCGTATGCAGGGGAAATAGTACATACAGATTCAATCAGTGCTGATACCATGAAAGTTGGTCAAAACCTGATGAAATGTTCTACTTCGTCACCATCTCTCCCTGCCCTCAAAATAGATAAAGAAATACAAGTCGACAATGAAATGCTAGCACTTAAAAGGTCTGTTTTGCCCAGAATATCAAATGCAGGGCAAATAGTACATACATATTCAATTAGTGGTGATACCATGAAAGATGCTCAAAACGAGGAACAACCTATGCCTGAGAAAGAAGAGAGGGAAAGAGAAAAAACGGTAGATAGGAGAGGTGCGATGCACACCAAAGATATAACTTTGAAGTCCAAGAAGTCACCTTCTTCATATATGCTCCACAGAACAGAATTACATCTGAACATTGGAGGGACAGAGCAAAAGAAACAGGAAAGTCAAGGTAAACCACCCAGTACGGTGGTAAGAAACATTTATGTTTCCAAACCTCCAACTAAGCTGAAATTGGATAAAGGTACACAAGTAGATGAAGGAAGGCTTGGAATTAAAAAACCCTCTCTACTTCCACGAATGCTTTCAGCATTATCAGATGCAAAGAAGAGACCAGATACGAAGGGAATTGGTAGTGATGTAATAAAAAGAAAACAACATATGTCAGAGAAAGAAAAAAAGTATGATGTGAAAAAAGTAGATATGAGGCTCAGGACACATCACAAAGAGGCAACGATTTCACCAATACCACATGTCCTTAGTATAAAGGAATTTGTGTTGAATGTTATTAAAGAGCCAGGGGGAAAAGTGCACAAAGGTAAAGATGAACCATGTATGGTTCTGACAAGAACTTTTCTTTCCATCCCATCAGCACCTCTTTATCTAGAGTCAGGGAGCAAAATAGACAAAGACACACCAGGAATCATGGGATCCTCTCGTCCACAGCAGAATCTCCAGGAATCATCAGATACCCAGAAAACAGCAATTAGAGAGTCAGCTGCTGGTGAGAGTGAAATTGTTAAAAATGCAGAACACTCGGTGCCAGAAGAGGCCGTGCAACAGTGGACCTCAAACTTCATGATCAGTGTACAGCGAAGGAAAGAACCTCCACAAGTCAAATCTGAAGGATATTTGAGTCGGTTACTTTTAAATTCACAGCATGAGGACTTTTATTTCACAGGATTTGGTACCATTACAAGTGGGAAAAGGCTGGAATGTTTCTTTTCAGGGCCAGAAGCTCAGCGAGAAAAATACAAACCAGAAACTTTTACTATGGTTCTTTCCTTCCCCATGATGGATCTAACTAAAATCGAAAATCTGAAGAAAGAAACGGAAATAATGAATAACTTAAACCATAAAATAAGTCCTCAGGTTTTAGTTTCACTTCCAAGGAAACTATCCAAGGACATATATGCCACACTTGGCTCCCCTGTCAGTTCAGAAGGATTTTCTGCTTCAGAGCAAGGTGCCTACCAACAAGAAACTTTATCAAAAGCATCTCCAGGATCTGCAGAGTCATGTAAATTTGATAGGCCAGAGGAAGACAGACGAAATAATGAAAAAATAAGTGAAATGTCCTCTCCCAAAGTGTTAGCACCACAGACAAAGGAATCACTTGAGAAAATGAATATCACAGAGTCAAATGACCCCCAAAATATAGAAAAAGAAGTTGTCATGAAAAAGCAAGTGTTGGTGCAGTCTGGGAGTGGACAGAAGACCAGGGTGGATTCTAGCCTTTCTCTGAAGATTCCACTTCAAAATGTAAAGCAGAAGACACCACTGGAAATAGATATGCACAAGCAAACTACAGTGTACCCCGGAATACAAATACTACCAGGAATACACATGGATATTACAGAGTTTGATGCCCAAAGAGGGAACAGGGAGCAGACATTGCTTGTTCCAGAACAAGAGGAACACAGTCTAGAATCACCTCAGAAGTCTATTTCCTCCTGCTGGACTTTTGCAGTTCAATGTGGAGATCTGGAGGAAAAAAACAAAACTGACACAAGCTCTACTAGAAATCTGGTGCAAAAAAGGTTACAAATAAAAGAAGAGATATTACAAATAGACACAAATATAGCTGTCCATCTGGAAGAGGACAAAATAGAAATGCACAAACACACCGTTGTTAATCTGGAGAAGGAGACAATAAAAATGGACACAAGCAATACAGTAAACCTGAACACTGCATCTCTAAAGGCAGAGGAACCTCAAATTAAGAGTCAGGTAATCACTCATATGGCAAACAGCTGCCTAATCAAGCAAAAACATAAAAAGGAACGAGAAGTGTCTGGTGCAAAACAAAACATTCAGCTACAAAAAATGTTTCAAAAACATGTTCTGGATTCATTTTACGCCTATATTCCTCTTTCTCCCAAATTTGGAGGCCAGAAAGGCAGATTAACAATAGCAGACTTGAAAAGAGAATTGAGCCCCAAATATTTAAATATGAAAACCCCAAAGCATCCAGTTCTACAGATTCTAGGCAATACAGGACATGGTACTCCAAGCAATCGAAAGAAATTAGAGTATAACTTTAACAAACCAAAGAAAATAGCTTTGTGGAGAGAAGATGCCTCAGGAATATTTGTCAGAAGTCTTTCTATTTCCATGATGAGTCCATCTCAGACTAAAGAAACAGTAAAATCTGAGATAAACCTAGAAAGAGCAAAGAGAACCTGTCTTTCAAAATTCCAGAAGAAATCACCGAACGCTAGTGAAACTATGAAGAGGGACAGCTCGAGCACTGTAAAAGAAGGGGACCAGAATTTTACAAAGACAGTTCCACAGGATTCCCAGCCCTTCATGGTGGATGAACGACAAATGCACAAGCTTCCTAGTGTCAAATCAGAAGCAAACCTTAGCAGTGAAATATATAAAAATTTAGCTCCACAAACAAAAGAAAGTGTTGTTCCACGCGATGATATCTCAAGGATCGTAAAAGAACCTGACTTGCTTATGATCAAGCAAGAGAAGGCACCAAAACCCATTCAGACACCTACAGAGTGTCCATTCATGTCTAAAGATCCAAAGGAAAATGTGGAAACTCACATGAGAAGTACCCTAAATATGAATAGTTTTCCTCCATGGGTAGAAGAACCACAAGATGAGACTCAACTATTTGATACCATGGAGTGTGCCTCGCCACCCAAGCATAGGGATCAGAGTGAACCTGTGCAGGACACAGCCATACAAAAGGTCCAGCAACAAAAAACTTCTCCAGGAACTGTGCCTGTACCACCCCAAGTTAAAAGTAATGAAATAAAAATAGTGGCAGATAGTCCAAGTGCAGAAAGTTTACTTCCTCTTTATGAAGCAATTAAAAATGTCATTGAATCCCAGGTAAAAAATATGATTCGAGACAAATTTTTTCCTAATATACTGGAAAAAGTAAAAGACAATAAGACTGATGATTGGAAGTCACCACCTTTGGCAGGGGGTCCAGATGCAACATCCATGACAATACATCACAAATTGCAGCCAAAACCTATTTTAGAAAATTTTACTTGCAAAGAAAAAACCAAGCCCACCAATCATTTAGAGTCAAAAGCACCTGAAATAAAACTGAATTTGATACCAGAGGTGGTAAAACAATCCTTCCAAAAGTTCAACTTTTATCAAAAACTGGCTATTTCAAAACATAACAGTTGGAAGCTCTATCCAAGACATAAAAAAATGTTCATTTTGTCTCTGGAAGGGATTGATACTATAGAATTTAACCTAAAGCACAAATACCAAAAAGACTCACCTCCTGTCAGCTGTATGAAGTCACTGATTGTTAATGTTTCAAGGGGCAGTGAAAAGATCATTACAAAGTTAAAGAGTATAAATGAGCTAGAAAGTGGAACATCTCCTTTGACTTCTGCTAGAGAGATGACATTGCCTCATATTCTCCAAAACTATTCAGTAGGAGAAAAAAACAAACTTCTCATACACTTTTCTATGAAAACACTGGAGATTCAAATGAAAGCCTTTCCCAGAATTGTAAGAGAATCTTACACGATGGCCAGGGCTCAGGATGGAAGGAAACCTTTATCTAAATGTATTCATTCTGGTGTCAAAGTACCAAAACGAAAAAACAGAGTTTTGTTACTTTTTGAGGAAAAATCTCTTCATCAAATAGATCTTGATTTACAATACAAATACCTTCATTTTCTCCTGGGCTCTCCAGTCAAAAGTATGTTCCCTAAGCCAAATGCACTTCCCAAACATATTCTTAAATTACAGACAGTTGCAATACGTAAAAAAATAGACAATAGCGGAGAAAGTGGTGGTCTTTCCATTGATACAAGCCCGTTAGAAGAACATATCTCTTTCAAAAAGCAAAGTTTCCATGAAAACTCATCATTAGTCAGAAATTTCTTGGAGCCCACCCAGGTGTGTGCCTCTGACCCTGATCAACACAACACAGTGCAGAAAGATACCATGGCTCTTTCAAAGTTAAAATCTCATGTGACTCCAGAAAAAGATAAACGATGTCATGTATGGTTTCAAGAAACAAATACATGTGAATCTGTTGACTTAAAGACTCAGGAAAAGACTCAGGATTTAGTTGATTCCCATTCAAGTCAGAATTTTGAAGATTTTACTGATAGTCAGACAAATATTGAGAGTTCCGATAACTTGGAGGAATGCTCAGCTCTTGATGTACACGAGAGTGAAGAATGTATGTTTTCAGATGCCAACCCTTATTTAAGTTGGAAATCACAGAATATTCTGTTTGAATTACAGAAAGGCACGCCTGTGGAAAATCTCTACAAGAAGAAAAAAATCAAAACTGATTTGAAACCACTTTACAGTGAAGATTCAGGTTCCCATCATATTAGAGGCTATGAAAAACATTCCTCAATTGTGACAACACCTTCTTATGAATCCCACAAAAGCAGGAAACATAGGTCATCCTCCAAAATGACACCACCTTCTTATGAATCTCACAAAAGCAGGAAACATAGGTCATCCTCCAAAATGCGACCTCCTGACCCATGGTGTCACAGTTCCTTAAATACTGTAGAGGTTTTGTCTGTATCATCTTCCGTTCTGTTCAGTGAAGAGAAGCTTTCGCAGACTACAAGGAGCGGAAAACGTTATTCTTTAGTCCCCTTAATGGAATCAGACATTAAATTACATCTTGCAAAAAGCCAAGGCAAACCTCACAGGCATTCAGAAAGCAAAGAACGGAAGAAGGCCAAATTGGATATATCTAGAAAGAACAACACTCCTTGGGAATGTGATGACAGTTATACACAGAGTAAAGAGAAACACACAAGAAAGGAGAAAGTACGGGATTATGAGTCAGAAAGATCAGATTATTTCCCAAGCAAACATAAGTCAGCATCAAAACCTCCTCAAGAGGATATCAGCTTCCATTCTGAAGGAAAACAAAACCAGCCATTTTTTTATGCCTGTATACCATCAGACTCGCTGGAGATTATACCCCAAACCGTTCGCTGGACTATTCCCCCCAACACTTTAAGGAAGAAGAACTTCAGAATTCCCCTGGTGGCCAAGATTTCAAGTTCTTGCAACATATGGAGTTCATCCAAAAAGCTGCTGGGGTCGCTGTTAGGGTCCTTCAGCCTCGCTCGTCAAAAATGATGTTACCATATCAAGATTCATCTCGAGGGGAAAGCTGGTCACTCTTGTGATATTCTTTGAAAAATACAATCATATAAAGTCAAATGGTTTCCTCATGAAGTGTTTTCTAAACTGATACCTTTTATTTCTACAGTAGATTTGCACAGTTCTGGGAGGGATGGATGGGAAAGCAGATGATTTCCGGTTTGGTCCAGCCATGCGTGAAATCTCCCCTCAGTTTATGCTACCTCCTTATAATCCCCAGAGGAGAAGCCCACAGATGCCCAAGCCCCCTTCCCACCCTTCCCACGCCCCCCCCCCCCATGACTGAAGGGTGAGTCGGAGGAATTGTAGCCCATACATGAGATTGGGAGCACCCTGAAAGGTAGGAGGACATAGATACTGAAGGGAGACAGTTTCAAGTAGCAGTGAGGGTTCAACAATGTCAGATGTCACAAGATACAGGGATAAGTACTGGTTTTGAGAACCCAGTTTCCTCTGACGGCTTTGTCCTTGTCCCCAACCACAAGTGGAACCCACAGCAGCTCTGTGACCCGTACCTGCTCACCACCTGCCATGCCATGGCTAGGGCATCAAGGCACTTGGGGACCTCGGCACAGAGCACCTGCCACTGCATCCTCTGGGAGGGGCAGGGAGCCGCCCCACAGCACTGCCAGGTGAAGGGAGACACCTCTCAGTGCACCTGAACTACCTGCCCTCCTCTTACCACCTGCCCTGGGCTGCCAGGGCCCTGGTGGGGGATGGAGCAGGTCCACCTGTAGACAGAGGTGATTGCGAGATGCAGTGTGATCTGGAGCACTACCAGCAGTGCACCCTCACCTTTGCCTCACCCTCACCTTTGCCCTCAGGGCTGGTGACCCCGCCCCCTGCCCCCAGGCTCTTGCAGGAGGCCCAGGAAAGCTGAGTTGACCCAGGGGCTGCCAGGAGAAGAACCCAGATGTGTGAGATTGGGGGTGGGGTGGTGGTGGAATTTTTAGCGCCAAGTGAATTCTTTTGAATGTATTTTGTACTGGCTTATTTCTTGTATGTAAATAAAATATTGGTCTCATTTGGAAAACAAAAACATTTTTTTTGCCTCATAAAAATTCCATAATGTTAATCATTTTATTATATTTTTCATATCACCATTATATTCATGCTAGGATAACAATGCTTCCTCTATTATAAATGCTACATGATCTCTTTAAAACACATATTTCCTATGTGTGGAATATTTGGGCATGCTTAATAAAATACAAAACTATAAGAATTTCCAATTTGTTTTTTACCAAGGAAAGTATCTAATTGTATACAACTTACACACAACTTCTAATTTTAATAATAGAAACAATGAAATTGTTTCACTTCTTGACATTTATCAAGACTTTAACTCCCCAAGACATGCACTACAGCCACGCACTAGATTCTGTCATCCGTATGATGGTCTTGGCATCTGAGTCATGTCTGTTGGGTTTGACAATCAAATTGAGTATTTTACTACTTTTTATTATAGAGAATTTTGAGCATACACACACAAAAAAGACAATAGTATAATGCACCTCTATGTGCCCCTCACTCAGCCCTTAAACTTAACCTATAGTCATACCTGCCTCATCCACTTCTCCATTAGTATTTTGAAACAAATTACAGGTATATAATTTTATCTAAAAATATTTTACATATCTCTACAAGATAACTATTTTTAACAACCATCTCATATCTAAGAAGTAACAATAATTACGTAATATCAAATATTCAGTCAGATGATTTCCAACTATCTCATGAATGTCATTTTCTAATAGTTCCCATTCCATTGCTTTTTTTTTTTTTTACAATTTTTTCAAATTGAAGAAACCAGGTTGTTTGTTCTGTAGAGTTTCCCACAACCTGCAGTTTGCTGATAGTGTCCCCATTTCAGATTGAAATTATTTAACTTTGAATTCCTGCTTGTTCCTTAAAAGGTCTTTAAATAGATTACACAGTGTGCACCATTTAGAGTAAAATGCAGTGTTTCAGAAGACTGCCTGTCACTTCTGGCAATGCAAATTAGAGCTGTCACAGCTATAGGGCTATTATATATTTATCTGCTGTATAGAGCTGTCCTATAGTTACATGTTCTCTAGGGCTGTTATATAGTTATATGTTATATAGAGCTGTTGTATACTTAGAGCTGTTATAGCTGAAATAGCAAAATTTTTTACCATCAATGGTAGGGAGGGATTAAGTGACTAGTTCTCGTATTGTGAAGAACTTGCACTGAGACATCAAATGTCTATTTGTCATTCTATTTGAAAAATATTACAAAATTTTGAATACCAAATTAGATATGAAAGGGAATATTTATTTAGAGTGAGAAATCAATACACATTTCAAATTGTATAAAGCTGATCAAACTAAAACCATCATGAGTCCAAAAAAAAATAACTGCTTTTTATACTTGTTATTAACTGCTTAGTACACCTTTTTCCTACCTTTTTTTTTTTGGCTGCATGCTCTTTGATCACCCTTCATAAA
Source organism: Eschrichtius robustus (assembly GCF_028021215.1). NCBI lineage: Eukaryota > Metazoa > Chordata > Mammalia > Artiodactyla > Eschrichtiidae > Eschrichtius > Eschrichtius robustus. The sequence continues at coordinate 73,283,558 of NC_090841.1, read as the reverse complement.
ACAACAATTTTGTAATACAATTTTTCCTATAGAGATCAAAAGTAAACCAGTCTTCTGGGGGTTGATCAACACTTGTTGTTTATTATTAACAATTTAGAAAGTTCAGGCACCTTTGCTGACTCAGTGACCATTTAGCACACCATTTCATCTGGAACCACCAGACTTCATCCGAACAGGATGCAGAAAGTACTGTAAGATGCAAGCTGACAAGCTGAGATGCATAAATGTGTTACTTTGCCCACAGATGCCCTTGCTGTTTGTGGTACTAGTATAGGTTTGTACTCCAGAAACAAATATCATAAACTCTATGTCATGGAATCCTCATTAAAAAAGAAAGTATAGTGACTGCATCTGCTCTTTTGATTATCTTCCTTTTGGAAAAGAACGTCCTTTTTGACTAGGTGTTGTAGAGAATGATTTGTAGCTTATAATTTTACACACCTGATGCATGGAAGACTTTTCCAGTTTGCTATCCAAATCTTCCAAGTCTTGTTTCTCCTCTGTTACACATATTCCTCCTGCTCTGGGCACTGTAGGAAGCTATATAGCCTTGCACCCTCAAGTCCCAACCTGGGATGTGTCCTTCCCAGTGGGCAGGATTCCTAGAACTTATCTCTATACCAGGATGGCCAGCATAGTTATAGACAGAAGTGAATGTCAATCACATAAACATGAAGCCCACTAAAACCAAACTAAATGCATCCTGACTCAACTTCCCCTGAGCCTAAACCCCCAAACACGAAGTCAGATGTGACAAAGTGTAAATCAAAGTGGAAAGCAAGAATACTTTTAACTAATTGGAGTTAAAATGTCTCACTCTCACAAATCTTTGAGGCCCTGAAGCTCAAGCTTCTTTAGCCTTTATGGTACATCTGCTTATGCAAATCAGATTATATTAATTAATTAATTTCCATATTCTAGCAACAAACATTTATTCAGTGTCTGCCATGTGCCAGGCCTTGTCCTGGGTGCCGGACCTAACAAAGCACAATCTCAACTTGGGACGCTCACAGTTAACAGGTCGAGAAGAGACAGTCTTGCATACGTACACAAACAAAGCCCGGGGCATCTAATTTCCCCAACACATATGCATATCTTCCTGGTATCTTTGCTGGAGAAAACAAAAGCAGTTCTGAGGCCAAAATTATTTGTCCTAAGCCATCTGTCAAGAATTACCCATTTGGAATGGGTATTGGCAAAATGATGAACACCCAAGCCAAATCTTCTGGTGACCCACATGGCCTGCCTTCTTTTAGACGCACAAGACTCTGGAGAAACCAAGGCATGTGCTTCCTCCTGGCTTTAAAGACCCAAGTTACAACAGATGGTGATGGTGTAGCCATGAGCCGTTAAAACTGGAGAGAGAGATTTAGGCTTGTGTTTTGAGGTAATGAGGGAACTTGGGAGGACAGAGACAGCGTTTGTCATAAGCAAGATGTACACTTAGGTCTGAGAATTTCCTAGTTCTACTGTGTACAACTACACCCCTGCAAGGCCTGACGCATTACTTGGAAGAAATAGAGAAAGCAGCAGGAATTCATCCTTGAGTCAGAGGTTACCAAACTTTCTCAGGGCTTTCAGTGCCTCTGGTTTTTTTCATTACACTCCTAGGGCAAAATAAATAAGCCAACAATTCTGCATATTAAGTAGCATAGGTCCAAACAACTTAATTATGATTTATATCTTAACCACTTAGGAGTTGCTTGAAAAAAAAGCAATATAAATCAAAAGAAAAAAATATTTTTATTTCATTCTTAAATAACCACACTTACTAGTTGGATGTGTATACCTCTTGGGCCCTGCACAACGTTTCAAACTTTGGGAATCAGATTGGACACTTCACGTTGATTTTTGTGCAGTACTTGCTTTTCTTTTCGCAACAGCTAAAAACCTCAGCTTCACAAAGAATTTACATAATGCAAAGGAACGTAGCACCACTGAATGATTGTGAAGTCCCTTGAGCTAGTAGTTCATGCTGTGTCCAACAGATGTCGCTGTGTTTCCCTCACAATTTAAACCAATTCCACGTGGCCACAGGGCATAGGTTTGGGACCGCCCAGAAACACTAACAAAGGGAGCAGGCGAAATAAAAGCCCCGAGAAAAGACTGATCTCTGTACCCAAAGGACCAGGGAATGGGAAGCTGAGCAGTACAGAACCCTTTTCACAATACCTGGTCTTTTCCAAATACCACGAATAAATCACACCCTTTCCTCTCTCCACTGGGAACAGTGCCGGTGTAGACTGTTCCCTGTCTATGAGCTGACACATGGCCCCCATCCTACCAGCCCAGAGGTAAAGTGTCCACAGAGCCTGAGGGTGGTGCCCAGACTTCCACCAAATAAGGTAACTAGCTGGCCAGTTAGAAGATTTATAGTGGAACTAGAAAAAAGTCCAGAATATCTTCAAATATTACTCATCACACCAAGAACCAGGAGCATCTCATCTCACCTCAGTGAGAAAAGACAAGAATCTGTGTAAGATTTTAAATCAGTCATCATAAAAAATGCTCCAATGAGCAATTATGAACACTCGTGAAACAAATGAAAAAAAAAATAATAAAGACACAGAAAAGAAATACAGGGTAAAAGGAAGAGTCAGTTGAAATTCTTCAAGCTGGAAAATGAAATAAAAGGCTCATTGAATGCGCTCAGTAGCAGAAAATGGAAATGACAAAAGAATCAGTGAGAAACTCCCAAACAGGATAAACCCAAAGAAATTCATGCCAAGATACATCACCATAAAATTTTTGAAAATAAAAACAAAGGGACTTCCCTCGTGGTCCAGTGGTTAAGAACCTGCCTTCCAATTACAGGGGACGTGGGTTTGATCCCTGGTTGGGGAATTAAGATCCCACACACCACAGGGCAACTAAGCCCGCACACTCTGGAGCTGCTGTGCCACAACTAGAGAGAAGCCCGCATACCCCAACGAAGAGCCCATGTGCCGCGATGAAAGATCAACTACTGAGCCCATACGCCACAACTATAGAGCCCGCAAGCTGCAGCTACAGAGCCCACACGCCACAACTAGAGAGAAGCCCGCGCGCCACAATGAAAGATCCTGCGTGCCGCAGCTAAGACCTGACGCAGCCAAAAATAAATAAAATTTTAAAAAAAATCATTACATAGGCAAAAAGTTGTTAAAAAAAAAAGAAAAACAAAGAAATATATTGAAAGCACTCTCTGCTATTCAATACCTTCCAGTGAAGCCCCGTTTTACTCAAAGAAAATAATCAAAGTCCATACAACAGCCTCCAAGGTGCTATGTGATCTGGCTCTTTACTAACCTTCCAAGCTCATCTTATATTTCTCTTTCGTTGACTACATTCTAGCCACACAGGCCTCCTTTCTGTCCCTTGAATATACTAGGTATGCCTCCACTTGGGGTCCTTGCTCTAGTTATTCCCCTTCTCAGAATTCTCTTTTCCCAAATATTTGTTGAATTAATTGAATGACAAGAGTGGTAAAATGAGAATAGCTACCAGACACACATTCTAAAAGGCTTCCATTATTTCACTAAAATATTCTATACTGGCTTCCCCAGGTGCTACTCTGATAACATCCAGGTGTTATCTTGAATAATATGCACTTCTAGTGTCCAGATTATTGTCCCTTGTACTATCATTCAATAATAGCAACTAGTAGGAATTTTTAGAAACAGTCATTGCCAAGTACTGTGCCAGGGAGAGCAAGATGGACCTAGAGTGAATTCAGTCAAGTTACAGGATACAAAATCAATATACAAAAATCTGTTGTGTTTCTATACACTAATAATGAACTATCAGAAAGAGAAATTTAGAAAACAATTCCATTTACAATTGCATCAAAAAGAATAAAATACCTAGGAATGAATTTAACCAAGGACATGAAAGATCTGTTCACTGAAAACTATAGGACATTAATGGAAGAAATTGAACAAGACACAAATAGATGTAAAGATATCCATGCTCATGGATTGGAAGAATCAATATGGTTAAAATGTTCATACTACCCAAATCAATCTACAGAGTCAATGCAATCCCTGTCAAAATTCCAATGGCATTTTTCACAGAACTAGAAAAACAATCCTAACATTTGTATGAAACCACAAAAGACCCCAAATAGCCAAAGCACTCTTCAGAAAGAAGAACAAAGCTGGAGGCATCAAGCTCCCTGATTTCAAACTATACTTCAAAGCCATAGTAATCAAAACATATGGTATTGGCATAAAAACAGACACATAGATCAATGGAGCAGAATAAAGAGCCCAGAAATAAATCCATGCATATGTGGTCAATTAATCTACAACAAAGGAGGCAAGAATATACAAAGGGGAGAAGGCAGTTTCTTCAATAAATGCTGTTGAGAAAACTGGACAGCCACATGCAAAAGAATGAAACTGGATCACTATCTTATACCATACACACAAAAATAACTCAAAATTTATTAAAAACTTGAATGTAAGACCTGAAACCATAAAACTCCTAGAAGAAAACATAGATGGTAATCTCCTTGACATCAATCTTGATGATTTTTTGGATTTGACACCAAAAGCAAAACAAGAGGAAAACAGGAAGAAGAAGAAGACGAAGAAGGAGGCAGAGGCGGAGGAGGGGGAGGACTGCATCAAAAAAGTTTCTGCACAGAAAAGGAAACCATCAACAGAAAAGGCAAACCTACTTAATGGGAGAAAATATTTGCAACTCACATATCTGGTAAGGGATTAATATCCAAAATGTATAAAAAACTCATACAACTCAATAGCCAAAAATCTAACGGAATCACTTTGCTGTACACCTGAAACTAGTACAATATTGTAAGTCAACTATACTTCAATTTTTAAAAAGACAAGAAATAACAAGTTTTGGCAAGGATTCAGAGAAAAGGGAACCCTTGTGCATTATTGGTGGGAATGTAAATTGGTGCAGCCACTATGAAAGACAGTATGGACGTCCCTCAAAAACTTAAAAATAGAGCCACCATATGGTCCAACAATTCCACTTCCTGGGTACTTATCCAAAGAAAATGAAAACACTAATTCAAAAAGATACATGCACCACTATGTTCGTTGCAGTATTATTGACAATAGCCAAGACAGAAACAACCTCAATGTCCATTGATGGATAAATGGGTAAAAAGGATGTGATTGATATATATATATATTTTTTCAGCCATTAAAAGAAAGAATGAAATCTTGCCATTTGTGACAACATGGATGGACCTTGAGGGCATTATAATAAGTGAAAGAAGTCAGACAGAAAAAGATATGATCATATGATCTTATATGTGGAATCTAAAAACAAGCAAAAAAACAAAAAACAAAAAACCCAAACTCATGGATGTAGAGGACAGATTGGTGGTTGTCTGAGGTATGGGGTGGGGTGTAGAAGAAATGCGTGAAATGGATCAAAAAAAAAATCCAGAGGGAGAGGGAGATGGGGGGAAGCAATTCTATTACTTGCAGCAACAGCGATAGCTTGATACAACTTAACATTCCATTTCTTCTAAAATTCATAGTTCCCTGCAGGGAGAACATACTACCAAATTCCTATATTTTTACTTATTTCATTCTACAACATATAAATTTCATATTTAAGATGTTTGCTAGTTTAAAAATAAAACAACTGTCAAAGATCTATTCCTGATTCCTCTGGACAACATATAAACAATTCCATGGCTTTCCCAGCAACTCAGATAGACATTCCCCCTAAATATCCAGAAAAGCATAGTACTGCATCTTAGCCAACTCATTAGTAGATTTAGAACATGCATATCATCATAGGATTACAAGAATTATTACAAAATAAGCCATATCACCTCTCCTTGCTGACAAAAATAGACTGGAACTCTGGAAAGGAAAGCTTGCCCTTCATCCAAGAATCTCAACTGATTGTGAGCTGCTGCACAGTAAATTTATCAGGACTCAGCATTACTCTGTGTTCATTCTAAGTTAACATGTCATCAGTTCTTCAAAACTCAGCTGTTGCTGCTGTATCATTTTCCAAAAGGAGTAAATACATTGCAATATACATTCTATACAGCGAATAATACCGTCCTGATGCACAATGCAGAGCCATGTGACCAGACCGTGAGTGACCATTTCTTTAGGGAAGTTCTGTTGCCCCCGATGCCGGGGAGAGCTCATCAGCCAACACTAATCAAGCACCAGGCACGCTTCATATACATCATAACATTTACTTTCACGCGGACCCTGGCGTTATTACTCCCATTTTACAGATGTGGAAACTGAGGTTCAAAGTTTCGAAACTTGGGCTTCCCTGGTGGCGCAGTGGTTGAGAATCTGCCTGCTAATGCAGGGGACACGGGTTCGAGCCCTGGTCTGGGAAGATCCCACATGCCGCGGAGCAACTGGGCCCGTGAGCCACAACTACTGAGCCTGCGCGTCTGGAGCCTGTGCTCCGCAACAAGAGAGGCCGCGATAGTGTAAGGCCCGTGCACCGCGATGAAGAGTGGCCCCCGCTTGCCGCAACTAGAGAAAGCCCTCGCACAGAAACGAAGACCCAACACAGACAAAAATAAATAAATAAAAAATTAAATTAAAAAATTAAAAAAAAAAAAAAGTTTCGAAACTTGGCCAAAGTCACCAATTAAGGGGCAACATCTGAGTTCTACCCCCAGTCTAATTGCAAAGCCTCATTAGAGAGCAGGATACACAATTCACATTACCTTTAAGATCGGGTATGAGATTTCAAAGGCAGCTACTTTAGGCTGTGTTTCCAGACACAGAGGGGAGGCACTCTTTGGCCCCCCTTTCGGAAGCTTCGGTCTCCTCTCTGCCCCTCCTTGAACTTCTCCGCACTCCTGTTTTTCCAAAGCTGCTGCTCTTCCCCAGCCGGCCAGCTGAAGCAAACAGGAAAGTGGAGAGGCACAGAATTTCCTGCCAGGAGACCATGGGGTCAGGTCCAGCTCTGTTACTATCTGCCCAACCTCCCTGGGTTTTCTATTGTAAAATAAGAGCGCTGTACTAGGTTAATGGTTTCCCCTATGTGAGCCTAAATAAAAGATACCTGACTTTTTAGCTGGCGTAATCTCAGCTGTCTCCTAGCCTAAAATACCATGACTGGCAGTGAATTCTCATGAAGCCTTTCTTGACAGCTCACACCAGCCCATCCTCATCTCCTTCTTCTCTGAATTCATGGCTCATCATGTGTGTATACAAGGCTGCCCTGACATTTACAGGGCCCAGGGCAAGAATGCAAAGGGAGACCCACATACCATTTGTCTAAATATGCAAAAGTTATCAATAAACTAACAAGCCATTATATAGAACGTGTTCTATCCTTCAAGGTGACAAATAAATCTTCATAACGCACTGGGAGCCCGGGCTCAAATTTAGAATCCTCAGACCTCTTGGAGATCTGCACGGGAAAGTGACAGTGCAGGAGGGGTCATCTTGGCTCAGGACTCTGGCCCACAGCCCTCCCTGCCTCCTTCCCAACTTGGCCCGTTCCCACAAGGAAGGACATCATGTTTGCGGGTGTGAACACAGCAGCACACGCATGCAAGGTACACATGTTCCATCAACCTTCCCCAACACACACACATACACACACACACACACACACACACACACACAGAGCTGTCCCTTGCCCACCGCTGGGTCCTACCGTGTGTGTTCATTCTCTGGAGAAGAGACTTGGAAAAGAACACATTCAGACCCTGAGGGTTGGCTCAGGACCACTGGGATGGGGTGGAATCCTAGGAACCCAGAGCACGGTCCGGAAGAAGGTGGGTGGACGCCTCGCCTGTCACACACTTAGCACACTGCTTCCCGGGAAGGTGGGCTCTGTACCAAAGAAAGCCGAGCCCACCAGGACATGGGTGCAGAGCAGGGGACCCTCTTGCTGGAGACTGAAGGCAAGAGGGTCATTCCTTTCATGCTTTCTTACTTTTAGCTCCCCTTATTTTCCTCTTGTCAGATAAGATCTTTAGACAGTTTTGCTTCCTGTGGGTACCAGGTTTAGGTAAGAGAACTGGATATTTTACTCCCAGCCTATGGACAGGGTTTCCTTTGCAGAACACCTTTTCTCTTGCAAGATTCCTTACTTAACATTTATACAGAATTCTAGAAACCCAATCTACCATCAGCCGTTTGGATTTAACTATATATCACTAGAGTCATAGCTCAAAACTATTTCCTCTCCACTTCATCTTGAAGTTGATGTTCTAATTTACTTGTTGTTTATTGTAACCAGATTTCTCTAGTATATTCATCACATGAAATATCGATGTTTCAGTCTTTGAAACCACGTATGTCCACGTAGGTGTTTCTGTTGCTACCTGGAGGTATGGTTCTTAGCTGGATGTGGGAATCTTGGATTACAGCCTTTTCTAGCAGCAGTTCGTAAATACCATCTAACTGTCTCCCAGCCTCAAGTAATGACAAAGGAGACATTCAACACTGCTTCAAATCTTTTTCTTCAGTAAGTTTCTTATATTTTAGTTCAGAAGCTGTTCTGCTTTGTAGGGGGTGAGCCCAGCAGAGAGTGAGGGGGAAGCTAGCAAGGTCCTCTGCACCTGAATCCTGGCAGATCCCCAGGCAAAATATGGAAGTCTGGAAGCCCAGCAGCTATTTTGCTCAAAAGAAGTAGTTGGGCGAGGAAGGGGGCACAGAAGCATTTGGGTCACCATCTTCCCAGAGAACTCCCTACATTCAGAGCACGTTTTAAATGCACCTGTGAAATCTTGAAGGATTCTGACAAATTACCCTCCACAATGCCATTCCCTACTCATATACCATAATATATGATAATGTTCTTTCTTCTACAACCTCGTAATGATTAGATACTGTCAATCTTTTAAAATTTTTCCATCTAATGAATATTAAATGGTATTTCATTGTTATTGTTTAAATAGCTTTATCGAGATAGAGTTGAACACAGTAAACTACATATTCTTCAATTGTACAATTTTCTAAGTTCAACACATCTGACACCCATGAAACCACTACCACAAACAAAATAATAAACATATACATCACTCCCCAAAATTTCCTTGTGCTTTTAAAAAATCTCTCCATCCTGCCTTTCTTCACCCGCTCCACCCTCATTCTGCAGGAAGCCACTGGTCTGCTTTCTGACACAATAATTAGTTTGCATTTTGTAGAATTTTATATAAATAACGTAAGTATTTTGAGATTCATCCATGATGTTGCATATATCAATTGCTCGTTCCTTCTCACCGCTAGGTAGTACTTCATTTCGTCGTATGCATATACCGTAATGTGTCAATTCACCTATTGTTAAACATTAGAGTAATGTCTAGCTTTTGGCTACTGTGAATAAAATTGCTAAGGGCAGTCATGTACAGATCTTTGTATAGACGTACTCCCTCATTTCATTTATGTAAACACCTAAGTGAATGGCTGGATTTTATGTCAGACCTTTGTTTAACTTTTTACTAAACTATAGAGCCATAGTTCTGGAACATAGTCCTGGGTTCACGCCCACTTCTCTATGGCCTGGAAACTTGATGCAAGAAAATGGGTTAATCATAGGGCTCACCTCTCTTGTTTTCTCTTTCTCTGGGATCACTTTCTTTTGTTGCCTGATGTTCAGTATGTTGGCAACCACTGTTTTCTACATGTTGCCTAGTTTTTTGTTGTTTCAGGCAGGTGGGTAAATCCAGTCCCATCTCAACCATATGCAGAAGTGTACCTTTTCCTAAGCTTTAAATTCTTTTTTATTTTTGTCACGCTTTAAAAAAATAATAAATACATTTAAGGCTACAATTTTTCTGGTGAATATTTTTTACATATCCCCTGAATTTTTGATACTTAGTTCCTTTTCTGCTCATTTTAATGGCTTCTAATTTCTACTTTGTTATGTTATTTCATCTATTGTCTAAAAGGCCTTAAATGATTTTATTATAAAACATGCCCCAAATTTCAGAGAACAGTGCCATGAATGCCTATATACCATTTCCCCAGATTCAACAGTTAACAAGATTTTTCCACATTTACTTCATCTATGCATGTCTGTTTTCTTTTTCTTTGCTAAAGTATTTTCAAGAGAATCCTAGACATGTCATTTCCCTCCAGCATATTTTAGTCCCTAAAATATAAAAACATTTTCTTCTTTAATCACAATGTTATTATCACACGTAATAAAATTAACAATAATTCTTCAGAACCATTTTATGACCAAGTTCTCCTGATTATCTCAAAATATTTGTAGACATTGTTTATTCAAAATAGGATGGAATCAGGGTCCACTCATTACATTTGGTGGTTGTGCTTTTTAAGGCTCTTTTCATCAAACTGAGGCCTCCCCTTTCCTCCACCATTGGCTTGTTCAATAAGCCAGACCAGTTGTCCTGTAGAATGTCCCACATTCTGATTTGTTTTCTCGTATCTCTGTGATTTTATTTAACTTCTTTTCTATCCCCTGTATGTCTTCTAGTTCGCCCTAGAGACTTGATTAGATTCAGGTTTAACTTTTTTTTTTTGGCAAGAATATGTTACAGCTGGTGCTGTGTTCCTCATATTGCATTACATCTGGAGGCACCTAATGTCTGGTTTCTATTTTTAGTGATGCTAAGACAGATCAAAGGGTTTGGGTGGTGACAGCCTGATCTCTCCATCGTAGCTCCCCACCAATCATTGGTCAAGTGATATTATCCTTTGATGACTATTGCCTGATTCAATTATTTCATTAGGGGTGGCTAAGTGATACTTTCATATCATTTCTTTCGTATGTATTAGCTGGAATTCCTCTGTAAATAAGAACTGTCACTCTTCAGTTAGGGCTATTTGTTTATCCTGAAAGGCAAGATAACTCTTTCCTTCTAATTGCCAATTTTCAGAGTAAGAAATTGGTGTCCTCAAGTGGGAAGCAGCCGCATAGCCCAGGGAGATCAGCTCAGTGCTTTGTGACCACCTAGAGGGGTGGGATAGGGAGGGTGGGAGGGAGGGAGACGCAAGAGGGAGGAGATATGGGGATATATGTATACGTATAGCTGATTCACTTTGTTATAAAGCAGAAACTAACACACCACTGTAAAGCAATTATACTCCAATAAAGATGTTTAAAAAAAAAAAAGAAAGAAATTGGTGTCCTCAGACAAAACTACAATTCAAAAAGCTACACGCTATGATCATAGCAGCATTATTCACAATAGCCAAGACATGGAAGCAACCTAAATAGCCATTGACAGATGAATGGATAAAGAAGATGTGGTATATATATACAATGGAATATCACTCAGCCATAAAAAAAGAATGAAACAATGACATTTGCAGCAACATGGATGGACCTAGAGATTATCATGCTAAGCGAAGTAAGTCAGACAGAGAAAAACAAATACCATATGATATCACTTATATGTGGAATCTAAAATATGACACAAATGAACTTATCTACGAAACAGACTCACAGATGTAAGGAACAGACTTGTGGTTGCCAAGGTTGGGGAGAGGGATGGAGTGGGAGTTCGGGGTTAGCAGATGTGAACTATTACATATAGAATGGACAAACAACAAGGTTCTACTGTATTGCACAGGGAACTGCATTCAAAATCCTGTCATAAACCATAATGGAAAAGAATAACTGAATCGCTTTGCTGTACAGCAGAAACTAACACAACGTTGTAAATCAACTCTACTTCAAAAAAAACAAATGAAATTGGCTCCCTGGTACTTCCAGTGATGTCCCATGAGCTGGGTCGCTTTCTCTCTCTCTTTTTCTCTCTTCCACATATTCAATTGGTTAAATTAATTGAAAGAATACATGTCTCTTATTAATTCCCCAGCTGTGCCCCTTTGTGAGTTGAGGGTCCCCTAGAGCCAGCAGCTTGGCTTTATGGAAGAGGCGGGGGATAAAATTGCCCTCAGAGAGCTAGCGGCCACTTTTTCACAGAGCGCTGTGACGCTGCAGGCTCAGGTGGGCTGCAACCTTCGCAAGCAGGGCTTGTTGGGTTCTCCGCGCCTTGTAGTCATTGAGTTCAAGTTTACCCGCCTCAGATGGGAATATCAGGCAGGAGGGTCACCTGGCCTTCATGAGCGCCCAAGAGCCTAGCAGCTGCTTCTCAAAAGCGGGAACGCGGGGTGGGAGCGATCGCATCGGGGAGTGACACGTTCAAGACCCCTAGGGGTGCGTCTGAGTAGAGGCTGCCTCTCTTTGCCCGAGACTCCAATGGGCATAATCGTTAGTCACAGGGACTTATGGCTCAGAGGAGTCAGGATGACAGGTCCCCAAGGGTGGTAGTACTTCTCTACATGACCAGAATCATTCCCTCTGGCACTTATGGGACAAGATGTACAAGCACATAACACATCAATGCGTGCCATATGTCCAGATGTAAAAGCAGCGGCGCCAGCAACATTCATTAACTCCACACCTTATTAGAGAAATATACATTTAATATACTTGCTGAAAGGGACACTTGCTGGTATCTACTTCTGCTTGGGTCCAGTCAACAGAAAGAAACCACACCTTAATTTAAAAGGGAAAGTTGAATGTAAAGAATTAATAACTGTAACAGGAGATTGGAATGATGAGGCGAGAACGAAAGAATGTAGAAAGAGCAAAAACAGGGAGCAGCCACTGTACTTAGGGCTGAGATGGAACCCCCTTTTCTCCACTTACCCCACCAGTTGGGCTGAAATCCACATCTTGTTGAGAGGGCAGGCTGCGGCTTGCTGAGAAGTTGTCGTGGTGTTGTGCTGGCCATATTCCTTGGAAATCTGCGGAAATCTGCCCTAGAGGATGCCAGGGAAAGGTGTTCATGAGGAAGGACGGAGCTACAAAACCGCCCAGGAGTGCCGGGGGAGAGGGCGGTACGCTGCTGCCGCTGATGCTGCGGGCTGCCGGGTACCGCATGCAGAGCAGTGGAGGAGCTGTGAGCTCTGTGGAAGCTGGGTCCTGGGCAAGCCACCGGCTCCAAAGGAGGCTTACCTGGGGATGTGTGCTGGGCTGAGGGAGACACCGGAACTAGGAGGCAAACCCCGTCCTCCTGCGCCCTCTATCGACAAAGTTTAGCATTGTTCCATCTGGCAAAGGAAAAATCTTTAAAGGACCCACACCTATTTTCGCAGAGCAGGCAAAAAAGGGTGAATGTGAAGCAGAAAGTCAGGAAGCCCGTGATTGGCACCGTATACCTGTTGAAAGGGACCTTTGCTTGTATCGATATTTTGAAAAAACTCAGAATAAAATACAATAAAATGTTAAGTTAAAATTGTAAGTGGCAGGACTTTCGGGGTTTATTATATCCATTTTGTAACTTTCTAGATATTTTAAATCTAGTCTTGGTGAGAAAAAGTGCTTGATATATTACTTAAGCTTGAGAACTCTTGAGCTGGTAGATAAATCCCTCTACGTCTAAAGAAACTGATTTACATGAAATTTTTAAACTTGTATGATCTGAATTCTGTTGAAGAAATAAGAAAGAACTTGTTCCCATCCTTTATTCATACTTTAATTTATTCATTAAACATTAAGAGCATCTCTTCTATGCTGATAACAATACCGGGTCCCAACACTCCTGTTCCTCACATCCAGGAGGCGAGAGACAAAATCTTGGCTAGTTAAACTGGACAGAAGAGAATGTAAGAGCCGTTTACACTCAGAAGGAGTTTTGGAAGTCCTCCTGGTACAGTGGTGCCTGTGTTGCGCTGAAGGAAATAATAAGAATTATCCAAGAGAGAATATTTCAGAGAGAAAAGCAATTGTTTGAAAAAAGTAAAAAGTCTAGCTCAATTTTCACCTATAAATTAATTAAACCAAGAGAATGGGAAAATGTATACTCTAAATAAGAAACACCTAAAAATTTTAAAATGAGATACAGTCCAAATAAAGTGAGTAATAAGTTTGATGGAATTGAAGCATTTATAAATGATCTGTGATCCTACAGCTCTCATTGTGCCAGAAGAGTTAAGAGAGAGAGAGAGGCTAAATTTGGGTCACAGTCAATTTTCTGACCATCTGCAATGCTAAAAGTTGTAAATGGTTGGGATAACTCAGCATGCATTTCAGACTAGAACCAACACATTCTGGGACAGGTAACACATATACCTTTCATGAAATGTGCATTTAATCACATTCATCTTCTAAGTGAAAGAACATTCGCATGTTCTCTCCTGTCTATCCTGGGCTTCTCAAAGAGATACTGCAAGATAAGATCGCTGTTTTCCATGTGTGTGCAACTGAGTATTTCCGATCTTATTGTCTATGTGTTGAGGCATCCTGCAATCCTTTCCTTTGGGAGAAGCCACTGTGCTGTTATTCCAATACCTAGAGTGATTCATATGTCTGGAATGAAAAGACGATCCCAAATTGGTTCCACTGATAATGCCACTGTCATTGCTGTGCTTGGCAGAGGACCAAGACTCTAATTAAATTGGCTGACCTTTTGACACATGTGTAAAACACTTAAGCTGCCCTGCCACTCGGGGTTTCAACTTGCACTGACTTGTCGACTGAATTCTGATTTCTACTCAGGGTTTTCTGTAAGGGGTTAGAAACAGATCGACTTGTTAAATTTGTTTCTTGCAGAACACTAAAATGGAATCCATCCTGTACTGCGATTAAAATCTCTTAACTGAAATGTTAAATCTTGAGGCTTTTTATTGTCATTTCCTTTTTTAATTAATAACTTTATTTTTTAGAGAAGTTTTCAGTTCACAGTAAAACTGAGCGGCAAGTACAGAGAGTTCCCATATACCACCCCTGCTCCCTCACATGCACAACCCCCATCAACATTTCCACCAGGGTGGTACCTTTGTTACAATCTATGGACCTGCACCAATACATCATCATCACCTAAAGTCCATAGTTTACATTAAGTTTCATTCTTACTGTTGTACGTCCTATCACTTTTTAAAAAAAATTTATTTATTTTTGGCTGCTTTGTGTCTTCGTTGCGGTGCGCGGGTTTCTCATGGCTGTGGCTTCTCTTGTTGTGGAGCACGGGCTCTAGGCACGTGGGCTCAGTAGTTGTGGCTCGTGGGCTTAGTTGCTCCGCGGCATGTGGGATCTTCCCGGACCAGGGCTCGAACCCGTGTCCCCTGCATTGGCAGGCAGATTCTTAACCACTGGGCCACCAGGGAAGTCCACATCCTATCACTTTTGACAAATGTATGATGGTGTGGACCCAGCATGACAGTATCATACACAGTAGTTTTACTGCCCTAAAAATCCTATGTGCTTAATTCCCCTTTTTATCCCTAACTCTCCCTTAACCTCTGACAACTACTGATCTTTTTACTATAGTTTTGCCTTTTCCAGAATGTTGTATAGTTGGAATCATACAGTACATAGACTTTTCAGATTGGCTTCTTCCACTTAGTAATATGTATTTAAGATTCCTCCATGTCTTTTTTTAGCTCATTTCTTTTTTTAGCGCTGAATAATATTCCATTATCCAGATGGATCACAATTTGTTTATCCATTCATCTACTGAAGACAATCTTGTTTGCTTCCAAGTTTTGCCATTATGAGTTTATGAGTAAAGCTGCTATCAACATCCACATGCAGGTTTTTGTGTGGGCGTACTTTTTCATCTGCTTTGGGTAAACCAAGGAGCAAGGTTGTTGGATCATATGGTTAAGAGTATGTTTAGTTTTGTAAGAAACCACCAAACTGTCTTCCAAAGTGGCTGGACCATTTTGCATTCCCACCAGAGGTGAATGAGAGTTTCCGTTGCCCCATATCTTCACCAGAATTTGGCCTTGTCAGTGTTCTGGAATTTGGTCATTCTAACAGGTGGATAGTGGTATCTCACTGTTGTTCTAATTAGCATTTCCCTGATGATATATGATATGGAGCATTTTTTCATATGATTATTAGCCATCTGTGTATCTTCTTTGGTGAGGTGTCTGTTAAGGGCTGTGGCCTATTTTTAAATCAGGTTGTTCATTTTCTTCCTGTTGAATTTTAAGAGTTCTTTATATATTTTGGATAACAGTCCTTTGTCAGATATATCTTTTACAAATATTTTTTCTCAATCTGTGGCCTGTCTTGTTCTCTTGACATATATTTGTCCTTTACAGAGCAGAAGTTTTTAATTTGAATGAAGTCCACCTTATCAATTATTTCTTTCATGGATGAAGTTTATTTTTATTTGACCCATTATTTTACTTTTAACCCTGATAAACATTGCTGTCCTCTAAGCTTGCTGCTGCCCTCATAGAGATGATTAATTGAAACTTTCCTCCTACACATTGATGCTGTTTCTGTGGATCCCACAAAATTGCTGTGAGCATCAAATGAGACGATGTTTATGAATAGGTTTTGGAAACTGAAAAGCACGTGTTCCCATGTCAGGTAGCATTACTAGTCTCTTGATAGCAAACACACTTTTATTTTTTCTTTGGCCAATGGACTGTATTCATGATACCAGTTAAAAAGAGATCAAGTTCATATTACAGTCGACAATACCATTTGGAATCTAAGAAATAAGAGGCAGCAAATGTCATCTTTAATTCCAGAGGTTGTCAACTTTCACTCTCCTACAGAGAGAGTGGGTCTGTTTCAGTGCTTTCTTCTGTCTCTGGAAGCACCAAGAATTATTTTGATTTTGCAAGATTTTCCCAGTTTACATTCATCTCCTGCTTCAGGATTTTCCTTCCATTTATTTTGGTATAACTAGATAAAAGTGCAGTACACTTTAACTGAATAAGTGAAGACAAGAAAAAGAAACCAGAGAGAGAGAGAGAGAATAGGTGACGCTCCAAAAGTTTCTGAGTTTTCTTGCTGAAATTCTAGTCAACAACTATAGAAAGAAAGTGTCATTATTGGCAAATGTCCTAATGAAGTGGTTTATGACAGCTCATGTTACCTCTATCCCACTGTAATGAGAGTATATATTTGGAGCTGTCTTTCCACTAACTAGAGGGAAAGATCTTGAAAAAAGACAATTTCTTAGAGCATCTTCAATAGATTTATTCCTTGGTTCCTTATAATTTTGGTTATGTTGCAAATGGCATCTTTTAAAAATTATCCTTTCTAAAATGTTGTGGTTAGTGTATCATATAGTTTTGTACATGATCTTGTACAAACTCGAACTCTTTCATTAGTTCTAACAGTTTGTTGATAGAATCTATTGAATATTCCATATTGGAAATCCTATGGTATGAAATTTATTTCTTCCTTTCTAATCATTATACCTCTGACTTATTTCCTTGCTTCTATTGTAGTGTCCAGACCTGCAGCACAACACTGACTACAAAGAGTGATAGCAGATACCTTTTTTTTTTTCCTGTCTTTGTCATTTTTCTCCATTTAATATAATTCATGCTGAGGGCTCTCAGAGGATACCATTTATCATGTTAATGAAGTTTTCTGGCTCTTATGTTTGTTTAAAAAAATCGTGAATGATGTTGACTTATAACAAATCTTTTTTTTTTTTTTTTTGTATCTTTTAAGGACATCATATGGTTTTTCTCCTCTAACCTGTTAAAGGGAAGACTTACACAAATAGATGTTTTTTCCAACAATGAAGGTAGAATTCTTTTCTGATTAGCTCAATAATGGGCAGTCACTGGAGAAAATTCAACCAGTATATGAGTGTGTACGAGACACGCCTTGTGCGGCTCTTCAGATCATGCTTTCCTGCTCTCTGCTGCCTGACCCTGGGCTTCTTCAGGCCAGGGGGTCGCTTTACATCATCAAGAGAAAGTGCAGAGAGCTTTGCTTGATAGGAACCTATTATTAAGCGAGAAAACAACTCTTTACAAGCGGGGAGACTTGGAGAGGAAAAGTGGTCAAAGCTGAGCTCTCACCAGCTACAGCTCTGCTAGTAAAGAGCAAAGAAGAAAGGAAGCCTGTTGCTTTCTGTTGTGATGGGTCCCTAGGAACTTACATCTCTTCTAGGGTAGCACACTGCAGAGGCCTGCTTGTTCCAGGCTGACCAGCCAGGATGCTGGAAGGTTACCCGACACGGGGAGATCTTGTGTTCAACTTGAGTTTTCTTGCTGAAGATCCAGCCAACAACTGTAGGAAGAAAGGTCATCATTGGCAAGAGTCCTAACAAGGTGGTTTATGACAGTTCATGTTACCTCTAACCCACTGAAATGGGAGTTTTGTTGAAGGTCAGAGTTAGCGTAGTGGGGAAATCAGGACAGTTTAAACTTTGGTTATGTGACTATGAGTATTTGGTGTAGGGCAGTTTTCAAACTGGGGCTTCCATTTTGGTTTTTCTTTAATAATATCTTCATTTCCAATATTTTTACTGACTGTCTGTCTCTCTCCATCTATATATGAGAGAGTGTGTGTGTGTGTGTGCACGTGCACATGTGTGATATGTGTCCTTTCTCTCTTCGTCAGGTATGTCCCCTTAAGTGCATTAATTTTTCCTCTGTCTGCGTCTTGAAGTTCAAGTCCACAGATGCCTGGAGTTCATGTGCTTAAGCATAATTCTCCTACCAGTTAATAAAAAGGAAGGAGTAATATGAACACATTGGGAAAAAAGATTAAACTTCTTACTGTTTAATATTAAATGCTGACACTGAAGAAGATAAAAATAAAACTTATAATTCACTACAAAAACAAGGGCATAGATCACAATCTGGTCAATGAGTGTTGTCAATTCAAAGAATATTTACAGCCAGTCTCTTCATAATTTAAGTGCCCTGTAATCTTACAAGTCATGTATGAAAGAAGCAAATTTGATAACAACCTAAAAATTCACATGACATTACCAATAATGGGTTACAAAGCTAAAAGAAACTTTATCAAAATATCATTAATTATAATAGATTTAAATTAATCATGCCAGAAGAAAAAAACTTTATTAATGTTTTATCTTCTCTAAGAAATATGATATTATATTGTTACCATATAAAGTAATCAAAAAGTAGGCAGGCAAAAATTTAGGAAATATTTTTAAAGTGTGGTAGGAAGTTTATATATTGATAGAGTATTTAATATATTATTATATAATAATGATTATATTATATAGTTATAATTATATAATGTATTATATAGTTATAATTATAAATTATATACAGTAAATCATGATTAATATATTATTTTTATGTACCCTATTTTTCCTCTTTAAAGAATTTTCTTATTGAATGAAAGAGTCTTTAATTCTATAGTGCTTTACAATTTTCAAAAGTTTCACACACATGATTTTATATAATCCCATAATAAGCCTTTTTTTTCTCCTAGCCCTGTATTTCCCTCTCCCTGCTGGTAACCACTAGTTTGTTCTCTATATCTATGAGTCTGCTTCCTTTTTTTGTTTTATTCACTAGTTTGTTGTATTTTTTAGATTCCATATATATAATTATTATATAGTTATATTATATAATGCATTATATAGTTATAATAATTATATTTATTATATATAGTAAATCATGATTGGCATATTATTTTTAAAATACTCTTTTACATCTTTTAAAATTTGTTAATTTGGGTGATTTCTCATTTTAAATAAATATTACTTTTGCACCAAATTTTGTATTTGTAATTAAAAATTTTTTTCCTTAAAGAGGACACTCCCCCCAGGTTGTATAAACATCAGGCCCTGCCCCAAACCTGGATTTACCCAGATCGCATATCCTGTCTGCCCAAGGACATATCTTCTGTCCTCCAAAAGCATCAAAACCCCAAAGCCTTTGGATGCCAGGCCTGCACCCAAGTCTAACACACCCCACGCTGTGGCGGCATGCATTAGTTCACTTATTATTGTGGCTTTGATTTCCCTCTTCATTTATGGCATCTAGGGGTTTCCCTTTCTTTCAAGCTTGGATATGCATTTCTAAAGCATCTTTGAAAATACTTTATTGGGTATTTTATGTGTTGGGAATGGAAAGGAACGCCTGCACCATGTTCATCAGTACGTGGCCAGAAGTGAACACTTGCTTTCTTTCGTAACTTTATTGACGCACACATGACATAGGATCCAAATTCCTCTTGAAGGAACTAATGATAATGCTGAACAGGCCTTGTACTTTTCAAAGCTCTTTCATATACTTTGTTTCATTTGGCCCCTGATGGTGAAGGGGCCAAATGAAAAGGATCTATGAAGGATCAAATGAAGGATCTATGCAGTAAGTATGTAAGAGGTGTTATCACCCCTAACAGATGAAGGAAAGGGAGCCTGGGGACGTGACTTCTCTGGGATCCCACAGTTGGAAATTGGGAGGGCTAGGCTCCCATGGAACTGCCTGCCCCTCTCTGCTCCTCCACGCCCCCTCACTCCTTTTACCTGGCTCGGTACTGAAATCATTCAGCATATCTCCCCAAACCCATGACAGCACAGCCCTAGATGAGAACCCGTGCTTCTCAAATTGAGTCTGCCCTAGAATGAGGGGAAAGAATGAAAGGAATTCTCCACTGTGGCCCATCCCAGAAGAGTCCCATCAGGTAAACATTCTTTCCTAGTAGAAATCTGTTGGGAAAAAATTATCTTTCTGAACACAGGTCAACTGCTGTTGCTAAAATTGGAGCATGATTAGTTACCACTAAAAAAAGTCCCTCTAAAAAGTGCCATTTCCAAGCAGCTGACGGCAATATGGAAAGAACAGATGGTATTGGAGGCATCCGCGTCTGGCGGGGAGCAGGAAGGGTTGTTGTAGTCATTTCTGCTTCCTGGGTAATAAAACTGGAACTGGGGGAAGGGTCATCTCCCATCCTCATTCTCAAAGTTGAATTATTGTGAAGGGATTTTTTTTCCATACTGATAGATTCATTTGGTTCCATCTATCCTACGATTAAGGTGAGCATCAGAAAGCTATTGTTTATTAAATGTTAACTTAAGAGGAATGTTACTAGCGAACTAACCCTTATTTCGTAGACATTTCAGTCAGAATTTCTTATCTAAACCTACTGCCCAAGCATTATGTTCCTCCATGTGACTAATATCACAGGTTTATAGCTCAGCTCCAAAGCATTTTTGTCTCTTTTGATGACATGAACCCTGGCAATTACCAATTGTGATTTACACACGGTTGCAGTCGAAGATTCTTCTAAAACAGCAATGACATTTCTTTGAGGGGAGATCTGTTTTAAGAACTGGCTTGAGAAAAAATTAAAAATAGAAACAAACAACCAAGTACACCCCTTCTTCGAAATGCATGTTAAGTCCATCAAGGTACTCATGGTTTCCTGTCAGAGCCACTTTGTAAGGCGGATAATTTATGGGGAGCCATGCCTTTCCGTGTGGTTAAGTGTGGACTCAAATGCTTAGGACCCGGCAGGTGCTATTTTTAAGATGAAAGGGCTATAACTTCACTTGCTGTTTCCAAACATACTGGATGATTTCACTCATACTGTTTCTTCCATCCTGACTGGTAATGTTTGTCATTATATAAAGGGAATTTAAAATGAAATAGAAGCAAATTCTTCTATGTCCACAAGCTTGACAAAATGTAAGTGTTGCCTGAATGTGTTTTAACTCCTACTTTAAAATGTCTCATGGTGGTCTCTCTTGAACAAGACAAGTAATCCATCATCTTCATGTCTCAGTCAAACCAAGACAAGAAGAGTCCCATTTTAAGGTCCTGCTGTGCAGGCTTCCCATGTCTGAGCCTCCACAGTGCTAGCTGGTCTAAATCTTTACATCTCCCAGAGCAGCATCAATGAACCCTTTCCTCTGGCACCCTCAGGGGCTCCCCGAGAAATCTGGCAAATGAGGGGAGGGGGCATTGCAGCAGCCCTAAATCATTTGACAGAACGGATCATGAACTTCGAGCCACTGTGTTACCAAATAGTTGAGGGACCAGAAATTCTGGAATTACACTTCACTGTGACTAAATATTTTCTGCATAACACACTGAAAATCACACACTTTTTGAATGCTAGTGGTTACCAGGGTTTTTCAGGAACTTCTAGTTTTCCGCTGAGACCCTCACCTCCCTGGAAGTGAATTACCACCGTAGCCTCCCTTATAAGTAAGGATGGTGGACATATATCTGTCTCATCAGCAACCCTTCCGTTGTAGAATTTTTGGGGAAGGTCACGTGAGAAGCATGAGCCTCTCGTTCACATTCTGCGATGGGACTAGCGGCCTGTGGTAAATGGTGATGAAACAATTAAGTTAGTGTCTCTGGTCTCCTGGGAATGCCTGCCTATTAAGGGACAAGCGTGGAACTAGTGAAGAAATGCCATTGTCTAGAGGTTTCAACTTGAAGAATGGCTCCATTCTCTCCAGATGCAATAGCCAATGAGACTAAGATTATCCTCCATTATAGAGAGGATGGGTCCCCATTTTGAAATTGTATTTATGAAAATAAGAAAGTGTGTATGCATAGGGTGGCAGGGAGGGGAGGAGGGCCACACACAACTCTTGCTTGTTATGGGCTCAGCATCCCTCCCGGAGTTGCCTGCACTACTCCTTGTGATGTGGTCGGATGCTTCTCTCACCCCGACCAGCCCTGACTGTGAGGCAGAGCTTAGGACCAAGTTAAGACCAATCAGAGTCATGTCCCCCAGATCTACAGTTACACAAGGCGGAAGGTGAGTGCAGTGAGGCTCCCAGAGCACTGTTCAAAGAGAAGGCCATGAACGCCTGCAGCTGCTGAGATATATGGGACCAGAGCCACCCTGGGTCCGTTATTTCTGAAGCCCCAATGCTCAGCCTTTCCATCTGATTCAGAGAAATGACCCAGAGCCCTTCCAAAGAACCCTGCTTGTCCGACCCACGACTTGAATGGCATACAATTTAATACAAGACATATTACTGATGACCTTCTAGGACACCAGACGCTGTGCCAGACTCTTTCAGATGTATAAAACTTCACTTCTTACCATGGGTAAAGGAATGACACCATCTCACATCCCTCGGACACATCAGGGCGCTCCATCCGCTGTCTCTGCATCTGTGCCGATGTGTTGGTGTAAAGACAGCCCAGAAACCCTCTGGACCTGGAGTAGAATAGTTCTGAGGTCTGTATTTTGCCTCATTTCCAAGTCTTCCCCCACGGGATTAAGTCTTTTATCACCCCCTGCGGTAGGTATTGCTTCATAAACACCCATTGCTGGTGGCCTCCCTTGCCCTGGATTATTCTCCCTTCCTCACTTCCCCAAATAAACTATTTTCTCTCAAATCCTTGTCTCTGGGTCTGGTTCTGGGAGAAACCAGACAAAGCCAGGGGCTGCAGCGTTGGATCTCTGTGAGGGTGTGGCTCAGAGTCTGTTGTGTATGAGCCACTCTGTAAACGCCAACCCACCCATTTCATGGATGAGGACGCTGAGACGGAGGCGGCAGGGATCAGCCTGCCGGTGGATGGCATTTGCAGGACGGCAATTAGAATTTACCCTGCATTCAACTCCTACCCATCGCCTAGACTGGGGTTCTCAGCCTGGGCCCTACTGACCTTTGGGCTGGATGGTTCTTTGCGGGGGGCAGTGGAGGGAGGTTGTCCTGTGTAGAATGTCTGGCAACATCCCCGCCTCTCTGTACCAGCACCCTCCCCCAGCGGTGACAAGCAAAAATTGCCAGATTGTCTCCAAATAGCCAAACTGCCCTGGGAGGAGGGGAGGATTCCCCCTCGTTGAGGACCACCAGCCGAGAGAGCCGGAAGAAAGCCCGGTGATCCCTCGGAGTCCACACTGATGGAGAAGTGCAGAGTGGAGGCATGTACGCAGCCTTCTCCTTGACCCTGCATAAACCTTTATCCAATCTTGCATCCTCTGACTCCAAATCTGGCCCACTTTCCATCCTGCTAGGCTCTCCGAGACCAGTTGCTCCATTGCTCGGCTTGTTACAAAGTTCTTTCCTGTTGCACCCAAATCTTCCTCCTGGGGACTTACTTCATCAGCGTGTCCTGCGGGGCCAGGCGGGAGGCTAATCCCTCCTCATGAACTGGCACTTCAACTATGGGAAGACAACCCCCACGTCCCCTGCCCTACGATGGACACTACCGCGCGCCCGTGCTACAGACACGCCGGGAACAGCTGTCAGGCGGGGAGTGCAAAGTCCTAGACACTCTCTTCGACCTTGAACAAGAACTTCCAGGAGCCCAGAGTCTATGTACTTTAAAGCTTCCAGTTAACTCTGAGGTACCCTGACCACAGCGCAGTGTTTAGGACCCTCGGACTAACTTACTCCAGCTCCGGGCAGTAGAGTTCTGATTTGTTTCCTAAAGCAGCTACCGAAAAGATGGTTTTTGAAGAAAGTATTGAAAAGAAACTCTTAAAATAATGGACTAGTCCATACTAGGTCAGAGAGATACATATTTCTATCCAGTTTCATTTTCAGTCAAATAGTTTTGATAAGGTTTATACAAAAAAGCCCAGAAGTTGACACCCAAAAATGTTGGTTCAGTTTCCTTCCCCAGATAGAGGGATTAAAGAAGATTCAAAACATTTTTCTTCTTTGTTCTTTTCTTCATTTTAAGGCGTGTAGAATAAACGTGTGTGTGTGTAAATATATATATATATATATATATATATATATATATATATACACATATATTCGTATAAATTGCGATCAGTTTTTGAGTTATTTATTAAGTTGTAATGATGACCATCTTTTTGCTGTTTCTTATAGGGGTGATGACACCTGGTGGAAATAAGTCACAGAAGAGCAGGATCAGTCACAGGTCTGGACCATCTGGGGAATAAGAAAGTGTTCGAATGACAGGCTTGGAAAAGACTGCAGGTCACCTCCCTTCATTTACGGGAGTGAGAAAGAAGATAGTCATAGGGCCACAGCATGTCCAGATGAAGATCCCGAGTTAAAAGAAAGGGACTAAAGAAAAAAAAAGTGACAGCAGAGAACAGACTTCCAAAGTTGAGTAAAAAACTAAATAAAAATAGGCTCGTGTCGACTCGAGCTAAAGCACTCACTCGCTCACCGGGTAAGCGCAGTCCCTCATAAATGTGAAGGATTATTCAATTCTCATTTGCCTAAGGCTTTAATTTACGTGCCCTATATTCTATTTTAAGGGTTTCCAGTCTTCCCAAATGAGCACATGATTTTCCTCCTTCCTTTTTAACTGCCCCTTATTCGAAGAAATTATTGACAACGGCTGGCTTTTTTCTGGGAAGAGTTTTCTGATTTCCGGTTCACTGTTGCCCCAACTAACTTTACCCCTTAGGCAACTTTAAGCCTTTGACTCACATCCCTTCTTGTGGATAGATGTTCTCTCGCCCTGCTCTCAGTAGAGTCTTAACATTCTTTCTGGCTGCTGGAATCAGGGTCCAGGACAGAGCCCACGTCAGTCGTGCCCCTCCCTTCAGCCACAGGAGTTGGGCTGATGGGCACCCAGCTTGCAGGTTTGTACAAAACTCCACCTGTGCACCCGCCCACTCCTTTTTAAAATGAAACGTGAGTCTACATTTCAAACCGCATCACGGCCACTGGATACCACAGAGGACAGCCTCTATTCTGCTGGAACGATTTTCTGGATCTTTTGAGAGTGATTCCATTTCATGTTGAAAGAAGTGTGTGTGTGTGTGTGTGTGTGTGTGTGTGTGTGTAAGACAGAAAATTGAGAACTGAGAAAGGGATAGAGAGAAAGAGAGAGAGTAATTCTAGCAAAGTAATGTGTATGGGTACTGGTGGGTAATGCTACCCTAAATAACTTGGACTTCCACTGGCTGGCTTTTGTTCATAAAATGCTAATCCTCTCAGGTGCAGACCTATATAAAACATTGGGGATTAAAGTCTGCACAGAAATCTCAAACCTCTTCTGCTGCATAAGGTAAAGATATGTTTAAACTAACCGTTCGAAGTTATTTTGAGGGTACTAACAAGGAGTCCTTTTCAGAACTTCCCAATTCTTTATTAAATACTAACATATGATATAGATCATATGATGCGTTGAGCTACTAATGAACACTAGGTAGATTACTGTAGTTATTTTCTAAGTTGCTTTTTGGGGAAAGAATTAATGTCTCACGTCAACTATAATGATGGGGGAGGGGAGTCATTTCATTTCACAAGGAAAAATACTACCTGTTATTGGAGGGAAAACAGGTCTCCTTTTCTTGCATGCAAAATGAAGAAATGTCTAACTTTAATGCACAGAGTCCCGCGGTGCTGGGTGGGTGTCCTGTAAGGAGTGCTGTCTTGCCTGACTACTCTCTGGCTTTGGAGATGAGAATAACAGTTAATACTGTTTGCGCAAGAGGCTTTGCACAGGTTATCTCACTTAATTCCTACGACCGTCATGTGAGGTCAGAATCACCATTATCCACAATTTCAACAAAATTAGCGCATGGCAGAGCCAGCATTCAAAGGCAGGGCCCTTCACCGCAGCGCTGAGACTCTTCCCTGGAGATGCTCTGGGTACTCACCAATAACCAGTCAGCTGTCTTTTAGGGGAACAATTAACCTCCTGGAGTCCAGGGCAACTTGACGAGATGGAGCAAGTAAGTATCTGCAAGAGAAAAAAAACTTCCTGAGTTGAAGAATTGGGGTAAATATTTGATTGTTTGATTCTAGAGCCGGTGAAAATGCTAAATTACCTTCACAGGAACCTCACTGATTTGAAATCCTGTTGCACATTAACGTGAGGGGCACACAACCCCTCCAGGTGTGGAATAGTTAGTAATGCTGTGGCTGGTTGCCGTCCCCAGCTGGCCAAAACAATATGATGGGGCAACTCTGGTATATAAAAACAAATTAGGAAAACGATTTACATTTTGTAAAAAAAAAAAAAAAAAAGACTAGAAAACGTCACTGTGACAACTAAGCATTATGAGTAATTTCAGGGCAAACTCAGCCAGAAAACCCACCGCTGAAGCAAGGCAACTCAAGCCGTGTCCCACCACATGGTCAAGAATATAGATCCTGCAGCTGGACCTCCTGGATTTGACTCCTGGCCCTGCCACTGGCCGGCTGCGTGTTCCTGGGCTCCTTTTGAATCTCTCTGTGCCTGAATTTCTCTCATCTGAGAGGAGGCATAATAATAGCATCCACTTCATGGGGTTTGTTGTGAGGATTAGATGAATCAATTCACTGAAAGCACAAGAACGGTGCTTGGCAAAAACACGCCAAGTCCCGCAGCGATGTCACGTGTTCTTATTTGGATGCTGATCAATGATCCCAACAGCCAGGTCCTCTTTTCTTAATCAGTAGAGTTTTCCTGAGCTGCACTAATCACTTTTGCTCCCCTGTTTCTTGCCCACAGCCCTAGGAGGCAGGTAGATGTCATCCTTCCCTTTTCTGCTGATGAGGAAATGGTGTGGAGGGGATTAAGTGAGTTGCCAAGAGCAAGAGTGGGGAGCCAACCAGCCTCCTGGCTCTCAGCCCCCAGCGCCTTCTACTACCTTGCGCTAAAGCCTCCGATGAGGAGGGAGCAGCCCCGCATCTGGGGCAAATCCACGATGCCATTAACCCTGGATCCACAAGGTACCCTTAAAGACGTGTACGGCTGGATCAGACCTTCTTCACCAAGATTCAGTTCCAAAAGCTCTTAGGAATACACCCTAGACCGCAGCAAGGCAGCACCTGTCTGGCTACAGTGGCCCTGCTTTTGCGTTTCTCCAGGCGATGGAAAGGTGGGGTGATGTTTCATGGTCTCCTTCCACTTTGCTCTGCAAAACCAGGATGGCAGCGCCCAGGGCGGCTGCTCTCCCCACCCCGCCCCGCCCCGGGGAACTAAGCTGAAATGCAGGTGTTCTTTCCGGCCCAGCAGATGCTAAGGCGATAAGCTGCACCTTGCAGAGGCTCTGGGCGAGTCAGACCCGGAGGAGCGCTCAGTCCAGGCCAGCTCTCTCCTCCCTGGCGGCTCCGGGATGGACGCGTGTCTGTGCTCAGGGCAGCAGCCCCAGTCCCTGGACGAGGCACCGAGACCCCCGGATGAGGAGGGTCTACAGACAGACGGCAGCAGCGGACCCCCGGGAGGTAACCTCCTTCCTCAGCTCCACATCTTCTCCCCTCTTTTCCTGGGGATGGCGTTTTGCAGTGAACCTCAGGCACAAGAATATCCATTTCCTTTTAACCCTAGATCTTTTTCTTATCATGATGCTTAGTAGAAAAATGCCTTTATGCAAGCAGAAGCATGACACTAAAGGTAACCCCTATGTTTTTATTATTTACCTATCAAAGACCAAAACTTTGTTTTATCCAAATCTGAGTTAGATTTTTGTAACAAGAACTTTTAAAAAAGAAATGAAATCTACATTCCTTCCTGCTTTTCGCCAAAATGTATTCCTGGCAGCTGTGTCCTTCGGTGGATCAGTGTAAAGTCAAGTGTACTTTCCCATTATGACAACAGAACCCTTTAGTGTTGCTTTTCTGGGCAGGGAATCAGTAGTAAATAAATAACAGACATAACAAATGATGTCATAAGAGGCAAGATATAACATTCAAAACATTTACAGTCAACAGTGAAAAATTATGTCCCAACTCTGTTAAACCAGGATGGTATTCGTTTTTACTAAACTGTTTACATAAAAATGCAACTCTGCCTATCCTGAAAATCTGATGTCTCTAAAACTGTCAGACGAGCATAGATGCAATAATTGAAAATCATGCGCAATCAACATAAATTTCTTTTATCTTTGTAGCATGGAAAATGGCCTTATGGAGAATATTTATATGCCCATGTTTCTTTACAATGTTGATCCAGAAAGTACAACCATCAGCTTATGATCTGTCATATTGTGAAAGGATGAGACACTTAAAATCAGCACATAGACCTTTCCTACAGTCTTGAGAGAAAAGTTAGGCTTCAGCCGGTTATTTGTGGGAGGAGGGGAGGAAGGAACTGTCTGGGTGATATCGAGGGGACGGAAGCTGGCAGGAGGTGGCCTGGGTCCCTGACGGTCTGGCTGCTCCAGTGATGACAGGCTCAGAGGTAAAGAGGGCAGCCCGGTACCCACTCCTCATACCAGATGGCCTGTACCAGCTCCTGCATTTCAGGACTTCTGCGAGCTGATTGTTAAACACGGCCATTGTTAAAATTTAAGTCATGTAAACGTACAATGAAATGGATTATGTAAAAGGTAAAGGAATATGAAAAGACTTGGGTAATAAATACTCACGTCTCATCAGGAATTATTTTCCTACACTTTGCGATGACCTGTGCCCTTGAGGCTGTGGAGGGAGGTCGTATCCGTGTGGCAGAAATGCCTGTGGTGCTGAGCCGCGTCACCTCTTTCCCAGGGATGGCCACTGCGGGAGTGTCGTCACCATGGTGACGGCCAAACCCTACCCGTCAGTGCTTCCTCACCACCCCCAGGCTGCTTGTTAAACGTTTCTGGGCACAAGATGGTCTGTTCCTCTCTGCCTTCTTATTTTCTCTGAAACAGAACTCAGAGTCAGCCTCTCAGCCTATGGGAGAAGCTGGGTCCTCTTTGTTGAGTGATAAATTTCAGGTTCATGTTTTTAGATGTTGGTAGCTTCCCTTGTAAGACATGGGTGAGGACCAAAGGTCCTCTCCTCTCCCCACGGCCTCTCCTGGGGCACATGACAGGGAAGGATGACATCTCAGGACTGACTTGGCCACTATTCATCAGCAGGTTCTTGCAAGCTCAGGGAAGTCCTGGGTTTCTGGAAGCTCGCCTTTGTGGTCAGGACAGAGAATTCTCCTTCCAGGAGATCAGAACCCACGGCCGAGAGCTGCAGGCGTCATTGTGCTAATTTACAAACTGGTCATTTGGCCCACACTGTGGTCAAAGACCATTTGGACACTTTTTTGTAAAATGCAACACAAATGAATTTCTGGAAGAACAACATGAAAAGAAGTACAAAGACATACACAATACAAGCTTTGGTTTTTCGTAATCAGATTCAACAGATATGGTCAAGTTGTTGTAAACGCTTCTAAGTGTTCACTGCACATTTCTGGACTCTTCTGGCTGTGACCCTGTTACAAAGCGTTTGCAGAGCCGTGGCACAGAACCGTCTAGTGTGGGTGGAAGTCAGTGAAACCTGAACTCTGAGGGGTGGACCCCTGATTAGGCTTCTTCAAAGGCCCCCTACCCCTCACCCTGCACTCACCCTGCCCTCACCCTCCTCTACCTCCTTGAGTGTATGTTTCTGGTTAGAGACCTTCAGATGTGCACTGAGTGCTCCTTCCCGCTATTCCATCCCTGGTTACACGTCCGCAGGTAGAGCTCAGGCAGCCGAGGCTGGTCTCATGCAAGTTCCCCCCCAGACCCCTCGCTGCCCGTGCCTCTCACCGAGGGTCCCAGCAGCCCCCGTCTTCTGCGCACGACCCCTCCGTGTGCTCAGCACCCTCATTCTGACCTTATTACTCGCTGTTCTTTTTACGCTGAAACCCCCTGCGAAACCTTTGACATTCTGGGCTTCCGTGATGTCAGCCCCGATCAGGTGCTCTTTTCCGCTCATTTTATATGACATCTGAGAGCTGCCTGAGTGGGTCATGAGCGTAAAGGAGTATTTCAGGAAGAGTAATTTAATAGCTGGAGCTCATCTGACAACCTCCCCCAGGACTGCGGAGCTGGCTCGTCTTGGGGTGACCTGTACCTTTTGAGGAGCAGTTGTAGAAGGACTTAAGGAACACGTTCCAGCCAACATGCGGGCATGTCACATCACTTCAAGACCCAAAAATAGTCAGGTCCACGCTTGCCTCGGTCCTCCTTATGCAGATGGCTCATTCGTGCCATTCTGTCCGGTGGCCTAGCTTCCTCCTCTCACCAAAACAGAGGGAGGGACGGATCGACACCGCACTGTCTTCTCCTAAATCGAGGGAAGGGCGCAGGGCATCCTTGGGCATTTTGTCATATGATAAAAATGTCCCATAGAAATGTGAAGTCCCTGTCACCCCATATCATTCAGTTTGTGCTAGTTTGCAGCCGTTGCCACTGATAGCACTCCCCCCCTCTGCTTCTGGAAGATTGCTCAGTCTCTTCCCATCTGACTTATTGTACCGAGTGTAGATTTGCACTGGATCAACAAATCATGAAACCGATTTAACTTTCTGTCCCACAGATTCTAACAAGATAGAACCATCGCCTCAAAGCCTCCAGAAATTTGTTCCTATGAATTACGCCAGCTACACCCAGGAGTACTATCAGTTTGCAGGCAAGAAGATTGTCATTCAAGAATCGATCGAGAGTTACGGAGCGGTGGTGTGGCCAGGGGTGAGGGAGCTGTCACACTGGGGTATCGGGGATCCTGGGGATGAGAACAGCGATTTTGTACAACTGTGGCGCCTTGGACGACTTGCCACGTGCTCTAACGTCCTGTGCTTCTCAAACTGAGGGTCCATGGATGGCCCCCCAGGGGTGTTGCTGGTGTACCTAGATGCTGCAGAAACACGGCATCTTTCCTAAAAACAACGATTTTCCTCTATGCTATGTTTCTTGAAACATTATTTTTTCATATTAACATAAACTTGAGTATATTGGGAAGTAGGATGAAAAATCCATATGAATTGTTAAAAACTCAGAAGAAAAGTCTGTAGAGTTTAGATTTTGTAGCGGCCACAAAATGAGCGTAGATTTTGTTGGGCCTCTCCCACAGACCGTCGGGTATCCACTCGCCTTTTACAGTGTGGCTAGTCCAGTGGAGACGCTTAGGAAATGGTGCTTTATCTCATGCTCTCCCTGCAACAGTCCCCAGAGGATGGAGCTGAAACAGGGGCAAACACTGAATTCAGAGCCAGAAAACCTGCTATGTTCTGGCTGAGTGCACTGTTTCCCCTGGCGGGGCGCGGTGCAGAACCAGGCTGGGACGACGGACCTCGGAGGCCAGCGCCCTCGTTCTTTCCACTGCAGAGGTTCTCAGCCTGTGCTTAGAGAGGCTGCAGGTCAGAACTGTTCCACTGTTAGCTTAGATGGGAATCCTTCTGGGTTCTTGTTAAATGCAGACTCTGATCCAGGAGGTCGGGCTGGGGGAGGTGGACTGGGGCTGCATTTCTGACCCACTCCCGGGCGACGCAGACCTGCTGGTCCACTGCGTGGCTGTGATCAGAGGTTCCTTGGAGCGCCCTTTGCAGTCTGGGTACCAGCGATGGGGGAGATGGAGGGGGGGAGCAGGGGAGGGACAGCCAAGGGCTCCAGGCTCTTAGAGCTCCCCCCTCACTGACCCCAGCCAAGGGAGCTCGATTTTTTCCCCTTATGCTTAATATAAGTATGATTTCCTTCAGCTAAATGTTTTTCTTTGGCTTAACAAGTTTGAAACCACCAAGCGACTCCACAGCTTTGTACTACAGTTGGCAAACAGACACCCAGAGCTGGGTGATCAGAAATCAGGAGTGGAAAAAGACGATTTGTCCACTGGACTGTTTTATTCTTAATAAGGCCTCAGCCTTCCGTGCACCAAACCCTGGCCCTTCTC
This sequence comes from Eschrichtius robustus, assembly GCF_028021215.1. Lineage (NCBI taxonomy): Eukaryota > Metazoa > Chordata > Mammalia > Artiodactyla > Eschrichtiidae > Eschrichtius > Eschrichtius robustus. The sequence goes on along the minus strand of NC_090841.1, from coordinate 73,251,418 downwards.
GGGACCTCAGTTTCCTGAAGGCTGCAGAAAAAGGATCCGTATCGTGCGGGGAAGCACCCTTTCCTCGTGTGACTTCAAGAGCAGCTGTGAGAGATGACTCTTCGGAGTTTGCTAATAGGACTAAGAAGCGGGGGAGTGTTTGCTGAAAGGTGTAGCTGTTCCTGAGGGAAGATCTGTCCCCAGATGGCACCCACCGGGCCAGCCTGTCACAGGGCAGGGCCCTTCGGGAAGGACGCCTACAGCCACCCCTTCAGGAACTCCTCAGAGCACACGTCTTGGTGGCTCTGGGTGACACTCTGCCAAATATTGAAACCCCACACAGTGAATAATGCTCCTTTCTCCTCAAGAACCAAAGAAGGCCTCTCCTCAAAACTGCCGCCCCCAGCTGCAGAGCTCCTTGCCACGGCTGGATGCTGGTGCCACCTCGCACCTGTGCCGTCCCGCCTGTCCCCCCCAACCACTCATCCTCCAGCGCCCAGGGCCCCTTGACGCCCCTCACCTCCCTCCCGTGCCATTGGGAATTGGTTTCCGTCCTCCCCCCACCCCCGTCCCTGGCCCCCGACTCCCTTGAGAGGAGCCGAGGAGGAAAGGGAGGGACCCAGGGGCTTGGGGCTGCCACCAACCCTGGCGCAGGCCACCGTGAGCGCGGCGTGTCTTGCCCCCTACAGCAGCCTGGGCCCCAGACGGAAAGTGAGTCATAAGGAGCCCAGAGCGTCTGCAGGAAGACAAGGGCTAGAAGTGTGTGCAAACGAGAGCGTTCACGTTGCCTTTTCGGCGCAGGATTCGCACTCCCAGCTCCGGCAACGCCCTCGCGCCCACGTACCTCTCCCCAGTCTCCCCCGTCCGCGACATCACCAACCGACGCCCATTGGCTCACACGGGAAGGGACCTTGATCTTCTGTATAGAAATCGATCTAAATTTATTCATTTTTTTTTTTTTTTTTACTGTGTAAAGGATGTAACCTCCTTGCTGCTACCCCCCAAAGTGTGGTCCGTGGCTTGTTAGAAACGCAGCCTTGAGCCCCGTCAGCCCCACTACACGCGGCCGGGCATCTTTCACCAGGCCCCAGGTGACCTGCGTGTGCGCTAGAGTTTGGGAAGCACTGCCCGGCCAGTCGAGTGTTTCTTAGACGAACTGCTTTAAAAGAAAAATTCCTACACAGTTGTTCAGTGCAGCAGGCAAAGTCCAGAGCAACCTGAACGTCGGTGGAGTCAGGAGGGAGGGGATGGAGCCGCTCACAGCACAAGTCTTACAGCAGGCGGAGGCCTGACACGGCTTAAGCAGAGCGAGGGCTTGCTGCCCTGCAGCCCCTGGTCTCCTGGTTCTGGAAGAGCCGAGCTGACCTTCCTGTACCTGGAGGCTGGTCAAGAGTCTTCTGGTACAGGCGCTTTCACGAGTCTGTGTCTCTCGTTCCTCTGAGGCATGTTACAGCCTTCATATTCCAGAGGTCAAAACACGCCGTTGCACGTATATTTTGATTCGTGTGAGCCCCCAGTAAGCTGAAACTGTTAACATGTCTTTGAGTATTTAACTTGCGGTGGGGAACAGGGTCCCCGGTTTCCAGTGTCCAGGTGACAACTGTGAATGTTTTTCAGGCCATGGCTTTGTGCCAGTATTTGGAGGAACACGCAGAGGAACTCAGTCTCCGAGGTGCTAAGACGCTCGAAATCGGTGCTGGACCAGGCCTCGTTTCCATCGTGGCCAGTATTCTAGGTTTGTCTGTCTATTCTCGGCCTTGTTTCAAAAGACGGTTGCGGTGACAACAGTGAAAATAACCACTTACTACTGTGGGACGGGCTGTGGTTTAGGTGCTCGGCCATGATGGCGCTCCCTGAATCTGCCCAGATGTCCAGGCTAGAAGGACCACTGTTATCCCCAGAGATAAGATAACTGTGCCTTAGAGGCTAACTCGTCCAATCCATTGATTGTTACCACGTGAGAAAGTTGAAATTCTGAAGGTGTGACTCTTGAATTCCTGTTGTAAACAGCTATGTTATGCTGTCTCCTGCTTTTCAGTGCAACTATTATCAACTAATGTTTTGGAAAAAACAAAAATTAAGTGAGTCAATCCGAGGTGAAGGCAGATTTATACCCAAAATGCCAGTTGTGAGTCCTGGGAGCTGGGCAAGAGGCGGGTATGTCTGGCCTACTTCAGCCTACACTATTACAGGTCTTCTTCTATCAAAACCAATCTGGAATTATGATTTTGTGAACCTTTATCGCTAGCATTAAAATGCCTAAAAATTAATTTAATGCATTTAGTAGGGGGGAGAGTCGTTCAAAATAGATCATCCCTTAGGAAAGAAAACTAGGTGCTGACACCTCACGTAAGAGAAAACCAAAATCTTCAGATAAAGACAGTTTGGGAAGGAAAACCATTATAAATGATGACAGTAATCAAACGCTAAGAATCCTGGTATGTTTAGTTAATTATTTCGAAATCTCTCAAAACTGCACTGCCGTTTAACTTAGTTTCTTAAAAGACGGGAATGTTATTCTATTTCAATGGTTCTTAACCAAAGGTGATTTTTGCCCCATGAAGGACATTTGGCAGTCTCGGGGGACATTTTTCATGGGCACGACTTGGGGTTTGGGTTGGGGAGGTGCTACTTGCATCTCGGGGATGGAGACCAGGGACCCTGCTAAACATCTTACAGGGCACAGGGCAGGGCCCCCCAGGAGAATTATCCAGCCCATATGTCCACAGGGCCAAGGTGAGAAGCCCAGTTCCATTTCCCCCCCTGAGAGCATGTGTACCCTGTGGCTGCCCAAGTGTTCCAGGTAATGCGTACAAGTTTCCTCTTTCTCTCTTAGGAGCTCAAGTCACAGCAACGGATTTGCCTGACGTCCTAGGGAACCTTCAATACAACCTTTCAAGGAACACACTAAACCACACAGCACATCTGCCTGAAGTGAAAGAGCTGGTGTGGGGAGAGGGCCTGGAACAGAACTTCCCCAAGTCCACGTGTTACTATGATTACTTGCTGGCTTCTGACGTGGTCTACCACCATTACTTCCTGGACAAGCTGCTCGCTACCATGGCATACCTTTGCCAGCCGGGAACCGTGTTGCTTTGGGCAAACAAGTTCAGATTCACCACAGATTATGAATTTTTAGATAAATTCAAGCAGGTTTTTGACACAACACTCCTGGCTGAATTTCAAGAGTCATCAATCAAACTTTTTAAAGGAGTGCTAAAATGGGACTAAATTCAACAAGATGCCTTTCGAAACATTAGTGTGTCTTTTGAACAGTGTTAGAAATTTTATAAGATTGCAAAGGCAGTGCACGGAAACAACTTGCATAACTAGAATAAACATAATATTATAGCAACTCTCCAAAGCAACCAGTTTAGGATTATCTGCTTCATCTAAATATACACAAATAACATGAAAACATGAAAGTAGCTTTGTTGGCTTCCGAGAGTCTCAATTAAGTGTTTAATAAATTTTACACAAATAAATTAACAAACAAGTGGATTTCCCCTCGTTATTTCTGCTGGAAAGCATGGTCTTAAGCCTGTCAATATACTTTTGTCACTTGCTTTTTGAAAATGAGCTTGACAGGGTCAGTGTATCTTAATCTGAAGAGTCTACTTTGTACAGACTTTAACTGTAGCAAAGGGAGAGGGTAAAGAGTAATGGAAAGCAGTTCTAGGCTTTACACTGATTAAAACTGAAAAATACGGAAACAGTGCTGGAATGAGAAAATGGATGTCATCTCAGGGGCCCAGAACTAGTGCCAAGCACACACTCTGCACCATCCCTAGTGCTTCTTTCAGAAGTTATTTATTTGCATCCAGCTCTTTCCGTTGTTTTCAGTGGTGTGGTGCAGACATTGGTCACCGTTACCTGAAGTAGGAAAACTGTCCCGACTTTTAAAAGAATTTGAAAAAGAATAGATACATGTATAACTGAATCACTTTGCTGTACACCTGAAACTATCACAACACTGGCAATCAACTCTACTCCAGTATATAATAAAAAGTTAAAGAAAAAAAAAGAATCCACTTTATAATATAAAGAACCACTTTGTCTCCTGTTATCAATCACACAGAAACGTCATAGTTTTGCCGGGGATGGCTTCTCCTGGAACGTTATGTGTCGGCATGGAGGCACAGAATAATCTAGCCTGAAAGCAGGGCTGACAAGGCAGCTTGGCGTCACCGCCCCAGACGCCGGTATCACCCACCACGGGTACCACTGATGGACCAACCTTTCTAGGAATCACTGTTCAAAGCGGACTTTGCCAGTCTGTGGCTGTCTCTCTAACTTCCACGGCAAACTTAATAATCTTCATTCTAAAATTTCATTATCTGAGAAAGACTTACACCCCACTGAAAGAGAGTAGTAGTAATTACGGATAGAAAAGTCCTTGTTACAACAGAGAGCCGGATGTGGCTCACAGATTTAAAAAATAAAGAAAAAAATTTGCCTGTGAACTTTCACGATGTACTGCACGTCCTAGTAAAAAGCGCCGTTATTCACCACCTCCCCCTGCAGACACGTACCTCACTCGACTGCTTCTCACTACCAGTCAGGACTGTGAGAGTATGTCCAAAACCCACCATGAACTTAACTTCTCCTTCCACATTAAAAAATATAGCGAAAAGACCAAAAGCCGAAGAATAAAGTGAGAAATTAGGGTACTCTGCAACAATGGTGATTTTCAGGTAAAAATAAGTCATATTTGAAGGATACCAGAATTTATTGTATCTTGACATAACTCAGAAGGTAGTACTTCAAAATCAATCTATTACTAGGAAGTTTCTAACCTTAAAATTACACTAAAATTGGACACTAAAGGCATGTTCTAAAAAAAAGGTGTGATTTCAGTGAAACTGGTAGAACTTTTTGTCAGTGAAAAAGCACCTCCGAAAATTCTCTCCTCCGTTAAAGTCATGAGAAAACTGACAAAAATTCTCAGAAGCACGTAGCAATCTTAACCAAAGGCATGTAGCAATCGGAAGCATGTTCACTCAGAACGGCTGAACCTCAGTTAAGAGAGCAATGTGCTTTGTGATGTTTTCCATGGCCCTGTCCCCGTCCCATCTCCTGCTCCACGGCAGCCTTGAAAACCAGCAGCCTGGCAATCCCTGGAGACTGTTCCCCAGAAAACACCACGGGCAAGGCCGTCTTTGACTGGACTCAGATCTCTCGCAGGCCGAGAAGCCTTTTCCCAGGGGTTTGTCTAGATGATTCCAGGCAACTGTACGATTTTGTGGCGGCCTTAGATGATGGCTAACCGTTGGGACTAATTAAAAAGCTTAAAGGGAAAGGCTGGGAAACGTCCAGAGGGGCTCAGAAAGCTGTCAAATTCCTGGGTACCAGCCACGCAACATCGCGGGGCTGAATGCATCCTCAGGGAAGACCTGGGAAGGACCCAAATGCTCACCCCTGGCTGACCCTGAGGCTCTGTGCTGCAGGTAGTACTTACAGAGATGCCAAACCCGGTTGTAAAACACGTTCTCTAATTAACATCCAGCCAGCAGCACGACCCTGGGGAGTCACCCTACCCCTTCTGAGCATCTCAATGCCCTGACTGGATTGAACCTATGTATGTGGGAACCTGTATACGTGTAGGTGAAAGTATGTGTTTGTCAGAGAACATGCATGCGGTTGCTCATGGGTGGACTTTAGACTCTAGATGGCTCAGAAACTGTGCAAAATGTCTGCACGCATATTTGCAGCACTTTTTCATAAAGGGTCTAACGTCTTCATCAGATAAAGGAGTCAATTACTCAAAAAACAGTTACGAATGACTAAGACCAGATCTCTGGTAGGCCTTTTACAGTAGTAAATTCTAAGGGAAGATTTAAAAACCATACACACACAAACACATTTGCTATAAGACAGTAGAGGCCTTTTAATATTGTCTACGTGTGTTTATTTTACGGAGGAAGGATGAAAGAAGTATAGTAGCCAGAGAGAAAAAAAATAAAAAATTAAACCTACACAAAAGTTAATCACATAATAAGATTCGGAAATATATTCAAATAATTGCAAGCCTATAAGAAACATTATAAATTATTTCATGCTGAATTTTTTGTCTATGGATTTAATATATTATTCATTTCTGTTCTAACCCCAAATTTTATTTATGAAAAATTAAGACCAACTTTAAGAAGCTTCAATATTCACTTTTATTATTTATAAAAAAATTACGGTACGAGAGTGCATATGGTGTACTGCGATCTTGGGTTTGCACATTTATTCACGTGTTTACATTATTTCAACTTTAATATAAACATACCATAAATGTATCTTTACAATACCTGATACAGATTTAAGCTGTCTGGCACTTATACATGTATTATTAGCTCATTCTGATGCTCTGCACGTCAAGAAGGTGTTAAAAGTGATCGGCCTGAAATAACTCCAAGATGAAGACTGACTGAAGCAGTTATGCTCCAGCGTCCGCCACGCATTCATTTGCGCCGGTTTTATTTTCTCCCCTTAATTGAATGTAAACGTTTGCCAAAAAAAAAAAAAAAAAAAAAATCTGGAAATGAAGTTCTGTTACTTTTTAGTCTAATAAATAATTTTAGCTACGCTTAATGTAGTTTTTTTAAGGCCTTCACACAATTGAAAAAAATTAAAGTCGCGCATGTTAAAACCCTGTTCATTTATAAAATAAAAAATAGAATTTTATAGGTTTGCAGTTAAAAGTTACTGTTGAAAACCTCTCATGCATGTAACAGCTGCAACCCAACTGAAAGTCCTTGGTGCTGGCAGCCAGGGCACAGCCCGCTGCCACCAATGTGAGGCATTAAGAACACACCATGATGTCAGAGGTCTAGATTTACATGTATTAAGCCACACACCAGCAAATTCTCTGATAAATACACATCATTTTAATAATCAGCATTTGATAGCAGATGAAAACATGCATTAGACTAAAAATGCCACAAATTTGTTTTTATATCCATTCACTATAAAACTTTCTTTTTTAAAATTTAAAATCTTTCTTGGTTCCTATTTTAGAATACAGAGTAATCAGGAGGATACATGATGGGGAGCCAGTTTTCAGTAAAAGACGCACAATGGGTCCATCCAAGCAGCTTCATCAGCTATAATAAAACACACACAGTTATTAAAGAACAGATGTTTCAAGCTCAGCATTTAGGGTAAATTCTGTATTAAATATTTAGTAATAATAAAGACGTAGCAGGTAGAACTTTCCTTCCATCAACTCACCCACCAACCTTCCTTCCTACCAACCAGCCTACTGTGGTGATTACCATCATCCCTGCCAACCCTCCTGCTTTCCCTCCCTTCTGTCCTCCTTTCTTCCTATCGACTTGACGTGACTTGCTCCTTTCCTTCCAACCACCCTAGTTTCCTTTCCCTCATTCTTTCTGAGTGCCTACGGTAGTCAAACACTGTTCTAGGCATTAGGAAAAAGCACTGAACAAACTCACTTCCCACTTTCAGGAAACTTAAGTTCTATTCAGGAAAGCCAAACAGAAAGTCGGCAAGCTAATGAACAGATAACAAATGAGTAAATAATAAGAAATGTATCAGGTATATAGTAAAAATAAAACTTGCTATAATACAGACTGGGAAGTGAGATGGTCAAGAAAGGGATCTCTGAGGAGGTGACACTTAAGCTGAAATCTGAATGACAAGAGGAAACCTACTCTGTGAAAATCTGGGGAAGAGCTCTCCACGCAGCTGGAAGAGCTGGGTCCTCGAGAGGGGAAGGGTGCGCGGTGTCAGCCAAGCAGAGAGGAGGCTGGGACGGCGGAAGCAGTGAGGACGCGGGAGTGCGATAGGAGATGCGGCTGGAGAGGCCGCTGGCAGAGGCCGGACCACACGGGCCTTACAGGCCACGGGGAGGAGTTTGGATTTTACTCTAAGTGTGACGGAGCTTCACCAGGAGGGGTCTAAAGCCATCTTTTCCGGCTGCTGCGTGGAGAAGAGCCAGCAGGCGAGCAGAGTGGAGGGGAGACAAGTTACGAAACATCCCCTGATGTGAGCATCTGGGTGGATCGTGGGCTTCACAAATGTAAGAGCTCAGTTCATAGCCTACGTGATGAGAAGACATTAAGTTCCAGAAAGAGCTCTCTCAACCTCCTCAAAGATCTGAAGAAGTGAATTTGAAATGTCTTACAATTTGAACTGACAGAAAAGGTCTGAGAGGAAAGATAACCTATAGTTTACTCTAATTACCAGAAATTGCCCCAGGAACCTACAGGTGAGTTTTACATCCAAAGAATACCTTCAATATGAAGACCAGACCCTCGGCCGCCTTTGGCAGGACCAGCGTACCCCAACCTCCATACACCCTTTAAGCATAAACCAACTGTACGTGTACAAAGACAAGGCGAGGCTGAAACAATTTCTGCAGAGTTCAGTAAGTTCTTACACTTGACATTTAATTTGTGCAGAGAGCTCAACCACAGAACCTCCCTGCATATAATACATGGTAAAATAAAAAATGGCCTATCATGTCAAATGAAGAATAAGATCAAACGTAAACTCTAGAAGTTCAACCATTTTAGAACTGAGCCAACATGTATAAATAAAAGAAACCATCTGTTTCCTTCATAAAGGAAACCTGTCTTCTAACTACACACAATATGCAATGCATTTTGCCTATGTTGAAAACACTAAAAGCCAAAAATATAGGTTTTCTGGACAGGAGTGAAAAATGTTTTAAAAATTTAAACAGCTTACTGACTACCTTTCAAGCATTTATTTTATAGTTCACGTTATGTTAATTAGACTAATAATTAGTCATGATAAAGTTGGTACTGTTTTATCACTACCGTAAGGCTTTCTATCTTGTCACTCTACAATACTGAAATGACACCCAACAGTGGCAATTTAAATATCACTTACTTGAATACAATTTTTCCAGTTTTCTTTTGTTGGTTTTTCTTCCACAAGTTTAGTTGCAAATTTAAGGCCTCTCCCATACATTTTATTTACGAAGGCATGCTTGTATGCAAATGTCAAAACCTACAACGTAAAACAAGATACAGCTTTATCTAACAAAATATTCACAACTTAAGGCATATTGCTTTAATAATGAAAGAACTGGACTTCCCTGGTGGCGCAGTGGTTAAGAATCCACCTGCCGATGCAGGCGACACAGGTTCGATCCCTGGTCCGGGAAGATCCCACATGCTGCGGAGCAACTAAGCCCGTGTGCCACAACCACTGAGCCTGCGTGCCACAACTACTGAAGCCCGCGTGCCTAGAGCCCGTGCTCCGCAACGAGAGAAGCCACCGCAATGAGAAGCCCGCGCACCGCAACGAAGAGTGGCCCCCGCTCGCCGCAACGAGAGAAAGCCTGCGCGCAGCAACAGAGACCCAACGCAGCCAAAAATAAATAAATAAATAAATAAAAACCCAAGAAAAAAAAGTAAAGAAGAAAAATAATGAAAGAATTGAGGCTTTAACAGAGGTGTAGCTTTTCAAATGAACATGTTACATCAAGTAAATTTTAACAACTTTTTAAAACAACAATTAACATCTTTAAAAGAGCTGGGTATCCCACAGAACAGATAATTTATTTGGGGAAAGAAAGCTAGTATGATAAGTCACTAGCTGTTGGAAACCATACCAAAATACCTCTCTGCAAAAGAAAGCAGAGCTAACATAAGTGATTACAAAATTGCAAGTCAGAAGTACAAAACTACAGAGTCACTATGAATTCCTAAAATTGCAAAAGAGCGTAAAAGTAAACAAATGAAGTGTCAGATTATATAAACATGTTCTTACTTTCAACTGCTTCCTTTTGTACAAGTTTTCTACCTTTAATTACTGCATCTGTCAAAAATACTCATAACCGTTTGTTTATATCTTTAGTCTCCACTTTTAGAATGTGGAGCATGTCCTCAAAGAAAGGAATCCTGTCACACTTACCTGTGTTCTAGAGACAAGGAAAGGGCTCAACAACTGTTGCTACAGACACAGTAAACAGACAGGTGACATAATGCACGCCCCTAACGTAAGAGCGCTGTGGCAAGAACAGAATTCTTTACGACAGCTTTACTGTGATGCTCATCAAGTGTCCATCGACCTGATGCTGGGCCAGGCTCTTATTCACCTTTTTCCCAGCAGCGAGCGCAGTGTCTGGCACACAGCAGACACGAGATAACTTTGTTAGTAGTAACAGCAAGTATTGCTGACGCCCTTCCAGGTACGTGATACTCATTCATAAAAGCCCACGGTACGCAGCACCACAGCCCCACGTGAGCATTCAGTCACCCGCCTACGGTCACACAGGTCAAAGTGGCAGGGGCAGAATCCAAGCTCCAAGGGCCTGATTTCAGATCCAAATTCTTAACCTCTGGTGCTGCTTCCTTCAGTTTCTGGAACATTACTGAGTTCCCTCTATAAAAGCACTACTGTACTGAGGTGGAAAAACCTGAAGCAGATAGGAAGAATTTTGAATTTTCTCCTACTTCAGGAGTCTTTACTACTGTTCACCATAGTTAATCTTGAAAACAAGCACCTGTCTACTAAAAAACCCCAACAGTTTGTGCTGGAAGAAGAATTCCACTGATTTCATTTCCTTTTTCCTTCCTTTATGTTCAGAAGAAAGGAAGACTGGCAAATACCTGTAGCTATATAATCTCTACTGTTAAGAATTATAGTAGAGAGCTAGAAGGCATTTTACATGTTTTTATAATCTAAACCCAAAAAGTTCATCAATGTTACTTTTTCTAAACTGGGCTTTAAAAACTGATCAGGTATAAATCAAGATGATAGTTATAAAAAAAAAAAAAAAAAAAAGATGATAGCTATTTAGAAGTTACAAGAGTTTGGAGAGAAATAACAAATATCTAAACTAACCAGAATACCCCCATCTCCATCCCTGACAAATGCGCACAGGGACAGGTGCGGGAAGGTGAGAAGACAGCTTTCAGATGCCCTTAATTTTAGCTGATACATAAACGGCTTAACCAAAGGCCCGCCACACACGTCCTCCAACTGTCTCCCAAGCTAGCGTGGTCCACCAGCCACTGTGCAGACAGACCAAACAATGGTCAAGTGCTTTCTAAGCCGGGAAGACCAGGGAGGCCTCGCTAAGCGCCTCGTCTTCTTCGGAGCCCAGCTCAGCCTCGTTCCATTTACCCTCATCCTCTCCGGCCGGGCCCGCTGGGCACAAGGGATCTGGGATGCACCCCCAAGAACTGCAGCGAAACAAGAAGGAGAAAGGGTACCTTACTGTCGAAAAGATCAGTCCATTTTGTAGCTTCCCAGAAAGTTTCCGTCAGAGCATCCAGGGCGCTCTCTCCCTCCTCCTCTCGCCCTTCCAGGTCGCTCGAGGCGGCGCCGTCCTGCTCCTGGGCCTGGAGAAGGCGGTCGGCCAGGGCGCAGCCCTTCCTACACAGGGCGTCCACGAGCGTCGACTTCAGCTTGTCCATGTCACTGTGCGCCAAACCGACACATTCCACACATCAGGAGAGCGGCTTCAAGAGCGCAGCCTCACCCGAAATTAGCCTCAGGCCTTCTCTCCCTAAGATTTACAACGCAGGAATGCGGTGCGGCCACGGAGAGACGTCTGCACTGCACAACACCTGAGCCACTGTGTTCCACACACAGACTAAAAATGAGTTAGGGTCGCTGTAACTGGCTGAAACAGCAGGCCCTGCGCAACACAGGGGAAAGACTGCTGGGTTCTCAATTCTGCCAGCTAAGAAACTCTTAGAACAGTATCTTTTAAGTGTTTCAACTTCTTATAAATGTCAGTCGTTACATACTTGTGTAGTCGTGAACTGTCACGCATACACAGAGCAAAGGAATACAAGGCTTACTCTAGCATTTTAACACATTAACTCATTTATACTCAAAATAATTCTATGAGCAAAAGACCCTCAGTTGCCTCTATTTTGCAAAAGAGGAAATCGAGACACACAGAGATCAGGTGATCTGTTCAAGGTTCCACAGTTAGGCAGCGGCAGATCCAGAACTCCGAGCTCTGCGGCCGGTCCTGGAACCCCTGCTCTTAATCGCCGGGGCCACCTGCCTTGCTCCAGGCAGGCAGCTTTGTTTCTGATGTGTTCCAAATGCCCAGAACAACGCCTGGCGCGGAACAGACACCCAGTAAATTGCTGCTGAATGAAATACAGCAACAGCCTACACTCCTGGGACAGTACTGGCCCCTAGAATGCTTATTTGACGCATCCTGTCCAACTCCTGTCAGATAACGTCTAAAGACGAGGATTAAAAGTGCTGAGAAGATGACCAGGAGGCACTCAGATATGGGATGAACAAACTGTCTAACGGTAAGCATGATTTTGAAGGACCCAGAGTGAAACGTGCCACCTATGAAATCTGCTGGGACTATAAAATCAACAATTTGTACAAAAGACAATTAAAATGAGAAGAAGAAGAATTAAAAAAAAAAACCCAAAACAACGCCAATAACCTGCTACAACCTAAGTTACCCACCTTAATACATTTGCAATGCAGATGAAATTACGCCTAAAAGATGCCCAAGAGTTTATCAGCAAAGAGTTTCAAAGTTTAAAAGAGCCAACTTTCACTCTCTTTCCTGGGAAGCGTTTCTGGGGACTTGAAGTGCTTGGTCACTGTGGACTTAGGAACGGAAGGATGGTCGGGCTTTCATTTACTGACTCCCTCCTCACCCCACCTCTTCGATGCCAGGCGGCGCCTGACATGTCTCGGCAGTACTTCACTCATGCTTTACAGCAGCCTCAGCGGTCAGCAGTCAAGTGCTTTCCCCACGTTGTGAGGGAGAACGGGGGCCGTGGAACAGAACTGGGCAGGCAGGGCAGGTCTGGATATCCACTCACATACGGCATCCTGACTGACTGTCCTGGTCGCCCAGAGGAGGGCTGCAGGATGCAGAGCTTGGAGGGCGAGCTGGGGTGACAGGCGTGCTGGACTCACCAGGCCTGGATTAAATCACCTTTAAGACCCCTTTCTACTTCCGCACTCTCTGATCCAATAACCTAAATTCCACATATCTGGAATGTTCTCTTCCTACCCTCTTCTAATTTTGAACTGACCTGCTCAGATTAAATACCTATTAATCCATGACGGTTTCCCTGCTCTCCTTCGCATGGGCTTTCACAGTTTAAAATACTTATTATGACCGTTAATCACATTCCATCTAGCAATTATCATCTTCTGTATTAGGCTGTATGTTTTCTAAGAGTAGAGAGTGTCTTGTTCATTTTTTTTACATCCCTCTCAGTGGTGCTACATACAGTGTTTGGTCTCTGAATCAAAGTTAGTTAGGGACTGATCAAGGTGGTAATAGCTACATTTTAGGAAGCAACTTCAATTAGATACTTTAGTGGCCTAAGTAAACTGCAGTTTAATTAAAACTTAGATCCCCTACAAAAAGTTAATATTTTTAAGATTGCAAAATGGCCATCTTGCAATTTTTGACACGAGTGACTTAAGCGAAAGCAGCTGGAAATGAGAAATGCATGCCCCAAATAATCCTTTGGCTGTAACTGGCATTTCATAATGCACATAACTGGCATTTGTATGTAACTGGCATTTCATAAATGGTGGCTGCACCAGCCACTATTATTATTAACAACAATAAAATAGCCATGTTTCGAGAAGGTTCCTTTGGAAAGTGTGAAAGGGTGCTGACAATGGCCAAGAACCTATTTTGAACAAATTTTATTCCGCTTGAACACTGCTGCTTGTAAGATTCGTTGAGACCTATAATATCAGTATAAACGATGTAAGGCCAAGAGTTCTAGCAGTTTAAAATCAAGCGTTTTGTATGTATATAAAAAAAATTCTGACCGAAGCAGATGGAATCTTTAAGGGAAACTACCATATTTTCAGGCAGCCTGCACGGTTTCAGTTTATTAGTTACAACAAAGCTAAGAGGAGGAAACTTCCACCCTTGTAAGTTAAGGATCCCCAGGGCTGGAAATAAGCCAAAGCGACAGAGGGGAAACTGGTACTGGGGGTGTTATCAGGAGATGATGGTAAGAGCTCGTGGAAGGGTGAACGGGAAAGCCGCCGGACCGCCACACCAGCAAGTGGAAACCACACTCTCACAAGGATGGAGCCTTACAAACGCCTAAACCCAGCTACGTGTCTGCTGTACACATCACGTTAGAGTTTATTAAGGCTAAACTATAATCCCCCCACCCCTGCTCTCCTCAAGTAGTACTGTAAACCCAGTTTCATAAAACTGAAGTTGCCAGATAATGGCTTTAACCCAATTTTATTTCTTACCACTTTACTAATAAGCATTATAAACTAAATTTGGAGTCTGTCACGCTATTGGTCAATAAACACTTGAAAAATTAATTTTATAGGGCGCTCTGTGTTTCCTTCTCCATGTGTCCAGTTCACACATATCCCCCACATGGCTGGACTGCTTGACCACTGTCACTCAAACCTCTCCACCACGACAGCACCTGATGGCGGAGGAAGCACACGACTTTTCTTTTGCTTAATCTTAAACGACTAGAGAAAATTACTATAAGATATTTAAGGACAGAGTACCCCCAAATCGGTAACTCCAATGATACGGATATAAACAATACCAGAAGAGAAGGATCTTTTCAATAATTAAAAAAAGTAACTAAGAAATGAGATGCAAGAAAGAGTATTTACTGGTTAGGTACTTTTTTATAATAGCTGCATCGGGCCTGGGGTCAGTCTTCATCGCAATGTAAACTGCTAGGGCCGTCTGATCTATGTGAGAGATAACAGCATTTGCAGCTTCGACAATTTCATTAAGTCTTTTCATTCGTTCCTGGGGAGGAAAAAAAGAAGAAGTAAGAAAAAACTGGATGTACCCATGAGCCTCCTGACGCATTTCACTTCCGTGGGTCACACCCGTGAGAGTCAGGACTCCCGTGGTGCGGGACCAGGTAGGCTGTGCGGCCCAGGGGCTCCGCACTAGCTCCTGGTGTGACCTTTACGACGGTCAGCATCTCTAGAAAACCTGAGCTCAGACGGGAAAATACCTACCCTACGCTCCCCACTGGCGCTGAACAGAGTAATACGCAAGATACGAAGTTCACAGAAATCTAAACTGTTTTCTACAGAGGCAGCTCTTTCCTTGGGTAACTTAAAAGTTCAGAAACGTGATCAGCTATGTTACCCCAGTCCCACAGCACATGAAAACAGAAGTAAAAAAAGCACTAGCTGATGAGACAAATTCTAACTTATTACTGAAATCTCAGAAATGAGAGTAAACAGGAATAGAACCAACAGAGTCTCACTATGGGCACTGGGGTGTCCCGGTGGCCTCAGCAATCTGGCTCCTCACAGGGCCTTCGGGCTCACACTCAACCCTTGAGGACTCTTAACTGATTATGGCTACAAGCATTTTCTACAGCCAGGACTCCCAGTGAGAGCTGGTCCACTGAAGGCAGCTGGGAGCTACACGGCCAATTCTTAGAACTTAGAAACAAAGTTAGCCAAGTGAGTGCAGAGGAGCTCCGCTTTTGCGGCGGGTGCCTTAGACTTCCAGCAGGCCCACGACCACTGCCTTGTGCTCCCGGCTCTTCAGGTCAAGGTCAGAAAAGCCATTCTTAAGGTTTCCTAGCTACTCCTCCTCCCACTGACCAAACATGAGTCCTGAGTCAGCTTAATGAAAATAGCTCAACAGAACATTCAATCTGAGGCGACGCGTTTTCAGTCAGCAAGAAGAGAAGACAAAGACTGCCCCCTTATTCCAAAGGCAAACCTTATCTAACACTGCAAACAAAATAAGAGACTCATAGTAAAATTGAACACGCCCAACCTTTTCAGCATCCAACTGATGAAGTCGTGCAACGTACAGAGGGAGATAATTAGGGTATGTTTCCTTCAATTCATTATAAATGTCACTAGAATCCAGCCTACATATGCAAGAAAGAGAAACAGTCATTATTTCAGTTCTTTTAGAAAGAAAATAATTTGTCTTTCATATTACTTAACATTGTTTTGAAGTTCCAGTCAATAACCTAAGGTATCAATCTGAAATATAATTACTGACAAAGATTGTATTTATTTGCAGGCAGTATAAATACGCTTACCGAGAAAACCAAAAAAAAAAAAAAAAAAAAAAAAATCAAACCGGAAATTATTTCATTTATGAGTTTAATAAGATGGTCAGATGAAAGTAAGCATCAACAGCTTTCCATCGTACCAGCTATAAGTAGATTTATCAACAGGAGGGAAAAAAACATTCAAAAACAGTTAAGAAAGATTAAAAGATCTAGAAATGCCTAAGGTCTACAAAGAAGGAAAATTTCCACTGTTTTGGAAGAATCTGAAGTCCTGAATGAACAAAGAGACAGAAGTTCCACGTTCCCAGCTGGGGAGGCTGAATAAACTGCGTCTGTTCTTACTGACTACACACGGTGGGAGGGGCAGCGGCTGAGGCAGAGGCCGTGGTTCGCCCCGCCTGGCGGGACACCACGGCTCCCAGTAGGGGGCGGGGCCACCGGGCCCGCGTTCTCAGCAGGGCCCACCTGGCAGACCCTCTGCGCCACGAGCAGGGGCTGAGCAGGAGAGAGCCCCCGCCTCCCAACGCAATTCACCCAGGACTTGGCCTCAGCAGCAGGCCGCGGGGCTGGGGTGCCGGCCGACACGTGCCGACCCCCTGCTCCTCCCGGCAGGAGAGTCCTCCAAGCCAAGGGGACAGGAAGCCTGCGGTCCTGGCTGCAGCCAGTCTGGAGGAGGCTCCGTGTCACTGAGCTGGGAGCGGGAGGAGAGTGACCTTGGCTCACATACCAGAGTCTCACTTTTCTTACTGAACTTTTGTAGATATTCTTAAATAGGTGTTTCTCCGTTTGCTGTCTGTCCTTAGGATCACTTCCAGAGGTTTAAAAAGGTTGTTTTAAATTTGCTCGTAATCAAATAGTAACTGGAAAACCAGGACACAGTATCACTCACCTGCTACGTGTATAAATACAGAGACAACTAAACAGGACAATGATTATCTTTGGAAAGGGGGCAAAAAGTGATTTATTTTCTCTTTTGTACCTTCCAATAAAATTCTCTTCCAAGAGCAGGTCAGAGTAAGGATTAAAATTTTAAAAATTCTTATCACAAAAGGGAATTAAAGACTAAATATAATTACAAGAAAATTGAAGAGCACTTGCAGGCCTATCCACTGTTAACATTTCTGAATATATACAGCCTTTGCATACACACACCATATTGTAGTAACTGGGAAAATAGAAGTAAACGCTTAGAGGATTAAAATTCATTTAAAACTTACTTTGTCATCCACTGAATTTTAAGATCTCGTAATGCTTCAGTAAACTCTTCTTTTAAATCTTTCTCTTTTTCTGAATCTTTTTCTTTGTCTTTGCTGCCATTCTTAGTCTTTGTTGGTGGAGATATTAGGTAGTAATGAACGGGGATTACATCCTGTGAAAAATGAACGTGGAGAGAGTCTTAGATTAACATGCTTAATTTTCCTTATTTAAAAATCTTCAATAGCCGAACAGCACGTAACATCGGCTGCACTTGAGCGGTACTACACTGTATTTCAGATTCTAAGGGCCAAAAATACATCTAAAGTTCCAATCTGAGATCAAAGTAATTTTCTCCCAAACTTTAAAGCTCATGCTTCTAATAACTCCTTTAAAACAAGGAAATAAGAACAAACTTTTCTCCACTTAAGTGTTATTTGGTATTCTCAGTTTTACTTGACAGACTGACTACAAAAACGTACTGAGCTTTCACATTTTACATCTGAGAAGAGAAAATAATTAAATTTTAAAGAAAGAAAGAAAAGATCCGCTTTTCTAATTAAATTTAAAGAGAAATTTCTTTCTTCATTCAATCCACAGGACTTACTGAGCTCCCGCGGTGTGCAAGGGTAATAGCTCCGAAGAGGTGAGGGACAAAGCAGACAAGGGCCTTTCACCCTCTGGGAAGACAGCCAACAAACGCGTAGGTAAATAAACAACTTCAGGAACGACACGTGATATGAAGACGACAGAACAGAGTAAGGGGACAGAGCGTTGACAGGTGGGTAAGGGGGGGGACCCGCGCAGACCAAGTGGTCATGGAGACACTCTGCGGAGCCGATGTCCGACCTAACGGAGCCTCAGTGACCTCAAGGAATAAACCGCAGTGAACCTGAATAACCAAAATGCGGAGAGGAGGAGACGTGCGGGTACGAGACGAGCACCTGCAGAAACCTGAGGGGGGCGCAGCAAGCGCAAGGTGGGGTTCTGAGAAAGGGCAGCGGCCACAGTAAGCAAGCAGGGAGGACAGAGTACGGGCAAAAAAACACAGGTTTTATTCTAGGTGCCACAGGAAGAGCTGTATGCAAGGCAGTGACACGATTAAGGATCTTTGCTCTTTGTTTAATAACTCTGGATCCTGTATGGATTAAACACTTTGGGGTTTTTTTTTTTGTTTTTGTTTTTTAATAACTCTTGATACTACGTGGAGAATGGATGACAGAGGCCAAAGTGGAAAAAGAGAAAACGAGTTGGGACGCAGACCCAGGTGTCCCGACACTGCCTGGAACTAAAGGACAGGCTATAGAAAAGGAAGCAATAAACGGACATGAGATGTCCCGGGAAGGCAGGACCGATGGTGGTTGCTGGTGGTATTTAAGACGAGGGGCTGAATGAGACCAGCAGGGGTGGGGAAGGGGGAAAAGAGCAAGCCCAGGAGTGGTCCAAAGCTTTCCACTGCGGAGGGAGAGCCTGAGGTCACGGCAGCCCCGGGGAAAAGCCAGCATGAAGATCGAGAGTGGCCGGCTAGTGACAGCTTGCTGAAAGGCGGCATCAGGTGGGAGAAGTAACTGTCAAACCTGACAGCACAGCGGCCGCTGATCACCGACAGAGCAAGGGCGGCAGGGGAGGCTGGCGGGGGTGGGGGGGGAGCAGGGGGCGGAGAGTAAAGGCCGAGTGAGAGGGAGATGAGAAGTAAATAGGTATGGGTGGTCCTTTTGAGAAGTTTTGCTTTAAAGAGAGCAAGTGTAACTACACCTATTTGTGTCTATTTTATTAGCAAGTGAGTCTTGTGAAAAGTAATGCAGGATCTGGGAAATGAAATCACCTGTTATAGTTGCTAGATCCGTTTCTGGCACAGTAACTAGGTGTCCCCAATTAAATCATTATTTATTAAGACAATTTCTAAAACTCTATCTTTAGGTTTATATTAAAAACGCTGCTAAACTTAAAATCTTGTATTTGTTTTAATTAACAAAGTTTCTAAAATTGGAACAAATTACACTATCAAAATTGTTAAGGCCCTCCATCACATAATTTCAGAAAAAAACTCTGCACAGGTTGAGTCACAAACTAGTACTGGCCCCATCTTCCCTGAGGTGTAAATACTACACAAATATGTCCATTTTAACAATTTTCACAATTAAACTTTATTTGGGGATATAACAGTAAATATAAGGAGCTACTGTTGTCGTAGCTCTAATAAAATAGTAACCACCATTTCAGTACAACCCATTTAAAGCGCAGAAAACCACTGGTGGAGGAGAACCGCAGAGAGCCTTTCTTAGCCGTTTGAGCACCACTCTCCCCTGAGGTCAGGCGGCGAGTCTGCAAGCGCAGGTCTTCAGTAAAGCGTGAGCCTGGGAAGGGGAATCAGCCCTCCCGTGGGCAGCCTCCTTGCGGTCCCTGCCACCCATCCTGCGCTCCTTCTCGAGGTTTACTCTGCTAGGGGGACGCTGCCCTGAGCGTAAGCCGAGTTAAAAGGGTCTGCAACATTGAGTGGGTAACTGACCACCAAGTTCTCAGGGTAACAGCCCACTTCAGCGTCCTCTGTTTAGCAGAGACAACGCACCTAAGCATTAAAGGTGTAAGTGGCCTCCAACATTTACTCTGTTAACAGGGCCCCACTTCCTTTGCAGTCAGGCTCCTGCGCCGCCCAGTGTGCTGGAACGTGCCTGCACCTGCGTTCACTGCGGGCACCCCCCTGCTGTCCCCTCCTCCTCGCCTGAGCAGGGAGAGGGACACACTTCAGGAGGCCAGGTCTCTCTGTTGTGAGGCAATTCTTCCTCTGAGGCTCAGAGGTTAAGGCATTTGCTGAGAAGTTTTAGTAAAGAGAGAAAACAGAACTGAATTGAAAGTGAACAATCCATTAAACTTAATCGATGGTCAACAATGAACTCTAACAAAGATCTGCAAATAGAGAGAAACCAGATGTAACAGCAGCCATAAACTATCCCTAAAAATGCAAAAGACACTGGGAGAGTTAATGATGAATGGCCTTGGGGTGGGGGTGGGGGGACCAAGATTTTGTAATCGGCATTTTACATAGTAAATCTGTACCAAATTAGTAATCATAAAGGCTGGTGTTATCCTATAAAATATTTCAGGACAAGAGCTGCTTCTTGTTACTAAATATTATGGACACGGTAGTTTTAGTCCCCAACCAAAAGAGACATGAAGTTATTTTTCACTTATTTTATCATGGTCATCTGTTCTTTTTGTCAGTAAGTACTTTTACAACTCAACTTCTCAAGGGCTTAGCATAGGGTCCATTTAACAGAAATGATTGTGTACCATTAAATCATAAGAAATCTTGATTATGATTTAAAAAGACAGTCAAAGAAGACTCTTCAGAGCAGAAATACTACAATATAAGCTCTCTATAGCAGACACTTAACAGTAAGCATATTTTTTAAGAAAAAAATTACTCCATTATTACAAAGTATTTCAACAGTGTTTGAACTGAATGATATTTAGAAAATCAAATCTATCTGCCAAACCAATAACTATTTAACATACCACCATTTAAATTTCGGTTCAAAACATAATACCCTTAGCTCTTATATGATTAAAAACTATAAATTCAAAATTTTAATATCTTTACACAAACTAAAATAGCTATTTAAAAAATTAATGTCATATCTGAGTGCTATTTATGTTAAAAATAACTATATTCTTTCGTATTACAATGAACTTAAAAAAGGGTAACATACATTTTCAACTCAAAAGTCACTGAAACCCAGAGGACAAATCCATTGAGGATTATGTGTACAAAGTTGGTATTTTGTTCAGGCAATAAAATTATATATTTTGTAATGTGACTATAAAACTATATAAAATAACGATTATTTTTAAAACAAGAGCTTCACGTGCACTCGCACTGAAGATGGGGAGAAACGGGAGGAAGTGACTCCAGCTGCCCAGCTCTAGAAGCTTCACTAACCGTCAACTAACAATAACGTTCCTGTTCATTTGATAGTTTCCCATCTCAAATAATCTAATACAAACCAAAGGCACCAAAACTCCACAAGATCCACCAAACAACACAATAGAAAGAAAAACCCCAGCTCTGCCTTCGGGACGTGCACCTTCTTTTTAGTAGGCTCTGAGAATGCCTGCTCCTCATTCTCTGAAGCAGTGGCTTTCAGGCTATTTTCAAAATGAATCAAAGATAATCTGTGCATAAAATGAAATTACAGTTTTACGAGTCTGATGAACGGACATTTTCTGTTTTTATTCTGTTTTTGTTTTAATGCTGGTTAAGTTCCATTAAATGAAGTTACATGGCCTTCAAATGGGTAAAGACGCTCAGTTGAGAAATACGGTCTACAGAGAAGCCGATATTCCTTTACCTGGGAAGATAACCCCCAGTGGTGTATTTTGTTTGCACAAAGTCTTTACCACTACATAATCATATAGAATTTTAGAGGTCATTTTAATAAAGACATTTTATCTATTATAAAATGGTGGCCCCCAGTTTCACATCACTATGAATTAAGAAGCACTGAATTATCTTTTGTTTCTTCTTAAAACACTAATTCTTGCCCTGCAGTGCTCCCTGCACGCAGGAGAGAAGTCACTATGATGACGAATGACGTCAGCAGGTCAACAGGCAGGTTTATTTTATAGTTTCAAAATTGTGCTTTTTGTTAAAAAAGCACCTATGCCAGAGAGCTCATCAAATATGTATCCCTTTCTCTAAACTAGACCTGAAGTACCATTTTTCAAATTAAATTTGGCTCCAGCAGTCAATCAGAGATTGTCAGGTAAGCTGCAGAGAAGCTGCTCGGATCACCTACTAGTTACGGTCGTACAAGCTGCTCCTGCTCTCAGTGTAAGTTGTTTTTTTTTTAAGATTTAGTTCTTTTTAATTATTTATTTATTTATTTATTTATTTATGGCTGTGTTGGGTCTTCGTTTCTGTGCGAGGGCTTTCTCTAGTTATGGCAAGCGGGGGCCACTCTTCATCGCGGTGCGCGGGCCTCTCACTATCGCGGCCTCTCTTGTTGCGGAGCACAGCCTCCAGATGCGCAGGCTCAGTAATTGTGGCTCACGGGCCCAGTTGCTCCGTGGAATGTGGGATCTTCCCAGACCAGGGCTCGAACCCGTGTGCCCTGCATTGGCAGGCAGATTCTCAACCACTGCGCCACCAGGGAAGCCCTCAGTGTAAGTTTTAATGTGGGGCCAGCAGTCCTCATTTCTGTTTCTGCTCCGCCCACTGCCCTTTCCGTCTCTGCCTTTCCAGGACGCAGAAGATGCAAGAGCAGGAAAAAAAACTTCACTTTAAACATTTTAATAACATTTTATTAATCCAATCATCCAATTTAAGAATGACTTTAGACTTCAAAAATAATTGTTCTGTCATATATAGCTAAAAAAAATCATTCACCTTTCTATAGGATTTTAGAT
The DNA here is from genome assembly GCF_028021215.1 of Eschrichtius robustus. Taxonomy (NCBI): domain Eukaryota; kingdom Metazoa; phylum Chordata; class Mammalia; order Artiodactyla; family Eschrichtiidae; genus Eschrichtius; species Eschrichtius robustus. The sequence continues at coordinate 73,228,862 of NC_090841.1, read as the reverse complement.
ATGCCAAAGTTCAAATATTATTACTTGGTCATACCTGCAGTAAGAAATGAATAGCATTAACATGTTCTCTATACACATATAAACCAGGGGTCTTCAAGCAATTTATGGTAGGAAAAAAAACTTTAAGAAAGCAGTTTGTCAACACCGCGCTATACTGCAGAACTTAAAGAAAGGAAACTCAGGGAGAGATTTTTTTAAAAAAAAGATAATAGTGACAGAAAAAGAAGTTTAACTAATATGCAAATAAGGCTTTAAGACATCTTTTTAAAGAACTGACAATCAGTACCTTTTTAAATTTTCCTTGTCGTTTTGCTGCAGACTGCCCCTGGGAGTTAGAACGACATTCTGTAAGAAAACATGCGTAATCTACACAGGATGGAGATAACCACCTCTGTCTATTTTTCTGCCAGTTTCCGTCCCACCTGTATGCGTCACAGTACTTAGAAGGGTCAGGTCTGTCATCAAAATGGCAGGCTTTTAAAGAAAGCAATACTGCCACTTTCTTTTTCTTTTTTTTTTTTTTTTTTAATAAAAATGCACTCAAACGTGTTCTTCCTAAGGGTCAATGTTTTTCAGCTTTTTATTTCAAAAGTTTGTAGAGCAAAATTCATTAGTTACCCAAACAGTTTTGAGAACATTAAATTTAGGTGACGGTCCGCAAGAGTCAGACGTTCAAGGCTGTCACAACAATCACACACGCCCATGCACTAGAAACAGCATCGTTCGAGGTAACTGGGAATGTCAGAGAGGAGCGAGAGGGACAGTTACCTTCCCAGCTGCCAGAACCGCAAGGAATGCGCCACGACTGAGATCCGGTGAAATAAACAATGTGCTGGGAATTATAATTAACTCTATAGCTTTAGGTTTTCTCAAGAAAATCTACCCTGGTAAGTAATAACTATAGTCAACCCCACCTGTTTATAATTTAATTTCACAACGGCCTCTTAAAGAATGCAGCCAGGAAGCAGTAACTATCTCTGAATTGCTGAAAGCATACTTCTAATAACAGTGCTCTTCTGCTCTCTTACTCATCACAGGCAGTGGACACTTCAGAAGCTATCTGCATGAGAAGCCTCACTGTCGAAGCCCCATAGCAGAGGCAGCAATATTTCCCATAGCGGAAAATGAAACCTACTTAAAAAGACCTAGACCAGGACTTCTTAAATCAGTGCACCTATGAATTCCAGTAACTACTGATTCACTTCACATTCTACTAAGGCTATATTATACTGAAGTACTTATAATTCATACTAAAGTACATATAAGCAGATAGTACGGACTGAAATGAGACTCAAGAAATGTCAGGGCACACGACTTGTTCCAAGCACAAAGTCCTACGTGATGACTCTCCTATGACAGCGAATAAACCATCTTTGGTTCAACAGCGGTTAAGACATGAGAATCCTTGTGAAGAGGTTTGAGTTCTATTCATTTTGATAACAGCACTTATAAATTCCAGAATTAGGTGGCAGACTTACTTTGTAAGAACTAATGCTAAAGAGAAATGCAGAACTGTAAGAATGACAACTTTTACTGTCATTGAGCTAAAATGACATTATGACAGAGGGTGATAGATTTATATAAACACTATTCTCACAATAAATTTGTAATGAAAACAGATGGAAAAACTAAAACAGGTACTATCAAACCATAACAATTATCTCTAAAATATAACAACCAGAAACATGTTTTTAACAAAAAGCACAATTTTGAAACTATAAAATAAACCTTAATGCCAAAAGAAATAACTACCTTGTAGTTAACTACATAACTACACAAAATTCCAATAAGAGAAAGATCTGTACAAGTGAAAAATACTGTTTATTAGTAGTAATTGTCCTGACTGGTTTTTAGAAGTCACCCAAGAAGATCTGATTTATTCCTATATCCACAATATTATGTTAGTTAAAACTCTATAAATTCTCTAATTTTAAAAACATCCCATTCACTTAAGCCAAGTTTGATCTGGATCTACATATTTCACGGGAAGTTCAAGTATATTAGCTGTGCAAGGCAGAACAGGTTCAAGGCCCAAGTACTTAGGCTTGGGAAAAAGAACACTAAATATATAAAAATACAACCAAATATTAATTGACCTTTACTAGCAACTTGGGGAAAAAAAACTATTAAATTTCTTTTTCCAGAGAGATCTTCTCTTTTACTCATTCTGAAATGTAGAATTAATTTCCATTTTTAAGGAAATGGAAATTTTGGAACAGGCACTTTTCAGTGTAAAAAAAAAAAACAAAAAACCTAATACTTACAGCTTTCTTTCCGAGTTCGGTCTTTGACAACGTTAAGGATCCTGCAAGGTAGCATCCAGGTCCTGCCCCTTTAGGTATTCTAATAAGAAGATTCAAAAGAGGGGAAAAGGAACAAAAAAGAAAGTTTCACAAAGAGAATTAGGGGGAAAAACATCAAAACAATTGCATTCTGAAATAATTTTCGTAGCCAAGATTTCAAAAACCAAAGGGAGAAATAACCTTAGTCTAAAATGGCAAATGACAACACAGTTGTCAGTGTAGCCTAATATTATAAACTAGCATTTAAGGACTACAGAGGATAAGATGGAGAGTGAGTGTTAAGCAGCGTTATCACTTACTTGTCATCAGGTAAGGAAGTAACAAAGAATGGCTGGTTATATTTGGGTGGTAATGTCAAGTTACTTGATTTCTTCTTTCCTAGAAGTGCAAGACTATGATTTTCATGAATATCTAAGCTCAAGGTATTAGACAACCTATGAGAAACAATAAATGGAAGATCTTTAAGACGTTCCAAATCACTGATTTGCTCATGACGAATCTGTAGTCGAATTGTATAATCTCCTTTCTCCAGTTTCAAAGAATACTATAAAAGAAAAACAACATTTGGGAAAAGTAAGGTTTAGCCACATGAACGAAAGTTACAGTAAGAGGATAAATAGTAAGAATTACCACTTACAGAGTGCTTACAGTATGTGAGGTACAGTGCAAGTTACGACACACACATGACACGCACACAACGTCCCGACTGGACGTCAAGTGAGCTGGCCAAGGTCACGTCCAGAGCAGAGGATAAGGGAGCTGAAGGCAGCCAAGCCCTCAGCCCTCAGCCCTCAGCCCTCCCACAACAATAGGCCACTCCTAGGCACCCAGCTGAATCAGCATCCGCTCAAGACTGGAAAAGGCAACGACTTTCTAGTTCCTGGGTCTTCACAGGCACGGATAAAACGACACCAAGAACGAGCAAAACTGAGGTGCTGTGTACTATCTAAGACAGACACACACACGGGTCTGGATACACATGACTGGTAACCTTTAGATCATAACCACCATGCCACGCCCGTTTACTGCAGACGGGAACGACAGGGAGCCAGTGGAGACACAGGAGTACAGATCTACCACGCTCCACCCAGGCAACCTGCTCAAGAGGACGGAACGCTGCATTCTGCAGCAGCAGTTTCTTCTGAGATTTTAAAAGCAACCAAAGGAATGGCTGCAATAACCCAGTCTGTACTGAGGAGACGTGCCAGGGCCTGGCTTTGAGGAGAAAAAGGAAACCATTCCTTGAACGACTAACTGAAAACCCTGCGTAAATTATTTTTATTATTTAGCATAAAATTATAAAGGTTACAGGAAATAGCTCATTTCTCTGTCACAGTCTTTCAATCAGGGATAAGATTTCTATAAATTATACGATTAAAAGATTTTTTTCCCTTCCAAATGACAGTGCCAGGCACAGTCCTTGGCATATAGTAAGTGCTCACTACACGGTTGACCAAGAAGAAACATATTTCAAAGTTCTAATAAACTGAAGATACTTGGCACTGCCGTTGTGCTCTGGATCCAGTTCAGACCTGGGATCACTTCAAGGCGCTCACATATCCCGGATGATGTGCTTTCACCGTTCAGATAGGGGCAAGCACTGGGTAGGAAGGAGAAATACTAAAAATAAAAAGCTCTGCTGGCCGGCGTCTGCGAGCATCCCCCTGGCCCTCCTTTACCCCGAAGCCGGAACCAGCCCAACCGTGGGGCTGAAAAGCTGTCACGGTCTGTCCTGCAACAGACAGCTGAGCTGCTAGCCGTGTGTCCAAGTACTAAACGCACAACCACACTGGTGTTTAAAAAGCAGGCACGTTACCAGAGCAAGAATCCGGGCTTCATCAGCTCAAGAAACAGCTCCTGTTAATTCTAAAAATCATACCTGATGAGGGTAAGCATCGCCGGAACCCATCTGTCTTTTGTTCTGGTCAAATATAATCCACAGCTGGCTGTCAAATTCTGATTCGTACAACAATTCACAAAGCAGGGGGCAGCTTGGAGTCACTTCCCCACTCTTGGGCTGTGGGGGGGAAAAAAAAAAAAAAAAAAAAAGAATGATTATTTGATGTGGTTTATATGATTTCTAATGTAGATCTGTAATATTGCTATTGATCAGACTTTTACATTAAAAGTATTAAAAATATTTTCTTGTAGTAACCAATTTCAAAAATGCAGAACACATCCAGGATTTCGGGACTAATAAAAGGTACTTCTCTTTTACAAGGTTTAAAAAACACAAACCTAGCTAATTGTATTCATTACTAAAGCAATACCTATTCTTCAGGACCCCTAATTAACTGGTTTTTTAATAAAACTAAAAATTTCTTTATAAAGTTGAAATTAGACAATCCACTAAAATCAATCATCTCCCCAACAGTAATTCATATTATGCTTCAATAAGAGTTTTACTAAAATCTTACTGATCCTCCATAAACTTCCATCTTATTTTTATGCCCGTCTCAACCACCTTTACCACCCATTCAACCAGGAGCTATTCTGATGTCTCACTGTGCCAACACCTGCTTCACAGAGAGCAATCAGGCCTGGTTCCATAATCAGAAGGCATCTGGCTTTGACAAGACATCAAACCAGTGGACAGCTATCACAGAACAGGCAGGTGTCAGTGATTACAAAAACTAAGGCTCAAAGGCCAGGTCACCACTAAATTAGAATCTGTGACTGCAGATCTGAATGGTACTTAGATCGTTCTATATCATAATTTCCCAAAGAATAATTCTAAATTAACCAGGGTTAATTACTTGTTTCTATTTCATATATATGTATGTCTCACACACACACACACACACACACACACACACACACACACACACACACACACACACACACTGAATACACTGTCCTTCCATTTTTGATTTTATGATTCATAGAACACAAGAGTTCTTTGTAAGGGTATACTTGGTTACACAAACACTTACTTGATGAAAGTTGTAAGTCAGGATCATCTCATAAAGTTGACGATTGTTTGGCAAAACGTCCCTTGATCCTAAAGGTTTTGTTTTTGCACTCAGTGGGCTGTAATCAGACAATTGCATAAGAGTTCATTTAAATGAGAGAAAACTATAATCAGCAAAATCTATATCATATCACAATAAATGACAAATGAGCATTCCTAGACGCTGTCCTTTTCCGTGTATTTTGTAATATTTTAATCATTAACTTATATAATTCTTTATTGACTGAACCACAGCAATACACAGTTAAATTTTGCAGTATTACAAAGGTAATCTTCTCGTGATAAAAACATTTTCAACCATCAACTGACAGTCTCAACAGAATCAGATCCCAGGACTAGGTGACAATCCCTCACAGTGCTGAAGGACAGGGTTTGACCGCAGACAGCCCTGCCCTCGTCACGGGATGGGTCCTGCCAGGTGCCACAGCAAGGGCTCTAGGCACATGTTACTTAAAGCCAGAAGCTGCTGCTGCGGCTGCCTCTCAGAGACCCGCCGGGTTCCCTGGGCTGGAAAGTCATGAACTGAATTTTCACGTCCAGCACTCACATGATTAAAAATAAAAGAGACCCTTTCCAAAGAGTGAAGAGACGCCCATCCCCCCACCCCCGTCACACTGATACCCAACATTTGCAGCCCTAAAACATTGAAGATACCGCAGTGTTTGGACCCAGCTCTTCAAAGTTATGCAGGGAGCCAGATCTTCATATTTCAAGGAGGACTGAACATCAAAACGGTTGATTCCTTCTGATGCGTGCTACAAAGGATATTTATCAAATTAGTTTCTCAAACTTTACTGAAAACAAACTGCATTTTTAAACAATACTTGGACCTAAATGTGTCAAACACAAAGTTTATAAGCACCCATGAACAAAGACTATTGTTATTTCCAGAACCATAGGTAACCTCCCCATTAAAATGTAAACCCAACCATTGAAATTATTTCACAATAACACAAATAACTGACATTAAAAATGATGGCAATGTGGAACTTACAATGTTTAACTGAGGAGCAGTACATACTATCCCATGAAAAGAAACGGTATAATCGATATTGACATCACTAAGACTTGCCCACCAACGAGCAATGCAAAACTCAATTGCTTTCCCACCCTGCAAAGAAAAATGAAATTAAATTATCAATGCGTAAATCACAGAACATAAATAGGTGTTTCAAAGCAGTTCTATGCTTTCAAACTTTTCCTATTTGTACAGCAGGAAAATTCACAGAACCTTATCATTAGCTATGCTTGAAGTTACACAAATCACAGTTGCTGAGACAGAGTGCAGGTATTTAAATACACAGTTATTTACTCATGATCCTAAACTGCTTGTCGTAAGAGGGCTGAGGTAGCTTCTGAAGTACATGTAATAAAATAATGGTGAAAACAAACTGGAATAAAAACTTGGGACCAAAGGAAAAATAATTAAGAACAATGACAAGAGAAGGGGTATGACAGCTTTGTGAGGCATATTCAATAGCCACAGCTGAGTTTTGGGCTCAAGAGCTGCCTGGCAACCAAAGCCAAATGAAATTATGGTCACTCGTATCTTTCTTCCTATTAAAAAAATTAAAAACAAAAGCTGTTCTTTGAACACTGAGTTTTAAATTAAGTTTTCTAGTAATCAGTGCATTAGAAAGTTTAAAGTGAACCATGTTACTCTCTAACACATACAAGGACACAAGTCAAAGTTATCAGAAACATAAGAGATACAGGAAAGATGAGGCAGCCATCTGAAAAAACTAAGTAGCAAGTTCAAGAAAGACCATCAGTGCATTCACCTTCTAGAAGGAAGGGCTGGGCACCATTTCTAACACTACAGACAAGCCTGGCGAGCTGCCACACTTGAAGTAATTTGTAGGAAGGAGTAGCAGTTTCACCTACACAGCAAATTAACCTCATGGATTCTTAACAACAGGGCATTAATAAAATAACTAAAATAAGTAGAAAACATGGAGAAAAGTCTTAAACATGGATATAATCTACTGTACGATGAGGAGACAATCTCAACCAGGGTCCACTTTGTGAGGCGTCAGCATCTAGCAGACCAGCACTTTCCTAAGAGATAAACATTTACCTCGACTTGGTCGCAAGTATCCTAGTAAGACGACCTATCTTCCCACGTTATTCCGCGTTAATAAAATATACAGTCCCAATGTGCTCTGAATACAAACTATAAAATCAAATTCAAATACTCAGTCTTAGCCCACACCCAGAAAGAAAGGAAACTGTTTCAGGATTCCAGACTGTTAATTAAAACTTACTAAGACAGGAAAAGCTTCAGTCAGCGTTCCTTTCTCTGGAAGGGAACAAAACTTATAGAACTCATGACTTCGATAGGCTCTCTGCTTCACAAGCTGCACCGCATGAAGAACAAACTTGGCAGACACCTCAGAAGAACAGGAGCACACCGTAACTTCTACGACGAGAAGGGAAGAAGCAACATTTTAACTGACAAGATTTAAAATGGACACAAAAGGGCTTTCATAATGCCTACTTTGGGGGAAATACAGTATCAAGAGAATGAAATGATATATTCAAATGAAATCTGCATATTTCCTTAAAAACAGTGAACTGACAGAGTATTAATAAAGATGAGAGGGTAGAAAATTTAGCTATGGAAAATAAATAAATCAGGACTAAAATAAGCAACCGCTATGCTGCAAACAGCAGGAAACAGCAAGCTGTCCACAGATGGACACACAATTATCCTAGTCAGGTAATTTTTTAAATCCCTCCCTCCTCTGTTACTAAGTTCAACCTTTCCTCTTGCTTTAGCTAAAAACCCGTCAATTCTTGGTAAAGAGGGTATTAATTTTAGAAACCTCTATTTGTTAGCATGCCTAAGTTCCATTAGTATCCATTTATCCAACTTCACTGGTAACTTTTCCTAGTCTCTCGCTCTTGGTTTATCTCCACTGTTTGCTTCTGGAAAGTATGACTATCAGAACTACATATGCTTAGCCGTGCTCTGCGGCGGAGCTGGAGATGAGCCAGGATCACCGTGAAGCCAGGTCAGCAGCTTATCTAACGAATACCTGGCCCTGAGACAAGGAACTGAAGCAACGCTTAATTCTCTGCTTCACAAGATCAAGTGGTCACAGGGCTCTGGGAACCTAATCACTTGCTAAGAACACAGAATCTAGTGTTATGACAATATGTCTAAGTATTTGAAATAGGAATCATCTGTAGTACATTTCTTTTTTTTCCCTGCTTTGACTCTTCCCCCCCCACCCCAGTTTTACTGAGAAACAACTGACATATAATATTTTCAAGTTCAGGGTGTACAACGTGATGATTTGGCGAATATGTATATGTTATGAAACAATTATCACAATAAGGTTGGCTAACACATCCATCACTTCACACAGGTACCAATTTTTTTGGGTGGAGAGAACATCTAAGATCTACCGTCTTAGCAAATTTCAAGTATACAATCCAGTATTATTAAGTACAGTCACCATGCTGGACATTAGATCCCTCAAACTTTTTCATTTTATAACAAAGTCTGTACCCTTGACCAACATCTCGCCCACCTCTCCACCTCCCACAGTATATATCTAATCAAAGACTGCTAAATGCTCTGAGCTACTTCTATTCTGGATGATCTGATCACTTCTTATTAAAAACAAAAAACAAACAAACAAAAAAACCAAAGAACTAATTATTTTCAATACCCAACCTAAACAAATCATAATTAGGGCATTATAATCACTGACACTTACCAGACATCATGTTCAATATGAATTAACTATATAGATCTTTATTCTTTGGTATGATTAGCGCCCGTTTTATTAGAGTTAGATGTTACACAAGCATTGGGCCTATGTGAGTGGAAGCCCTGAGTTGTACCACGATGCAACTCTGACTCTGATCGTGAACAGAGAAGGCATTATTCTGAACCAAATTAAAATCCGGACTATTAAGACATCTTAAGATAGCCTAGATCGGCGGTCCCCAACTTTTCTGGCACCAGGGACCAGTTCCGTGGAAGGCGATTTCTCCGTGGACTTGGGGGGGTGGGGAGGGTTGGTTGGGGATGGATGGTGCAGGCGGTAATGCGAGCGGTGGGGAGGGAGCGGCAGATGAAGCTCCGCTGGCTCGCCCGCTGCTCACCTCCTGCTCTGCGGCCGGGTTCCTAACAGGCCCCAGACCGCTACGGGTCCGCAGCCCAGCGGTTGGAGACCCCTGGCCTAGACAGATGACTGACGTATGAGCCAAGGCAAAATAGGACTAGATCTTTAAAAAGGTTTGAACCTAATAGCAAATCTAGGGTGCCAGACACCTATTACTGTTGTGAGAAAAGTCTACTGCAGATATATGAACTTTACATGGTCATAATCAGAGCAGAGATAGAATGCACATAAAGGTAAATGGGCAAGACAAGACATTAATTTTACTTACCAGCCCATGTTGCACCCTCAGGAACCTCAATAAAATGCCTTCGAATTTGACCAGGTTTAAAATGTACATCTGTCAAGGCTAGATCATAATGGGTTGATTCATTTACTCTGAAAATTAGTAAAAATAAATGATTAAACATGACACTCTCATTCAAAAAGCTTTAGATTTTAAGCCCATTGGTACTCTAGATTTCAACAGTTCACGAGAAATGAACACAGGGAGTTAAAAGCTGGCAACAAAACAGTACGCACAATGTCATCTCAGTTTTGCAACATGTTAGCAGAGATACACTGTGGAGATGCTTTTTCCGCTTTTTACTTGTTTGCTTTATAATTTGTCTGAAGTCAGACACACAGCTCCCTCTTTTTTGGTTAAAGGAATTCTACAACATTCACAGGATTTTCCAGTTACCAGAATCTGGACTATTGTGAGTCCAAAATATTAAAATCAAAAGTAATGTTTTGTGCCACTGATACTGCCTTATAGTTGAGACTGATATTTAAATTTAATCTCTTTCGTAGCTTCAAAATGCACCCATGCCATAAATGACACAGTGAAGATGAGAAGGTACTTCCATAGCGTTTTTGTAAGGGATCGGTGAAACATAAAGGTCAAATGTATAATTACCCAACCCAGAAACCTGAAGTACATACGTACTAAGGACAAACTCTAGTCAGTATGACAAACATTTAATGAGTGCCTACTATACCTGAGGCACCGCTATAGGTGCTACAATTACAACAATGAATATAATGTTTTCCTTTTCCCCAGCCAATCTAGTGGGGACGGAAAACCCAACAGGGACGTTGAACGTAATATGCTCTGGGGAGACAGGAAGCGTTAGTGGAGAAGATGCAAGGTCCCTGGTTCACAAGGAGCGGTCAGGGAAAGCTTCCTGAAGAAGATGAGGTCTCAGCCGACTCCTGAATCTTGTACATTACCTTGTCGAAGTTCCTACAGGACTTACAGGGAATATGCGGCTGAGAATTTAACTGCTCTGCAAGTTTTTCACGTGTGTGTCACCTGTTACCTCCTCAGTTTCATCCTGTGTTTCATATGGGCTGAGACCTACTGCATATTAACTATTACTGTGCAACTAACTCAATGGAAGCTGTTAACTCAGAGTTCTCTATCGTGTCCAGTACTCTCATCTCCATCTTGCCCTTCATGAACTGAATGATTTGTTTCGTACATTCTGTACAACGGGCTCCATATGGGGTCACGTAAGATGCAGTCCCCGCGTCTCCCGTGGGCTCACAGTCAGATGGGGTGAATTAAAAATGACAAGACACTCGCGAAAGTCTGTACCACAGGCACGTGAAAAGCGCCGTGAAGCAGCAGGGAGGGACTCCCTCCGCCCGGAGATGACCAAGAAGAACACGCCTGGTCATTAAGTTAAGGGACAGGAAACTGAAGCCAAGAAGCCAGCTGTGCAAATGCACCCGTCCTGAGGAAACCGGGGGGGTCAGCACTGGTGAGCTCGTGGAAACGTGTCATCTGGTGACGGAGCCGCGGCAAACACTGGCTGTGAAGCGCCACCGTTTGCGATTTCAAGGAGCACGACCCTTGGGCACGCCGCTGAGGTACTTTATACAGGAAGCAGTGGGATCAGATCTCCCGGGTAGAAGACAAGATGGAAAGGGAAGAGTCTGGAAACGAGGAGATAACAGTAATGCCAGAGATAAGGGGGGAACGTGGGCCGGGGGTGGGAGGGGACAAAGTCATTGTCAAACACTGCAGAGGCATCAGGCCGGATGAAGGCTGAAACAGCCTCTGAATCAGGTGTCAGGAGGGCGCCGCCAGCCTGGTGGAGGGCGGGTGACAGATGCCATCCTGGTGGAGGGCGGGTGACAGATGCCGTCAGTTACCCTCACCGTGAACAAGGAACACCGTGACTGACTACGCACCACCCTGAACGTTAATCAAGGAGCAGAACCAAAACCCAGTCACCTGGTTCTGGCCTATGGATCCTTTAAAAGTTCACCCCACTTCCATCAACAGCCATTACATAATTACACGTAACAGCAAGCTGTCGGTAGCTGGGCACTTACTTTGCTGCAACAGCTGCAGTGATTGGGACTCTGAACAGAGGGCCTGCGTTAGGCGATGCTATATCATAGCCACACACCTTGAAAAAGGAATAAGTGTCAGTATCCATAAACAGACTTTTTTAAAAAGAGAAAATTAAAAAAAAAAAAAAAAAAAAGGGTGAATCTACTCAGAGAATAAATTAATCTAATATTAAAATGTAAAGGTCCTAAGTACAAGTTGGCATCCATTTTCTGATGTCAGGCCACATAATTAATGGCAAACAGCCTGGACAAATACACGCATGACCACCCCTGACTTACTCAGACTAATGGGGAAATGGACTGCTACACAAAGACTTCTACACATTTTAAAGACTACAGAAAGTAAAAATGAAGATACCCCGATAAATACCTCTGTATAATGCAATCCTTCTCTTAAGCCCCTGGGATCCACACGTATGTTTATGTGTCTGCATTGATTCATGAGTTCCAAATGGCTGGGACACTGAACCCATGATGAATTCGAAGTTAAAGCTAAATGAAGCTGAAGGGATATTTTCTCAGAGTTTTCTGGAGTTAAAAAGACCAAAAAGTAAAGATTAGTTATTTTTTCCTTTTCTTCCATTTTAAAACATTCTGTCGTCTGTCAAGAAAACTCCGCAGATAAATGTGGTTGGCTGTAAAATGCGGTAGGCACGGGCTCCCGAAACACAGCTTACATAAAACAGCCACAGAACCTCCCTCACACTTATTTTAGGATGCTCGGAATCCATTCATGTGTTCCCCCAACACGGCTACAACCTCAACACAAACCATTTTAGTGAGTATTTTTCATCACTGCATACAGTTAGCAGAATCTGACTAAGAGAAAAGACTCCTAAGTTTATGGTGATGACCATTTTGTTTACACTCGTTGAGCTGGGGTTCTCCTGGCCACTTCTGCTTCCCACTCTCCAACCAAAAACTCTGTCTTACACCCAAGCAGTAAAAGTGGGAAAGAAAAGGAATTTGATGCTTTACTATCCACAATTTAATAAAAGCTCCAGGTCCCTGAAGGCCCATTCTACTGTTTTTCTGGTAGTCACACTGCTAACTGAATTGCCACTGTATCAGGATCCCTAACTGCCATCAGTGTCCCCTACACCTCTATGAAATACAAAATAATAACATTGTCAATTCCTGTCTTCTCTTTAGAACATTAGCCTAAACAGCATTTCTCTATTGTGGTACAATTCATTCAAAGCATAAATGTGAGCACATCAGCTTACTGTCCGGTTATTACTCACCAGTATTTTCTGGAAATACAGGTTCAATGCCAACACCGTGATCTGAAGGTGCAGCCACCTGAACAGGATCTCGGAGGTAGATGCCACGGTTATTTCCAACAGTAACAGTGAAACCTAATTTATTAGCAAATGATGTATTCTGAACGAGGTAGTCATAGGCTTTATCAACCTAATTAAGAGAATACAAACAGTAAGATATACACGGCTGGGTCAAGAAAGTACTTTATCGCAGATCACCAATTCCTTTTCCGTTGTAGCAAAGTACAAGCAAAAAGTCAGTTTCTCCATCCGCCTCTCTGACCTACACGGAAACCCCATTTAGGAGGGCAATTCTACCTCACTGGCCAAAACACTGGTCTAGCCACTGGACTCGCCTTCCACTCCACCCTCTGTACTCCCAAGTGACGAAGCTAGGAAACCTCCACATGCCGTGACGACTGGCCGGCTTCTGCCCTCTGCTGCTCTGCCGTGAACTCCACCCTCTACGTGCCCTACGTCTATTACGTTTCTCCATCTTAGCCCCACAGATCTGTCTTAAGTACAAAGTTTGTTTTCATACCCTCTTTGCTTACAGTTCAGAGACTACTCTGGCATATAATCAATCAGAAAAACTCAATCGTCATTATAATAGGAATATTATCCAGTAATCACTAAAATACTATCCTGCTGATTTACAACCCGTTTTTCGTACAAACGACAATACCTGAATAATACCGTGTCCTTGGGCAAATACTTCTATATTGTCAGCCTTCACTGCAGTGTTTTCGAGAGCTCTTCTGACTGAATGAACCGTGTAGTCAACATTATTAGCTTTCAGACCTAAAAGCCAAAAACAGAAAACCAGAAAGTAGTGTCCATCAGGTGAGCTGGTTACTTGAAGCGCTCTCCGCTCACTAGTACGGATAGCGCGTACATCCTCTGGTTTTAACGTCTTGTGCTTCAACAAGCACTTTTAAATCTTTTTTTATTAAAAAAACCAAAACACCAAAAAACTGACAAACAGTCTGACTCAAGCTGCTTGGGTTAACGCAAAGACTTCATTCAACGAAAATTCCTGTGCGCCCACTAGGCAGCGGCGTGAACGCGGGCTCTGCACTGGGAATGTAAACGTCTGAGCAAGTACCAAAAGGCATCGAGTGACACCTTCCTTAGAATACTGCTGGTCAAACAACATGGTCACTGGCAGAAGGTCTCAACCCGGGTGCCCATTATAAACAGCAAGAGTACTGAAAGGAGCCAGAAAGATGCTGAGGTCCCGCTGCAATTAGATCAGCACCTTTGAGACCGGATCCCAGGCATGGGCACCGATTAGAAGCTTCCCTGGCAATGCCAGGGAGCAGCGAGGCTGGGGCTGACTGTCCTCTGGGAAGGATGCGGCGGCGCCAAGCTGTTCACCTTCCGATAACGACTGCTGTTAGAGGTGCAAGATGAGTAAGAGCGCACCCCTGTCCTCTCCAGAACGGAACACGCAGACACTCAGGAGAGTGAGCCCTGAGCAAAACAAACATGGAAACGCTACGGCGCTGAGAGCCAGTCAAGAAGGTGACCGTTGTGTCAGTGAGAATCCACGAAAGGGTGACACTCCATGAGAACAGATGCGTGAGTCGGTATCCTTAGTAGTGTCTATCAGAGGAGACACAGGGAACACACAGGCCGAGACACGGCAGAAAGGAGCTCCAGGCAAAGAGAGCAGCGTGCCACAGACAAGAGGCGCGAGCGGCCCTGAGATACTCGGTGAGGCTGACAGGACCAGGAGTGTGGGTGGAGAGCCCGGGACTTGACCAGAGGGACGCTGCTGGGGAGGGATCTTCATGGCCACCGGGCTGCCCGGACGCTGAGCCCTCGTCAGGGCCGACGCCCTCCCGTCCAACACCACGGCAGCCTCTCGCACGCCAGCCTACCGCCCCGTCCGCTTCGCTGGCTCCGTGCCAGTATTCACTGTCTTCTCACATGTAACAGAAATCATTTTTTATTTTGTTCACAGTCTGTTTCTCCTCCAACTTTAACATCAACTCCACACAGGCAGGTATTTTTGATGTTCTGTTCACTAATTTAGCCCCAGAGCTAAAATAATGCTTAAGAGTCATTAATACCCAATAAATACGCTTGCTGAATGAGTGAATACACATTCAAATCATTATCATCACATAAACTAGTATCCACCTTAAACTTTACTTTGGGCCAGGACATTGCCAGTTGTACCACATTTTCTCACCCTGAGAAATTCAGAAATTAAAAATATCTGCCTGGGCTTCCCCGGTGGCGCAGTGGTTGAGAACCTGCCTGCCAATGCAGGGGACACGGGTTCGAGCCCTGGTCCAGGAAGATCCCACGTGCCGCGGAGCAACTAGGCCTGCTCGCCACAACTACCGAGCCCGCGCGTCTGGAGCCTGTGCTCCGCAACAAGAGAGGCCGCGATAGTGAGAGGCCCGCACACCGCGATGATGAGTGGTCCCCGCTCGCCGCAACTAGAGAAAGCCCTCGCACAGAAACAAAGACCCAACACAGCCATAAATAAATAAAATAAATAAATAAATTAAAATATATATATATATATATATATATATATATATATATATATATATATATATATGTATGTATCTGCCTGAAATAAGAGAAATTTATTCAATTACTTTTCACGGCCACAATCTGACTTCATTTTATGCTATGAACATGAAATTGTCTAGATACTTCACACCTACTTAACTAAGCTTATAAATAAATCATGCACTTTAGAACCAGGACCAAGATGAAATATAAATGATACTTTTAAAATCCGTTCTATCATGGTACTTCTATCTTATTAAGAAAAGTAACGTAACTGTGGCTGAAGTACACGCGGAACAGCCGACAACTCACTGTCGCTTCACTGGGAAGCTGAGCAACGGCTGTAAGGTGAGCCACGTGGTTACCTGACAGAATCAGGGCGATGCCTCCGCACGCGTTGGGAGAAGACATGGACGTCCCGTTCATGAGCTGAGTTCCGCGCAGCGTCCAGTTGGGAACAGAGGCTATGGCGCCCCCGGGGGCGCTGATGCTCACTCCAAGGGCCCCGTCAGCACTGAACGAAAGCAGTTAAGAGTCGGCTTACGACGGTGGACACTGGATACACAGGGCCTTTGCAAAAAGGCCACCGGCCAAATAAATCACAGTACAACACACGAACCATCCGCAGTCACGGCTATTTTGCTATTACGCAGCAGTTGTTTCCCTCATAAGTAGACAAAACGTCTGTGTGTGTGTGTGTGTGTGTGTGTGCGCGCGTGTGCGCGCGTGTGTGCGTGTATGCGCGCGCGTGCGCGTATCTGGGCTTACACGTGGCAGGCCATAGCATCAAGTATGTTTTATATAAGGACAGTAAATGAGTGTCACTGCTCAGACGCCTGATGAATGTACTTTACTCGTCTGTAATAAGCAGAAGCACCCTCTAGTCTACAAAGTCTAAAATAGCCCTGTCCAGGAGAAGCATGTGGGACACACATGGCATTTAAAGTTTTCTAAAAGCCATATTTAAAAAAAGCTAACAAAAAGATGGTTTACTTAATTTTAGTAACATATTTTATTTAATCCAACATATCTAAAATATTATAATTTCAACATGAAATTGATAGGAAAAAATGAATTAATTTACATTCTTTTTTGTACCAAGTTTGCAAATCTGGTGTTCATTTCATACTTGCAGCACAGCTCAGTTCAGACTCTCGTGTGACCAGTGGCTGCCACGCTGGATCGAGCCAGCAGGGTCTGCTGAGTTAAAGCCCGCAGAGTTCACCATCGCATCGTCACCAAGCACCAGCTCAACAACTACTGCTGTTCCTGGCTAGGAATATTGAGGCTATTTGGTTTCACATTTTAACAGAGAACTGAAAGCAATGCAAACAACTCCTGTAACGGGTTGGTAGCAGCCCTTCTGGTGACTATCTTAAAACAAATATTATTGGGTAAATATCTGTTGACCTGTAAAGATGTTCTCATTGTATTACCCAGTGACAAAAGTAGGTTATAAAAGTGCCTGAGTAGCGTGTGTTTCCACTTACGCACACGGCAGTGACAAAAAGATGCTCTTCGAAATCTGACCCATACACACGACAGACGATGAGGTTTAGGGTGATTCCCACTTTTCTCTTTGCACTCTCTATGCTGTCTACCAATGTTTGCACTGAACCCTGATATCTTGTAACCGGAACAAATAACTGGGAAGACTCATGAATTCTGACTACTTCCTTACTCTCTATTAATTTTCCACTAGTCTGTTAAAGTGGCTGATCATAAAGCATTTCTGGTGTTGGAAAGTGTTCTAAAAATAGGTTCCATAAAACGTAAATAGAACTTTCATTGAAATAAAAAAATAAAATTTTCCTTATATAAACCTTACATATTCTTAGTGAAGGATTGTAGACATGGGCGTAAAATTTATAACAGAATAGTTATGTCATACATCTAACAATGAAGTAACTGTAATTTATTTCTTTAATTACCTGTTTCCCTAAAACGAGATTGTTAATCAAAATGAAAATGCAAAAACCAATAGAAAGAACTGGTAAAATGACCAAAACTCTGCCCCTCCCCACCATGCAGTTTAACAAAATATTTGTAACAGTCCTCTGTACTATTCTCAACCTACCTGGGGCCTCTAGAAGACCATGTGTACTGATTTGCAGGTAATTTCTCTCTCAGAGAATACTCGGCAACCATCATGTCAGGAGAAACGTAGGCACCAACACCTGTGGAGTGGATCCGGTCATTAACAAAAGGACACAAGACAGGGACCCCGATTCTAAACCCACTGCCCCCTCGGCTGTGTGACCCTGGTAAATCACCTACTCTCCCGATACCACAGCTCTCTCTCACAAAATGGAAAGATAAGAAAATTTAATAACCAAGGCAAGTTCACTACATGCCAGGTGTTACACTAGGTGCTATGCTTTTGTATATAAAAATATCTACCAGGATGATTACGTGGATTAAATACAATAATGTATCTAAAAGTGTATCTATGTGTAAAAGAGAAAGAGAAATGTGTTTCAAATTTTAAAAATATAACTTTAGAAAGATAAGGAATCAGTTGATTGGTCTTCATTTTTAAATGACCACTGTATCTAAAATTCTTCCAGCTGGCAGCAGCCCTCCCCACAAAAATGGCTGTAGTAAATAAGCAAATAACAAACATGTAACATGCTACAGTCTTTTTTTTTTAGATTTTTAAAAGTCCCTTTTATTTATTTATTTATTTTTAACATCTTTATTGGCGTATACTTGCTTTACATTGGTGTGTTAATTGCTGCTTTATAACAAAGTGAATCAGCTATACGTATACATATGTTCCCATATCTCCTCCCTCTTGCGTCTCCCTCCCTCCCACCCTCCCTATCCCACCCCTCCAGGTGGTCACAAAGCACCGAGCTGATCTCCCTGTGCTATGCGGCTGCTTCCCACTAGCTGTCTGTTTTACGTTTGGTTGTGTATATGTGTCCATGCCGCTACCTCACTTCGTCCCAGCTACAGTCTTTTAGATAAATGTGCAGATGCAAACTAGTTAGACTCTGAAATCGCAGAACACAGAGATCAAACTCAGTTCCTTCATTCTAGAAATCTGGAAGCAGAGCCTAGAGAGATTAAAAAAATTTACTGAAGAAAATGACCGGCAGAGACAAGACTTCGAATCGAAGTCTAGCAGCTCCTCGTTCTTCTTCACAACACACATTTTCAGGGCAGAAGGCTGGATAAAATGAGTGAGTTACGAGGACTCAGGTTCACAATGCTGCCGCATAAAACTCTAATCGTTTTGTAAAATTTAGCTTAAAATTTTCAGTGAAACTGGGGATAAAAAAAATGACAAAATACTGAGCATTGTAGCAGCGTAGTGCATATTGATCATTAGATACCTTTGAGATCTATTTTCTGTTTCATTTTAATTTGTGTACTTGAAGATATCTAGAGATCCGGAATACACAAGGGATGTATCACTGGCAGGCACTGTTAACACATGATTTAACAGAATTACTGAATCAAAAAGTTTCAAACTACATAAAGGGGTCCAGTGGTAAAGAATCCACCTTGCAACACAGGGGACGTGGGTTCGATCCCTGGGAACTAAGATCCCACATGCCGCAGGGCAACTAAGCCCGTGTGCTACAACTACTGAGCCCGTGCGCCTCAACTAGAGCCCGTGTGCCGCAAACTACAGCGCCCATGCACTCTGGAACCCGCATGCCACAACTAGAGAGAAGCCCACGCACCACAACGAAAAACATCGTGCATGCCTCAGCGAAGATGCCAGGTGCCGCAACAAAGACCCGACGCAGCCAAAAAAAAAAAAAAAAAAAAAAAACCAAAAAAACCAAATTACATAAAGCAAGCTACACCTTGCTTAAAATTTACAAGCTATAAATAAAAGCACGTCCTATAAACATAAGGTCACTGATATTTCAAAACAAAAACATTTTCAAAAGGACCAGTTTGTTCTAAGCTTTGATGCCCAAATTTTGTCGTGTTGTGTCTACAACATCAATAATATCTTTACAACTATAATAACACCTATGATATGTATAATATGTACATATCTGTGCAGTTATTGATGGATAGATGAGAAAAACTGTTTGGGACCAGTTTTTATAGTCATGCATCCAATCACAAATGTTAAGAGGTGCAAGCCTTATTTTGATCCCAAATTTAAAAATAAACCAAAAAACTTTAGGCCTCATTTACTACATAAGGGATCTCTCAATTCATCCTCCTCATTCATGCTCATATTAAAAAAAATCAGGGGTGGGTTTCATGTTTTGTGGGGGGGGGGTTTGCACAAGGTGGCAGCTACTGTACTATAATGGAAGTTAATTTGATTATTTTCATATTATGACTGCAACTAATTTTGCTCTCCTACAACTCCTGTTGACAGGCATTTTTTCCCGTTAGATTACAGTGAAACAACACTGCATCAGATCCTGAAGACCAAAGAGCGGGAAAAAGCCACATTCATAGAAGAAATGTGATTCGACTGCTTTTCACAATAATGAAGCTCCCTTCCTCTACATCTAAATCTTTCTGCATGTTCCAAGAGAAATTAAAGGAGGAAGCGCGACTATAAATAAGTTGCCCTACACTATAAATAAGAAGTGAAGCAAGCGTCTTTATTTATGCTGTTTACTTAGCCTGGAAAGCCCTTCCCTTGCTCGTTTCTACCTATTAAAATCCTCATTCCCACACTGCTTTCAGAAAGCCTCACCCAAATTCTCAAAGCAGAGGTAACTGCACATCTGTAATCCCACAGCCCTGGATCTGTACTTCCAGCAAACCCCTTACTCCAGGCTGCCGTAGGGGAAATCCTAGATCAGCAAGTCCCTACTAGATTTCACTTTCCTAAGGACCTACTTAAGGCTCACAGTGTCTTTATGCATAGAGTAGAGATACAGCTAACATTGGATGAACTGAGGTTTTTTTGCCTGCTTGTTTTTAAGTCTATTTGTAAAACAGGAAACTAACCTATCACACTTGATGTGGTTCCTCCTGGGCACCCGACTGTAGAAAGGCAGGGGCCGTTATTCCCAGCACTTGAAACATAAATTATGTTATGCTTCCACACGGCTTCACTAATTACTTCACATATTCTCCTGAAAGAGACAATTCCGCTGAACATATAAAACTGTCCCGCTTTTCAAGAAATATATTACAATATGAAAATATTTTCAAACATGGTTTATATGAAAAAACAAATCAAAACAAGGGTTCTAAGTAGCAGAAGCAAGATGGTGGTCACGGATCAGGAGGGGTGCTTTAGAATCACTCAGGGACATTCTCAAACTACAAGTGCTTAGCTCCTATTCCCAAAGTGTTTATAATACCAAAATACGCTCAAATGCACGGTTAAGTAAATTTCGGCACATCCACCACTGGTGGAACACGATACAGCCATCCCAAGAGATACACCCTACTTGGATTTTAGTGGAGGGAAGGAGTTAGGAGGCCCCAGGTTAAACAAGGCGAAAACGCTAGATACAAAACTGAACATATGTGGGGAAAATAAACTACAAAAGGACCAAGAGCAAAGACTGAACCATTAGCAGTGACTGGGTGGTGGGACAATGGGGTGTCCACCTCCATCTACCACTTAAGGTATTCAGAAATGACTCCTCGGGGATCCCCACACACAGTCGTGACGAGTGGCAAAGGTGAAAGTGGAAATAAGGCACTAAGAAGACCTTAAGTGTGGGATTTAAAATATGAGAAATCTGGTCAGAGCTTGACAGCAAATAAGAAAAATCTACAGGTATTAATTAAAGGAGACGAAGTTAGACCACAAGGAAGAAAATGGGGTCAATATAAAAAATGTAAAGGGCCAAGGACACTCCAAAGTGATAAATGTGAAGGAAAGAACACAAGGGAAAGAAGACTTTAAAAGAAGGAATGTTAAAGGAGAGAAAGAAATACACTGAGGTAATCAAGCTACTGAAGCAAGAGAAGAAGAGGTGAGATTACGTTCATGGATGAAACAACTGAGACAGAGGGTACTTGTGAGACATTCCTTTCCTGCCCCACAAGGGACTTAGTACCAGTGATCTGAGAAAATTAAGGTTTTTTTTTTTTTTTTCTTTAACTTTTTAAACTTATTTTTTAAATTAACATACAGTAAAATTGACTTTCTCTTTGGTGTACAGTTCTATGAGATTTAACACATGTATAGACTGTGCAACCACCACCATAACACAGTAATAATTTTAGCACCTCATTAAAAAATCTCCCGGTGTTATCTGTCCATTTGTAGCTACATGTTCCCTTCTAAGCCCTGGCAACCACTGATCATTCTTGATTCCAGTCATTGTGTCTTTTTCAGCATGTCACATAAATACAATCTTGAGATATACAAGATTGGGTGTATGTGGATGGTGGGTGCATGTGGATGGTGGGTGTTATGTGGATGGTGGGTGTAAAGGGATGGTGGGTGCATGTGGATGGTGGGTGTATGTGGATGGTGGGTGTAAAGGGATGGTGGGTGTATGTGGATGGTGGGTGTAAAGGGATGGTGGGTGTATGTGGATGGTGGGTGTATGTGGATGGTGGGTGTATGTGGACGGTGGGTGTATAGGGATGGTGGGTGAGTGTGTACGGTGGGTGCGTGTGGACGGTGGGTGTATAGGGATGGTGGGTGTATGTGGACGGTGGGTGTATAGGGACGGTGGGTGTATGTGGACGGTGGGTGTATGGGGACGGTGGGTGTATGGGGATGGTGGGTGTATGTGGATGGTGGGTATATATGTATGGTGTGGTGGGGAGTGGGGGAGAGGTGTTCAATAAGTAAACACTCTGAATAAGGTAATTTCAAAGTTATTACTATGAAGGAAAAAGAGGCAAGGCAACATGAGGTCAAGGCTAAGCCAGTGGACTTGGCGGCAGGAAGATCCTGACGGCACAGGGAGGGGGTGGGGCAGTGAGACACGTCCATTGAGAACAGTGAACGTACGTAACTAAGTTTTGCTGGAAAGTAAGTGAAGGCCGTGTGAAATGAAGAGGTTTTTTAGTTAGTTAGTTTTAAAGCTAGCAGGTACTAGAGCATGTCTGTGTAGTAATAACGACAGCCCAGGAAAGGAGAGGGATGATGCTGGAGCAGTCTTTTGAGGAAAGAGGAGATGAGAGCCAGATCGTAAGTGCTTGAGTGGCTTTGGATCCCGGCACTTCTTTCATTACAGAGGAAGGGAAGGCAGAAGGTTGGGTCAGACAGGTCACAGGAAGGGCATGGAAGTTCCCTCTGAGCGCTTCTATTTTCTCTGGGAAAGAAAGACGTGAGGACATCAGCGGAGGAATGAAAGGGGAGGTCGCTGAAAGTCTCTGAGGAGAAAAGAAGGTGTACAATGGCCATCCAGGAGTGGAAGGGCACGTGCAGTGTGACCAAAGACGATGCTGACGAACACCTCCGATTCGCGGTCATAAACGAAGTATGACATCAGTGTGACCTCCACAGACCCGGGCAGATGAGTTGTGTGATCACTGAAGGATCTGCCGGGCTTCCACAAGTCTAGATTCTGTCAGGAAAGTACACCTGGAAGAGGTCAGGCTGCGCGTGGATGAGGAATTCTAGTGACGGATGGGCCGTTGGGTCCACCTGGCTGGCTAGGAGGGGAAAACTACATCAAAGATGTGACTGTGGGAATGGGGCGGGGTTCTCAGAGACAGACAGTTACCATCTCCCCACCGAGTCTGCTCTTTTTCAGTTGTAATATCCAATCCAGTTCTAAAAAGCATTTAATACTTTTCATCAGCTAAGCTTCTATGGCTGACAAGTGCCAAAGAACACTCACCCAGAATTTGGCCAATGAGTTGCTTCTCCATAGCTGTAGTTGACAAGATCACACTTATGATTTATAACCTCTATCATCTATTGAAAAGATTAAGAGTCCAGTTTAGGCAGCCATTTATAGAAACAGATGAGCCAGTACAATAAAGGCATGGAATCCCATAGTTTCTTAACCAATCGTATTCCAATTCAAATCTAAACTTATGAGTTATCCTCAGGCATATGGCTGATAAACTTAAAAAAATGTAGGAGGGAGTCACAGAGTACAGGAAGTAGTCAATAAAAAACAAACTAGCATTTGCAGAGTGGAGTCGGGGAGACGAAGGGGGATGGAATGGTTCTTATTAAAGTCTAAATTCGCTAAAGTAAAATGTAATTCATATGCTAAAATGAAATGCAGAATAATAAATTCTTCCCACTGACGGAGCAAGCCGGCTAAGAGGTCCTTTTGCTTTTTAAAGTAGCTCAAGATAGCTTGCTAAGGGATTTACTAGAAGTGAGAGTATAATGTAAATAATATTTTCATAGTTTCCAAAAAACTTTATCCTAATAATTTTCAATAAAAATATTTTTTAAATGAATTAATAAGCATTTTTGCTTTTAAAAACAAAGTCCTATACACCAAATACAGTTCCACATATTTTTTGTAAAGCCAGAGCACTTTATAAACCTGAAAATATCCGTGATCATTAGTCATTAGTCTTTGAAGTCAACAGCTCACAAATACTCACAGCTCTGATAAGGCCTGTGCCTGTTTCCATGGTGCTTAGCCTTGTATCACCAATCTTGATGGAAAGAATCTGAGCACCAGGAGCCACGCCATTCCGTTCAGGTTCTTCTGGAAAATGCCCGGCAGCTATACTAGCTACGTGTGTTCCGTGAGCTCCTAGAGGCAAAAAGGGGAGGAGACGACAAAACATCCTCAGAGACTCCAAGTTTTAACCATTAGATTCAATTTGCACATTATTAATCACAATAAAGGTAACAGAATAAAAAAATATAGTCTTATCTTAACATCTAATAGTGTATTATTATCTTAAGTCTCGTAACGATAATTCACAAAAAATGAATTACACACACTATTCTGTCACCCTGGATCCTACACCCCGTTCACTGAGAGTGAAAATGTTAAGTCACAGAGGCGAGAAAATATCTGCAACATATGTAACTGACAAAGAGCTAATATCCAGAACATAATCTTTCGAATTCAAAAGGAAAACGGGTAAAACACTTGAAAAAGCATTTCCCAAAAGAGAATAACCAAATGGCAAATACACGTATGAAAAGATGTGTAACGTCGTTAGTCACCCGGAAAATACAAACGAAAGCCACACTGAGGTGCCTCTTAACTACGGCTCTGAGCCTGGCAGTGGCAACTGTGGGTGGGGACGTGCACGCACCCCCTGCTGCGGGGCGTAAAGGGAGCAGCCGCTGTGAAGAGGAGCTCCGAGAGTCTTAAATAGGTAACCACCACACCCAACCAGTTCTCCCAGATGCTGGTCCAAATTAAACAAAAACATATTTCCACAAAGACCTGTACACAACTGCTGAAACAATCCAAATGTGCATCAACAGGTGAACGGATAAACAAACCATGGTGGATGCACATGACGAAATACTACTCAGCAATAAGGAACAAGCTAGTTACAATCACCACATGGATTCTGAAATAGGCAGGCAAAAAAACAATTTCTCTTTCATTCCATTTATATTAAACTCTAGAAAAGGTAAAGTAAGCTAGGGAGGACAGAAAGTAGTTCAGCGGCTTCCTGAGGATGTGCGTGGAGACAGGGCTGGGTTATAAAGGAAGACGCGCCAACTTCTGGGGGTGACGAATACGTTTGTAATTTTGATTGTGGTGATGGTGTCCTGGGTGTATGCACGTATCAAAACTCACCAAACCGCGTGTATGCATACGTGCCGTTTCCCGTCCTTCAGCTGTACCTCAACAGAGCTTGCGGAGGCGGAGGGAAAGAGCTGGCTGTCCTACTTCACTCTCCTTCTCCCGCCCCAGAAGTACCCACTACCCTTACCCTGAAGCTGGTACGCACATTCTTCCCACCTATGTTTTTATATTTTTACCACACACACACACACACACACACACACACATAAACATAATGTTGTTTGGCATGTTTAAAAATTTTACACAAATGTTTTACCACGAGTACGTTTTTTTCAGTAAAGTTTATGTATCTGAGATTTATGCATACAGGTATACGTAGATTTATTCATTTTCATTCCTATATAATGTATTCCCCAGGATGAAGAACACAAGTTTTTTAAAAAACCTATTTTTTGTTGATGGGTATTTAAAAAGTTTACAACTTTTTCAAAATTACATAGAATGCTGTAGTGAGGATCCTTTTACCTGACTCTTTGCACTCATGGGTGAATTTTCAAGGGTTAATATTTGGAGGTGAGATTACTGTTCGTAAGATGACTTATGCTGACGTATTTTTTGTGGTTGGACCATGCTTATACTCCTCGAATGGAGCCTACATGGTTATGGCTTTAAAAAAAGCCAGGGAATTTCCAGGGAATCAAGTCACATCCATTATTCCAGACCTAGTTCTTTACTAGGGATCATTCGATTAAATTCTCTGTAAGGCTGCTTCTGGCTAGAAGAATCTGTCATCTTACCACTTTGTAAGTTTATCTCTAGTTAGCAAATCTGAAGCAGAATACCTCCACTCGTCACTATGGAGAGCAGGTTTCCATCTTCATATATATTAACGGAGTAATTCAACATCTCAGCTGTGCCAAAGGAGCCATATTCCTGGGCCTCTCTGTAATTTCTCAAAACCGTAGATTTACTCAAATCCCCATCTTCATTCGAAGCAATGCAGGCTCTGTAAGATGAGAATAAAGAGTAGCTAATGAAATTTATCTTATTTTCTTACTTCTTAAAAAATCACGCAATACCGTTTCTCGGATGTCTTCTCACCACTCTATCTGCTTTTACCATAACAAACATGGCAACTGCCTGTTTCACAGAGTCGACAGTAAAGATTAGGTAAAATAACTTACAGGAACCAGCCCTTAAATGAAGTCATGTACGGAGAGCTTTAGGAACTGTCCTTCACGAAAACTCCAGGCACAAGACCATCTCTATCTGCTTAAGGAATCAGCCCAAAGCTTAGCCTCGACCTTCAGAATAGTTTAGGGTGGTTCTCACAACACAGTTTAGGCCCTGCTTCCTGCTGCTTCTTTTCGAACTGATTTCATGACTCCAACAGCGTACGTAGGCCCTCGAAACCAGATGAACTACACGGAGCCTCGGACTCATATTTATAACAGCCTTCGGCAAACATTTATTTTTCACAGGAAGCATTTTCTACAGTTTCACGGTTGTCCTCCTGTCTGCTCTTTCCTCATTTTATTCACTTTGTAATTTTTAAAATATATATTCCAAACACTTTAGAAGACAGTCTGATTAAAACTAAATAAATCTAAAACAGTCATAAACGAAATGTACGTCATTGAAGGATCAACGTTACGTGTTTAGCTTTTAGACCTTTCTGCTCATTTTCTAAATAAGAAGAACTGTGTTTTCACAAGCGAAGTACATCAATCACGATCGCTATAATGAATGAACGGAAGCCCACCAGTATTAGTGTAGAGAGGGCGTTATTATAAATACTAAGGCATGCATTTCGTTGACACGCTGCAACAATTTGGAAAGAAGAATCTCTGAAATCATCGGTTTGTTTCTATGCATAGTCCAATGTGTGCCTAAAATGATTTACGGCATTTCAGCAAAATACGTACAATGCAGCAAGACACGGGAGAATGAACACTTACGGGGAGAGTGAGGCAAAGAGAAAACAAGCAGCATATCAAATGGAATCAGGGCTGAGGTTAGCGGATAAAGCGTGTGCCAACGAAGCTTCCACGTCTGCTGGAAGCAGCAGCACCGTTGATGCCAAAACGTTAAGTACCTGGCCAGCCTCCACGCTGGGAATCACTCTCAAGTCCTCCCTTTCCCTCACGCGGCCCGTCACACACTGAACTGCTAACAGTTCCTCCATCACTCTCTGCATCTTTCCCCTCTACCCTCAAGCCCCTTTCCTGCCCTCCGCTCAGCCAACTCGTGCTGGCCCTTCAACGACATCGCTCTTGATGCTTCCTAGTCAGGTTCAGATGTTCCCAGGGAGAACTTGCTTCCAGAGTCTAGAGGCCATGCAGCACCTTCTAGAGAGCCTGCTTGGTACAAAGAAGCTATTTGCCAAATGATGAAAGAAGGCGCCAACACCTTTTAACAGCATTCTCACAGCAAATACTGTGACCCATTTCACAGAGCACTTCTTATAACCACCATCTACATGGAGGGACTCAACAACTCAAGCACCGTATCAAAACGTAAATACAAAACTTAGTGACTTCACTACATAGCTCCACAGAGGGCAAACGTGAACACGGCGCAAGGGTGCACGTTTCTGAAGGTCTGGTTGGCTTAACTCAAGGGGCAGTCGTTAGAAGACAGAGAAGGCCTGTGGACAGGATTAGAGTACGTGTGTGTGAAAAGAATCCACACTCTTCATCAAACTCTCAAAGAAAAACTGAAACGAGGTCAAAAACCACTGAAAAGAAACCAATTAATAGTCTTTCCTTTACGTAGTCCTCTATAAATAGTGTTTCTCCTTTACGCAGTCCTCTATAAATAGTGTCTCTCCAACCAGGTTTTGCTCCCTATTGAGGGACAGTACTTGACGCTATGCATCCTGGCAAATACCTGAGTGCAGTCACACTAGGCTACCTGGTTAAGTGCAGAGACAGGGATTTAACAATTAGCAGAATTGTGCCAGGGGGAGGGCACACCTGACATTCTTGAAACAAAACAGACTCTTAAGGTCACTATACCTCCCCTCAGAAATGGCTGGCATTTCTGACATGAGACGTGAGAACACCTGCAGACAGTGCCGAGGTTTGCCTTAGGTGATTTGAGATCTTTAAGATTCGCTTCAAAAAATTCTGGATCTCACTCTGAGATGGGGTGGGGGAACCAAAGCCCCATACAATATATAGTATTGTGCAAAAAAAGTTAGATTATTTCTAGCAGCGCTTGAAAGCATGATTCTGCTGTATTTTTCACTGATTATACTAACATTTTCTAAAATGTTTTCTAGTTACCACAGATTTCACTTCACTTAATATTTGATTAAATTTCATTTCCAACACAAAAATTCCTCAAGATGTCTTAGCATACTGTTGACAAACTATTACACTTATCACTTTCTTTGTCAATTGTCTTAAAGACCAAGAAAACCTTCTGGAAACATACACTGGCCCCCTGAACATCCTAACCTCAAGCCCTTCCCCTTAGGACAACGTAGTCTGCAGCGCTTTCAGCATCTGTAGAAACACTTTAATTGAAACCACCTATTGCTCCACTACCCGATCCCCGCTCACATTAAAGTATTTCCTTAAGTCCTCCTGCGTGTTTTGTAGTAAATTTTCCGTGTACACCGGATTTTGTATCTAGTATTTTCCTCACACTTAACCTTGCTTCCTCTCCCATGACAAAAATCACTGAACGTTTATGACTGGGATCGACTGTATCGTGTTATGCCACGGGGTAGATGTCCCAAAATTTACTAAACCATATGTTTGAACAACTTTTTAATATTACAAACACTTGATCAAAGCTTCTGCAAAGCTTTTGGAAAAAAACTGTTCACAGTGTGTGCAGACCTGCACATATACACACACCAAAACATACTACAATACACGGAAAAGTTGCATGAATGCTAACTATCACCTAGATTGAAATATTGTTATATGCAAATATTTTATTACCACTTTCAGGCCCAAATGGAGTAGAGATTTCCGATTCAACTGACAATTTTATATACCCGTTATCAAAGATGAGTTAGTACCCACATCTGTGAGAGGAAAGCCCCCTTTTAAGTCAGTGCATTATAAACTAAATAACGAGATGGCAATCAAATCACCGTATCTTGTTCTGTGTTTGCCACATCTCGGGAAACAATTCTTTGCGTATGAGCAGGGACTCAAACTACAAAACAATTTCTGGAAGGGTCCCTGGTTTATTGCAGCGACCCTGAAACATATATATGCCTAAATACCTGTATTAAGAACATATTCCTGCTTCTACACAGATAGTAATTCAAGAAGACATACTAGCTGACATAAAGAAACACAACTGCAGTGTGTGATTCACTAAGAAAGAAAGTGGAAAATGTACGTGATAGGTAACTTGGTATAAATCATCATTATTAGTAGTAGCAGAAGCAGCAGATACAGCTTACACTTATCCAGTACCTACTATGTCTAGAAACATCAAATTTACAAAACCCTCTAAGGAGGTACGATTATCATCCCAATTAACAGATGAGGAAATAGGCCTAGAGAGGTGCAGATAAAGCATTCAAGCTCACATGCTAGGATTCCGTCTCAGATCTGAGCTCTACACTGCTGCCCGCATCACGCTGCCTCGCTTCAACTTAGCTACTAGGTCTCTGTTGGTAAATCTTTACCCAACTTTCCTCCTCTGCTCTTAAAACATTTATAGTAGATGCTCTGCAACATCCTCGTGCACTTACTTTCCAAACTGCCCAGCTTCAATCAGGAACATCTCTACATACACCAATCGTCAACCTGCTAATATTATCTGTTTAATGACTACTATCTGGTTAATGAAATAAGATTCTTTAAAACAGATAAGGGTCAGCTTTCGTGTCTAAAATACTAAGAGGTTCAAAAGGCTTATCTACTAAAACTACCCAAGAGCCAATTTGGCCCTCAAGTAGCTTTGCCTGGAGATATTAATGTCACATAAACCAAATCTCTGGGCAGTTCTGAGGGTTTAATGTTCTTCAGAGCAGATAAAATGACTTTTAAATGAAGAACTGGAAACACACGGCTTACCCCCAGGTCTCACCATCATGCCACACCAAGCAGTCATATACAGGGCCAGGATCACTGTATTTTTTCTCAAAAGAGTTAAGCAATTCCACTTGACTCTGAAGCTCCTCCTTGATTAGTTTATTTGCCTAAACAATTAGAACAGATGTTAACATTAGCACATTTTGTGCTCTTGAAAAGTGATATTAACATACAACCAAAGACACCAAAGGCACAGTGTGACCCAACAGTAAAGTCATTTTACCCTGGAAAAATGTAAGAAAATATTCTTTTCATATCTGTGCAACTTGTAGTCCAGTTAGTTTAGTGGCAGTAACAATTAAAATATTAAACAGTAAAAAATACTTCTTTTACTCACTATCATATTCAGTCACTCCCTACAGCTGTTTTGGGAAAGACACGGTGCTACATGGTGGTGCTATCATTTGGCCAAGGGTGTTGGTCACATACCTATAACTGTGTAATTCATTTCCAAAAGTAATGCTAAAATTGTTATAAAATCGTTTCTCTATTGACTTTTAGATTTTTATATCAGGAACATTTCCATTTCAAATTTGTTTCTTAAGAACCCAAATAAATAACAGGAACCATGAACAGTCTTACCTCTTTTAGAATTTGCTAAGTTAAGTACATACTATGTTCATGACCAAGTACATACAAGCTGCTATTCAACCATTTAGATCTACAAAAATGGGAAATTCATATGCTTCAACCTAGGCACTTTTTTAAACTACATACTATATTAGACTGCCCTACATTCACCTGAATTGTCCTAATGAATAAAAATTTAAGTTTCACATGTTCCCAAAATCTGAAGTTGTGCTTCATTTTTATTTATCCAATATATTCAACATTTACTCCTCCTTAAGGAAAAAGACAATTAAATAAACAATTCTGGCATACAATATAAAAAGGATAATTAAATTCAGATCCCTCTTCTATAAAGTTAGTTGTCTATACGTAGCACCTGAAATACTACATTTCATGTCTCCAATAGGAGGCTGAAGAACAAATCTTGGTCTAATAGAAGATTATACAGCTGTTAAAAAAGGATGATGTACACAGATTAATAAAAGTTAAATGTGTACGTAGATCTATACAGGCCAGTGGACCTTGACCCAAGCTGCATGTTAATTAAAACTCCTGAAGAGTTTTAAAAATGCTTGCCTCCTCTGCAAGGTTTTGATTTAATTCCTCTCTCGGGCACAAGCACTGACAGTTCTTAAAGTTCCTGATGTGACTCTAATATGCACCTAGGGCTGAGAACCACTAATACAATTCCATTTCTTATTAAGAAATGCATGCATTAGAAGCCTAAATAGACGTTTCTCCAAAGAAGACACACGGATGGCCAACAGGCATGTGAAAAGATGCTCACCATCACTAATTATTAGAGAAATGCAAATCAAAACTACAATGAGGTATCACCTCACACCGGTCAGAATGGCCATCATCAAAAAGTCTACAAATAATAAATGCTGGAGAGGATGTGGAGAAAAGGGAACCCTCTTACACTGTTGGTGGGAATGTAAACTGGTGCAGCCACTATGGCAAACAGTATGGAGATTCCTTAAAAAAACTAAAAATAGAGCTACCATATGACCCAGCAGTCCCACTCCAGGGCATATACCCGGAAAAGACGAAAACTCCAATTTGAAAAGATACATGCACCCCAGAGGTCATAGCAGCACTATTTACAACAGCCAAGACAAGGAAGCAACCTAAATGTCCATCAACAGATGAATGGATAAAGAAAATGTGGTACATACACACAATGGAATATTACTCAGCCATAAAAAGGAACGAAATAATGTCATTTGCAGCAACATGGATGAACCTAGAGATTAAATACTAAGTGAAGTAAATCAGAAAGAGAAAGACAAATACCATATGATATCACTTACATATGGAATCTAAAAAAATGATACAAATGAACTTACTGACATAACAGAAAAGACTCACAGACACAGAAAACAAACTTATGGTTACCGAAGGTGGAAGGCGGGAGGGATAAATTAGGAATTTGGGATTAACAGATACACACTATTACACATTAAATAGATAAACAAGGACCTACTGTATAGCACAGGGAACTATATTCAATATCTTGTAATAATCTATAATGGGAAAGAATCTGAAAAAGAATATATATATATGTATGTGTAACTGAATCACTTTGCTGTACACCTAAAACATTGTAAATCAACTATACTTCAATAAAAAAATTCATTAAAGAAAAGAAATGCATGCATTAAAAGAAAAATTAAGAAGGATGAATGTCAAGTTGTTGTTACCATCCCTGGGCGGTGGCATTTCAGAGGCTTTCACTTGCTAAACTTTACATATCTGTGTTGCCCCAAAGTTTCTGCAGCCACCATTCATTATTTTCATAATAAACCAAGAATTATTTTCATTTTATAAACTGATTCACAAAAATATAACGGCAAGGATGTTGAACAATGGGAGCTCTCGTACGCTTCCTGTGGAATTGGTACGATCACTTTATAACCCGTCAAAAGACAGGCACGAGAATTTTCAAAATAGCATTTTTCGTAATAGCCAAAAACTGAAAACAAAGCAAGTATCAAGCTGCAGAACGGATACATAAATCATGGCCCATCAATTATACAGCAAGGAAAGTAAACTACTGCAACACCCCACACATGGAGGAACCTCACAAAAAACAACGAACGAAAGCAGCTACGCATAGAAGAACACACACTGTATGAGTCCATTTTACAAAGTTCAAAACAGGTTAAAGTCATCCGATAAGTGTTGGGACATCAGGATGGTGGCTGCTTTGGGGAGGAAGCAGCAGCGAGTAGGAAGAGGCAAGAGAGGGGCCGGGGTGCTGCATATAGGGGGTGCTCACTTTGTGACAATTCATGACAATTCATGACAATACACTTAGGAGTCATGCACTTTTACGTGTGTGTATTCTATGTTTGTTAAGAACTTTTAAACAATTGATAGATACATATATAAACTGACTTCAGGAAAAATAAGCAAAGAAAAATTAGTCAAAGCAAACAACTTAAAACTTGTGAAAAAGAGTCTATTAATTCTCTAAGAACTCTTAATTCTCTGAGGACATGGTAACGTTTAAATAAAAGCGACTAGCACCAACTTGGGAAGGGCAACTGTTGGCAACGTCGAATTCTTCCTGCTTTCGACAGGCTTCTGCAAGGGCGACTCTGTGAACAGGGTCCCAAATTTTTTCCTTCCGTTCTTTCTGCAAAGACAGAAAAATGACCTTCCGATGAGGTTGACAAATATTCAGGTAAACCTAGACAGTCATTTATAGTTGTTATGAGTTGTGATGCTATACAATTCTCCTATAAAGGTTAAAAAAATCATTTATAATCAAGCTGATAAAGCAAAGGACCAGCTATAAAAAATTGATTAGTTAACTCACCACATCTAGGTTTTAAGAGAACAAGTTTACCAAGGCACAACCAAATGTATTTTTACACATCATATGTCCCAATTTAAATCCTTCCCTTCTCCAAGAATAACTAATACCATGTCAGGTAACTGACTGAAATCCCAGTCATTGAAGAAAAAGTTTATTCTGAACCCTTACAGAACTGGGAAATGCCTTCAGCCAAGAGCAAGCAGAAGACAGGAGTAAGAGTGCCTGCAGTTGCATTTTGATGGACCTGCCGGCTTCCTCAATCTCCTTCCTCTCTAGCCTGTTTTTTTTCCCCACCCTCGTTGACTTGATAGGGTTCTTTGCTACTGAAATTGGTCTTACTTTCATCTCTAGTGCCTCTCAATGGAAGTCTGCTAGTTAAAGAAATCCTTTCCAGTAAAATAATCAACTCCACTGAGCTAAGGAAGGGGATCCGCTTTAATGTAACCACCCTATTTGTATGTTAATTTGTACCTTAACACGGTTGATTAAATTTAATATAGTGCATAAAAATACTATGCATTTATGGGGCTTCCCTGGTGGTGCAGTGGTTGAGAATCTGCCTGCCAATGCAGGGGACACGGGTTCGAGCCCTGGTCTGGGAGGATCCCACATGCCGCGGAGCAGCTAGGCCCGTGAGCCACAATTGCTGAGCCTGCGCGTCTGGAGCCTGTGCTCCGCAACAAGAGAGGCCGTGACAGTGAGAGGCCGGCGCACCGCGATGAAGAGTGGCCCCCACTCGCCGCAACTGGAGAGAGCCCTCGCACAGAAGCGAAGACCCAACACAGCCATAAATAAAAACAAAACAAAACAAACAAACAAACAAACAAAACCTATGCATTTCAGCCTGAAATTTTAAAATAAAATAGTATCCAATAAAAGTTGAGTTATGTGCATTTAATTTTTGTATTTTTTTTTTCAGAATGATTGGAATCTGACAAATAAGTAAAGGTTATATATGTAAAGTACTGAGTAACTTCCTATGGTTCACTGACCCCTGGAGAAGCAAATCACAATACTAGATTAGATAAAAGGGCCCACAGGTCTTACCCATGAGGCTCCTCTGCAAGGATCACATCTTGTTTTATAGTTGAAACGTGTATGGGCTACTAGTGTCAGCGGTCCTCTAACACAGCACTGTCAAATACGGCAGCCACTAGCCACATGTTGCTATTAAAACTTAAATTTTAAAATATTACATAAAATTAAAATTTCATTTCCTTAATCACACTAGCCACATTTCAAGTTCTCAACAGTTACTTGTGGCTCATGGCCACCACGATGGACGGATAATGAACATTTCAAACCTTTCCATCTCACTGAAAGGTCTATTGCGTTGTCTTAAAGCAGGCTCCTTCTCTTTCAATTCACAGTTCTTACCTCTCTAATGACAGACTGTGTTTCCTATCCTTCAGCTGCTTTAGGTCTGAGTAATTCTTTCCCTAATACTGAATGATGACTGGGATCAAGAAAGCTAGGTAAAGACTAAGAAAATGGGACAAATTACCATAGAAACAATAGCAACGGGAATAAATAAGGCAATCCACTTTAAATCGACTGTCTTTAACTTTTCTGAAGTTAAAAAAAAGTCCTTCAAAAATCCAATGAAAGCATATCCCATCTCCCAGAAAAACACAAATACACAGAATTTGAATATAATTTCAAGGTACTCACAGATTCCCTAAACTTATCCATATATCCAAGATTAAGAACCACGAATGCGTGACATTCCATTGAACAGAATCTTGCTTTAAGCAGTCACCATTTGAAAGCCTCCCAGACCCCCCAAACAATTAAGTTAGTGAAATTTTAGGAAATCTTTTTCTTCAGTATGAATAAAATTTGAGGAAGAAAAGAAGTCACTGATACTAGATCGCACGTTACCTGTATTCTTTCCTTGAGAGCCTTTGGATAGAAATCGTAGCCGTTTTTTATGCCAATGTGGTATCTGCCTGAGGGATTTGTCCAGCTCGCAGGAATCTATAAAAAATAAAAAGTAACTTTCTCACTCACTAAATGCTTCCCAATTCCAATAACGTAGCACCGGGGAAACAGGTATTCGAACGGCTCCACTTGGATCGGCAGGCTCATGAGTTAGAGCAACGCTTTTAATATTCTAAGTTGCCACTTAGTATCTCTCTGGCTCTTTTTTTTCCATCAATGAGATGGTTTAAGGAGAATATCTTTCATTTACACAATGCTTTATAAAGTGCTTTCAACATCACATTAAACCACTAAGACCTTCAATTCCCAAGCATCAAGGACACCTCACCTCCCCCTTCGCCACTCCACTGCCCATCAACCAGGGGGAGGGAAGCAACTTACAGAACCTCTCCACCCTGAGATTTCCCATTAAGAAAAAGAACTTCACTCTGTCCTCTACGATACTACAGGGATATGCCCAGATACTAAAAAAAAGAGCTCCTTGAGTTCTTAAGAAAAAAGTTCTATAAAATCATGTTAATTACATATAACATCTTACAATAGTCTTTTCCACTATCTCAAAGTATTTAAAAATAACAGTTCCAGCTTTTAATTAACAGAATGATGTAAAGAGTATGCCCAGTTTACAAATGGAGAAAGCAAAGACGCAAAAAGAAATTAAATTGCTGGCCCAAACAACAGAAAGGTTGAGAAGAAAACTGGAATCTAGTTCTATCACAGAGACAAAAACGTGGTGGAAGGGATATGGAATTTAAAGTCAGATACACCTGGCAGTGCGCCCAAACTCTGCCACTAACCAGGTGGGACCTACAGGCTTCTGCTCCCTCATATGCAAAGGGAAGAAAATAATCTTTACCTCCCGATTTGCATGAATAGTAAGACGCATGAACATCAACCAACTGGAAATGTCAATCAAGACAATGGGGACCCTTCATACTCCTTGTCATCACAGGACCCATGATCACTAAAAACAGCTTTTAAATGCGTATAGATTATGGAGCTGAGCCATCAACCACTCAGAGCTGGTGGACTGACCAGTGATTCTTACTCGTGCAGGATCTTTAACCGACTCATCCCCAAGCCCCTCTTCGTCAAATTATTCCCCAGGCAGGAAGCCTTTGGAGGAAATTTTCTCACAACTAAATAGAAGAAGACAATCATTCACAGAACTTCAAAGATGTACTGACTTTAAAAAGCATGCATATCAGTAATCTTTTCTGAATCAACTGGATGTCTGGAGTTTGTGAAATTTCAAATATGTTGGCACACAAACTAGTGCTTCTCATTCAAAACTTATCAGCCTTCTTTAGAGAACAGAGATTCTTAACTCTAACATTCCTGTAACAGCCCGTGACATAACAACAACAATAAATAAAGCACTGCAACAACAAAAAGGTAAGTCGTCACTAGCTGGCAAATCCAAAGACTATTTCATCACAGGTGTCTCACGACACAGGTGGCTTTGTAACCCTACGCTAGCGACAATGTCTTTGGGCAAAGAGATTACAAAAAGCTGTGAAATGCCAAAGGATTAAATGGAGTAACTAATTAAAATGACTGCAAAATAATCAGGTGTTAAGACAATCACAATTACTTAAAATACGTATATAATACAATAAAAATAATCCAACAGACATAATTTATATTTAATTAAAATGAGACCAAATTTTGCAGGGTCCATGAACCAGATACTTCTCAAATCACTACTATGTATTTTCCTCAAAGTAAAGGCAGACTAGTTACTTACAAAAATTGAGCTAAAAAAAAAAATCAGAAAATAGAAATTATGTATAATCATGGTTCTGCCAGCTA
Organism: Eschrichtius robustus; assembly: GCF_028021215.1. NCBI lineage: Eukaryota > Metazoa > Chordata > Mammalia > Artiodactyla > Eschrichtiidae > Eschrichtius > Eschrichtius robustus. The sequence continues at coordinate 73,191,524 of NC_090841.1, read as the reverse complement.
ACCTTAACCAAGTTAGAGTGAAGCTAACTTTACTCTGAGGCAATTATGGAGTATGTCATTTTACATACTTGAGTATTTCATAATATGAAGTTACTTTCGGTCTCTTTTAAGAATCAAAGTGCTTATTTTGACCATTTTAAGCTGCTCTCTCTAAAAGAGTTTTAATTACGTGGTAACTACAATGTGGTAAGACCGATCTTCAAACGAGAAACAGAATGTCTTTAATTTCTAATTACACCTCATTTCCCTGACTCTTTTTTAGAGAGAGGATGCTTAACGAATTGAAGGTTTTCTTCACGAGACAAGTGTCATCATGAGTTGGTTAACGTTCCACGCAGGAAAATCTGAGTTTCTGCCTCAGAGCTGTACTTCAGCCTCGTCAGCCTCATGGTCCTGCCAGGACACACGGACCCTCTCTCCTTCAGCTATCACTGCATCTAACTACAGTGCTAAACCTGGCCAAGGCATTCACGGTCTCTGGGCTAACCGTTTTTTTACCATGTGAGGCTAAATATCGATGATTTTAAAAAATGACTTCAAGTTAAATGTGGTAAAATTTTAGAAAGCACTGTGCTCCCTTCCAAATGCTACTAAAATTAGAATAAGGAAAAGGAAAAAACCAAACACCGAAAGGACAAAGAATGGGCCATGAGGCTTCAGAAGCCAAAAGTCACCACATTTTGAAAGTTGCAAAGTAAAAAGAAGGCCCTGAAAATTAGTGGGGCAACTACGGAATTTTAATACATGGTGTTGGGACAAGTGGGTCTTCAGATGGCAAAAAGGATACAGGACTCCTATTTCAAACTAAGCATTAAATCAATTCCAGGTGACTTCTAAGAACAAATATGAAAAGAAGAACAATGAAAGTTTTCAGAAAATAAATATGGGAGAATATCTTCATGATTTGGGGTCAGGAAGGATTTTTTTTTTTTTTTGCTATCAAATACGATTTTAAAAAACTCAAAGCAGTCCATCGTATTTACTCAGACATTTTGCTTCTTTTGCTAGTGCTTCATTTCTGCTGCACCATGTTTTCTTCCTGTCTGAAAAGCCTCTTTTTACTATTTCTTAAACGTGTATCTGCTGGCTATAAATACTCTTAGATTTACCTTATCTGGGAATGTCTTTATTTCACCTTTTCCCCGAACATATTTTCACTGGATATAGAATTTGCAATCGACAGATCTTTTCTTTCTGCACTGGAAAAATGTTGTACCACATCCTTCTGGCCCCCAGGGTTTCTGAGGAGAAAGCTAAAGTCATTTGAGTATCTTTGCCATCTATACAATGGGTCCCTTCCCTCTGGCAATTTTCAAGATTTTTTTCCTTGTCTTTCATTTTTGGCAATCTGATTAGAATGTTTCTGGGCATGAATTTCTTTTGGTTTATCTTACCTGGGGTTCACTCAGCTTCTAGAATTGGTAGGTTTATATCTTTGCCACACTTGGGAGATTCTCTGCCACTATTTTTTCAAATATTTTTTTTTTCAGCAGCACACTCCTTTTCCTCTTTCTTGGGGTCTGATGATGCAAATATCTGCCCATTTGTTATTGAGCTACAGGTTCCCAAAGCTAAGTTAGTTATTTTTCAGTGTTTTTCTCTTCATTATTCAGAACGGATATTCGCCATTGGTTGATCTTAAAGTCCACTGACTCAGGCTCCTCCGTCATCTCCATTCTGCTACTACATCCACCCAGCGATGCTTTCTTAAAATTTCAGTCATTGTAAATTTCAGTTCTAAAATACCCATGTGAGTGTTTTTACAGTTTCTATATCTTTGCTGAGTGTATTAGTTATTGCTGTGCTATAAATACGACAAACTTTGTGACTTAAGAGAACACACTATTTACAATCTTACACATTCCGTCAATCAGAAGCTGGCACAGCTTAGCTGGATCCTCGACTTGGCTTCAACCGAGGTGCTGGCCAGGGCCCTACTCTCATCTGGCACTTGACTGGTGATGGGTTTGGCGGAGTTCGCTTCCCTCTGTCTGTGAGACTGAGGGCCACTGATTCTCACTGGTTGTCAGCTGGAGGAAGGACTTCTTAAGACACAAAAAGCCCCAGACAAAAAGGCAAAAGATTGATATCCAACTACATCAAATTTAAGAACTCCTACTCATCAAAAAACATCATCTGGAAAGTGAAAATACGAGTACAGAGTGGGAGAAGACACCCGAAACACATGTAACCCAAGGACAGGTAATCCCACAAATCGTACAGTAAGAAAACAACAGACAACTCAGTATTAAAAACAAGGGCAAATGAACTCGAAGAGTCACTTCACAAAAGAGGAAATCCAAATGTCTAAGCAACATATGAAAAGGTGCTCAATCTTATTAGTAATTAGAGGAATGCAAATTAAAACCACAACGTGATACAGCTAGATTCCCAGCCTATAAGCAAAATTTTAAGTGCCTAAAAACACCACGTGTTAGCAGTGCAACTATTAAAACTCCTATATACAGCTGGTGGAAATGTATTTTAGTACATAAACACTTGGAAAAACTGTTCGGCATCACCTAGTAAAGGTGTATCTCTATGACTCAGCAAGTCCACTCCCAAGTACACATCCTAGAGCTATCTGTACATGTGTGCACAGGATCTGTCTGCAAGAATGTTCTCTAAAGAATTGTTAGTGACAGCTCCAAACTGGAAACAACTCAACTGTTCCCCAGCAGAATGGACAGAATGTGGTACATACAAACTATGTCACAGGCACAGCAATGAAAGTCAACACATCATCGCTCCAGGAAAATCATGGCTGAATCTCATGAATCCTGCAAACACCCAGGAAAAGAAGACATGAAATGACACACAAACGAGGCCATTCAATATAAAGGTCACAGTAGGCAAAACTAACAAATATATTCCATGTATCCACATAGAGGTGGCAACACTGTAAAGGAAAGCAAAGAAGAGATTATCACAAAAGTCAAAATGCACTGGGATCTGGAGAGCACAGAAAGCTTCTGAGGCCTGGCAACGCTCTCGGTCTTACCCAGGGTGGATAAAATGGCGTCCGTTTAAATTACTCATTAAACGGTACATGTGTGCTTTGTGCACTTTTCTTCTTGCCTGTACAGTTTACCACGAAAGGTGTTATCCTTCTATTCACTCTTTTGCTTCTACCTGCTCCTACGAGTGCCGCTGGCTATAAGTAACGGACTGCCAGTTTCTCAAGACAGCTTAGGAACAGCATCCTTAGAGAATGCGACGGCAGGAATCGTCAACGCACCTAACTGTCGTTGATCTTAAACTGGCAGAAGAATCAGACATTAACCGTCAGCAGTTTACGGGCTATTTGGAAGAAGGAGAAGTAGAATACAGGTATTTAACTCACTTTAAAGCATGGTTAAATCAAAGAAGCTTGAAGACTTTACTGTGTTGCTTTCTGAAAACTGTGTACTAAAGAGTTCTGAGAGATCCCACTAGCTAGAATCCCAGTGACTAACAACATTATACTTTTTAATGACTACTGCAAAATATGTGAACACCTGCACATGCTTGAAAAAAAAGTAACTGAACGTGTGTGTAGCTACGGTCTGTGTATGGCTGGAGAAGGGAAGTGTAACCAAGACGATGGGTGGAAAGCTGGTATGAGGACCACTTAGTCCCCCGCTGCCTACCCCACATCCTGCACGAAGCTGACGAGAGGCAGCTGGGAATGTGAACTCTCTAGAGAGGTCTATGGAGCAGAGGGGAGAGATGAGACACAGTGAAGAGTCTGCAAGAAATCTCCCCCAGTGCCTTTCAAGGCTCAGGTCCCCGGATGCTGACGGCCAGGCTTCTCTCTCACTCCTCTGCCCCCAAACTCCAGGCCAAACAGGCGAAGGTCCTCTTTGAGGTAACGGGGCATCTCAATGGAAAAAATATACGGAGACCCTGGGGCCTCCCGTGATAGTGTCGTGACCCTACAGTGAGACCCACACCACAGACTCTCCACAAGCAGAGAACTTCCAATCACCTTTCATGTGCCACTAAATCAGAGACAGCTGGGGTGAGGGGACACCCAAGGAAAAGCGCTCACGTCAAAAGCAAAGCACACGGAAGAACAGGCAGGGGAAGGAGGAGGAGGGTCGGGAGGAGGTGAAGAAAAAAGGAGAGATGAAGAAAAAAAGGAGAGCAAGATCAGGAGGAAGACGGAGAATGGGAGGAAGCAGAAGGTGAGTAAAAAGAAGAGGAACAGAAGAAATAACGAGACAAAACTTTTCAAGACAATGATAGTCTCACAGATAAATCGCTGTACACATGATACAAAAATGTGCTCTGAGGGAACATGAACAGACTTCTGCAATTAAAAATTGGCAATATTCAATACATGAGTTAGAAGAAAATGTTGAGAAAATCTTGGAACTCTCTCAGGAAGGAAAAAAATAAAACAAAAGCAATGAAGAAAAGGTAGAAAACATAAGAAAATTGGAGGATCAACTAAAGAGGTCAGTGTCCACTTAACAGGAGTCCCAGATAAAAGAACAGCAAAAAAGTGGGAGGAAGTAACCCAAGAGACAATGCAAGAAAATTTCTCGGAAATGAAGGACCAGAGAGTTAAACCTTCTTCTTCTACTTTTAATTCTACAGATAAAGTCTAACACTAGGGGGGAAAAATTAAGGATAAAAAGTATTTTAGCTTGTCATTTAAAACTCTGAAGATAATATATCAAAGCCTTAACCTTGGTTGAGCAGGAATTGGTGGTGAACTATGAAAGGGGACTGAACTTTTCTTTAGAAGCCTTGTAGAAGGTTCTTTAAACTATGTAGACATACTGGATACAATTAAAAATTAAAGTAAAAAAACTCACTATACTGATGGGCTGAGAACAGTTAATAGCACAGCTAAAGAAATACATCACCAAGTTGAGAAAGGATGTAAATACCAATCTATCAATTTTCTGATCTTACTTCACAGCCATGTATACGATACACTAATTCTACCTTTAAGCACTAGTAACATTACAAGTGTGGATGGTTTATCTAGAGCATGGGCTACAACTATTCAAAAATAGATTTTTGAGATATTATTAATACTTTATATGATTCTAAATCTGCCTGACTTACTAAGAATGCTCTCTAGTTTCCCAGAGTACTGTAACTCACAGGAATCCCATGTTTCTCTTTGAAACATACTCTAAATAACAAGGTTGACTTGGGAAAGACAGGCAAAACTAGAGCAATTCGGATGTGCAGAAAGTCATTTCCCTGCAGTGTTTCTTTTTAAAGCACGTGGTGCCTCTGTCAGCTTGGGCGGCCGTAAGAAAATACCACAGACTGGGTGGTTTAGGAACAGACATTTGTTTGCTCACAGTTCTGAAGGGGCATGAGATCAGGGTGCTAGCCTGGTCGGATTCTGGTGAGATGCCCTTCCTGGCCTGCAGGCATGGCTGTCTCATGGTGTCCTCACAGAACAGACAGCAAGCAAGCTCTCCCTTGGAAGGGCACTTATCAAGGCGCTAATCCCATCACGAGGGCCCCTCCCTCATGACCTCATCTAACTAACACTAATCACCTCCCAAAGGTCCCACCTCCTACTACCATCACACTGGGTGTTAGAGCTTCAACATACGAATTCAGGGGTCACACATGCAGTCCACAACATGCGGAAAAAGAAGCAAAACTGGGATATGAATGCCTGCCATCTGCCTGTGACAGGCAGATTCCCCCTTAGAGAAGGCGGAACTGTGAACATAAGGAGATATTACTCCTGTGATTATGTTATGGGAAGTAATATGGCAAAGGTGAAGGGCTTTTTCAGATGCAATTAAGGTCCCTAATCAGGTGACTGAGTTCATCAAAAGGAGAGTGCCCTGGTGGGCCTGACCTAATCAGGCAAGTTCTTTAAAAGAGAGACTGGGGCCACCCCCGAGGTCGCAGAGATTCTCCTGCTGGCCTTGAAGAAACACGCTGCCATGAATGAATTCTCCCAACAACAAGGTGAACCTGGAAGATGATTCTGAGCCTCAGTTGAGACCACAGTCCCAACCAACACCTGACTGAGGTCTTGTGGGATCCTGAGCAGAGAACCACAAAAAGTCGCGCCCAGACTCCTGACCCACAGAAACTGTGAGATAGTAAATGTAGGAACGTATGTGGTAAGCTGCCGTTTGTGTTAATTTGTTGTGCAGCACAGAAAACTAATACACTGCCGTGACGATCTTACCCAAGAGACAAGGTCTAAACATGATTCAGATAGATGGTAAAAGATGGGAAGTTAAATATAGCTCTTTAGATACCTAAATAACCACAAATTTACCTTCCAAACTAATTCTGCTTATTGTTTGAAAAGAGTACTGAAACACAATCAAATTCTTGCCATCTAACAAACCCATTAGCTAATATCTCATGAACTGCTTTATGTTTGTTTCCTAATCATCTTTCAAGTTAGCTTACCCCAGCCTTTCTACCAAGTAAATGGAATAAGACAAGGTCAGATATTTAAGTCCACAAATATTAAAGCTTAAATATTTCAAGTTCAAGTTCCCAGAAGGGAAAAGCAGAAGGCAAAACTACATTCTCATCACTTTTCCCACCTTTCCACTTAAATCTTAAAATTTTTAGAATTCAGCAGCCATACTGGGAAAAAAAAAAAATCCCAATTCCAAGCCCACTATCAAACAACAAAAACAGTAACTTCCACCAAGATGGACCCTAAGGGTCTACACCACCTGGTACCCATGCCCTAGTAAAACCCCTCGCTGTAAGCGTGTGCTGGATCTACTGACTCACTTCGAATGAAAAGAACATGGCAGAGGTCATGGGCATCACTTCCAACATCATTTTATAAGGGGACCAGAGCCTCCACCTGGGCTCTCTCTGACTGCTCACCAGGGGGAAGGCAGCTGAACGCTGTGAAGCGGCCGCATGGAGAGGCCCATGTGCTGAGGAACCAAGCCTGCCAATAACCACAAATTCCCCTTCCCCAGCCACATCGAGCCTTCAGATGAAATCACAGCCCTGGCCAACACTTAGCAAGCTCAGGAGAGATCTTGAACAGAGGCACCCAGCTAAGTCACACCCAGATTTCTGACTCAGAGAAACTGTAAAATAACAAATGTTTGTTGTTTTAAAGCATGAAGTTTTGAGGTGATCTGTTATACGGCAATAGGTAACTAATACCATACCATGAAATGTAAGGTAAAAACGTAAAATGCTTTGAGGTGATGGTACAAAAAGAAAGAAAAAAATTCAATAAAAAGATAAAAGCTCCAACCTTAAGCACTCTTCCTGAAAGACCAATAATTTCACCATCTTTTGGCTCTACCACTGTAGCAGTGTTCACATCACCACTTCCTGTTGTGTCAATGATATCAATGATTTTCGGTCTTCCATCAGTTGTAACCTGAAAATTAAGAGACAATTAACATATGAATTACAGATTTTAGTTTTTATCCTTAAAGCAATGCCAGCTCCCGTATGTGTGTGTGTGCATGCACATGTACCCATACCTAAAATATCCTATAAAATCTGCATTCATTTTAAAAAGAGAACTGAATCGTTTTAAGCCAAAAGCTTGACAGATACTAACGAGAAGATTTAGTCACAGAAAACAGCACAGAATCCTTCAAGTGGTTTCATGTGTTCAGGTAGATACTTCTTGAGCACTTACCACAGACCACACTCTGTTCGGTGTCAGGAGTACCGCAATGATCAGTACACAGAATTCCTGACCTCACACACTCTGTGTTACATGGACTCAATAAACAAGTCAAATATATAACATGTCAGATGGTAATCACCACTACGAAGAAAATCAAGCAGGGAAAGGAGACAGGTGGTATGGGGCTTTCAATACTAATTAGGCTGGTCAAGAAAGGTATCACGGAGAAGTTAACATTTGAGAAAAGGTCTGAAGAAGGTGAGTTTTTGGCTGGACAAAACTTCAAGGGGAAAATGTTTAATAACATTTCATTACTGGAGGCCACACTAACACTCAAACTTCTTAAATCAAGTTCAAACTTAGCACTCAAACTTGTCTCTCCCCAGGCCTTGCCATCTCAGGAAGCCAACACACACCCAGTTGCTCAGGCCAGAAACTTATAGAGTCCTCAGATTCTTTAGTTTATACCTCACAGCAAATCTCTCAGGAAGTCCTCTTCCCTCTACCTCTAAGGTACAGTTCAGACCCACCTTCCCTTGATTTTTCACTGCTGGTGTCCTGAACCCCTCCGCCACCGTCACTTCCTGCTCATTAAGGCGATGCCGGCTCCCGGGAGGCCCTCCACGAGCAACAGTAAAGCGAGCCAGGCCGTGCCGGTCCTCCAGTGAACACCCTCAGTGGGCTCACAGAGCTCGGGACCGGACCCGGCCCAGGGTGCCAGTCACTCCCGCCTCTGGCCACCTGGTCTCCTTTCAACTCCTCGGACGTGGCCACCTTCCTCTTGCCTCATGACTTTCTGCGCCAGGTCCTTCTGCTGGGAATTCTTTGTTTCTTCAGTTGTTCCACAGGTATCCCAGTTTCACCTTTCCATTTTCTAGTAAAATGCCGCCCCCTTCAGAAAGGCCTCCCTGATGGTCTCATTTAAGTGCCCGTCATCCTAAGCCTGATTACTCTTTCTCACTGTACCTTGTTTCCTTCACAGAACTTAACTCAATTCGTAATTACAGTTTGTGGCTCTTTACCTGTTTGCACTATCAGAAGATAAGGTCCATAAGGGCAACGGCTATGTCTATTTCATTCACCAAACTACCCCACACCTAGCAGTGCCTGTTAGGTACTCAAGGCCTATGGGATTGTTGGATGGCCTGACACAAATTACTTAGCATTAAGATTGATTTTCCTCAGCTGTGGTTTCTTGGCCAGCCCCAGACTTTCATTTGGGCCATGCTGACTGCTACAGCTAACAGTAATACTGAATATCCTCATTGTCTTTGTGGGAAAAACCATTTTGGGGCTCTTTCTGGGCTAGCTTTGCAAAGGGAATTTGCAGCATTCAAGATATACATGCTGAGTTACCAGCAGGAATCAGGTATGGAGACACAAAAAATACAGAAAAATGAAGACCCCCCCCCCCACCCTCAAGAGAGAAACAGGAATGTAAAAAAATGCCTACGGTGTGACAAGAGTACAGCCTTCAGATTCCTTTTCCACCCGGAGAATTCCCCCTCTTTAAGATGAAGTGTAGGGTCCATCACCAGGCGTCTTTCTGGTCTCACGCCCTCCTCCCCAACACCAACCGCAGTGTCCTCAGAGCCCTGCAGTTAAGGTGTACCCGAAAGGAGGCGGGGGAATTCACTATGTGGAGGAAACAAACACACGTGTTTTTTTTCCGACAAGGCAAAACAAGGTGGTGGCTGGTGGATCCCGGATCTCACTCCAATCATCGACCAACTGGGGGCTGACAGCTCTGTCAGGGGCCGCACAGCTGTTATGTTTATGTATGGTAATTCATCAGCTGAATGTTTATTTCTGGGGGGCCGTCTATACTAGTAACAAGTATTCTAATACACTGAGAAGGCTCAAAATCATAATCAAACAAAAATCACTGCAGAAATCATACCAAACCCTGATAAAATTATGATAAAACTTAAATCAGGGGCTTCCCTGGAGGCGCGTGGTTAAGAATCCGCCTGCTAATGCAGGGGACACGGGTTCGAGCCCTGGTCCGGGAAGATCCCACATGCCGTGGAGCAACTAAGCCCGTGCACCGCAACTACTGAGCCCAAGTGCTGCAACTACTGAAGCCCATGTACCTAGAGCCCACGCTCCACAACAAGAAAAGCCACCGCAATGAGAAGCCCTCGCACCACAAGGAAGAGTAGCCCCCACTCGCCGCAACTAGAGAAAGCCTGCACGCAGCAACAAAGACCCAACGCAGCCAAATAAATAAATAAATAAATTTAAAAAAAAAAAAGAGAAAAGAAAAGAGGACAGCAATATAGCACAATAAATAATAATGATAAGGACAGTGTCTAGGAAAGCATGTAAGAACACAAAAGCCAGCTTGGGGGAATCAGGAAAGGCTAACTGAAAGGGAGGTAATAAAACTTAAATTAATGGAGAGCACCCACTGTTAGTAACCAAGTACATACCTATGATAACTTCCTTATTGTACTCCATTATATTTTAGTGAATGTAAAATTAGAAAGACTTTTACAGGACTACTTCCTCCTTCCCAAACTATTTATTCCCCATGAGGAAATTGCGGACATTATCACATATATACATTTTTTTCCCATTCAACACAAATTGTTACAAGCACATTTCATACAAAATGAATTTGGATATATGCTTTCAAGGAATTTTAACTGAACCAGGAAAAAGATATATAAGCCGATATACTAAAATGAAACATTTTAGAGAATTCCCTGGCGGTACAGTGGTTAGGACTCCGCGCTTTCACTGCTGAGGGCCTGAGTGCGGCCAAAAAAAAAATAATTTTAAGTGCTACAGGATATGAAGAAAATTGCTGAGAGCAAACTAAGTAACTGTCACCAGGGACTGGGCCTTACTCCTCTTTGGACCCCCAGGTCCCAACACAGCCGTTGGCACATACACATAAATACACAGCGGGGGGCTGAATTAATATCACTAGATATCCCCAAAGGTAACAGGTGAAGGCCCAGCTGGTCTTAAGGGATTAAGTAGGCATTTACAGGTGATTGTAGAAGGCCTGCAGGCAGATTAAACCCCACATGCAAAGGCATGTGTTGGGGAAAGACCTGGAACATCTGGGTGAGAGGAAAGCTGTGGAATGCTGTTGGTGGAAGCACAGGCGGGGTGCTTCAATGGTGGGGTGGAGTGGATGTGGACAGAAGAAGCGGTGGGACCGAGGCTACGCAAAGAGCTGGAGCTGAATGGCAAAGAGCCGTGCAAAGTTCAGATCCGGGGGTTTTAATGCAAAGACAACTGGGATGCCCAAATAGTTGTTTTATATTAAGCAAAGGTGTGATGGGTTGTTTTTTTGTTTTAAGGAAAGTAACTTTGGCAATGTGAAGGGTGACCAATGGCAGCCAGGAGACCCGCTGGCCACCGTGGGTTTATTTCCAGGTCCAGTCCAAGCCCCATCTCTTGTCCGCGAAGCCTGATTGCTGCAGCTCTCACTGGTCCCCTGATCAACCTCTGTTAACAGTTATCTGCAGGACTACATCATCTCTTAACGTGGAATGTTAGGGACCTGGCAGGTGCCTGAATGTTTGCTGAGGAAAAGACTTATTCATTCATTTAATTACTCCTCCTCTCATGCTGGCCACCCCCTACATTTAACGAAGCCTACAGGCCATCACAAAAGAGAACTGGGCCCAAGGCCGTCACTGAAGAATGGGACTAGAATGGGACTCCCCACTGTGTTCCTGAAAACTCTCCCTTGCACCCCTAGTCCCCTACTCAGACACCATCTGCCTTTCCAAATGTCCAGTTCAACCTCCTCTTCCTATTTCACCCTTTCCTTCCACTTTATTTCTATCCACCTTCTTATCTTAATGATGTACACACACATCTACAAAATACATTTGTTAAAGGTAAAGGGGGGAAAAAAACCTTAAAAATTCACTCATGTTTGCAAGCCACCTTAGTGAACTTCTTTCAGATGGCCATGTTTAGGTCAATCTCTCAGAGTTCAGGTTGTTAGAAGATAAGAGTTATGTTTTCATTTTACTTCAAACATGTTGTTGCTCAAACATTTATGATTACATGCACATAATATCTAATGCGTATTTATCCTTCAGAGAGATGGTGATTCAAGATCCAGCATAAACTCCCTCTACTAAATAGCCTTGCTTAAAAAAATCAGTGTTTGTTTAACACTTTTCATGAGCACTTTAAGAAGCACATGTAATTGATTGCCTCAATTTTCAGAGCAACACTGTGGGATGAGAATTTCTGCTACTTTACAGAGAGAGTAATGGCATCATTTGATAAGCAGGTCTGGGGAATTCTACAAAAGCATTTTTACTGAGACACTTCTCCTCCAAACTCTTCCGATCCCCTTATTATCCTGACAAAAGAGCCAGTGAACCACTTACCCAGCTGTCCTCCTCCCACTTATCCCTATAAAAAGTAAACACACACCACACCAGAATGGAAACCATTACTGCCCTGTAATGAAGCCTCAATGAGGTGATAGCCGTCACTGCTGTAAGCCTTCGGAGTTCTTAAGAAAACTGGACCACCAGAGCTACCAGGAGGGAAGGCATCACCTGCTCCCCTTCTGACGCACCAGAGCTGCCTGGCAGGGCCACCATGAGGTGTGCTGCGCTTCAGAGTGCTGCTGAAGAATGAACAGGAGAGAGCAACATTCCTAGAGAGAGTCTCTACAGAGTCGGCCAGACCGGGAACCAGACTGGTTCCCTTTTCCCTCAGCATTACATCCTAACTTCCAAAATACTACCTCAGTTATAAGAGAGCACAATAAGGGATGCAGAGGAGGGAGAGGCATGGGGGAGGAGGAGAATTATTAAACTTCAGGGTTTTAAGAAATACAGGGGAAAGACTGATACAAGGAAGAGATCAGCATACAGGAGGATTAGCCAGGTTAGACATTTGGGAGACGAGTCTTGAACAACTGCAATTCTGTTTATTGCTGGGTTTCGGTGTAAGGCTCAGGCTACTAAATTTACAAACGTCAAACTTTGAAGACTTTAATGAGAATGCTTTCAACAGAGAGACACATTTTAAAAAATTACCTTTCGGCATGGTACCCTGATCTAACGATTTCAAAGGTGGCTAAGGCAAAACAAAATAACTTTAAAAAATCATGAAGTATGTTGTCTTACATTTTGAGGCTGAAAAAAAAAATACGGAAGCATAATTCAATGCAGTCTGAAGAGTTCGCCAAAAACAAAGTTGGGTTCTTCTTTATATCAAAGACTAAGCCATGCGTTTCGCTGACCCTAAACAAGTACACTGCGGAAGAGGGTTAAAAATAGAATACATAAAACTACCAGAGGAAACAATTCCGGAAGTTGACCGAGTTATCTTCTTGAAAGCCGGCTTTCGTGTTTCAAGATAAACTACTCCTCCCCAAACCAAACCTCCCGAACGACAGCAAAAAAATGAAGTTCTGATAGGTCATTTGCCCCTTCCCTGTTTCCTTCCCACCCCCGGCTCCCATGAATAACAAAACAGTAAAATCCTCGTTTGCAAATAACAGGCACCGGCCGGTCGGTGCCCAAGACACGAGGCACCCGCGGAAGAAGGCGGTGTGCCGGGAAGGAGCCCGAGGGCCCGGGCCTGGAGGCGCCTGGGTAGGAAAGGGCTTCCTGGTCGACCGGCGGCCCCGGGCGCCCCGACCAGCCGCTTTTGTCTGGGCCGGGATCAGGGCCCAGCCGGGGCGCCCGGCCGCCGGCCCCTCGCACCCCGCCCCCCGCCGGGCCCTCCGCCTCCTCCCGGCGGCTCCCGCTCGGCCGCAGAGCGGGCTTCGGCCTGCGAGGCTCCGACGCCGCGTCCCCTCTGCGTCCCCGGCCCGGTGGCCGGCCGCCCGCGCCCCCGCGCCCGGGCCCTCGGCGGCTGCCGCACCTGCATGCCCGGAGCCCCGGGGTCGACCCCCGTGTCCAGGACGGCGATGAGCACCCCCCGACCGTCATACTCCGGGTAGCGGCAGAGGAAGGACGCGGCCCCGGTCTCCTTCTTCGGGAGGAGGCCGTGGAAAGGGAAGGGCTCCTCGTTCGCAGCGGTGGCCATGGACGCAAGCTGGAGGGCGAAGAACAGGCAAACTGCCAGCCTACGCGCGGACGAGCGGCGCGAGGACACCCGGGCGGCCGCGGGCCTGGGCGGGGGCGAGGGGCGGGGACAGCCGCCGGCCAATCCCGGCCCGCCAGGGAGAGGCGGCCAATCATGCGCTGCCACGTAAGCCAACGGCGCCGCTCTCTGGAGCTGGGCCCAAGTGTTGCCCGGGCCGCAGAGAAGGAGGCGGAGTCGGAGGCGTTGCTGGAGGCTTCAGTTTTCGAACCTGGGGTCTTAAAGAGACTCGCGTTTGGGATTTTTTAGGGGACGGCCGGCTCCCAGGCAAAGGGTCCGCGTGTTCTGGGCCGAAACACTCCTCCGGGGACGGGAAAGGAAATGGGCTGCCAGTCTGTTGTAGCAGGTACCTCCCGCTGGCAAGCGATGGTTTCCGAACTTGTGGTTGTGGACTAAACTTTTCGGTCAGCTGCTGCAGGATCCCCGGTTGACCCGAGGAAAGGGAGCCAACTCACTCTCGCTAAACCCCTAGGAGTGTCGGATTTTGGCGAAATGCCGGTACAAAAATTTTTGAGAGGGAGTTCTTTGATTCAGTGGTGTAGGGATTGTGTTCCCCTTTCTCGAGTGTGTCCCTTTGATGGGGGACGGGGGGCGCGTATAGGGTGGGGATGGGCCAGAGCTGCAATCAACAGGAAGTGGGTTGTTGGCCTTTCAGTCGGCCTCGTAGCCAGTAACAAATACCAGCCTGAAGTGGGCCCCTCCTATCCTCATTGCTCACCCTGGGCTTCCGGGATTTCTGAAAAACATTCTTTTTTTTTTTTTTTTTTTTTTTTTCACTCTCTCTTTAAATTGATGTTCCTGGTTGGTCCTGAAGGTTCTGAAGGTTCTCCACTCAGTTATCGAGCCATAATTTGCAGTCTTTCAGATTAACAGTGGCGGCTATCAGTTGCTCCGTGCTGCACTAGTGGCCCTTAATGATCTTTCTGTCTGTATTCTTGCCAGGGTAATCTTAGTGTTTTGTGTGGGTGTGCCAGCGACCCCTTTGGCAATCTGGCGGGGCTTATGGACACCTCAGAACAATTTTAAACTCATAAAATGTAATATATAGAATTACTCCGGAAATTATGTTGAAATAGTTATCAAAATATGAAAACCAGCTTTATTATATAGCAAGTATTATACATATAGTTATATGTATGCTTCTTTGCATGAAATAACCGGAGCTAGCGCCAAATCTAAAAAGCTCCCATAATTTCAAAATAGTAAAGAGCATAAATAGTATTTTGAGACACCTGTAACGTACTGTGATAAACATTTTTATTGGTGAAACAGTAACAAACAGTAAGTGCTGATACCAGTCTGGTTATTACCTACATCTGTAATTGAAGGGAACATTTAATTAAACGGTTAGTGGAAGTAAGGATGTATTTTTTTTTTTTTCCTACTCAAGTTTTTGAACCCCTCCGATTCTATCATGGACTCCAGGTTAAGAATGCTTGGTGTAAAGGGAAATCCTATGTACACGAGTTTCCAATCCATAGGATTGGGAGATTCTCCACTAAATCTCAAAAATTACTGTAATGGCTGTGCAATTTCTTTGAATTCATTAGTGGTCCATTTCTTCTAGTCCATAAGTCTTAGAGAAGCATGTTCTCTTTAGCGGAGAGGAAATGGAGAGTAGTTAATGTTTTCTTTCCTACTCCCAACTGTGTTTATGTTACCTCTAGAAAAGGGCTTAAAATTAATGGTAAAGAAAAGACACACTCAGAAGATATTCAAATAGAACAGGTAGTGACAGAATGGAATAGCTTCCAGTTTCAAAGGAACCGGTAGTCCAGTCGCTTCATTTTACAGATGAGGAGCAAAGGTAGACAGGTTTACTGACTGCCACGGGTTTTGAAACGGAGTTAGTGAGAAAGCTGGATTTCTGTTCTCATAGTCTGCCCCCAGTGTTTTCTTTTTTTTTTTTTTTAACTTTTTTTTTTTTTTTTAAATTTATTTTTGGCCGTGTTGGGTCTTCATTTCTGTGCGAGGGCTTTCTCCAGTTGCGGCGAGCGGGGGCCACTCTTCATCGCGGTGCGCGGGCCTCTCACTATCGCGGCCTCTCTTGTTGCGGAGCACGGGCTCCAGACGCGCAGGCTCAGTAGTTGTGGCTCACGGGCCTAGTTGCTCCGCGGCATGTGGGATCTTCCCAGACCAGGGCTCGAACCCGTGTCCCCTGCATTGGCAGGCAGATTCTCAACCACTGCGCCACCAGGGAAGCCCTCTGCCCCGCCCCCCCCCCCCCCCCCCCCCCCCAGTGTTTTCTACCACACCTGTTGTGCTCTCCGACCAGAGTGTCACCCAATGAATGGATGGTGAATGAACTGTTCATTGTGAAACCAAAGTGGCAGACTTTTTATTAGACTCCTATAACAATGTTCTTTAAAAAAAAAAAAAATTTTTTTGTGTGTGTGTACAGCTCCCATAAAAATGTTTTAGAAAAATTACATACCCTCTTGTATAGTTTTAATATAACTTTTGAAATTTGTCATCATACGTTCAAGAAATTATAAAGGATGTGATATCTGGCATTTTATAAATATTGACATTCTTTAATGAAACTTCTACATCATTCACTTAAATACAGCCGGTTGACTGTTATTCTTTGATATCTGCCATTCTGTTTGGCATCACTATTTCTTCTTGAAATTTTATTAACTTTCTACACAGAATTTTATCCTAATGTAATTTACACTTATTATGGAAAGTCCTACTGATCATTTATTATTATCTGCAACAAAAATATGTATGTTAATATTTAATTTAAAATGTTTTCCTGGGATCAAAGTGTTAAAATTTTCCTTTTGGATTATCTTTCAATTATTGGAAAGTTGATCAAAAGGACATAAATAAATCTTAAGCTTTGATAAATATTTGATTAAGATAAAAATTACAGAACAAAAAGAAAAGTTTTATTGAAAATGCAGTTCTTAAAAAGATGCATGTTTCGGGGCTTTGATGAAAGGTTTTACTGACAGTTTTTCAAATGGTCCCTTTATTTGATGCCCAAGAAGCTATTCCACCTGAAGGTGATGCACGATAGTAAGATGCCTTTTTTTTTCTAGGAAGCTGGAGACCCAGCTGTGAAACAGGTGCAGAGGGGAGGCGGTATGTCCTCCCATCACAGGCACGTCTTCAAGCAGACAAGTTTGGGAAAGAGTAGATAGGACATGTAAGCCTCTGGAAACTGATCATATTGAAATTATCCATGACTTTAAACCACAGTTTGAAGACCACTGTTTTATAAAACCCCTGAAATCACTTTAACTCAATACGAAGTCATTTACTCTTTGTCTTCCAGCCACAGTATTCTCCACATTCTGCGTTTACACCTCCTCCTCTCTGGATTTAATGACATTGCCAGCTAAGGGAACGCTCTCAGTGCCAAGTCCGTTTGCACAACTTGACAAACAGTTTGACAGTTCATTGGCTTTCAGAAGAAAACAATGAAGATATAGATAAATACAACTAGGGCTTAGGAATGGGGAGGAGGAGGAGGAGGAAGGGGATGTCAGGACACAACAGGGTCAGCAGACCGGGGCATCCTATGTGGGGTAAAGTAATAAATAGGCTGGACGCACGCACCCTCCCACACACAGTTGTTGGGAGCGGGAAGGGCAGAGCAGGGTGTTCCCGAGGGCCACCTCCCTTCCCCATCACCTGCCGGGTGGGAGGCCGCGCGCCAGTGCAGAGGTGCGGGCAAACGCATCGCTTCCCATGAGTCACTTCCTTTGTAGCTATTGCGGCACCGTATCATTTAGAGAATATTCTTTAATCAAGTATCCGAAACTGCGCAGAGATTGGGAAAGCGTCAGCGTGTCCCAGAGGCCGGGCGTAGAAGTCCTGCGCAGCGTCAGCAGCGAGGCCACTCCTCCCGTGGCTGCTCCCAGGCGGTGATGGAGGGAAGCAGGAACGCTAGGGCCGGGCCGTTCCTGGGCGATGAGGAACTTCCGTGACAGCAGATTTGGGCTGCAGGACTCCCCTCCGGCTTTGCCAAGCCTCCCCTAGGCTGCGTGGCACCCAGCCTTTGCTTTTCTCTTCTTTTCTCAGGGTCTAACTTGCCTCGCGGCCTGATGGCCCTCCCAGCCTTTGGTGGACCCTTGACTATTTTACCTTACACAGGCATTTCCCCCGATAGAATCCTTGCACCTTTAAGCCAGTCTTGGCACTTGCTTCTCGGAGGACCCGGACTAAACTAGCTCACACCAAACTGAGATTCAGGTGCTTCAAACCTCACCACTGCTGCCCCCTGGAGGCCAAGGCCATTATTCCCATTCCTATCAAATATGCCGGCTTCCTAGACATTCTCCAGTGCAAAGCCAGACAGACAAAGGTATTCGGCAAAGCTTAAATCACATGCCTGCGTTTAGCTGTAAAGGAGGCTGGGAGGTTAAGTTCTGACTTCTTGCATGGGTAGGCAGGACTGATAATGTGGGAAATTCTATAAACATAGAAAGGCCTTTCAAAAGATGCCTCTTAATTCAAAAGATTTGTTAATTATACCAAATAGCCACTTTGCCAACATATATGTATCTATAATATATCCATTTAGCCTTAAGACTTTCATGATTCTAAATACTTTAGATTATGCCTGCTATCCTCTCACTTTCTATTCTTTCTACCTCCAAATTAAATTAAGCATTATAACACAGTTCCAGGTCCTTGAACCTTCAATAACAAAATGATAAACTAGGCAATTTGGATCAAGACTCCTGCTGAGAGTAATCAGAAAAACTGGACAACACATGAAAAAGTATACTCATCGGCAAAAGAAGGCTAACAGTATGGTGAAGAATTTCTGGAGCAGATGTAAACTCAGAAATTTGAGCCTAACATTTGGGACAGCCTTGCCTTTCAGGGCAAAAGGAAGTGGGGAGAAAATCCTGAAAAATTAGAAAAGTGAAGGCCAGTGCTCACTTCAGCAGCACATAAACTAAAATTGGAACGATACAGAGAAGATTAGCACAGCCCCTGCGCAAGGATGACACACAAATTTGTGAAGCGTTCCATATTTTTGACCTAAGTGGGAAGGAAATCCAAAAAAGAGGGGACATATGTATACGTATAGCTGATTCACTTTGCTGTACAGCAGAAACTAACACAACGTTGTAAAGCAACTATACTCCAATAAAAAAATAAAAATAAAAAAGTGAAGGCCATGAGCCAGTGAGGTGGGCCTTGTCGGATGGCCATTCATGTCTAACCAGTGCAGAAGTTGGTATTGGGAGGTGGGTGAGAGCTGGCTTTAGGAATCCGGAGATCTGAACTTTAGTCCTAGCCCTCTCTTGCTTTGTCATTTTTAGACAAGGCAGTGAACCTCTCTGGACCTCAGTTTCCTTGTTTGCTTGGGAAAGAGTTAATGCAACTTCTTTCGTAGCTACGGGGGTAGGGGGTGGGGGAGGGATTTGAATCAATTTCAAAACAGTACGTTTTATGGTCAGTTAATATAAAAAAAGTATTAAAATATCCCCCAGGGCAGAGAAAGATCATGTGCTCTTAGCATACTAAGGCTAGGGTTGTCAGTTCATGAGAAATAGAGTCCATGTTATATAAATAGGAGAAGTGTGAACTTTTCACGCAGGAAAGATAGGTGCCTCACAAGCCACAGTAAAAGTCTCTCACCGTTTTCCTCTCTTCTGTGGGACCAGAGCTGCCCTTTCTCCCTTCCTGACAGCTCTGACCAGCTGTCCTTAGGAGCAGAGACCATCCCTTCCTTCTACAGAATCCGTAGAAAGTGGGTAGAATAGCAAATCCATTGGCTTCCAGAGGACATTGGAGCTGGTAGACTTACAGACACATGAAAAACGTGGTGGATGGGGCTTGATTATTTGTGTAGGTCGGGATGGTGTGTCCTGGGGTAAGCACGAGGAGGGCTTAGGCAGAGAGGCTGCCCTCCATGCAAAGCACAAGCAGATGAGGAGCTCAGCCGTGGGTGGCCACAGGCGCAAGTCCGTGCCCCTCTCTGCAGCCTTCCCCAGCTGTGTTCACTGCCATCTTCAGTAAAACGCTGACTGCCAAACACCTGATTGTCAGTCCAGGCTATGCTGTGGCAGCATGAAAGCCCACGTTTCAGTGGTATAAAGGCAGTTTTCACCCATGCTCCATCTCCACTCCAGCTCCACTGCGGGCTCTGCTCCAAGTTCCACCCAGTCTTGGAGTCAGGCTGGAAGAGCTGGCAGTCTCTGGAATGTTCCTGGTCACCACAGCAGGAAAATGAGAACATGGGGAAACATGCACTTGATCTTAAAGCTTCCGTCACTCTGCTCACACTTCACCGGCTACGGCAGATCCCAGGGTCATGGCCACGTTCAAGGGGGCAGAGAAACGCAGTTCTATCAAGGGCCCAAGGGAACAATAACTGGGATATTTGAATTGTCCTAATTACTACCAGAACCTCATTTGATGTTCAAGACGTTTTCACTGTAGTGAAAGCTGGTTATGTGATGCCCAAAACAGAAGTGCTCCTCTCCCCCATGGTCAGTATCCCGTATGAACTGCCAGACAGACAGTGAGGACATCTATTCCTGGATGGCCACCTAGGGGGAGGCCCAGGATGGCAAATACTCCAGGTCGCCTCAGGGGAGCTAGAAATACATCTTAGGGTTCGGAAATAGAACATTCAGTTGGGGAGTTTGGGATTGACATGTACACACTGCTATATTTAAAATGGATAACCAACAAGGACCTACTGTATAGCGCAGGGAACTCTGCTCAGTACTCTGTAATAATCCAAATGGGAAAAGAATTTGAAAAAGAATAGATATATGTGTATGTATAACTGAATCACTTTGCTGTACACCTGAAACTAACACAACATTGTTAGTCAACGATACTCCAATATGAAATAAAAAGTTAAAAAAAAAAATAGAAGGGGTAGATTATGACTGCTAAGCTCAGATGGTTCTATCCTTCCAACTACATACCACCTAGCACAGGAGTGCTCGATAAATAGTTAAACTACACCAGGTCCTCCTTGGGTAAAGAATTGTTCTGAAATAGCCAATTGCTTCTTACATGGCTTCTAATACAGAATAAGTTCTCAACCTTTGTGTATTAGCCTAATTTAATCTTCAAGTTTGCACACTATTTGGTTATTACTGATTGCATTGTCTCTCGGGCTCTATTTTTTTTTTTTTTGGTTCTGATAAGTGAGAAAAGAAAATAATAGAAAAATAGAGTAATCTTATGGTTTCTACTACCATGGATAAATAGGAATGCCCAAGAAACATCTCAACTTGAAGAGTGTAAAATTCTCTAGACTTCTTTGTATTGTGTGTCTTTGCAGAAATTTTGCATGCATAAAAAGAATATGTGTGTATGTATGTGTGTATGTGTACATATACTCTATGACTCTGTATACGTATGTATGTATGCATACATAAATGTGTAAATGTGTGTGAAAAAATATGATTCCTCTCTCCTTTTTTATATAAATGGTAACATACTGCACTGTCCTGTACCTTGTTTTTTTTTAATTTTACACTATTTCCTGATGAATATTAGTACAGAGAATTATTTCTCTTTCTTCTTAATAGCTTCATACTATTCCTTTGCTTGTGTCATCATTTATTTAACATGTGAGTTAGTTTTATTTTTTATTTTTGGCTGCCTTGGGCCCTTGTTGCTGCGTGCGGGCTTTCTCTAGTTGTGGTGAGCAGGGGCTACTCTTCATTGCAGTGCGTGGGCTTCTTCTCATTGCGGTGGCTTCTCTGGTTGCAGAGCACGGGCTCTAGGTGCACGGGCTCAGTAGTTGCGGCTCATGGGCTCTAGAGCGCAGGCTCAGTAGTTGTGGCACACGAGCTTAGTTGCTGCACGGCATGTGGGATCTTCCCGGACCAGGGCTCGAACCCGTGTCCTTTGCCTTGGCAGGCAGATTCTTAACCACTGCGCCACCAGGGAAGTCCCAAGTAAGTTAGTTTTTTAATCTCTTGTTTTTGAAATTGGAAATGGGTACTTCCTTGCCAGTACAATTGTTTCTAAAATGTAAACGTTTCAGGCCATAAAAATCTTCGGGGGGGGGTGGTGGGATGAACTGGGAGATTGGGATTGACATATATACTACTATGTATGAAATAGATAACTAATGAGAACCTGCTGTATAGCACAGGGAACTCTACTCAAAGTTCTGTGGTGACCTAAATGGGAAGGACATCCAAAAAGGAGGGGATATATGTCTACGTATAGCTGATTCACTCTGCTGTACAGTAGAAACTGACACAACATTGTAAAGCAACTCTACTCCAATAAAAAATTTTTTTTAAATCTTCAGTTCCTTTAGTTCTGACAAAGTCAAATTTCCATGCATAGCTATAGAAGTCTCACTCCTATACTTGGAGGACTTCAGCTCCCAGTCCCTGCTAAGTGGGCAGGAAGGATATACCCCACCTCCTTTCTGGCCATAGGTGATGGGACCAGGAGTTGTTCTTGTCCTGAGGCAGATGAAAGAAGCCCACGGGCATGTAGTATGTGGTGGAGCGTTTGAGTGAGGTTCTTGAAAGCTGGATCCTTGGGGCCCGCTGTTGGGAGGCTGAGAGCTCTCTTTAATCCACAACTGCTCTATTCTCAGACAAGCCCCGGCGCACCGAGCTGCTGCTTTTGGTTTGATTTATGATCCCTCCGTATCCTTATATTAAACATTCATATTGATATGCTTTGGAATTTTCTCTTCCTTAATCAAAAGAGCTTTACCTAGAACAGAGCCTATGGTGCTTATTTTGTTTCACCCATTCCTGATGTGTATTAGTTAGCAAACACATACTCCCACTGAATTCCGTGACAGTAAATCACACTTATGTGGACAGACATGAATTAAATTGTGCGATGCAGGAATTGTCCCCGGGTAGTTCCTGCCCTCTGTGGTTTCACTGTAGGAAGCATCTCAGCGCTGTGGGTCTCTCCACGAGATGGGCACAGGCCGGGATCTG
This sequence comes from Eschrichtius robustus, assembly GCF_028021215.1. NCBI lineage: Eukaryota > Metazoa > Chordata > Mammalia > Artiodactyla > Eschrichtiidae > Eschrichtius > Eschrichtius robustus. The sequence continues at coordinate 73,168,946 of NC_090841.1, read as the reverse complement.
CCCAGCCACCGTGGCTGTTTTTACTTGCAGTACCTGCGTGGGATTTCCTAAGTCCCATCCACCTGCCCGAACTTGGAGTGCCAGACAAACGTGTCAGGCTTTGGATTCCGGTGAAAGCCTAATCCTGATGATGATCCTGAGTACCCTGACTTGATGGAGAGAGAGGCAGAGAATATGCGGGTGAAAGCACTGAGAGGTTAAGGGATCTTGTCCCTGGGGGCTGGCTCTGCCACTAATTCGCTCCACGGTCTTTAACAAAGCCTCAGTGACCTCAGCTACAGATCTGAGGGTTTCGTCAGCGTTAAATGAGAAAAGGTACCTTCCGCAGTGACAATAAATCATTGCTATTGTTCTATCGTGTCTGGGATGCAGCAGCGATTCAATGCACTGAGGCTGGCCATATCATTTGGCATCCCACTATCTAAAGTTAAGACTTCCATAGAGCAGGCAAATTGATTTTTTTTTTTAAAGGATTATTCAGTTTGCAAGAAATGGGTTTTAAAAATCAACTTAGGCATGTAGTACAGAGACCTTATAAGCCTGTTTCCTTGAGGTAAATAGATCAAACAATTTACTCCATCACTGGTGAAACGTAACATGGGCAGATATGATTTTACTGTTTCTAGAACTTGATGGGTTTTTTTAACTGTAATAAATACATCTCCAATTTCGTAGAACTATTTTTTTTCCCCTTAACAAAAGAATGATAACTGGAGGACAGCTTATAAATATCACTTTGTGTGTGAGGGTGGCGTGGGGGGAGGGTAAGAACACTTAACATGAGATCTACCCTCTTCACAAACTTACAAGTACCAGTACCGTATTATTAACTATATCTGCTGGTGTACAGCAGATGTCTGGAACTCACCTTGTGTAACTGTAACTTTATACCCCTTGAACCAACAACTCCTCACATCCTCCCCTCCCCCATCCTGGGAACCACCGCTCTATTGTCTACTTCTATACCTTTGACATTTAAATGCCTCCTGTAAGAGAACTCAGGCACTGTTGGTCCTTCTGACGGATGTACTTCACTTAGCATCCCTTCCAGTTCCATCCCTGTTGTTGAAAACGGTAATTCCCTTCTTTTTTTAAAGGCTGAATAATATTCTATTGTATGTATGTACTACCTTTTCTTTATCCATTCATCTTTTGATGGACATTTGGATTGTTTCCATATCCTGGCTATTATGAATAATGCTGCAATGAACATGGGGGTGCAGATATCTCTTCAAGATCCTGATTTTGATTCTTCCAGTGTATAACCAGAAGTGGGATTGCTGGAGCATTTGGTAGTTCTGTTTTTAATTTTTGAGTGAACTTCATACTGTTTTCCATAGCAGCTGCATCGTTAAACATTCCCATCAAGAGTGTACAAGGGCTTCTATTTCCCCACGTCCTTGCCAACACTTACCATGTTTTTTCTTATAGTAGCCATCCTCACAGGTGTGAGGTGATACCTCATTGCACCTTTGATTATAATTAAAAGCTCTGTAATTCCACTGCTCTGAAACAGAGACCAACAGCCAAAATTAGACTCTTTCTGTGGATTAGAATGTCATGTACAAACTTTTCATTTAGCATTATATTGTTCTTATTTTCAGAGTTTAAAAACTTATTTTATAAACATGATTTGTATATAGTTCAATGGATATACCAAAATCTTTTGAAACATTCCCAATTTCTGAACATTTAAATAGTTTCTAAGTAATTAAATGGTTGTAATATTTACAACTGAAAACTGGCTATAGAAGAAAGTAAACTGCAAATCTACACATTGTAGGAAAGTAGCCTGCTGTGGTCGCAAGCTTAAAATATGATTATAATTCCATTATAATTATTCTTAACAGGAGTAAAAATTTCTCAATTCTTTTATTCACATAAACTTTCATTCAATATCTGTGTGTGTGTAAATCCTGGAAAATGTTCTTTATCAAAAGCAATTCATTTAGGTTTTTTTCACTCAGCATTGGCTTTGTAATAGTGCCACCTTCTGGTTGGAATTTGCCTTTACAAGCTGGTGTGTTGTCCAGACGATCCCACGGGGCTCGGTAAATTGTGATTTTGTTCCAGCGAGTGAACTGTGGTACATCAGTCTCAGCAGACTACAACCCTAAAGATGCTGGTCTGCTAGGTGCTAGAGGACAAAAGACATAGGGAATGCAGGAAACAGAGAGAGAACTGAGAAGTTATGCCAAGCATATAGACAAAGCATGTAAACTTGCAATGCTTCTTTGCTTGTAATTGACCCATTCTCTTTTAGAAAGATACAGTGGAACTGTATACATCGCAGAAAATGTCAAATGAAAAATGTGGGTGTACGTGGGTCAGGAGCTGTCCAAGGTGGGTCTTTAGGCTACAAGGACTTCTGCTTATCTTTCATCTCAGCCTTTGAATGTAGCCATTTGAATTCATCTAAAGTGATAGACCCTAAGCCCCGCCCCCTCACCTTTTTCCCTTTAAAGTATGAAGTTAAAATTTGAGACAACTGCCGTAGGCACACCCAGATTTTCACAAAAGCTATTCCCTCTTTTATTTTGGTAAAAATAATGCATTACAGCAATTTGTATTCAACACAACTCTTCACAGTCAGTAGCAAAGATGCTAAATTTCCTGCTTCATTAGGGTCCAGGATACAGAGAGTTCCCCAGTTCCACTGTTCACTTTCTCACTCAGGGAAGCTTGTAGGTGCGAGTGAGCATCTCCGTTATAGGAAAACCCATGAATTCCCTCCCGTGTATAAAGCTCAAGGACTAGCCACTTGGATCCAGTCTCAAGATAAGAAAACCCGCACCTTTCAAACGGCCCCTGGTTACCACAAAAGGGGCACTTTATAAGTAGTGAGAATTAACTTGAGACAAACCACATGCATAATCAGGACAACTTATGTTAAGACTCTCAGGCTGAGACTCTCCCACCTAAATGTCCCAAATTGAATGACTGTGGGTGCACTATTTATTCTCATTTACTCAGCCTTTCAGAATGTGCTTAAAGCAAAACCTTCTTACAGCCAAGGCCACTAACATCTTACTAAATGAATATCCAGATGCATGAAATTCTTGTCGTACAGTGATACTTTTTAAAGATTTTTTTCTTGATGTGGACCATTTTTAAAGTCTTTACTGAATTTGTTAACAGTATCGCTTCTGTTTTATGTTTTGGTTTTTTGGCCATGAGGCATGCGAGCTCTTAGCTCCCCTACCAGGGATTGAACCCGCACCCCCTGCATTGGAAGGCGAAGTCTTAACCACTGGACAGCCAGGGAAGTCCCCATACAGTGATACTTTTAAGCAAAAGGCATATACTCATAATTCTCAGTCATGGAAAATAATACAGGCGTCTTTTCTAAGATAAAAATGGGCACCTAAAAAGGTTAACTGGCTTTTTTTTTTTTTTTCTTTTTGGTTTCTAAAGTTGCCAAACTTCTCAACACAAAATAAAGCGGACAAAGTGCCTGTTGATCACTTTTGCAGCCAACAACCCAAAACTTAGTCTTGAATTGATATGTGAATATTGAGAAATTGATCTGATGATTTCCTTTTATTCCCTCTCTAAATCTGATGGCAAGCAAAGCCCTTAAATCTCACAGATGTATTTATATATTTACTTGTAAAACCTATTCATGTTATCTGGATGTCCGTCAATCACCACAACTAAAAATCAACCTGACAGACCAGATATGTTGGCTCATAAATATTGATTTCCCTCAAGGAACTAGGAGCTGAGCAGCGTTCCCAACAAGGAAGAGCCTGTAGATGTCTCTGGTTCACCAGTTATATTTGGGCTTGTGAGCTCATTAGTCAGCCGTATTCTTCAACTCCTACACTAAAGTATTTCCAAGTCTGTAGGCGTTTTCTCCAGTTAAGGTTGATCAATCTTTATTGCTCTCAATTTATAGCTTCCCAGATGCTCAAGTTAGCCAAGACTTTTTTATTTAAGAAAAACGAGTTGATAATAGTAAATATATCATATATTTTATAATATTGATTATAATAGATTATAGTTCATAATACCATATTACATACTTGAAAGTTGCTGAGAGAGAACATTTTAAATGTTCTCACCAACAAAACGAAACAGTAATTATGTGACATGACAAAGATGTTAGCCAAAGCTAAGGTAGTAATCATTTTGCAAGATTTAAGTGTCTCAAATCAACACGTTGTACACCTTAAAGTTACACAATGTTATATGTCAATTAAAAGAAAGAAAAGCAAGTTCCTTATTTACCCTCCTTTAACTGTTTTCAATGAACTGACGTCACGTGGCTATTAAAAATGAATTAATAGAGAGACTTAAAGAGATCTTTCTTTGGATGTCTCTGGAAAGCATCACCAGAGTAGATGATATACAGCATAGTGTCATCAACTAAGAGTGAGGGGAAAGTGACAGGTAATAGATTTAGGCTTTTGACCTCAATATGGCCTCTCTGACCTTTTGAAAACCCATAAACTCTACGTTTTGAAACTGAGAACTACAATTTAATTCATTCAGTTAGATAAATCATTTCTACAGGAGCAGAGATTTGGTGCTAAGCCCTAGTTTACTGTAAAACAAAGAGCTATATTTAATATAATTGCATTTCTGCTTCAAGTAAAATCACTCTATAAATTTTATCCTAAAAAGGGATTTAGGATTTGAGCTAGTCCCTTGGCTTCCATGTGACTCTGACTTGTTGTTAGAAATGCTCCATGTGACTAACGTGGAATCCTTTTCTGTAACTGAAAATCTGGTTTCCCTATCTTGCATTGTTATCCTCAAATATTGCCTCTGCCAATATTTTCTGCACGATTTCTCATGAATATTTATATGATCCAGAATTTCTTTACTGGTAGAGTGAACCATCCCATCTATGGCTCTTTGCTGAGTCCTCCCGGGACACCCTCACCCCCCAAGACATCGTGGATTCTGTTGGTAGGTTTCTATCTCCACCTCTGGCTTTATGTCCTGGTCTACAGCTCTGGCTGTAGCAAAGCCAGCTTGTCTTCCGCCCACTCCCTCCAATCCTGTCTCCAGCAGGTCTCTTTTAGCATCCTTTCTCTGTTATCAGCCAAAGACAGCAGCAGAAGAATATCAATTTTGCTATCTATGCCTGCACTCTAATTCCACTTCACAGCCAGCCATGGGGTTTGCCTTAATTTAATTTCTATATTAACCTGTTTACAATTTCCTCAAAAGTCACTACTCACATTGTATTTATTCAATTAAGTCACTACTCACATTGTATTTATTCCAGTCAACAGATACTTCACAGATTTGGCATTGAAAAGCCCCCTGGAAATGCAACTCAAATAAAATGTTCACTTTAGAAAGGGCTTTCAATACAGCATCTCAACAGACTCAGTGGTTGAGTATCATGGAACAGAGGCAACCATGCCTCTACAGTAACCGTTCCCTACTAGGAAGACTGCTCATATCTTTAGACTGAAAAATATATATGCCATGTGTATAATGATTCCCTTGCACGACTGTCAAAGAAAAAGGAATGGGTAATATTTCTGGCGAAATTAGCTCCAAGGCTCAGTGGGAGTGAAGATTGGAGGAGATACTTTCTTCTGATACCGCAAATAGGCTGGAAAAGTGTTATTTGCATGGACTTTATTCCTTTTGAAAATAAGACACGCCAACACTTGTAAAGCAGGTATATAGGTGAGAGTTAGGGGCTGAGAGATGGGGGAGAAGTCATGAAAGCAGGAGATAGAGCAACTCTCTTTTCATTTTAGTATTTCACAAGTTTGGTGACGGGGGTGATTGACCTAGATGGGAGGCCACCCATCATGAGAACGCTGCAGTGTGGTACCCACACGCCCAAGCAGAGGGGAGGCGCTCAGTGTCAGGAACAGCTGGATGAACCGTCCTAGAACCACAGAAGGATGACACTGCAGTGAAATTTGCATGTGGAGCTTTGGCACATGCTCCTTTGTAGACTGTCATCCACAGTTCCTATGTCTTTTCCGTCTTCTACTTCCCTTCATCGCTGAGGGACTGCCCTCCCTCTCCCCCAAATTTGACATCTCAGTGAATTCCCCAGGATGTACAACCTCCTTAGTTGAGGATTGAGGAAGGCGCCCAACCTGGGGTGGTGGTGCCAGACTCTTCCTGGCTGCTAGGCAAAGCCAGGCACTGCGTTAAGAGCTGGGTGACTTGCAAGAAGTCTTTGATATAATAGCCTCTTAGGTTTTCTGAGCAAAGTGTCTTGCGCACAATAGGTGCTTCATAAATATTTAGGATTAATGGTTTCTAGGACTGGCATTATGGATGCCGTCTTTGCAGCCCACCATTCTGGCTGGAGAAATGGAAATTTTGAAAAAACAAGCCAGCCCTGTATTTCTAAGTATGAATCTCCCTAAAGAAACAATCTAATATCGTAAATTCCCTACCAGAATGCAGTTTCCCATTGCTTATGATGAATTCTGTTGAGCATACGTACGTGACGACTGCTCAGACGATTCCCTGTGCCACCCCCTCAAATGGGAAGGTGTCTGTTTGGATTCAGCTGGGAAAGCATGCTTAAAATGTCTTCACTTTGGCATTAAATCAGTTTATTGGAACATGTACACTCCAAAACTAAACACTTCTTACTTCTCTTTTTTAGTAAAGTATTTCACATTTACAGTCTATTTCTGGAGGATCCAGGGACTTTAAATACAAAGGTGAGGATGTGTTTTTGCTAGCTAAAAATAGTCATTGTTTTAATTAAAATGTGAAATGATCAGATAGGAGAGTGTTTTTACCTAAACATCTGAAAAAATTTACCACTGAGATAGAAATCATGAGGACACATGGATACATTAGTGTGGCAGAAAAATCACCTTCTACCATAAGCCAAAAATAGGCTAACAAAGTTGAACCCAAAAGGAGGATTTTCATAGCTCGTCTTTGACAACAAGCTGAAAATTTACTTTTAAACAATGGAAAGTAATCCAAGCTCTTCATGTATTCATAAAGTAACTAATTCACTCATTTAGTTAGCATATGTAACCCTGTTGTGATAAGGGAACATTGACAGGTCATGTTTTGATGCTTTAGTGATAGATGAGAATTTACTCCTAATTAGTATTTGCAGTAGCAACGCTGGAGTTTAGTGCAAGATGAGGGCTATTCTATGTGTCCATGAGCTGGTAACTGGTGACATCATAGGTGTAAATGGTGGCTAAAATAATTGTGTTGGAATAATGCGTATCTTGACTGTGGAATGTCTCCAAGACAGCTCTGAGGGTCCTCTATTTTTGTTTGTTTGCTATCATGAGAAAATACTCATTGACGTAGAACTGTGACTTACATCTCATAGTGTGGTGGGTGATTCCATGCACTTCTGGTATTTCTGCCAGATTTGGGGCAGTTATGATTTCCCCCTTTTGGGAAGCTATGTTCCCTCAGTATCGGGATGAGTGTCACACTTATTAGACTTGAGATGTGGGGAACATTTGCAGCAGTAACCAGGCCCAGAAGCAGATGATTTCGGTAGGGGAAGGAGAGTGTGTCAGGAAGAGGGGAAGCAGTGGCTGGGGTCTGTGGGAAGAAGCCGGCAGAGGAAGGTTACCTTGGCTGCTGTGGTTGTGCTAGAGCACAAACAGCCTTTGCAGTGGGCAGTGCCTTTGACCATTCCTGATTTCCTCAGCCACCCTGGGGGTGTTAGAACCATGGGAGATACCCCAGGATATGCCTCTGTTTATGGAGGTGTGCACAACAGGACTCTTGAGTTCCTTAGGAAATCTATTAGGGTAAACATGCAGTGGTTTTCTATTGGTTAGTTGAGAGCTTCAGGCCCATACACAACTCTGGAAAAGAAAAGATGCAGCAGAGCCTGAGGACCCACTGGAACCAGGGACACACATGCCACCAAGGGCCTTCTTCCAGTTCTTGACTCTGCTTTACTCAGAATGTTGGCTTCAGTCTCTCATTTCATACACTTCCTTCACTTAGTGGGACACACGGACTCTGACTTCTTGAGTTTTACATCTCACGGTGTCAGCCCCTAGAGAAAGGCTGTCCTTTAGCTCTCTCCAGTATCAAGTCCAAAGTCTTTTGGATTTTACTGTCAGAGAGGGGTGGGTAATTTGGATTTTGGGGGCAGACAGTCAAAAGTCCCAAGGAAACCCCATTGGATCCCATTAGCTCACAAACTCATTGTTGTCCGAACTAGCTGTGGTCAGAGGCTATGGGTCTTTTTGGTCACTACCCTTCCTCTATACCTATTCTTTCCGGTTTCTTGTGCATCCTTCCTGACTTTGACCATTCACCTACGGTGATGACTGCTCCTGAAGAGCTGACACATAGAGGCTGCCTGTGACATCACTGCCAGCAGCTGGGCCCCAGTTCTTCACTGAAATGGGATCTTGATGGTGTATCATTGTGTCCACTACAACCCAATGGTTTCCACATCTGTATTCAACTTCCCCCTGGTCTTCAAAGACTTTTCTAAATTAAAATTTCTTTCATTCTGATTTTAACTTTTTGTTCATAATCTGAACTTCTACTGTAAACCAAAAAACAAAGAACATTTATTGAAGGCCAGGTACAAGTCTAATACTATGTTAGACGTTTCCATAAATAACTATGTAAGATATATTACAAATCTTTATGAGGCTTAGAAAGATGGAGCTTAAGACATCATGTCTGTTTGGCATGGATACCTACATTATCACCACTGTGAAATCCTTCATACAACAAGGCAAAGATAATTTACTAATTAAAGTAAGTATAATAACACATCCAATGCTGTATTCTTTGTCGGTACTGTCCGTCAGATGAAGATGAAGTTAGGATCAAATAACCATGTTAGAACCAGTGAGTTCTTAAGCTACCCCTTTAAACATGCTGATTTTTTTCTTAAACTCATTTTGGGCTTTTTCCCTAGAGAGTCCTCAGCTGTTGCTTCTGACTGTCTTGGCTCCATCGTCACCACCCGTACATCTGTCCTAAAATCAATTTACCTTCGCTTCCAGGCTTGTTGGAGCCCATCTTTGCCTCCTCATCATAAGCACCCATCTGTTTGCTGTTAATCTCAAATATATATATACATATATTCTTTTTCAGATTCTTTTCCCTTATAGGTTATTATAAAATATTGAGTATAGTTCCCTGTGCTATACTGTAGGTCCTTGTTGGTTATCTATGTTATATATAGTAGTGTGTATATATTAATCCCAAACTCCTAATTTATCCCTCCCCACACCCACTTTCCCCTTTGGTAACCATAAGTTTGTTTTCTATGTCTGTGAGTCTGTTTCTGTTTTGTATATAAGTTCATTTGTATCATTTTTTTTTTAGATTCCACACATAAGTTACACCTTATGATATTTGTCTTTCTCTGTCTAGCTTACTTCACTTCGTGTGATAATCTCTAGGTCCATCCATGTTGCTGCAGATGGCATTATTTGATTCTTTTTTATGGCTGAATAATATTCCTTTGTATGTATGTACCACATCTTCTTTAGCCATATATTATGAAAAATATATGTCATTTCTCAACCCTCCAGCAATGCTGCAAGGTAAGAATTATCTATATTTTATAGATGAGGAAGCTGAGGTTCAAAGAAGTGAACTGACAGGTAATATGGGGCAGAATCATAATTGAAATTTGCTATCTCTTTGACCTAAAAGTCCAAAGCCTTTCTACTGGGTTAATCTGCTTTTTCAGAAATTTCTCTAAGTTGGTAATTTGAAGTTAAATATTTTTTTTCAGAGAAGCAGTACCTCCCATATGTTTACTTAACCTAAAATGTACAGCCATAGATAAATGTTCGCATATGAATCCCAATTTGGTTTACTTTGAATACATCCTTCCCAGTTGAGGCAGCAGAATTTGGGAATTTAAAACTCTAGGTTACTGGAAACTAGCCAAGTTCTCCTTGGCTTGGTAGGATTTCTGCTGAGGTAGATGCTTAAGGTCATGAAAGAGATGCAAAGTTTCTCATGGTCTTTTGCTAGATTAGACACCTAGTGGGCACCTTTGGGCCCCAGGCTCCCTTCCTTCTGCCTGTTACTTTAAGAAGAGTTCCATGGTACAGAGATTTTGTCTGCAAGCTTTCACTTCCGCTGCATGAAAGAGTTAATTCTGATAGGGGTTACCCTCCTCTGGCCTACTGCTGAGTAAGACAAAACCTCACAGCTTTTCTTAAATAACTGAAATAAGAACAGAGCCCCTTGGGAATGTGTCACGGTTATTAATCACTAGCATCTACGGAGAAATATGGGCAGAAGTGACAAAAGAAAAAACTCACAAGTTGAGAAGACTCCCCAAAGAAGTTGCCCCTAATGTTCATTGGATGCCATGAGCGGGAACTCACTCTCTTTCCTTTGCTCCAAGCCCTTCTCCACACTTAGAAGCTCCAGACAACTTTCTCTTTCTTTTATCTTCCAGAATCGGTGGGCTTGGGTCTCACTCCCTTATAAAATAAGGCTCTGGGACTTCCCTGGTGGTCCAGTGGTTAAGACTCCAAGCTCCCAATGCAGGGAGCCCGGGTTCAATCCCTGGTCAGGGAACTAGCTCCCGCATGCCGTCAAAGAATCCCGCGTGCTGCAACTAAGACTCAGCGCAGCCAGATAAATAAATAAATAAATAAATAAATAAATAAATAAATAAATAAATAAATAAATAAATAAATATTTTTTTTAAAGGCTCCGTCCTATTTCTTCCTTTCTCAGCTGCTTGGCTCTTGAAATTAAATGTCATCCTTTTTATTTTGGAGTTTTTTGATTAACCTCTTGGGGGCAGCAATCCCTCAGTTCTTTATGACATTTTCCCAGACTAGATGAGGTTAAATTTCAAGTGAATCACTGTCGGCTTATTTGGGTTTTTTTTTTCCATTTTAGTTTGTTATGATGTCATTGTTTTCATTTCTGCCTCAGTCCATTAACTAAAATAATAAACCTATGAATCAAAGTCAGATGTCTTTGTAAATGAACAGAGGACAAATTTGCATGTTCAATGAAGAAGCAGTTGATAAATTGACTTTCAGCTTTATTTAACTCATTTTCATTTTTCTGAAAATCTATAGTGAAAAATTCTTTTTTCCCCATTAAGTAACCCAAAGAATTGGATTATTGTTCTTTAATTGTTTTATGTGTTTGTTTTCATAGCTGACTGTAACCTCCATGAGGTCAAAGGCTACAAGTTATAATATCATTTATTTTGTAATTAGCCCTGTACTTATGAATGTATTTATGTAGGCCCTTAATGGTGTGAAAGCCATTGGCTTGAACTGAATTAAATTCTTTTAATGGCTGTGTCCATTTTAGAAAAGGCATAATGCTAGATAATTAGAACACAAAGGTAAGTAAGATACAACCCCTTCATTCTCAAGGACCTCACATGTCTTTTTTTATCTTGGTGTCCTAAGTCTTTGTGCTGTTTTTGAGTAGGTAATAGAGACACATGGTTCCCAATTAAAATGAGATACTGAGATGTACATTGAGAATCGCTGCTCCTACTTATGTCTGTAAACATTCCCCCTCCAAGTCCAATCAATCCCCAGTTGGTAATCATCTTCATTAATTAATCCCATGTGTCCTTTTAGTGCTTCTTCATGCAGACACAGGCAAATACACATATTATGTATTTTCTTATTTTTCTTTTCTTATACAGAAGTTAGCATATAAACCATCCTCACCTTGCTATTTCCACTTTATGTACTCTGAAGATCTTTTTATATCTGTACGTACATAGAGAGTGTTTTTATCCTATTCTTATTTAAATGGCTGCATAATATTCATTATATGTATGCTTGTTTAACTCAGGATTTCTCACCCTTGGCATTAGGGACATTTTGGGCAGGATAATTTTTGGTTGTGGACGTTGTCCTTTGCGGTGTAGAATGCTTAGCAGCACCCCTGACTTTGACCCACTAGATGCTAGGAGTCCTCCCCAGTTGTGACAGCCAAAAATAAATCACCCCTTGTAGAGAACTTGTGTTTTAAACAATCCTCTATCGAGGAACACTTGGGTTGCTTCTGATCTTTTGTTATCACAAAACACGCAGTGGTGAGTAATCTTGCACATATGTTATTTTGTATGTGTGCAGGGTATGAATTACTAGTCATAGGGTTGCTGGGTTAAAAAAAAAATTTCCAGGACTTCCCTGGTGGCGCAGTGGTTAAGAATCCACCTGCCAATGCAGAGGACACGGGTTCGAGTCCTGGTCCGGGAAGATCCCACATGCCGCAGAGCAAGTAAGCCCGTGTGCCACAACTACTGAGCTTGTGCTCTAGAGCCCACGAGTCACAACTACTGAGCCCGTGTGCCACAACTACTGAGCCCATGTGCCACAACTACTGAAGCCTGTGCTCCTAGAGCCCGTGCTCCGCAACAAGAGAAGCCACTGCAATGTGAAGCTTGTGCACGGCAACAAAGAGTAGCCCCCGCTCGCCGCAACTAGAGAAAGCCCGCGCGCACCAGTGAAGACCCAACGCAGCCAAAAAAAAAAAAAAAAAATTTCCCCCATAGGGATCTTGCCATTTTGGAGTCCTTTCAACAAGGTATGAGACTGTGATTATCCTTCTATGTAACAGATGAGAAGATAAAGAAACATAAAGAATCCCGAAAAGGCCTGGTACACTTAGAATTCAGTGGGGCAGAGGTGTGGCGCTCCGAGAGAGAGCGTGGGGCAATGAGGCTGCAGCTTAGACTGGAAACAGCCTTCTGTGACAAAGAGGAAGGTTAGGATTTAATGAAATAGGACATGGAGCTCATAGCCTTCGTTAGCAGGAGAGTGGGGACAGGAGAGTTTGGTCTGTGGTGAGGCAAACCTCGGGGAACACGGGATACTCACCAGAGTTGGAAGGGATCTGCCACCTGGACCTTGAGGACCGTCGCAGTGGTCCAGAGAGAGATGGGGGAGGAAGGGGCTGGAGCACAGAGGAGTGACACAGGGCAGAGTCCACGCGGGGAGGCTTCTCCTGGCTGTTCATGCTCTGTCTTCCTCCCTCTCCAGTGGAAGGTTAACCATAAGTCAGATCACATCACTCCTCTGCTTACCCCCTCCAGGGGCTCCCAGTGCATTATGCATAAAAACCTCACTGGTTAGAATGACCCACAAGGCCCCCTGTGATCCCAGGGGAAACAGGCTTCCCAGGAAATAGGGGTGCACAGAGGCTGAACTTCTCACCCTCCCCTGGCTTCTCTCCCCTTCCATCCCTCAGTCATGCAGGCCTGGGAAGCACCAGGGGTGGCTGGTTTCTGGGCCCATCTGGGCAGGGGGCTGGTGGCTTGTTGGGAAGGATGGGGTGTGGGAATTTGATGTCCATCTACAGTTCCTATCCTAGCCTTTAATGTAGGTGGCGCTGATGGATGCAGCAACTAGAAACAAGCACATTAATTCTGCTTCTGTAATTGTTGAGCTTCTGGGCATGTTCTTGCAACTAACATAATATATCACATTTTCTTCAGGCCTTGACTGCCACCAGTTCACCAGTATAGGCATGTTTATTTGTAGTAAGTGTCTTACCCAGGTTTCTTTATGGTTTGTGATCTCTCTTTTCTTTATCTTGATTGTCCTTTTGTGTTCTGCTGACTAATAGCCTCACAAAGATGACCCAGCTCCTGGCTGCCCAGGGAAGGAAGGGCACAGGAGTTCCTTTGGGGACCTGTTCGGGAGGGAGGATGGGGGAATGACTGCTGGCCAGGCAACAGTGATCATCATAGAGTTAATTATTTTTTTTTCATATTGAATGCCTCTGGAAACTGCTTCAAGCTTTTCTCAGGTTGTCCTCCACGTGTCAAAAAGGAAATATTCTACTTAGACATTTACAAGTGGCTAAGCATACAACTTCTGAAATCAAAATTTTAATATTCAAGTTTTTTTTTTAATGGAAAAAGACAGCTGTATTTTCCAAAATTTTAAATAAATTCTTTGGGTCAAGATATACCGTAGAAAGTTTCATGTGAGAAGGTGATTTAAAAATACCTTAGAGCTTACTGAGACAACATCTTACTACTGTAGTCACAAAGCTTTGATAGCTATTGCATGAAAGAACCTCACTGTTTAATTTACAAATCTGTAAAATTTCCTCTGTGCAACTGGTGACACGTTTATATATATATATATATATATGTATATATATATATATATATATTTATGTAAAATAAACATATACTTATACACACATATATACTATATATAATGTATATGCCTACCTATACTAAACATAGATATACACATATATATACTATATATATAATGTGTATATATTGTGTATTATACATGTATGTGTGTATATGTATACATAATATATACATATATAAGATATATAATACATAAATACTTTGTATACATAGACAAAGAGATATCTATATATACATGTATTATATATAGTATCTGTATAAATGTATATTATGTATGTAAGTATACAAATGTATATATAGTTATCTAGGTATTCCTATAGAGAGAGAATATATCCATATTTGTATATATATATCACTGTAGGTCCATTAGAATGTCAATAGGATTTATTCTCACAAAGCTCTCACGGCAAGCTTTGGTTTTCTACTGTGTGAATGTGTCCAGAATTGTTCCTCCTGTCGCTTCTGGTCTAATATTGCCTCTACCCCAAGGCTTTCTCTCTTTGGACTATATCCTAAGGCTGTTATGGTCTTTGTTGCCCTGTTTATTATAAAAAGAGACAAAGGAGGGGGCTGTGTCTCACTCAGAAGAGTAGCGTTAAAATGCCAGGCGATACTAACAGGAATTGAAGAGATGTAAAAGAAAACCATATTTTGAGATATTGTTTTGCCTAAATTTGTTAGCAGCCCCAAATTATTCTCCATTTTTCCACAGGGAGCTTATTTAATCACAATAATTGAGAATTTCATTTCTAGGGCAATTTAAAGTGTTTTGTGAAGGTTTCACATTGACTCATTATTATTAACCTCATGGAGCAGAGAAATGTAGAGAAACGATATGTAAAGGGAACGAGATCTTGAGAGGCTGAGAGATGTAAACACAGGAGCATATCTGCTGTTTCAAAAATAAGGCGTTTAACAGAAACTTCCTGTTCATAAACGCAGAAGCTTAACACATAACAAGGCTGACTAGGGCTTTAAATATTAAAGGGGTAAAATTAACGTATTTAAACACCCCTCAGGTTTAAGGCTGTCTTTAATCACTTTATGAGTCCTGAGTACTTTCCCTTCTTAAAATATGCATTAGCCATGTCAGTACATAAGCAACATCCCTTTGTAATCACTACTGTGAAAGCCTCAAGGTTGATTACACAGTTTCTATCTCACACCACTGATCTCCCAAATCTTTCCCAAGTTCCCTACACAAATCTAACTCCCCTCAATCACCCCTGCCCAGAGCACTTTAGGGGCCTTCAACTCTACTCTTAAAGCTCTCGGGGCATTTTTATGTATAGTTCTCGTCAACATCTACAATGATTGGTGATGTTCTGGTCTGTCTTTCCTACTGGAGCATGAAATATTTGAAGACAAAGGCTGTACCTGACTCACTTTTATGCCCACCATCACAAACACAATTTGTGATGTTAGCGCAAGTTCATGTGCCCGACGCACAGTGAGGCCAAGGAAACTGAAATGTAGGAATTTGGAGCAGAGAAAGGTTTATTGCAGGGCCGTGGAAGGAGACAAGTGTCTCATGCCCTAAAAAGCTCCAAGCTCCCCCGAAGGGTTTCAGCAAAGCATTTTTAAAAGCCAGGTGAGGGAGTGG
Organism: Eschrichtius robustus; assembly: GCF_028021215.1. NCBI lineage: Eukaryota > Metazoa > Chordata > Mammalia > Artiodactyla > Eschrichtiidae > Eschrichtius > Eschrichtius robustus. The sequence goes on along the minus strand of NC_090841.1, from coordinate 73,153,278 downwards.
AGGGTCTCAGGGTAAGTGATCATCTCGTGCACAATTCTCTGATTGGCTGATGGTGAGGTAACAGGGTGGTGTCACGGGGCTTAACATTTTCAGTCCTTAGACTGGAGGAGACCTGGGGCTACCTGCTCATGGTCATCAAGTAGTTAACGTCTTCCATTTGGTGGGGGGTTTTCCCATCTGGAAAGCAACTCAGGAAATGTGCATCAGATACTGTTATCTAGGTACTTCAGAGAGGAGCTAAAGCAGAGGATATGGGGGAAAGCCTGTCCTGGGAAGGCCCCAAAGGGTCCTGCTCAGTTACAGTGACACAGGGTATTGAGGAAGCAAAGTAAAGGAAGGCATTACATATTTTTCCTAACTCAGTTTTCCTTTTAAAAATGTCCATGGTTATCTCTGAAATATTTACACGTTAAACAGTACCAGGATTTCCAGGTCGCTTTAGTGCGAGGGATGTGGCTGGCTCCTTCTTGTTGAATTTCTGTGTTGGAAAGGAGGCTGATGGCAGGAAACGCCTCACTCAGTCCACCTACAACCCCATGGGGAAGTAGGCAAGCAAGGGAATTGTGTGGACGGTTTAAGACAGAAACACATTTCTCTCCAATATTCAGACAGTGGAGTCTGAGTATATTCAAGCTGTTATGGGCAGATGTAGATTAAATATGATTTGTTTAGGTTAAACACAGCACAAATGGCTAATTTAAGATAAAATCCACCTTGGGTATTGCAATGCCCAGATTTTTTACTTTATTTTGTTACCAAATAATTGCCAAGTCTGTTTTTTTTTTTGTTTTTTTGTTTTTTTCCTATTAGGTAGATACAGCTGAAGGATTTGTTTGTTTGAGTCACCTGGATAATTGTCTTTTTTTTTTTTTAAATAAATTTATTTATTTATTTATTTTTGGCTGTGTTGGGTCTTTGTTGCTGTGTGCGGGCTTTCTCTAGCTGCGTCGAGCAGGGGCTATTCCTCGTTGTGGTGCACAGGCTTCTCATTGCGGTGGCTTCTCTTGCTGCAGAGCATGGGCTCTAGGCACGCGGGCTTCAGTAGTTGTGGCATGCGGGCTCAGTAGTCGTGGCTCGTGGGCACTACAGCACAGGCTCAGTAGTTGTGGCGCACGGACTTAGTTGCTCCGCGGCACGTGGGATCTTCCCAGACCAGGGATCGAACCCATGTCCCCTGCATTGGCAGACAGATGCTTAACCACTGTGCCACCAGGGAAGTCCTGGATAATTGTCTTAGGTTTCCTTTCCTGATTGATAAGTTTCAGAGGATTAGATTCACTTCCTATGACTAAATGATAGTCATAATGAAACCAATTGGTCAACGGCGAGGGGTAAGGGGAGAACCCTACGACAGACATTTCAGGAGAAAAAGGAGTTGTCGAACTACTGAGTGGAAATAATGGTTGTGAGACTGGTCTCCGTGCCGTTATCGGGAACCTCCTGACATCGGGGGTTCAGGAATCTCTTTGGCTCTTCAAAGTGGTTTGAGGCTCGGGTCTGTATGAACCGGGCCCCAGCCTGGTGGGAGGGAGGACCACTCAAGGGAAGAGCTGGGGGGTTGGGGCTTGAAGCACTTCCTTTAGTGCAGACCTTTGAAGACCACCATGAAAACGCACTTCTTATTTTGGAAAGTTAGCATTTGATTGAATTACCCATTGTGCCTGTATATCCTAGTTAAATGTAATATACAGTGAGTTTATTGCAAAGAAATAATTTTGCAAATTTTCACTGCTTTAGCCTTGAGTCATTTTGCTATTTTTCACATAAAACATTCAATTAATTATAAGACATTTGTCCTGGGCCATTACCCTTTCAATCATTTAAAAATATACAGGCTATAATTACATAATTATTGGTTGTTAAAATGTTAATGCTTAGTTTTAAAATGTCAAGTTAGATTTCAAAAGGAAGATATGCAACAGAAACGTATTTTTTGTATTTCAATTAGCACCATCACAGTGAAAGAATTTCTAGTCACATTACACAAACATCACTTTTTTTTTCTCTATTAAGGTGGAAGAAATAAGCAACTGTTTCTTCATCAATTATTCTCATAATAACTTCAAAATGTTTCAAAATCTATGTATAGGTGATTGATCTACTGAATATCACTTTTAAAATAAAGAGGAAGGAAAGAAAACTGTGATACAATATTTTAACAAGGAAATAAAAATTACATGGCCAGTGTGCCTATTTGAATGAATCCAGTCAGTTAGCTGTTCAGTTCAGACAAATTTAACGAAAAAATCACCTAGACTCAAATGCTAAAGCAAATTTTGTTCAAAATCATCAGATCTTAAGAACTCTGTTAACAAACACCTAAAGGTAAGACTGGAAACCATAAAATTCCTAGAAGGAAACATAGGTAGTACACTCTTTGACATTGGTCTTAGTAGTATTTTTTTGGATCTATCTCCTCAGGCAAGGGAAACAAAAGCAAAAATAAACAAATGGGGCTTAATCAAACTTAAAAGCTTTGCACAGTGAAGGAAACCGTCAACAAAACAAAAAGACAACCTACAGAATGGGAGAAGATATTTGCGAATGATATGTCTGATAAGGGGTTAATATCCAAAATATATAAAGAACTCACACAACTCAATATCAAAAAACCAAACAACACAATTAAAAAATGGGCAGAGGACCTGAACAGGAATCTTTCCAAAGAAGACATACAGATGTCCAACAGGCACATGAAAAGATGCTCAATATAACTAATCATCAGGGAAATGCAAATCAAAACCACGAGGCATCACCTCACACGTGTCAGAATGGCTATCGTCAAAAAGACAAAAAATAACGAGTGCTGACAAGGATATGGAGAAAAGGGAACTCTCATAGACTGTTGGTGGGAATGTAAATTGATACAGCCACTATGGAGAACAGCATGGAGGGTCCTCAAAAAATTAAAAATAGAACTACCATATGACCCAGCAATTCCACTCCTTGGGTATACATCTGAAGAAAACAAAAACACTAATTCAAGAAGATACATGCATAGCAGCACTGTTGACAAGCACCAAGCAACCTGGGTGTCCATCAACACATGAATGGATAAAGAAGATGTGGTATATATGTATACAATGGAAAATTATTCAGCCATAAAAATAATGAAATTTTGCCATTTACAAGATGGATGGATAAAGAAGATGTGGTATATATATATATACCACATGAATGGATAAGGAAGATGTGGTATATATATATACAATGGAATATTATGAATGGATAAAGAAGAGTGGATAAAGAAGATGTGGTATATATATGGATAAATGGACAAAGAAGATGTGGTATATATATATATATATATATATACATACATACACACACAATGGAATATTATTCAGCCATAAAAATAATGAAATTTTGCCATTTGCAACAAGATGGATGGACCTGGAAGGTATTATGCTTAGTGAAATAAGTCAGACAGAGAAAGACAAATACTGTATGTTTTCACTTATACGTGGAATATAAAAAGTAAAAGAAATGAATGAATATGACAAAACAGAAACAGACTCACAGATAAAGAGTACAAACTAGTGGTTACCAGTGAGGAGAGGGTGGGAGGAGGGGCAAGATAGGGGAAGGGGGTTAAGAGGTATAAACTACTAGGCATAAAATAAATAAGATATAAGGATGTAATGTACAGCATGGGGAATATAAAAAATATTTAATAATAATTTTATATGGAATATCTATAAAAATATAGAATCACATGCTGTATACCTGAAACTAATATAAGTCAACTATACTTCAATTATAAAATTCTGCTAACTATGATATTCTCCATGAATCTTAGCTATAGCCTTTATATTTTTTAATTAAAAAGAGTACATATGAAAAGAGAAAGTAACATTCTTTTATTTACAGACACCCCCCATATTAATTATTTAGTTTCTAAAAATTCAGAGAAGTTTTGCATCTTCAATAAAACAGTTCTACTATAGCTTAAAGCTAAACATTTGTGAGCTTCTGGAATAGGTCTGGTTTTCTTTCCTTTATAAAAGGATTCGATTCTGGCCTTTTCTAACCTCCAAGATTTCTTTTTTTTTTTTCCTATTTAATAACTCTATTTTGAAGAATTGCCAGCTTTTGCTAGGCAGCGCTTCTCGGATTTTAATGCATGTGAATCCCCCTGGGGATCTTGTTAAAATGCAGCTTCTGATTCAGTGGGTCTGGGGTGGGGCCTGATACTCTGCATTGCTAACAAGTTCCCAGGGGATGCCTGATGCTGCTGGTCTATGGTCTATATTTTAACCATCAAGGACTTAGAGAAATGTTTTCTTTTCAAACCTTTAGCTGTCTCAGCACTCCTTGAAAACCAACTTGCTGGACAGAGTTGAGGTCTGCCTGTGTAGACTGGCCATGAAATGCACATCATAGGAGATAATTCCCCTTCCCTGGCCTTCCTACTGTTTCAAGAGTATTTACGATGGGCAATTTCCTTATCATTAGAAAACTCTAAAATTTTTGAATAAAAGCCAATTTATTCTCTTAAAACTTCCTTAAAAATCTTACTTTAAGATTCAAATTTCTAAAGATAAATCTGAGTTATTAAATAAAAACTCCTTAAAATAATTTTAAAATCTACTTTTAAAGGAAACTAAGAGGGTAGATTTTGACATCTTGAATGAGCCATATTAATAGTTCCTTAAAATCCAGGAAGCAATGTAAAAGAATCTTTTATCCTCAGAAACAGATTTGCTTTATCTTCTGAATAACATCTATCAAAAGTTCTACACCTGGGACTTCAGAATTTCTCTCTCTCTCTCACACAGAGAGCACTTTAAATTCATTATAAAATATGATCCTTCCCGTAATTCTGAGAGAGAATTATTCATTTCATCTCTTGATCTGGCCTGCTAACTCTAGTACTGTGGTAGGCAAAAAAAAGCTAGAGTGTTGTCTTTCCTGTGTCACAAGAGGGATTTGAAGATCTAATAAATTTTAAAATGTCATACAGAGATGTAGGAAGTAAGAAGTATGAGGGATTTTCCAGTCAGTAACATCAGAGTACTTTTTGTTTAAATAATATTCAAGGGCCATGTATTAATCATGGAAACCTCATGCGGGTGTACAGGAAGATGTTGTATATAGAACTGCTGGCTGTGGATCAAGGCAATCTTTGCTTGTTTTGATTATTCATTGTTTTGTGACGAAATATTTAAAAAAAGCAAACATCTTTTTTAGGGATATACTTTCTGACCTCACAAATGGTTCAGAATCAGCATCACCTGGGAACTTGTTAGAGATGCAAATACTCGGGTCTTGCACCAGACCTACTGAATCAGAAGCTCAGGGGGTGGGGCTCAGCCATCTGAGGTTTAAGAAGCTCTCAGCTGATTCTGATGGAGGCTTAGTTAAACTAAATCAAGTGTTCTCAACAGGAGTGATTATTACCCTCCACCTGGTCCTGGAGGGATTTAGCGATGTCTGGAGACATTTTTGGTTGTGGCAACTTGGGGGAAGAGTGCTACTGCCATCTAGTGGTTAGAGGTCAGGGATGCGGCTCAACATCTTACAACGCATGGGACAGCCCCCATCCCCAGCAAACAGCACCCCAGAACTCACCAGCCCCAGATGTCCATTGTGTCAAGGTTGAGAAATTCTGCACTAAATCCTTTAGGAGGAATTTCCGGAATGTAGGTAAGTTGAGTCGACAGAAAGGCAGCATGGATTAGGGAATGAGACAAAGTCTGGAATTCAGGTTCTGCCTCTGCTGATTAAAAGTTGTGTGATTTCATGTAAATCTCTTAATCTGTTTCAGTTGTCTCACTTATAAAATGGGATTAATCCCTGCCTAGTGCATGGATTAGTATGAGGATCAAATGAGATAATGTGTATGAACCCACTTTGTAAACTGTCATGCTAATTAAATTGAGCTGAAGGATTTTTCCAGTGGGAGGAAGACACAGACCAGAGGTAGGTGTAGGATGTTATAAAAGGTTAAACATCTGATTCAGCTGTCTGAAAATAACCAGATTCCTTAATGTAAATCTGATTTGTGTTGGAGTTTTTATTTTTTGGTTTTTTTTTCTTAGTGCTTTTTACATCCTTTCCTGTAACTACTTGAGTTTAGCTTTGTTTTTTTTTTTTGTTTGTTTGTTTGTTTTACTCTCAGTCATAGCATGATAGCGAAATAGCTGGCTCCTGACTTCTCTCTACACTAGGGGTTCTCAAAGTTTAGCCTGTATCTGAATCACCAGGGGATTTTTATTTTGTATTAATAAGAACACTTAACATGAGATCTAATCTCAACAAAATTTTAAGTGCACAATTCAATACATTGTTGACTATAGGTTGTACAATGCTGTACAACAGATCTCTAGAGCTTACACGTTTTGCTTAACTGAAAATTTATGCCTATTTATTAGTAATTCACCATTTTCCCCTCTCCCACCAAACCCCTGGAAACCACCATTCTGTTCTCTGCTTCTTTGACTTTGGTTACTTTAGATACCTCATGTAAGTGGAATCATTCAGTATTTGTCCTTCTGTGACTGGCTTATTTCACTTAGCATTATGCCCTCAAGGTTGATTCATGGTGTTACATATTGTGAGATTTCCTTCTATTTAAAGATGAAATAGTATTCCATTGTATGTATACGCCACATTTTCTTTATCCATTCATCTGTCCATGGGCATTTAGGTTGTTTCCACATCTCAGCTGTTGTGCATAATACTGCAATGAATGTGGGAGTGCTGGTAACTTTTCGAGATCCTGATTCCACTGTTTCTGGGTATATACCCAGATGTGGGATTGCTGGATCATATGGTAGCTGTACTTTTAACTTTTTGAGTGAACTCCACGCTGTTTTCCATAGTGGCTGCACCATTTTATATTCCCACTGTTAGTGCACAAGGGTTCCAATTTCTCCACATCCTCACCAGCACTCACTGTGTTTGTCAGAAGGCTCTTGTTACCGTGCAGATTGCTGGGCTTAATCCCCAGGGTTTCTCACTCAGTGGGGCTGGGAGGGGTCCAAGAAGTTACCTTTTTTTTTTTTAAACAGGGTCCTAGATGATGCTAATGTTATTGGCCTGGGGAACACATTTTTGAGAACTTACCCTATTGCTAACTGGACAGTGGTAGAATTGCTGATATCTAATTGTCACTGGCAAGCTTCGGCTTCAAGCTTCTTTGTGAAGCCTCTTTTGACGTAAGGAATAGCTTTTATTTTCCTGGCAAGTGATGCCATTCCCCCTTATTAATTCCTTGCCTGAAAAGGCCCATTTATTTCTCTTTCCTCTTCCCAATGATGTTAGCAATTTTAGCAATCTAGTATTGATGATAGCTTTGGCATATTCTCAGTTAATTGAGGCCGCTCTGCTTTAGCAATCACAGTTAATGATAGAGGACTCAGACTTGGCCTGAAGACAGGATGTCCTAATGTATCTTAGATAAGTAGTTTTGTTATTCAGTGTTAGTCTTTAATGCAGGAATTATTGTACTATCAAAAAAGCAAATACACAAAAATGAAGGGACATGTCTGACTTGAAGGCTTTGTGTTTGAAATGTTTTTCACAGTGTGGCTCACAGGCTATTTGCCTCAGAGTAAGTTGAGATATTTGCTTAAAAGGCAGTTTCATAGGCCCCATTCCAGAAGCAAGGGCACTCAAATGTTATTTGCTGTAGAAGGACCGTGAGAAGGGGCCAGGCAGGGCTCTGGACAGGGTGACATCAGCAAAATGGCACAATAGGTGCTTCCTACCATTGGCCCCTCAAAGAACACTGATGAACCTACACTAACATGTGATTATCCCCCGAAAGTCCATAGTTTACATTGGGGTTCACTCTTGGTGTTGTACCTTCTATGGATTCGGACAAATGTGTAACGAATGACCTGTACCCATCATTATAGAATCATACAGAACATTTTCACCGCCCTAAAAATCTTCGGTGTTGGTTTCATTTCTTTTCTCCCCACTGTGCTGTGTAGTTTATGACATAACAAAAACTTGTTGAATAAATATCTGCACTGTATTAAGGTACATTTTTCACTTGATTGTCTCCTAAATCATTGAGTGTTTCACATTGAGAAGAATCTTGGAGATTATCTACCTTCCTTTGTTTCTGTGGTAGTTGAGGATGCTGAGGTCCTAAATGGTTAGGATGCTTGTTCAAGGTCCCACACCTAAAACTTCTGTTTTAAGGAAGGTGTTTTTCCACTATTAAAGGCATTAACAATTGTTTTGCTAATCTATTACTTCTTCTCCTTGTTTCCTAGCCACATCAGACTGCTCGCTATCGGTCCCCAAATAAAACAAATGTTTTTACACCTCTGTACCTTTACTGATGCTGTTCCTGCTTCCGAGCATGTCTTTACTTTCTTCTGCTCTGTCTTCAAATCCCATCCCAGTAATGACATCCCGACCTAACCCAACGTATCGCTTACTTTTCCTCTGAGTTCCGGCAGCATTCCAAATATAACTGGTCAAATGGTATGCAAGACATTGTCTCCTCTCATTGCCTACTAACTGATGATTGCTAGTGATAAGCTGAGGTCTCGAGGGAGACAGATACACAAACAACACGGGACCCTAACATTTATTCTGAATCCTTCTTATGTAGAACCAGGACCAACAAATTTGCCCAAAGAAAGTAGATTCTCCCTTTGCATTGATTTGTAGCACATTCAGGCCAAGGGGCCTTTCTAGTCTTCCAGGCATAGTGTTTTATACTGAATTCTGCCCAACTAAAGCCTCCTGTTTGTTTCCGATTTCTGGGCTCAGAAAGATCCCCTTTCTCAAAATGAATGACTTCCTGTTTCCTGTGAAATTTTACCTTTTACGTACTGTTCGTCTTTCTGCCCCCATGGTATAACAAGATCTTGCCAATTCAATAATCAAAGCACATAAGAACCACACATATAAGGGGCTGGTTACAAGCTACCCTCCCATCAACTAGTAGGTACTCAGTAAATATCGATCGAATAAATAGATCAGGGAATAAAGGAAAATAACCTATAATTTCACATGGTAGTGAAATGAAAACATCTTTTCCTCTAGGCATCAAGGCCCACTCAATATTATTTTAATACCTGAGGTGAGGTAAAAGCTTGCCCTTCTCAAATGAAGTACAAAACTAACAATATTTATTTATAATAGCAATTAAGTTTTCAACGTCTTCCCAATCAACTGCTTGGTCTCTAGTCACGACCTACATCAACCCAGGTAGCATATATTTCCTTACTCTTATACTTAAATTTCCTTATAACGTAAGCAATATATACTTAATATGTTCTATATTTCCTTATTCTTGCACTTAAATGAATGCAGACATAGGCATATTATGTATTTTTGTGTTAAAAATCAGGTTCTTGTCAGTCGGAGAAAATAGTGTATTAGGGTCTAGGGTCACCTCACCTTTAGTGAATGAGCTTCTTATGGTCCCTTGAGAATCCGGAGTGAAATTTCCATTGATCACATTTCCTACTGAGTCGTCTATCATATTAATCAATGATTTTTAAAGAGTAGGTCTTGGTCTGGATTAATAGAAGACACGTAGCTATCAGGACTAGTGTGAACTTTTTTTTTTAATTAATTAATGTATTTATTTTTGGCTGCGTTGTGTCTTCGCCGCTGCACTCGGGCTCTCTCTAGTTGCGTCGAGCGGGGGCTACACTTTCTTGCGGTGCGCGGGCTTCTTACAGCGGTGGCCTCTCCCATTGCAGAGCACGGGCTCTAGGCACGGGGGCCTCAGTAGTTGCGGCACATGGGCTCAGTAGTTGTGGCTCGTGGGCTTCAGAGCGCAGGCTCAGCAGTTGTGGCGCACAGGCCTAGCTACTCCGCGGCATGTGGGATCTTCCCGGACCAGGGCTCGAACCCGTGTCCCCTGCATTGGCAGGCGACTCCCAACCACTGCGCCACCAGGGAAGTCCCAGGACTAGTGTGAACTTTTAAACCTCGCTAGAGTGGAGTGTATAGTCCATAAAGTCTTCCTCTGTTCTAATATTAATGTGTATGGAAAACTCTCAAGCAAACCTTAATTAATTTATTGATGCCAGGCAATTATTTTCAAAAAATCTGTTTGCAGGGCTGAGATAACTCTCTCTTCAATCATTGACTCATCTATCCAGCCAAATACTTATTGAACTCCTATAACTTACAAATTGCTGAGCTTGATGAGGAGACTATAACAACCAAAACAGCAACTGATCAAGGCCCTGCAGGGTACCTGCATGTACTATGCTGAGTGTCTTATGTGACTTTTATTTACTCATCATAAAGAATTGTATATTCTTAATTCTGCTCAACCAGCTTGAGAAATTAAAGAGTCTATGATCTACGTGCTGTTTGTAAATAGTTTTAAAGGCAAGTCACATATTTGACGCTCATTTCAACAAAAGGATGGACACATTCCTAAGGACCTTGGATGTATGAGGAAGGAAAGGGTGTGTATAATGATCAGGGAGGTGTTATATAATCTGGTTAATAAGTCACACAGCTACAAACACGCTGATGTTATAGGGCGCCTTAAAGTGCTATATGTACAATTACTGGAAGAATTCAAAGAAAGAAATATGCATCCAGGATTAGGCAATTCAATTGGCTGTCCGCCCTGATTTTGAAAGGCTGGTCCTGAAATTGTAAAGCTGCAATGCGGTTAAGGCTTTGTTTCAGTAATATGAGTAAAACATGAACAAGCCTAACTCTTATTTTTAGTCTGGGTCTTAGAAGCATATTTTTTTATCCATTGGCCTACCAGGCTTGCTTTAGCATCAAACAGAAGCTGAAGACCAGAAAGAGTCCAGGTGGCAAGTGTTTGCTTCTAACTTACAGGGGAAAAAGCAACAAGAAAAGAATTTCATTTCCCTGCAAAAACGTGGAGCAGCTGCTCTGTGCAGGAAAAAGCACTGGCTTCTGTAGACCATTATACACAGTGTGCGTTGTGCGCAAGGCTGAAGTTCTGGAACCTTATAGTGTGTGTGTGTGTGTGTGTGTGTGTGTGTGTGTCTTCAATCAGCCTCCTTGCTGAATGAGTCACCATGGAGTTGTCATGGGGGAAAGACAGAAAGATGAAGCAGATAAAGCAGCTCCTTGAAGAACCTGTATTTCCACCCACAAGCATGCCAGATATGGTGATCTTCCTTTCTCGAAGCTTCTTCTTCTTGGAAAGAATTCTTGCTATTCTGCAGCAGCACATGGCACTAAGGTAAAGGTCGGGTTTTGAAGAGAGTTTTGAGCCTGGACGGTCCATATTTTCATGGGAGATAACGGGATGTTTTTGACAAAGCGAACGAACGAAGAAATGGTTCCTTGCCCCTAAAATTAGACAAATGTCACGGTCAAGCAAAGGGTGGAAAACTAGTGACTATCTTGAAGTCATTTTTGCTAAAGTAAGCAAACTGAATTTTAAAAAAGGTTTTATATTCTCATTTCATGGTAATTTGATATATTATGCTCCATGAAAAGAAGTTTCCTCAAATCCTAATATATTCTAAATTTGCTCATTATGAAAATGTTCTTCTCTTTGTTTACTGGTTTCTATTATATTATTACATTATCCATCAGAGATCAGTGAAACCCTGCTAGTTAGATAATAAAGTTTAAATCATTTTTATTTCCTGTAATTTTAATTTTGTAATAAATTATTATATAATGTGATTCCTTTTGCAAAATAGTCTCAAACTATTCTGTTGCAGAAGATAAATATATATTATATTATACTATGTGAAATAATATATAGTAAATATCCATATATTTAAAGATCTGAGTAGCTCCTGGATATTTGCAGCTACACGATTGTTAACCGGAGGTCCATGGAGCACCTGCAATTTGGGGCACAACTGGCTTATTTTCCTGAAAATTTGATCCAGAGCTTTCATCACCTCCCTCAAAGGATCTGGGATTCAAAAAAGATGATTAATTACTATATTAAATAAATATTTAATACAGCTTATATGGTGTTTACACTGACAGAGCATATTTAAATGCCTTGAGACCTCCCAGACAATGCCAGCAGGAATTACTATAATTAAGAAAAATGTGTTTTTCCCGCTAAAAAAACAACGTGTCTTTCCCTAAAATCTGTGTTGTAATAAACACTTATACAATGAAAAACATCTTGTTGGACGTGTTCATCCTTTGTCTTCTGGCAGTTTTGGTACCTCTGTGTATTCATGGTGTGTGGTTGATATTTTATCAGGACTTGGAGTTTCATAGCTCAAGATTTCCTCTAAAACTGACTGGGTTTGCATCCACACATTTCATGTCTTTGACTGCACAATTTCCTGGTAGATTCCTTGTTGTTTAACTGTATTAAATAATACAGTGATAGATCTCTGAAAAATTTGTCAGAGTGTATATGCAATTTATCTGGTTCTGTCATTCACATTGCCAGGAATGGAAGACTGGCAATTTTTTCCTCAAAATAGATTTTCTTAATACATAAACTATAGAAGTGATTTTTCTGAAAAGAATTTTTTTCCCTGAGCTTTTTAGTAGAGTAGGTATTTGTAGAACATACTGATCATTTCTAACATTTAAAAACAGTCATAGGGAAGTAAAATTTCTCCGTTTCAAAACATTGAAAATCTCAGACATTTACTTGCTCAAAATTCTAATTCCTAGTGTATTGTTGGGTGCTGTATTAGGCACCGTACGCTAGACTAGAGAGCGACTGTCCTGTTGGTGGATAACAGCGGAAGCGGCACCACCCAGGCCATCCCGTCTTTTTCTGATCCTTCGTCATAAAGCAGGACACTCTCATTTGCCAGGCCAGCTTCCCCTCTTCGGGGTCCTATAGCCCCTCAGGTGGCTGTGATGAACCTAGACCCACAGCTCCTCCACCCCGCCCCCACCGTGACTCAAGCAGAACCAACGTCAGAGACTTCAAAGGCTTAAACTACTGTTGTTTTTGAGTAGAGGGTACTGATTATTAGAGCTCCTAAATTCAAGCTGAATGAAAGAACGTCAAAACTTATGCATATGTAATCAGAGATGTTAGGAAGCTTATTTTGGAAAACACTGAGGCTCATTAAAGGTGTCCCGCACCTCTTTTCACTCTAAAAGTTTGACAACTGCCTCACAAGATGAAATATAAAGTTATCCACCATGAGAAGGAAGGCAGTCTCGCAGATAAGAAATAGCAACAGTTTTGGAGTCGTTCAGGAATGGACTGAATCCACTTAGGGATTGTTTCGTCCTTGGTCAAATTGCTTAATCTACCTGAACGTCAGTTTTTTCATCTGTTAAACAAGAAAATGTGGGGATGAGTAGCATTTACATCAGATGGCTCTTGTGAGTGTCATATTATTACATGATATTTAGAAGATATACAGCTCATGGTAGGCACTCAATAAACAGTCATCAGAGCTCATCCCATGTACCCAACAGTCACGGTTCTTTGTAGGGTAAGGAAAAAAGTCTTTTAAAAATGTGTTTATGTCATAAATTAATATCAAAACTGGAAAGGCAGAGCAGACTACTGGACTGGTACTTTAATAGTATTCAAGAAGATCATTACAAGTAACACATAAAATGGACATCCTTAAAAATATATACTACTATATATAAAATAGATAACTAATAAGGACCTACTGTAGAGCACAGGGAGCTCTGCTCAGTACTCTGTAATGACCTATATGGGAAAAGAGTCTAAAAAAGAGTGGATATATGTATATGTATAACTGATTCACTTTGCTGTTCACCTGAAACTAACACAACATTATACTCCAATAAAAATTTTTTAAAAATCTTTGTAGCTTCTTTAGATTAAGTTTGATTTTCTGTCTTGCTTAGAGCCAATAATAGTAATAGCAGCAGTAAAACATAACTCATTTTGGGGGGTAGCTAATATAAATGTCACTCTACAAATTCTGAAAGTCAGATGCAAACAAAATGAGTTTTTTTTTTTTTTAAATGAGTTTTTATAACTACAGCTCAATCTGTAAATAAGAACATTTGCAGAAACATCATTGTAAGTATTTTTTTAAAAAAACAAGCTAAACACACTATGAAAGTAAAATTGCATAAATATATGCCTAGGAAACAAAAGTAGGAGCTTGTGGTGTTCTTAAAGCCTGGTAAAATGCTTTCAGTAAATTGTGTTATATTTGCTTTATAGTAGGAGAACTCAGAGCAAGTTAAACTAGTTATGTGACTAATGACATAAACAATTGACATTATTCTGTCTGAATTCTGTCTAATCATGCCTAATTGACATATTATGTGATTTTTTTTATCAGCAAGAAGAAATTAGTAGGAACTGTTGTGATTTACTAAAAATATGAGCTCTGTTTGATCTTTCCACCTTGTTCCACTTTTCTCTCCTCCCTCCCTCTTTCCCCTCCTCTTCCTCTTATTTTCCCTCCTCTTTCTTCCTCTTTCCCTCCTCCCTCTCCCCCTCCTTCTTCTCCCACCTCCTCTTCTTCCTCCTTTTTCTCATCATCATTATCCTAATAATTCAATATTATTCGAGAAAGGTTTCATGCAATTAAGTATGTACCTGGATTCCATCTTTCTAAAATGCAGCAATCCTAGTTAATTCCAATACAAGGCTCAGTAGGTGTTGAGTAAACACTAGTTAATGACTGATAAGAATACAAATAGAATCTTAACTTTATTTAAATTTAAATTTTTTATTGAAGTATAGTTGATTTACAATGTTGTGTTAGTTTCAGGTGTACAGCAAAGTGATTCAGTTTCTTTTATACATTTCTTTTATATATTCTTTTTCATATTCTTTTCCATTATGGTTTGAACATAGTTCCCTGTGCTATACAGTAGGTCCTTGTTGTTTATCTATTTTATATGTAGCAGTTTGTATCTGCTAATCCCAAACGCCTCACTTATCCCCACCCAGCTCGTTCCCCTGTAGAAACTGTAAGTTTGTTTTCTATGTCTGTGAGTCTGTTTCTGTTTTGTAAATAAGTCAGTTTGTATCATATTTTAGATTCCCCGTATAAGTGATATCATGTGATATTTGTCCTTCTCTGTCTGATTTACTTCACTTACTATGATAATCTCTAGGTCCATCCATGTTCCTTCAAATGGCCTTCTTTCACTCTTTTTTTTTTATGGCTGAGTAGTGAGAACCTTAGCTTTGATGGATAATATACTTATTTTCCTCTTCAGTTGACGTTTAACTACATTGCCTCGGCAGTGACAAGTGCAGTTGCACTGAACTCACTCAGAAGAGCTCTGTGCTTGGGGTATAATGCTCGGTAATTGCTGTCTTGAAATTCTTAATACTTTTATCTTTGAACCTGTGTTCTGAAGGGGGCACGTGCTGGGGGCTTCGAGACTGGCTCCCTCGTGGTTCTGCCTGTCTCATCTCCTTCCCCCTTCCTGGGATGGGTTCTTGGCTACCTGGTGCCTGGGCCGCCCCTGCCCACTCTCAGTCGAGGCAGCAGCTGACAGGACGGCTTGGTTGGGAGGAAGCCCCCGTTTTGCCATCGCCTTCTCCCTGGCTGGGGGCCTGGATGTGGACACCTGGATGGACAGTGTCCGCACGCGCCTGAGGACTCTGGCAGGGGAGCAGCCCTGGGTGCTCTGGTCCATCCCCTTCCAGGTACCGCCCACTGCCCACGTGGGTACTGAGTGTGTCCTGGGAGGAGGCTGCAGTCCCTGAGGGTCGGTGGTCGGCTGTGGGTGGGGGCAGAGGACCTGGTGGGAAGGGAAGACTGATTCCCCCATTCAGCTGGGACTCTGCGTTTTCAATGTGCATTGGACCTGGCAGATTACGTAGCTGGCCCTGGCTTTAGTGTCATTATTAGTGTACTACTTACTGAGTATTCTGGTTATACAGAGACATCTCTGGATTAAACCATAGAGAAACTAAGCGTTTCTTTCCAAATCCAGCTAAGCATTCAGTAGTAGATGCTGTTTGTCTAAATATTGATTCCTAATATTAAGAGACTACCCTGGAAGAGTTTAATTTTCTTTTAAGTTTGACTACCTTCATTTCATATCAATTCTAAATACTATTTAACCTTGACTAGCAATATTTTTGTGCACCCAAAGTATCTGAGTATCTTTACAAAGCATTGTTAAATTGAAAAGTACTTGGGGCCAGGTGACACTGATTAGAGAAGAGGGGATTAAAAAAAAAGAAAATTAAGAAAGAAAAGAAGAAAGAGGAGACGGAAGTGAAAATGGCTTAGAAATCGAGGAATGAGGAATGACATCAGAAAGATGGCGGCATAGGAGGCTCTAGCCCTCGGGTCCCCAAGGAAACAGGAAACCTGCTGGATAGTCGGGCACCAGGTCGGGGGAGAAGCAGGTGGAAAGAGTCTGGAGGTAATACAACTCATAACAACCAGATCTACTGAGGGCTTACCACATGTCTGGCACTGTCTAGATACACAACATATGAGAATCCATTTAATGCTCATGAGAACTATGAAGGAGAAGCCATTATGATTCCAATATTGTGGTAAAGGGAGCGGAGGCTCAGAGAGATTAAATGACGTGTTCTAGGCTACACAGCAAGGAGGCGGCAGAACAAGAATCTAATCCAGGCACTTGGGTCTGGAGACCAGGCTTCTAATCATTATTCCATAGACGAGTTCTGTTTGGAGTCTGGGTTTGGAGTTTGAGATTGCATTTGGGCTGCCCATTTAGGAGTAGTGAAATTACAGAGATCAGTTTCAGTAGTAATAGCAACATTTTAGTTTTTATTTCACTTATTGACAGAAAAATAACTGGAGGATTCAGGGGGAAAAAGCATGAAATGAAAATACCAAAGAACTTTTGGTCTGATAGTATCTTACATTTGTACATAACATTCTGTACTTTGCAAAGTGTTTTCAGGGGTACTATCTCATTTATTTTGCAAGATGACTTGGCAAGACAAGTATTATTGTCCCCACTTTACACAGATGAGGAAATTGAAGCTTGGAGAGACTGTGATCTCCAAGCCCAGATAGCTTATAAAATGGAGATTGAAGTCTTCAGAATTCTTTCCACTAAGGATTAATTAGTAGGGGGAAATTGTGAAGAGTGAAATATTTTCTAATCTCCATTGAAACAGTTCATTACAGATCATTTTCTTCTCACTGAAATCACTTTCAAGTGGCTGCTGTGTCATGTGTACTTTATTAATTGAAATTGTATCAGCCAAAATAGTGAAAAATTACAATATATGAGAAGGAAGCTTGTGGATACTAGATAGGATTTAATCCAATTGATTCACCAGAAAAGCCATCTGGATATTGGTGTCCATTATTTTACTTCTTTTCTGGGCAGCTCTTGCTAGATTCACTTTAAACAATGGTCTCTCAGTATATTTTGTTCTTGAGTCAACATTTAAGAAACAGTATTTGGGATTGGGCCTTGCCTTTGAATTTTAAAGAGGGAGTAAGGGGGAAGCAAACAGGCTGACTCATTTTCCAGAATTATACACATTGAAGAGAGCAGCACAAAGGAGTGTACATCCTGACATCTGCAGTGAGCAATGAAGGAAAGGATTCTTGGCATATATCAGCTAACACAATCACTCTCACTTTCACTGGCTAGAGGCTGGCTCTTTTTGTTCTCTGTTTCTGCCGACGTTATATTTTCGTAGCCCTTAGACTCTCAACAGGCATGTCAAAAAACAATATTAAGAGATTGAAATTTAGTATTTGTTTTCACCAGAGCTCTATGAAGTAGGATAGGATTAGGCGATGCTGCAGAATTGAAGATGACAAGGTGGTGAAGTTAATATGTTTTCTCTCTGTCAACATGAAGCTGAACTAGCCTCCCTGAATCAGATTTATGAAATGGTGACGTCCAGAGGATCTTCGAGAGCTGATGAAGACATTAATCAACGAATGAATGGATGTCCTGTGCTCTGTGTGGAGCTGGGATGACAGCGGGAAGCGAGAGAGACGCAGCCCTTGTCCGCAGGAAGTTTCCAACTTAATGGGAAAGATACACAGTTAAACAAGGAAGTGCCCGTTGAGAATGCCAACCACTGGTCATCTCGCCCTCCCATTATCCCATCAGGTGACTGGACAGCCCTCAATGTATAAGGTCCTGGAATATGACCTTAAGTTAAAGCTCAGTACTGTGTGCCTTGACATGTGGGGACAACTGGGAGGACCTTGAGTGGCAGAACTGCAAGTTTCCCTGCTCTGCTCCCCCGGATGGGGTCCCCCAGCCAAACAACTTCACTCCTTGCGGGAGCCAGGCCCAGGGCTTGTTCATCCCTGAGGAGCAGGTTTCTGACAGCCCCCAGAATTATTCAAACGAGCCAATCTCATCCTTGCCCTGGAACCAGGGGTCACCCACCCTCCTGTTACTACAGAACCTGCCTCTCCCAGCCTCTGACTGGTCACCCTGTTCCAGAGCGCACCCCCAGGGCGGCCCTGCATGGCACGGTGTCCTTTTCTTTCGGGCTGGGAGTATATGTAACTAATAAACTACTGCCACTGCCATCTGTCCAGTGTGGGTGTTGCAGGTTGGCTTGAAATCGTTGGGTGAGATTCCCTCCCTCACCTATGGAGTAAAGAGGAGTAAGTCAGAAAGAGAAAAACAAATACAGTATGCTAACACATATATATGGAATCTAAGAAAAAAAAAAAAAAAGGTCATGAAGAACCTAGGGGTAAGACGGGAATAAAGATGCAGACCTACTAGAGAATGGACTTGAGGATATGGGGAGGGGGAAGGGTAAGTTGGGACAAAGTGAGAGAGTGGCATGGACATATATACACTACCAAATGTAAAATAGATAGCTAGTGGGAAGCAGCTGCATAGCACAGGGAGATCAGCTCAGTGCTTTGTGACCACCTGGAGGGGTGGGATGGGGAGGGGGGGAGGGGGGGAGATGCGAGAGGGAAGAGATATGGGAACATATGTACATGTATAACTGATTCACTTTGTTATAAAGCAGAAACTAACACACCACTGTAAAGCAATTATACTCCAAAAAAGATGTTAAAAAAATAAAATAAAATAAAATAAAATACACTATTTCAAAATTAAAAAAAAAAAAGAGGAGGCAATCAAAACAAAGGTACTTAGACATTGAGTTAAAATTTGGTTTCCTCTTATATCCACTTACTGCAGGGAGCTGAGCTGTGAAATGGTTGATATGAATGTCGACTACTCTTTTTTTTTTTAGATATGTTGCAACGTTAATGGTTTTTTGTGTTTTTTAAAAATTCTATTTTTATTTTATATTGGAGTATAGTTGATTAACAATGTTGTGTTAGTTTCAGGTGCATAGCAGAGTGATTCAGTGCTACATATACATGTATCTATTCTTTTTCAAATTCTTTCCCCATTTAGGCTATTACAGAGTATTGAGCAGAGCTCCCTGTGCTATACAGTAGGTCCTTGTTGGTCATCCATTTTAAATATAGCCGTGTGGACATGTCGACTACTCTTTGAAGCAGCTGAACAGCAAACACAGAACAATGGAAACTAAATGCTGCTGTATACCTTCCCTCAAAACCTTATCTTCATGGACGTGGAGATGGCTCAACAAGAATGAAACTTCTTCGTCGATTCGTGTTATTAGTCTGAGCTACAAACTGATAGAAGACTTTGTAGATGTTAAAGAGGCAGAGATTGAAATTTCATATTGTTCAGTTCGAATGTTTGCCTTACTTGGGAGGTTCAACTTTTCATCTGTCAATTTTCAATCGTCACCTTGATTTAATAAGCCTTGCAGGGCTTCCCTGGTGGCGCAGTGGTTGAGAGTCTGCCTGCCAATGCAGGGGACACGGGTTCGAGCCCTGGTCTGGGAAGATCCCACATGCCGCGGAGCAACTAGGCCCGTGAGCCGCAACTACTGAGCCTGCGCGTCTGGAGCCTGTGCTCCGCAACAAGAGAGGCCGCGATAGTGAGAGGCCCGCGCACCGCAATGGGGAGTGGCCCCCGCTTGCCGCAACTAGAGAAAGCCCTCGCACAGAAACGAAGACCCAACACAGCCAAAATTAAATAAATAAATAAATGAAATTTTTTTAAAAAGAACACTTTCTAAAAAAAAAAAAAAATAAGCCTTGGAGAAAATTATTCATCTTTGTGTGAGAAGTCTACCGAGGATGGTTGACATACACTTATAAAGCACGTCAGTATAAACACGAGTTGGTTCATGCATGCAGCAACACTACAACTTGTTTTCTTGAAGCAACAATTCTCTGACTCAGGACGGACTCATCACTTATCATCTCATCTTAATTAACTTATATTTTCATTTCAGTTAAAAGCACACAAATCACAGTCTGGCAACCCTGGGAATGGATGTGTCTCAAGTCAGATGCTTGCAGTGTTGGTTTGGCCACGTGCCATGGCACCCATGACAATGGTGATGTGAAATTAACCAGGACAATTTTTACTGCACTGCACAAAGAAGAACTGGAATAAAAATATGGAATCGTATGAAAAAGGAACCGAAACAGCCACACTGTGTCACTGAATAGAGTGGGAAATGGTGACTCATAAATTTTAACCCCATGGTTACCCTAGTACAGTAAGTGGTGACAAGGATTATTATTGAGATATCACCAAGATGACCCAGTGATCTCCATCTCACTTTTTGAGGCCAGGCAGTATGAAATTCTACTTGGAGAGATTAACTTTCTACCCTCTCTTGGCATGTTTAATTTTGGGGGTATTAGATGGCTATTTTTTTTTTTGCCTTAAAAAAATTATTTTATTGAAGTATAGTTGATTTACAATGTTGTGTTAATTTCTACTGTACAGCAAAGTGATTCAGTTATACATATACATACATTCTTTTTCATATTCTTTTCCATTATGGCTTATCACAGGATATTGAATATTGTTCCCTAGGTGGCTATTTTATTAAAGGAGTCAATGGTGATAAGAAAGGAAAGGGAAATCTCAAAGGGAAAAACAGGATGACGGTGAGAGCAAGGAAGCTCTAATATCAAATTTTACCCAGTTTAACAGTCTGGAGACATCCCAGATGAGAAAATGGAAAGAAAGAAGGCGTTTTGAAATTGGATAGGACATAATAGTCATAGTCACCACATACAGAGTCTGCTGAGGGACAGGTATACTAGATACTTATATATACCAGAGCAGTAGGGTTCTTGAACTTAACTGCACAGTGGAATCACTGGGGGAGCTTAACAAAGAACACTGATACCTGGGTGTCCCCCAGAGATTCTGATTTTATTGGTCTAGGATGAGGCTTGAGCATCTGGGTTTTTAAAAGCTTCCCAGGTGATGCTAAATTACAATGAAGTTTGAGAACCACTCAATTCAGTTCTCCCCCCACCTTAGAGGGCAGGTATTATAATCCAAATTTATATAGTGGCACAAGTAATATTGAGAAGATAAATAAATTATCCAAAGTCATGCAGCCAGTAAGTGTCAAAGCAAGGGCTGGAATGCCGCTCTGCCCAACTCCAGGGCCTGGGCTTTTCCACAGGCTGTTCTGCTCTCTGATGGATTCTGTTAGAGAACAGGGCAGGGAGAGCAAGGAGGCCCTGCCCTGAGTAAATGAGAGTCGATGATATTCACCTTTTACACTAGACATGGAGTGTACACGTGAAAACTGGGACTTCAGAAGCTTAAAAAAAGGCTGCTAACATTTTACAGGCCGATATTCCCAAGTTAAACTGATTTTCTATATTTAGAGACATTTGAGCTGAGGTTGGTTCTCTGAGCTCCTTGAGTGAAAGAAAAGAAAGGTTATATTGGAATTATGCTTCAAAGATTGAAATTGGTTCTCTTCTGTTTCATGAATGAATTGCAATGAATATATTTGGCATTTTATAATTTTTCTTACCACTCCCATTATCTTTCTTCTAGCTCACTTTTCAAATGACAGAGTGATTTACTGACTGTCTTTTAGAAGTTCCATTTCACTGAACAAATGGTGAATATAAAAATTTGCCACTTGACCTCACACTGACTCAGATATTCAAAAGATTCATTTGATTAAAAAGAACTCACGGAAATGGAAGCCAATAAATGTTAGATTGTAAGGAAATTGAGAACATTCCAAGATTTGTTCTTTAAAAAATCAGTGGGAAGCAATCCAAACTACTTTTTCATTTAGGATGACCAGAGGCTGGGTTTGCTTTCTATTTGTAAATTACATGTTTTTTTTGGCCACATTTGTCTGTCTGACATTGACTTCAGTCATCTTCACCCAAGGAAACCAAAACACATTAGTACATTTCAAGAAATGCTCTCAGTAAACATATTTACTCTTCCTGCCAAAATCCAGAGCAGGTTACATACAGGGGGACTTGAATGTGTAAAACAAGCATATATTCGAAGGAGGAGCCTCAAAGCAAAATTAAACTTCTGTGTTCTTTTAGGAATTAGTCATGAAAGGTCTGATAATTACTTATAAAAGCAAAAGACTAGAAATAGCCCAAATTATCCTCTATAGAGGACGGGTTGAAAAAATTATGAAAAATCCTTACTGTGCAGCCTGCATTGTGTTAAAGTTTTTAGGTACAATAATGGTATTGTGCATATGGGAGATAATTTTATGGACTCATAATAATTAGTAATGAATATTGCACGATTTAGTGTTGAAATATCGCATCTGTAACTTTAAAAGTTTTTAGCTAAAACAAAAACAACAATCCATTTCAAAAAAACAACAAAACACAACAAACAAGAGAACCTCAAAAGGGGTAAACTAAGTATGACAGAAATCTTGATAAATTTTTAACTCTGAGTGGTGGGTCTATGGGAGTTTATGATGTTGTTCTATTTTTATGTATGTTTGAAAATATTCAAAATAGAAATATTTAAACACTGGTAGACCCAGGCTTCTGCCACTTGGTAAGGGATATATAACCAAGAGTTTACATTTTTGTTTATGTTTCAGTATCCTTATGCAACAAAAAGGATTGTTAGACATGGAAATAGGCCACTTAATATAGTATCCAGGTTTGGCTAACTCTATGTGCATGGAAATATCCCCTAGCTCAGGATAAGTAACTGTGGCCTCATGGAAAAGTTGGGCTACAAGCCCCATAAATGGAGACTGCTCTAGTTCACAATGGTCTCAGGGAACATTACTTACAGCTTCACTACCTAAAGTAGCTGTTTAACTGACATGACAGTTTAGATGGGCTGGAATTCTAGCAAAACGAGGTCTCATTATTTTAATACTCTTAGTAAGATTGGAAAGGAGACTTTCAAATATCTGAAAGTTGCCAAAAAGGCCTTTTTCCAGGGTTGGTCTTAGGTAAAATTTGAAAGAAGGTACTAGTTTGCCTCTGAAAACCTTTCATTCCCAGGTTGGGTCTTACAGAACCCTTTCTGCACTGAATCCTCATACTTATTTTTTTATTCTGCCTCTTCCTATGCAGGGCTCAATGTGCATTTTGAGAGACTGCAACTGGGTCTACCTCCTTTGCTCGTGCCATGCCATTGTCCCAAGCCACTCAGCACTTGGTTCCACGCTGCTGTCTCCCTGCTTACTTTATCCTATCCATATCTACTTTTAATTGGGAGACCAAGGTGTGAAATAAGTGCAATTTGGGGGAATGGAATTTGAGTCCTAAATTAAACTTGGGGCTAAAAGCATCCCAGGCAGGTTACTGGAAAGGAGCTAAAAGCATCCCAGGCAGGTTGTACCTCTGACTCCCAGCAGAGACGAACACAATCCTTCCGGAGGGAAATCATACTCAAGTATGGCCTCCAGTTTCCCCACAGATTAAGATCAACTAAATATGAGCTCCTAATAAAAAAAACCCATCAAACACACCAGGAAATAAATCACCCTGAATGAAATTCAGCAGAAACAACAAAAATTAGGTTAGGACTCCAACATTTCGGATTTTGACGTCATCAGAGACAGAATATAAATATCAAGTTGGAATTTGTTTAACAAAATGAAGGGTAAATTCTTTTTTAACAATCAATAAGAGGTAATCCAAAATGACCAGTAACATATAACTATGAGAATACAACATGATCAAGTTCAGTTAATCTCACAAACACAATGTAAAGTGGTGCAGACATACAATGGACAACAGTTTGGCTATTTCTTATAAGGCCATACGTGTGCTTACAATACAACCTAACAATTGCGCTCTGGGGCATTACTCCAGAGAAATGAAACCTTTATTCATAATAGCTCCACCCTGGGAGCAACTAAAATGTCCTTCAATGGGTGAATGGTTGAATATATGTATATTCATACCATGGAACACTTCTCAGCAATGAAAAGGAAGAAACTATTGGTATGTGCAACAACTTGGATGGCTCTCAATGAAATTATGTTGAGTCAAATAACCAATCCCTGAAGCTTACATAATATATGATTCCATTCAGGTAACGTTTTTGACACGGCAACATTGTAGATAGCAGATTAGTTGTTGCCAGGGGTTAGAGAGGGGTTGGAGAGTGGGTAGGAAGGAGGCAGTGGTGACTGCTAAAGGATAGCGGAGAGGGGTTCTTGTGGTGATGGAATTGTTCTGTGTCTTGAATATGATAGTGGTCACATGAATCTACACATGTGATAAAATTTTTTAGAATTAAATACACACACGTAAAGTTTGTGAAATTTGAATAAGATGCATGGATTTTATCAATATCAGTTTCCTGGTTGTATTATTGTACAACAGTTATGCAAGGGACTTCCCTGGCAGTCCAGTGGTTAGGACTCTGCACTTCCCCTGCAGGGGGCATGGGTTCGATCCCTGATGGAGGATCACGCAAGCCATGCAGCCAAAACAAAAAGGTAGTTTTTCAAGATGTGACCATTAGGAGACACTAGATGAAGCATATACAATATTTCTCTGTATTATTTTTTCTCACTTCATGTGAATGTACAATTATCTCCAAATTGAAAGGTTAATTAAAAACAAAATATAGAGGTCATTTTTAAAGCAATAAAAATGTAAAGTACATTGACATAAATCTAACGCAATGAGTGCACGGTCTGTATGGACAAATTTGTTAAACTGTATTGGGAGACACTAGATAAGAGCTAAATAAATGGAAAGATAATTCACATTCATGGAGTGAAAGACTTACTGTCATAAAGATATTAATGGAGGTAGAATCCAATAAAATTTCAATAATAATCCCAATGGGATTTGTTGAGGATGGTGACAAACTGATTCTAAAATTTAGATTCAAGTTCATAGGTCCAAGAATACCTAAAATACCTCTAAAGAGGAATAAGATAGAGAAGCTTACTCTACCAAATTTGAAGACTTTCTGTAAAGCCATGGTAATCAGTACCATGTAATTATGGTCAGGCATAGGCAAATGGCCTAATGAGAAAAGGTATATATGCAAATTTCTTTATAATTGTGCAGGCATTATGGATTGCTGGGGAAAGAACTGACTATTAATAAATTGTATTGGACACTTGGTTATCTAAAGAAAAACTGAAATTGGATTATTACTTTATACTTTTCACAAAATTAAATACTCAAGTATGAAAAGTTTTAGAAGAAAATATAAGAAATCTTTTTAGGACAGAGAGGTAGGGAAGAATTTCTTAAACATGATACAAAAAATACCAACATAGAAGAAAAGATTGATAAATTTGATGAAAGTAAAACCAAGAACTTCAGTTCAAGACACTACAAAGAAAATGAAAGTAAAAACTCAAACAGGCAGCAAATGTTTACAATATATAAAACCAATAAAGCATCAGTAATCAGGACACATAAGAGCTACAAACCAGTAAGAAAATGTCAACTCAGTAGAAAAATTAGTAACATGCATTAATAGACATTGTATAGAAAAGGAAATACAAATGTCCAATAAACTTATGGAAAGATGTTCAATCTTATGAGTAATCAGAAAATGCCAATTAAGTCAACAATGCAATACCATTTTATATCACTAGATTGGAAAAAGCAAAGAAGTCTGTTAATATGCATTAGTGAGAATGTGGAGTAACGGGCGATTTTTACACACTCCTGGTATAAAAAATGTCAATTGCTACAATCATTTTGGAATGCAATTAGGTACTATCTGGTACAGTTAAATACTCACAAAGCCTGTGTGACAGCAATTCCATTCTTAGAATACACTCTAGAGAAACTCTTGGGTGTCAAAATTCTCTTTACAACCTTGTATGTAAAATCAAAAAAGGAAGTCAACATAAATGGTCAACGATAAGCAAAAAGTTTGGCGACTTCTTTAAAAAAACTATACATACTCTTACCATATGATCCAGCAATTGCTTTCCTTGGTATTTTACCCCAAAGAGTTGAAAACTTACATCCGCACAAAAATGTGTGCACACGTGTTTATAGTTTCATTCATAATTGCCCAAAATTGGAAGCAACCAAGGTGTCCTTCAATAGGTGAATGGATAAATAAACTGTGGTACATCTAGACAATGGAATAGTATTCAGCATTAAAAAGAAACGAGCTATCAAGTTATGAAAAGACATGGAGAAGACAAACTTAAATGCATATTACTAAGTGAAAAAAGCCAGTTTGAAATGGCTGCATACTCTATGATTCCAACCATGTGGCAGTTTCAGAAAAGGCAAAACGATGGAAACAGTAAAAAGATCAGTGGGCTCTAGGGGTTGGTAGGAGGGATGAATAGGCAGAGGATGGAGTTTTTTTAGGGCAGTGAAGCTATTCTGTTTGATACTATAATGGTGGGTACATATCATTACACATTTGTCAAAACTCATAGACTGTACAACAGCAAGAGTGAACCCTAATGTAAACCATGGACTTCGGGTGATAATGATGTGTCCGTGTAGGTTTATGGATTATAACAGATGCCAGGGTGCTCTCAGTAGGAGAGGCTATGCACATGTGTGGGAACCAGGGCGTGTGTGGGAACTCTGTACCTTCCAATCAGTTTTGCTGTGAACCTAAAACTGCTCTAAAAACTAAAGTAGTAATATATATCAATGTTAAGTTCCCGACTGAACTGTGATTATGTAAGAGAATGTCCTTTTTTATAGGAAGTATACCCTAAAGTATACAGTGGTCATAGGGCATCAGGTCAGCAACCCACTCCCCAATTTCAGTACTTCAGGAAAATAATTGTACTTGTCGTTTTCCTTTAAGTTTGAGATTGTTTCGAAATTTAAAAAAAAAATTTTTTTTAATGAAACTGGTCCTTATCAGTGTTCTTAATGGGAAATTTCAGTGTTTAGTTTTTTGTCTGCTCATTTCCCCAAGTTAGAGGTATGCAGACTCCGAGTCATTCTGAAAAATCTGCGAGGCCCCAGGGGAGCAATTACTCTCAATCTGTTGTTCACTTCCTAAGGCCACCTTTTCTTCAGGGCTGACTCAGGCTGCTGACCCAGTGAGTAAGAGTCTCCCCCAGTAGACAAGTTATAAAAGGCCATCTGTCCAGGTGCACTTTTATTTTCTTTTTAAAGGTTTCCATTTCTGTGTTCTGGAATACAGGGCTGTCAGATACAGGCACAAGGGCATTTCGGGCCATTCCCAGGCAGGCAAAATAAGGGAGGGTCTCACACAACACAATTCCCCAGGAACACAATTTTCAGCATTTCCCTACCACCCTCCCTCTTGGTAAGGCTTCCCTGTCTGTGCCACGTTTTTCCTTCCACCAGCCCAATTCAGACGACCCCACCCTTCTAAGCAGCCAGACCCCTATGCTGGCCACTGATATTCTATTTTTTTTGAACTCTCCAGGTTTCTATTATTTTTTTTTTTTAGTGTAAACATATAAAAATTTTAATGGAGTAAAACATGATAAATCTGGGGTTACTGCATACTTGCTGCAGAAATAAAATATACAGTCATCTCAGAAAAGTTAAAACTATTGAGATACAACCTAATTTATCAGGAAGGATAAATTGGAAAGATTCTGAATTGTAGCATCAGATAAAGAAGCATGATGTTCCCTCTTAAGTAAACACTGACATCTCTGAAAGCTAATTATTTTTGCACCAAGTAACTTGAATATATTTGGAAAAATCATAGTCCCACAAGGTCAGAACATATTACTATAAGGAAAACAATTTAGCATGTGTATTTCAAAACAGAGATACATCGCCCAAGCCTCTCCTTGGTGTGGAAATGTGCCAAAGTTATGAGTTTGGGCTGAAAAAAGGGTGCCTCTTGTCAGGTATGTTTTTTCACATGTGCAAATTGTTCAATGGCCTCTGCCCTGGGAGAGGGCATTAACTCATTGGGGTATAGATGATTTACTATGTTGTGTTGGTTTCAGGTGTACAGCAAAGTGAATCAGTTATACATATACATATATCTACTCTTTTTTAGATTCTTTTCCAATATAGGTCATTACAGAGTATTGAGTAGAGTTCCCTGTGTTATAAAGTAGGTCCTTATTAGTTATCTATTTTATATATAGTAGTGTGCTTATGTCAATCCCAATCTCCCAATTTCTCCTTCCTCCCCTTGCCCCTTACCCCCTGGTAACCATCAGTTTATACTGGGTTTCTATTCTTAATCAAGATTTACCTTTTAATATAAATTAAGTTTAATAGAAGCTGAATGAATGTAAACTGGATTTAAATCTAGAAATGTCTCTGGTGTGGGGTTGGGCTGCTTCCTACCTGGTGGGAGAGCCTGTAGGAAGGTAGAGAAACACTGTGTTGGGTTTACGGCCCTGGCTCTTTTTTGTTTGTTTGTTTGTTTGTTTTTTAATTGAAGTGCAGTTGATTTACAATGTTGTTAGTTTCTGGTGTACAGCAAAGTGATTCAGTGATATATACGTAAGACCTTGTTGTTTATCTATTTTATACATAGTAGTTTGTATCTGCCCATCCCAAACTCCTAATTTATCCCTCCCTCCCCTTCCTCCTTGGGTAACCATAAGTTTGTTTTCTACATCTGTAACTCTATTTCTGTTTTGTAGATAAGTTCATTTGTACCTTTTTTTTAAGATTCCACATACAAGTGATATCATACGATATTTGTCTTTCTCTGTCTGACTTGCTTCACTTAGTATTATAATCTCTAGGTCCATCCATGCTGCTGCAAATGACATTCTTTTTTATGGCTGAGTAGTATTCCACTGTATATGTAGACCGCATCTTCTTTATCCATTCATCTGTTGATGGACACTTAGGTTGCTTCCATGTCTTGGCTATATTGTAAATAGTGCTGCAATGAACATTGGGGTGCATGTGTCTTTTCGAATTAGACTTTTCTTCAGATATATAGGGCCCTGGTTTTTAATGTGGCCACTGCTAGTAGGAGGATTAGTTACTCCTGTCATCACTCAAGCCTTCAGGAAAGAGTTATTTAACTTCATGGTTAAAACTTACATGCATTTGATTGTTTAAGGGATGGAACAGTGTTTGGGCAAAAAGAGCTCTTTGCGGCTGAGGGCAAATTTCAGGATAGAACAAAAGGGCAAGTTGGTCATGAGAGGTAAACTGACTCTTATCTTTGTTATGTTTTCAAAATTTTCTACAGTGGGTATGCAGTACTTTTATAATCAAGAAAATAATAAAAATATACAGTGACTCTATAGATATATGTCACAATAATGAGTTGAAGAATGAGAGTTTCAGGTCATATGGAATCCCATAAGGAAGTCATTTTGGAAAAGTATCTGCTACTCTTCTTCTTGTTCTAATTTTCCATCTTCTCTAAGTATACTAGATGTACAGGCACCTTTGCTCTTGAAAAATAAAATCAAACTTGTTCCATTTGCAAGAAGGGTGCCCACTGACACCAGTTTTGAGGGTGTGATTGACAATCGAAAATTAATTCAATATAGATTTAATGGTAAGTTTAATAAGAAATTGTGTTATTTGCTACAGAAATTAGTTGTGTACCAATAATGTGGTGAATGGCTGCCAAATTTTCCTTGAAAGGTGTGATGTATTTGTTTCTAAGTATACAAGCAAGTCACTATTTTGAATTAATTTTGCACTACTTTTACTTACAGTCTTTTCTTTCTTTTCCTTTTTTTAAAGTTGATCAAAAATTAATAGTATCATTCAATTGGAGCATTAATATTGCATAAGAAGGGAAGGCATTTTGCAAACTTAAAGTTAGTTTAAATGTAACTCTTGAGTTGGCAGGAGACTTACTATTAATTATTTAGGGGCTTTCTGGGTTTCTTTATTGAAATCTTAGTCACTGTTTAAAATGTATCATTTATAGTAATTATTTCAGTTACTCATTCACTATTTATTCATCACACTTACTTAGGGTCTCTGCTATGTGCAATTTATTCCTTGGTAAATAAGAATTGGTGCTTGTCTTCAGAGAGGTTCCAGTATAGTAGAGGACATAAGATGCATATGAGAAATACTATAAAAATTAGAAGTGATAAGCCCAGCAAGAATCAAGATAGGTTAAGTGGTGGTAGTGTAGTGAGTGTAGTGGGGAAAGAGATGGTAAGGTCATTCTCAGGGCAAGAAGAACACGGTAAAGGAAAAGAAGGCAAAGGACCCAACATTTGATTTGAGAACAGGGAGTAGGGGCTACAGCTTATACAGAAAAACTGCTACTGGCCTCTAACCACTATGGTTTATATAAAGTCAATCATAGATTTGTGGGTTTTATGGTTCCTGTTCCATAATCTACCTTTGGTCTTTTCTGGTAATAACATGCTTTGGGGGTGGATGGAAAGAACCAATTCCTCTCCCTACTTGAAAATTTTGTTCTATGGGGAACAGCCAATCATATAATATTCAGCCTTTCTGTCCTCATAGATGGGCATGTGACCCAAGCTAGAGTTCTTCCCAGGGATTTTTTTGAGTTGAGACTAAGGAAATTGAGCCAGTTCTTCTCTGGTGTCATTCTGATGTATTTTATTTTATTTTATTTTATTTATTTATTTTTTATTTTATTTTATTTTATAACATCTTTATTGGAGTATAATTGCTTTACAATGTTGTGTTAGTTTCTGCTGTACAATAAAGTGAATCAACTATATGTATACATATATCCCCATTTCCCCTCCCTCTTGCGTCTCCCTCCCATCCTCCCTACCCCACCCCTCTAGGTGGTCACAGAGCACTGAGCTGATCTCCTGGTGTGATGCAGCTGCTTCCCACTAGCTATCTATTTTACATTTGGTAGTGTATATATGTCCATGATACTCTCTCACTTCATCCCAGCTTACCCTTGCCCCTCCCCATGTCCTCAAGTCTATTCTCTACATCTGTGTCTTTATTCCTGTCCTGCTACTAGGTTCATCAGAACCTTTTTTTTTTTTTTTTTTTTTAGATTCCATATATATATGTTAGCATACAGTATTTGTTTTTCTCTTTCTGACTTATTTCACTCTGTATGACAGACTTTAGGTCCATCCAACTCACTACAAATAACTCAATTTCGTTTCTTTTTATGGGTGAGTAATATTCCATTGTATATATGTGCCACATCTTCTTTAACCATTCATCTGTCAGTGGACACTTAGGTTGCTTCCATGTCCTGGCGATTGTAAATAGTGCTGCAATGAACATTGTGGTACATGACTCTTTTTGAATTATGGTTTTCTCAGGGTATATGCCCAGTAGTGGGATTGCTAGGTCATATGGTAGTTCTATTTTTAGTTTTTTAACGAACCTCCATACTGTTCTCCATAGTGGCTGCATCAATTTACATTCCCACCAACAGTGCAAGAGGGTTCCCTTTTCTCCACACCCTCTCCAGCATTTATTGTTTGTAGATTTTTGATGATGGCCATTCTGACCAGTGTGAGGTGATACCTCATTGTAGTTTTGATTTACATTTCTATAATGATTAGTGATGTTGAGCATCCTTTCATGTGTTTGTTGACAATCTGTATATCTTCTTTAGAGAAATGTCTATTTAGATCTTCTGCCCATTTTTGACTTGGGTTGTTTGTTTTTGTGATATTGAGCTGCATGAGCTGCTTGTATATTTTGGAGATTAATCCTTTGTCAGTTGCTTCGTTTGCAAATATTTTCTCCCTTTCTGAGGGTTGTCTTTTCGTCTTGTTTATGGTTTCCTTTGCTGTGCAAAAGCTTTTAAGTTTCATTAGGTCCCATTTGTTTATTTTTGGTTTTATTTCCATTTCTCTAGGAGGTGGGTCAAAAAGGATCCTGCTGTGATTTATGTCAAAGAGCGTTCTTCCTATGTTTTCCTCTAAGAGTTTTATAGTGTCTGGGCTTACATTTAGGTCTTTAATCCATTTTGAGTTTATTTTTGTGTATGGTGTTAGGAAGTGTTCTAATTTCATTCTTTTACATGTAGCTTTCCAGTTTTCCCAGCACCACTTATTGAAGAGGCTGTCCTTTTCCATTGTATATTTTTGCCTCTTTTATCAAAGATAAGGTGACCGTATGTGCATGGGTTTATCTGATGTATTTTATATTTTACCTCTTTTTCTTAAGAGTTTAAGATCGTGGTCAGTCATCATTCTGCAAAATAAGCTGTAAATTTCAAAAGGTCTCTGAAGGAAATTGAAGAGGTAATTGACTAAGCCCTCCTCCATTGGTCCTGTGTTGGTACCAATTGAAATGAGAAATAATTGGTTCAGAAGATCCCAGTGCATATTCTTATAGATTTTTCTTTAGTAACACCAAAGGTGTAAGAGTAGGGAAGGAAATTGTGGGGTGAACTAGGCTAGGGGTTCCTAGCTAGACTTAACTTTCTAAGTGGTTCTGGTAGTAGGTAGTAAGATGTCATTTGGTCTGGACTGTTGAAAAAGGATTCACACGATAGAATTAATTGAATAATACCAACCACTGCGTTCTGTGTTCCAAACACACCTGCTTTCTCAGGTAAATAATCTTTGGTTACTGTCCTTAGAAGCCTCCCTAGAACTTCCCAACCTGGGCATCCCCTGAGAGCCTCTCCTCTTGGTTCATAAAGTGAATCTGGTGCCTGCTCAATGTTTCTTTCACATCAACTTCTTGAAGGCTCAGTAAGATCCAAGTTCTTTTACCGGACATAATGTTACTTAGTCTCTTTAGTAGTTTAAATCTTTCAAATTGTTCTCTGGTAATACAATAGGAATGTATTTTCGTTTGGGAGAACATGAAGATTTATAGGCATTTGAGATATTGGGCTTGTCTTATTTTCATTTAATACAATATTTATCACTTTTGGTCATTAGAACATAATATTCATCTCAAAGAAAGTCAATACTTTTATATGCCTGTGAATGTGAAGTGCTGTTAGATTCTAAAACTGATTCAAGGGGACAATAGAGTGACTAAGCAATGGGATTTTGCCTCTTATTTGAAAATCTCCTACTTGTAGAAATTTGTGATTTATGAGCCAAGCTGGAAAGGCTTATTAATCTCTCTGGTAATCAGATAATTGTAGCGAAGAGTACCTTCCTTAGAACTTAGCAGAGTCAAGTTTAGGGCAAAATCAAGGGAAACAAAACAAACCATTAAGCTCTTTCAGATATATGTAATGAAATCCATCTTGTTAAGAACAAGAAGCTCAAAAGTATCCCCCCCCCCACCCCCCAGCTTGGTCTCTACCACCCCTTCTGTTCTTTTGACACTGGCATACATCCCACCAAATACATTGTCAAGGCAACATCATTCCTCATCTATTGAATGTCTGTTGTACGCCAGGCCCCGTGCCAGGTGTTCTGCTGAATGCAAACAGGAGGAAAACAGTTTCTTTAGATGAGGAGGTTGTGATCTCCTTAGTGAGACAGACATGTACAAGGTGTGTAAGACTGCCTTGTAAGTGTGTTTGCTTCCACCTCGAGGAAAGGGCCAGCTGTGGTCTCTCACATTGTTGAGTGATGTGGGCTTGTTGTGGCTGCTGAAAGTGGACCAGGAGAAAGGCTAAGGGCTGGTGAAAATGGCTGCAAGCAGAGGTGAGAGCAGATCTCAATATGGGAGGTAAAATCAGAGGCTAACCAGCAAATGCTGGACTATGATAGGACGTGAGCAACAGGTCAGGAGGAAGGCAGGAACCGATGTGTAGGGCCATGATTAGGGTTTGGGTATAGTGGTTTTAATTTTTTTTTTTTTTAACTTTTTAATTGAAGTAGAACATACCTAGAGAAGAGTACACAAATCATAAAATATACTTCAGTGAGTTACCATGTAACCACGAACAAGGTCAGACAGTAGAACATTACCAGCCCTTTGTAAGCATCCCCTCTGCCACCACCATTTAATTTCTTTTGGTAACGTTTTGTAATTTTCAGTGCATAAGTTTTTCACCTTCTTGATTACATTTATAACTAGGTATTTTAATCCTTTGTATACTATCGTTATTGGAATTGTTTTCTGCATTTATTCATTGCTGGTGATCCTTTGGCCTTTGAGTCTTTTGAGGGCTCTGCTCACCTTTGAGACTCATCTACAGCCTTCAGAATTGTCAGGTGCCTCTAAAGGAGAAGTGGTCCAAATGCTGGTCTTGGCACTTTGGACTTTCCTCATCCCCTGGATACGGGCCTCACAATTATACACTTATATGATAGAAAACCTGTTGTTTTCTGACAAAGTACAAGGTCAGACAGAAATAATACAAGTGAGAGCAGAAAAGTGAGAAAGAGCGGATAGACTTGCATTCAGTCCTGACTTCGCCATTCTTACTATGTCTCATCCACAAGTTGACAATTGTGTCAATTTTCTTACTGAATGGAAATGGTTATAACTACCACATAATGTGGTTTTGTAGATTAATGGAGACAAAGTGAGTAAAGCTCTTTATAAATGGTAACTATCAATCCTAATTGCCATGTTAGAGAAGGAAAGCAGTATGAGAATGGCTGATAAAACCCTGAGTGAGGTCATTTGATGTAATTTGGTGTACATCCTTTATTATTTCCTAAGTATGCCAATCTATCCTAAAGAATTTAGCATTCACTAAATTAACCTAACAAGACTTTAAAAAAATTAAAAATGGTAATGTTTAATTAAAAATATTAAATTTGATAGCATTCTAAAATAATTTCTTTCTAAGTGGAACATTTTCCTCTTGAGCAAAGGTGAATACAAACAAATCTCAATTTAACCCTATATATACTGGAATTAGTGTTAAATTAGGAACATTCATCAAATATGCAGGCATCCAAATGTTCTATAAACAGCAACAAATATTTTTTAAAAAGGTAATGGAAGAAAAACTAAAGAGAAACGTTAACAGTTGAACATATAAATGTGGATTTAGGTCTTAATTATAATTATGGTTTTTGAAATGTCCTGTAGATATGTTGTACGTTGATACATTAGAAATTAAGAAATAAATAGGCAAACTGGAGCCCCACCCTTAACAATGAGAGATAGGGATATCTTTAAAAACCTTCCATTATTAAACTGCATTGATAAAGTCTAAAGTTCAAAAAGTGATGGTTTTTTATTTATATCCTCCTTCTGTGGATTTTCCCCTTCCCCAGAGTGCCAGCTGTTACAGAGAAGCCTGTCACTTATCATATGAGGAAAGAGAGGGTAGAAGCATTTGCTTATATCCATCACTACTGGTGAAAACCAACTTTTGCCTGTCTTAATAGTGAGTTATTATCCCTATTTTCTTACACGAAGGATAATGCTTCAATTTTTTCATTAGTTCATCTACAAACCTTTGGAACAACGATTGATATGATTAAGTGACTTACTGACAATTTGGGCAAACAAAATAATGAGAGCACATAGCCTCTGAATTATTTGTTGTTCAAAAATCTGGCATAACTTATTGAAAAGAAAATGAAGAAAGTCTTCAAAAAATCTTTCTTTGTGACTTTATCATTGAAGTTTAAAAAATATTTTAAAATGCTAAGGCAGCATTTCCCAAATTTTTTTGAGATTTTGGTTGTTATTATGAGAAAACAATGGTCAAATTTGACCATAGAAATGGTCAAATGAGTTTCAGAACCTTTGGGAATTCAACCAAGGTAATCTGATTTCTTTATGTCAGGACAATTCAAAATCTGTAATGCGATAATGCCTGTTGTGACTCTCCAGGAAAGTGAAATTGGGCTAGAATTTATCAAGTATCAATTCCCAGGATCATAGAGTATATTTCTCAACCTCTTCTCTGTGGAACACTTAGGAGGAGAGAAAATTAAGGTAGTAATCATATGCTAATGGATCCACTTCAAAAATTTTGTCCTCCGTGTTCTGGCAAAAATGTTATTTATATATTTTAATTCGGTTTACTCTTATTTGTAAGATACAGTTGTTTCTTGAAAACTTACATCTCAGGATCAGTATAGTAAGAATTTGGCATCTTTAGATGATGAAATAATGTCTTTGTTCGGGCTGCTAAAAAAAATTCCATAGACTGGGTGGCTTAAACAACAGAAAAAACTTATTTCTCATTGTTCTAGAGGCTGGGAAGTCCAAGATCAAGGTGTTGGCTGATTCCTTTCCTAGTGAGAAGTCTCTTCCTGGCTTGTGAATTTTGGGAGGACACAATTCAGTCCCTAACAAATAATATGCTTAAAAAGTCTTTTTAGTGAGTATTTTAGTTATGAGTCTTTTGATAGCAAGTACCAAAAATCAACTTGAACTATAGTAAAGAAAAAAGGAGGGATTGGTTACAATAATAACAAAGGTATCATATAGACCCCAAGGGCAAGAATGCAGCCGGGTGTCAGGAACATGTAGAACGGTGCTGTCCAATAGAAAAGTAATGTGAGCTACAAATGTAGAACACATTGGTAATTTTAATCTTTCTAATAGCCATACTAAAAAAGTAGAAAGAAACAGAGGAATTTAATTTTAATAATATATTTAATTTTACCAAATATATGAAAAATGTTGTTTTAATTTGTAATCAGCACAGGAATATTAACAAGATATTTTATATTCTTTTTTTTTTTTTGGTACTAAGTGTTTGAAATCTAGAGTGTATTGTACACTTATAGTACATCTTAATTCGAACTAGTCACATTTCAAGTGCTCAAAAGCTCCATGTGGCTAGTGGCTACCATATGGGACCATGTGGGTCTAGAGCAAAGAATGACAAGAGCTTACGGAACCCAGACAATTCTCTCTCAGCATTCAAATTTCACAGCAATTTATTTTGGTGGAAACATTTAAAAAATTTATTTAAAATCTGTTGAAGAGACAAGGAATGTCATACAAAATTTAAAAGTAAATTCATCTATGTGTTATCTTCAGAAGTTATATTTCTGAAGGTTTGAAAATAAAAACATAGAAAAAGATGTATCAGGCAAACACTAATTAGACAAAAATAGATTAGAATATCCAATGAAGGGCTTCCCTGGTGGCGCAGTGGTTGAGAATCTGCCTGCCAATGCAGGGGACACGGGTTCGAGCCCTGGTCTGGGAAGATCCCACATGCCGCGGAGCAACTGGGCCCGTGAGCCACAACTACTGAGCCTGCGCGTCTGGAGCCTGTGCTCCGCAACAAGAGAGGCCACGACAGTGAGAGGCCCGCGCACGGCGATGAAGAGTGGCCCCCGCTTGCCGCAACTGGAGAAAGCCCTCGCACAGAAACGAGGACCCAACACAGCCAGAAATAAATAAATAAAGTTATACACACAAAAAAAGTTGAAAGCATCTCGGAGAGCAGAAAATGAGGGGTGAGAGGAGTAAAGTCAAGGCTGATGATTTAAAAAAAAAAAAAAAAAAAGAATATCCAATGAAACAGACTTTAAGGAATAAAGAGGTGCCCAATATAATGATAAGATTTTCAATTCACCAAGAACGTATAGCCATCCCAAACTATATCCATAATGAAGCCTCAAAACATATAGGGTGAAAATTAGCAGGACCGAGAAATTCACAAAACAATCATTTTAGTGGAATAATGTAAATATTTCTCATAGTGATTGATAGATGAAGAAAAAAATGAGGAGGGATATAGAATGTTTAAATAACGCAGTCAATGAACAATCTTAATTCAATGGACATATGTAGAACTTCATGCTCAACAGCTAGAGAATGCACATTTTTTTCAAACACCCATGGCACCTTTATAAAAAGGAAACACCACAAAGTATCAATATAACTAAAGATGAATTATTATATAAAATATGTCCTCTTACTCCAATGCAATGCAGTAAAAAATAAGTAATAAAAATAACCGAAAAGCACTATGTAGTAGAGAATATAAATGTGCAGTGTTAAATAACACATTCCAAAAAAGACATTTTAATGAAAATTTGAAGTCACTTAGAACTGATAATAGCTATACTGCACGTAAAAACTTGTGTGATGCAGTTAATACCATATTTAATAGGAAATGTATATCCTTAAATTCTAACATACATAAAGAAGAAAGGATGAATATTAATAAGGTCCAATTTATGAAATAACAAAAGAGCATTGGAAAGAATTCACTTACAGTTTCTATTTCCTTTTCTTTTTCATATCATTTTGTCACTTAACACTGTTGATTCTACTTTCCAATTATCTCTAAATCCATCTTTCCTTCTCTTTTGCCCCTGCCCTTGTATTGTGGTTTAGCCTTCCTCATTTCTTCCTCATTTCACTGACTTCCTAACGTATTCTCTATCACTCCCATCCCTCTCTAATCCATTCACCTCCTTGGTTAAATTTATTCCTAAGTATTTTATTATTTCTGATACTATGATAAGTTAGCTTTTTTTTTCTTTATT
Source organism: Eschrichtius robustus (assembly GCF_028021215.1). NCBI lineage: Eukaryota > Metazoa > Chordata > Mammalia > Artiodactyla > Eschrichtiidae > Eschrichtius > Eschrichtius robustus. Next base: position 73,114,940 of record NC_090841.1, on the reverse strand, counting down.
TCTTTTTCAGACACCTCATTGTTAGTGTATAGCAATGCAACTGATTTTTGTATGTTGATTTTGTATCCTGACACTCTACTGAATTTGTCTATTAGCTCTAACATTTTGGGGGTATATACCCAGAGATGAGATTCCTGGATCATATGATAGTTCTATTACTGTTTTGAGGAACTGCCATATTGTTTTCCATAGTGTCTGCACCATTTTACATTTCCACCTACAGTGTACAAGGATTCCAATGTCTCCCCATTCTTGACAACATTTATTGTGTTCTGTGTTTTTGATAGTAGCCATCCTAATGGGTGTGAGTTAGGTATATTTTTAAGCACCTAAATTTCAAC